>NC_083354.1:134248551-134857718 GCF_030254825.1 Meriones unguiculatus
GGCTATCAGTGAGACCCTATGCTAATTTGCATAGGCCTTCTAGCTGCCAGCACTCTCTGGAAACTCGGATTATTTTCCCTCTAATTGGTAAAGAGAAGGAAACAATTATTCTGAATAGATGGGTGGTTCTTCAGTTTAAACTTTTGGAGGGTTGGGTTGTTTTTAGAACACAAATCTGTTTGTTTACTTATTTTATATTGGTTTAAATTCCCAAGGAGTACAGCACCGTATGAACTCACATCCAGCAGCCTTGGCAGGAAGGGTGTTTTGGGATTTGACAGCAACTGTGCCCTTTTCTAGATTACTCTGGTTTGCTTGGGTTCCCACCAGGCTTCTCTGCTGGTTTTGCTTGAAATGCATAAGCATACCTCTTTCCTGAGGAGAGCTCAGCTCTATCTCAAGAGTAAGCTGCATCAGCTCTAAGAAGCCTGTATGCTGCCTTTCCTTTGGAAATGTGCTTCCAGCCAGAACCACAGGCATGCTTGACTTGTAGAAGCTATGTGGCCCAGCACAGTTTGGAGGCACTGGGGCACCATCCACATTCAGCCAACTTACAGTGGTATTAACTATCTATAGAAAACAGTGGCCATGTAGGTAGTGAAGCCCTTTAGTAATCTCAAGCTTGCTTTAACGGTCTTTCATCTTAAAATATTTTATCAAGTTTAGAAGCATGCATGCTAATTAAAATTAGGTAAAACTTACAAATAATTATTTCTACAAGATTGTTTATTTCTCTTGCCTGAAAATGGAGTATAGGGGATGAAGAGTCCAGGCTGGTTTGCCAGCTTGACTCCTCATGCCTCCGAGAGGTCTAGACTGCTCCTGAAGACTATGTTTGATATCAACATTAGGGATGGAGTTCTGGCCATCTCATTTCCATGCAAAACAAAGGCACAGTAGCCTCTCTTCCGGACTCGTTCTAGAAGTATCGTGCCCTCTCAGACTTACTTCCTACTATCCAGAGTTTACTCGTCTGGCTTGCTTTGTAGCACGGGGAGTTAAGAAATATAGTCCACATTTTGAGTGTTGTGAGAGCAAGCATAACTGAAATTAAAATAAAAACTTGAATGACTGGAGTTCTGTCTTTACTTTCCAGTCAATCCCAGGAAGAGGAACAAACGTGTAGAAAGAGAACATATGTAATGCCCCGAGTTCTTTACATTCATAACTAGCTTCTGCTGCCGTGCTGTCCAGTCTGGTAGCTGTTGGCCAGTTGGAAATAGACTAGTTACAATTTCTGTATGACATAAACGCAAGATACATACCAAATTTTGAAGGCTTAGTACCAAAAAACATAAAACGTTGTGATATCTTAATGTTCACAACATGCTGAAATGCTGGTCGTATGACTAGAGAAAGCGTATTGTTGAAATTTTGTGTCTTTTCTTATTTAAAGGGTGACTAAAAACAGTCCATGTGTTCTTTGCATTATTTGGTGTTTCTTGGAGTAATTTAAAGGTGCCTGGAGCCTGCTTACACTTCCTTAGGTTTCTTGTTAGCTGTTTGTCACTAGTGAAGTTAGCTGTCTTTTTTTCTGATGGTCCTTGGTTACTAGATGTTTATCCTCTATCATGAAGTGAGCACTGGAGACTTCCGTCCCTTACAGAGATTAGTATATTAGAGTCTAACTCCGTTTGCATTGATGTTTAGTGTGTAAACACTTAACCCCAAACTACTGTCCTCATTAAGACTTCAGCATTTCTACGCTTTTAGAGACTACCAAAGTACAGGGAAAGATAAAATACTTAACTAAGTGTGTTAATCACATACAAAGTAGAAGAAAACTCGGCCTTGTCAACAGGTCACTGTGGCAGTGTTAAAAGGGTAGACACAGGAGACTAACACACAGTCCTCAGACTGTTCACGAGAGACCGGGGATTGCGTCATATTTTAATGATTAATGTTCTGTCTAGTTCTAGTAAATGGATTTAAGTGAATTTTTGCTTTGTGTTTGTGAGTGTACATGTGTACATGAAAGCGTATATGCATGTACATATGTAGGCCAGAGGTCATTGTTAGTAGCCAAAGATTAACTAACCAAAGGGCATCCTCCTCCATAGCGCTTCACTCCTTTTTTGAGACAGGGTCTCTCACTGAACCCAGAATTCACCTATTTGGCTGAACTCTGGCCACCTGCCTCAGTCACCCTCTAGTTTCCTCTCTCTCCAGTGCTCTAATTACAGGTGTATACTACCACACCTAGGTTTTACATGGGCTCTAAGGAGCTCACTCAGGCCCTCAGGATTACATGACAAGCACCTTATCAGGTGAGGCATCTGCTCGGCCCATTGCCCTTGCTCTTTGTGAAGCACTGGGAGATGTGGGAAGAGAGAACAAATGCGTATTAACAAGGACATGGTTCCAGGGTGTGTGTACTTGGAAGCAGCAATAAGAGATGCTCAAGAACGTTCTAAGCAGTCTGTTTCTGCATATGACATATAAAGGTTGGACATATCTGATTTCCAGATTGAAGATTATGATGTGCTAGCCAGCATGATAGGAGCCAAGTGTAAAAGCCTCCGGACCTTGGATCTGTGGAGATGCAAGAACATTACAGAGAACGGGATAGCAGAGTTGGCGTCAGGATGTGTTCTTCTTGAGGAACTCGACCTTGGCTGGTGCCCTACCCTTCAGAGCAGCACTGGATGCTTCGCCAGACTGGCACGCCAGCTCCCAAACTTGCAGAAACTCTTTCTTACAGCTAACAGGTCTGTGTGTGACACAGACATAGAAGAACTGGCATCTCACTGTACCAGGCTACAGCAACTGGACATATTAGGTAAGGGTACAGTATAAATAGTTTTAAGTTTGCATAAAAATGATGGGTTTTGTTATGGAATTTTCATGCCTATACACCATTTTACTTTATTCTTACTTATGCCCCTCTCCCTAAAGTCCTTTCATTACACCGTAGCCACCTTCCTGGGCTCTGCCTCCTCCCAAGATAGTACCTGCTTTCATGACAGATGTATTCCATTCCCCCCCACACACACCTTCTGTGCTCCCTCAAACTCTCTTCTACTCCTCTCACAGGCTTCTTTTTATTATCATAGGAACTCCTACTTACACACATATGTAGGGATGTAAATCGAGAGTACACATATGAGAGAGAACTGGTGGTGTTTGTCTATCGTAGTCTGGCTTACCTTGCTTGCATAATTTCTTCTTCGGAGGCATCCATCTCTTCCCAGAGGTGGAAACTGCCCACAGTGAGCTGGGCCTGCCCACATCAGTCGTTTTTAATGCAGAAAATGCTCCATAGACTTGCCTCCATGTCGGTCTGATGACGCAGTCCCTCAGTTGACATGCCTGCCTTCCAGGTGTGTCTGGGTTTGCATCAAGCTGATGAACCCAACAAGCGCAGTGTGTATGTCTGTCCTTGCACTAGTGCCATGCCAGTTTGCTACTGTGGTTGTAGTGTAGTTTGAGATTAGGTATTACACCCAAAATATTGCTCTCTTCCTCAGGATTTTTGTTTGGTTTTTAAAATTTTATATGAACTTTAGGGTTTTTCTATTTCTTTTTTTATTATTACCATTTATTACAATTTATTTAATTTGTATCCCAGTTGTGGCCCCTCCCTCGTCTCCTCTCAGTCCGACCCTCCCTCTTCTCCCCCTGTATCCCTCCCTAGACCACTGATAGGGGAGGCCCTCCTCCTCCTCTTCCCTCTGACCTTCGCCTATCAGGTCTCATCAGGAGTGGCTGCATTGCCTTCCTCTGTGGCCCAGGGTGAGGTAATCAGAGAGTCTGCCATTGAATTCATGCCACAGAAAGCCCATGCTTTCCTTATTAGGGACCCCACTTGGAGACTAATTCTATGGGCTACATCTGAGCTGGGGTTTTAGGTCCTCTCCATGCATTGTCCTTGGTTGGGGTTTCATTCTCTTCAAGGACCTCAGGGGTCAGTTTTTTGTTTGTTTGTTTGTTTGTTTGTTTGTTTGTTTTTTGGCTCTGTTGGTCTCTTTTTGGAGCTCTTGTCCCTTCCAGGTCCTTCTATCTCCCCCTTCTTTCATAAGATTCTGCACTCTGCCCAAAGTTTGGCTATGAGTCTCAGCATCTGCTTTGATATCCTATAGGGTAGAGTCTTTCAGAGGGAGGCCGTCTGTGGTAGGCTCCTGTCCTATTCCCTGTCTTCTCCCAATTCCAATGTCTGTATCATCTTGAGTGAGGTAACCCAGAAGCAGAAAGACACACATGATATATACTCACTCATAAGTGGATATTAGCCATATAATATAGGATAAACATATAAAAATCTATATACCTAAAGAAGCTAAGCAAGAAGCAAGGGGAAGATGCTCAATCCTCATGTGATTGGAATTTGGATGAAAATTTTTTTTGCTTGATTTATTTTTATTTTTTTATTATTAGTTACATTTTATTAAGGCTGTATCCCGCTCCCTCATTCCCTCCCAAATCCTCCCTCAGTCCCTCATCTCCTCTCTGCCCCTTTCCAAGTCCACTGATAGGGGAGGACCTCCTCCCCTTTCATCTGACCCTGTTTTATCAGGTATCTTCAGGACTGGCTGCAAGTCCTCCTCTGTGGCCTAGCAGGATTGCTCCTTTCTTGGGGGGGGGGGAGGTCAAAGAGCCTGCCATTGAGTTCCTGTCAGAAATAGTCCCTCTTCCCCTTACTATGGGAAATGGATTGGTTACTGAGCTACCACGGGCTTCATCCGAGCAGACTACTTAGCAATCAAAAATGAGGAAATCATGAAATTTGCAGGCAAATGGTGGGATCTAGAAAAGATCATTCTGAGTGAGGTATCCCAGAAGGAGAAAGACACACATGGTATATACTCACTCATACAGTCCTATAAGATATGATAAACATAATGAAATCTATACATCTAAAGAAGATAAACAAGAAAGAGGACCTGGGCTAAGATGATCAATCCTTGCTTAGAAAGACAAATGGGAGGTGCATTGGACATAGGAGAAAACAAGTAACAGGACAGGAGCCTACCTGAAAGACTCTGCCTAGCAGCGTGTCAAAGCAGATACTAAGAGTCATAACCAAACCTTCGGCAGAGTGCAGGGAATCATATGAAAGAAGGGGGAGTTAGTATGACCTGGAGAGGATTAGGAGCTGCACAAGGATCAAATATATCTGGGCACAGGCGTCTTTTCTGAGACTGACGCTCCACCGAGGACCACGCATGGGTGGAAACTGCATTGTGTTGTTGAGCTGTTTCTGCAGTCCTGCACACCTGTGGCCTCTAATTGTGTACCCCGCCACTTTGGGGTAGTGTTTATCAGATATATCAGAGCCTTCTTGTGGATTTGGTCTGTTAAATAAAGGACCATGTCTACTGTAAATAAGGGTTCTTTGGCTTTTTTCCTATTTGTATCTTTTTTTTTTTCCTAGCTAAGACTTAAAAAGCTCTAACTGTAGCTAAGCTATGCTATATTGAATAGGGGTAGTGAGAATGAACACAATTGTCTCATTTCTGTTTTTTGAGAAAATTCTTTTGAGTTTTTCCTCATTTACTATATTTTTGGCCTTGTATTTTTTTATACATAGCCCTTATTACGTAGATATGTTTCTTCTGTTTTTTTAGTTTCTTTAGGACTTATATCATAAAGAGATGTTGAATTTTATTAAAGACCTATTTTATGTCTATTGTGGTGATCATGTGGTTTCTTTTCCTTTAGTCTGTGTTTCCTATTTGTTGATTTGCATATTTTGAACTATCCTTGAATCCCTGAGTTGAAAACAACTGAGACATGGTATATATATTTTAAAAGATGTTTTTAAATATAATTTGGAGGAATTTGGGGATATATGTAAGGGTGGGATTGTTTTGGCGGTACACACTCTTGCATGTAGAAACCAGAGGCCTGTGTTGAAAGCTTCCCCAGCCACTTCCCCATTTGACTTTTTGAGACAGAATCTCTATACCTGGAGCTCACTGGTTTGGCTAAAGTGGCTGGTCATTTTCTAGAGAGTTGCTTATCTCCACCCCAAGCTCAACTACTGTCACTTTCCCTGTCTCCTCCATCCACATCCATGCCTGGTGTTAGAGTGATTGATGAGTGCTGTTACACCAGTGTGTGGTTATGGGAGGGCCCTTTCTGGGAAGACTTATTATTATTAATGTTTCAATATTGTTATGGATCTAAGTTGCTTCTATATTCTTGATTTAATTTTGGTACATAGTGTATGTCTAAGAATTTGGCAGTTTTTTCTACATCTTCCTTTTCTTAAAATTTTTCTAAGCATTCTCTAGTGTTTCAGGTTTTCACTGGAATCTACTCTAACCTCCCTTTTCATTTTTGGTTCTATGTATTGTTATTTTAGTTTCCATCAACTTATATCTTGATCTGTATTATTTCTTACTACTTAGTACTTTTTGAGTATATCTTCTAAGTCATCAATGTATCAATACATTATTTGTTTGAGGGATCTGTTTTTTACAATGTAAAAAAAAGGATTTTTAAATTTCTTTTAGAACTACCTAAGCTGTTGTATTTTTTTTTTTTTTTTATGTTCTGGTGTGTTGTGATTTAACTTTCATTTGATGATAGAAATTAAAACTTTTTTCCTTAGACAATGCAGACAGTCCTGATTAGACCTGATAGGCTAGGGTCAGATGGAAGGGGAGGAAGACCTCCTCTATCAGTGGACTCGGGGAAGGGCATTAGAGGGGATGAAGGAGGGAGGGGGCTACAGCTGGGATAAAAAATGAATAAATTTTAATAAATAAAAAATTACATTTTTAAAAAGTCTAAAGTTTTTCCTTAATTTTTTCAGTGACTTTATTCATCACTCAAAAGTGTTATATTCCCAAGAATTTCTATAGTTTCTCTTGCTATTGGTTCTAGTTTTATTCTACTGTGATGAAGTAAAGATTTATTTCAAGTCCTTTCTACTTGTTGATACTCTGTGGCCTAGCGTGTGACTGCCTCTAGATGGTTTCATGGGCCGATGAAAAGACTGTATATTGCATTGCTTCTGATTGGAAGAGTCTGTAAATACCTGCTACATCAAATTGATCTGTTAAATAGTTTAAGTCTGAATTTTCTTTGTTAATTTTTAATTTTCCTAACTAAAAATGAGGGAGGCTATAAGTCTTCCAGTGTTATTATGTTATATTAAACATATTTTTTTCTGCCCATTAGCACTTATTTTATGAAATACAAGTTCCAACATTTGGTGCATATAAATATTTACATATACATTTTATTGATGTATTTTCATTCTTAGTAATGTGTAGTGGCTTTACTATTCTTGCTAGTTTTGGTTTACTTTATTACATATCAAAGCGGCTGTATCAGCTTGGTTTTGGCTTTTGTTTGCTTGATAGATGTACTTCTGTGCTTTGACTCCCAGTCTACGGGTGTCCTTACCATTTCTTGACTACAGCAACAGATAGGGGGGCTAATGTTTTTGTCTAGTCAGCCAGCCAGTCTGTCTCTTCATTGGTGAGATGGGACCAGTTAGCCTTAAGGTTATTTGTGAGATATGCTTACTAATTCTTGATTGGTTACTTACTAATTAGTTTTAGTAAGTAATTACCAATATAATAAGTTAATCTTACTAACTAATTTGATTGTCTTTTGGTTGGTTGATTGGTTGGTTGTTATCTGTTCTTTTCTTTATCCTCTATTAGTATTAGGGGATTTTTATTGTTGTTGGCCATGGTGGATTCCTTCCATGAATTTGTTACTTCCTTGACCTAAAACTTAATTGTAAAAATTCTGCATGGAACTCAACCATCCTACAAATAAGACTGCTTGGTAGAAAGTATAAGATGAATACATTGGCCGAGAGAGAGAGAGAGAGAGAGAGCAGCAATATAATCTCACAGTTGAACTTTCTAATAGCTTTACACTCTCTAAATAATTAACAAGTTTGGGTTGGGTCCAGGGCAAAGATTTCCATGAGTTGTATTCTCCATTTTTATTAAGGATAGAAAATTAATCCATTTATAAAATGAATTCAAGTTAGATTTTTAAATTTATTACTGTTAAACTCTTGATATAAAAAGGAGAATGGGGCTGGAGAGATGGCTCAGAGGTTAAGAACACTGGCTGTTCTTCCAAAGGTCCTGAGTTCAATTCCCAGCAACCATATGGTGGCTTGTAACCATCTACAGTGAGACATGGCTCCTCACTGGCCTGTAGGCAGAGCATTGTATAAATAATAAATACATAAATCTTAAAAAAAAAGGGGGGGGGTCTGAAATTACCGCCCCTGGCAATTCTAGCTTCTAGGAATTGTTCTAGCACAAGGCAGTGCTGTTGAAAATTCTTCAGAATTCTGGAATTCCATGTTCCTTCACTGCCTTTGTCAGCAAGGAGTTCGTGCCAGAGTGCCAGCAGTGCCACCATTACTGCCAAACATCCTTACAGAGTACATGAGCTCGTAGCATTTGAAGTGTCTTAGGCAGTATGTCAGTACTGATAAAAATTAGTCCCTAAAATACTTGCATATCCTTTCCTCTTTATTTAATATTAATCAAAGGAAAAACCTGAAGATTTTCAGCATGAGGGTTTGGTTTTGGTTAAAATTCCATGTTCAGGTTAATATTCATTCATAGATGATGCTTATATTGTTCTATATTTTGAAAACTTTCAGAAAACATCATGCTTCCCAAGAATAAAGAAAGTCAGCCAAGGTCTTCTACAGTGATGTAAGCCTCACTTTAGTGGATACTGCTTTGCTATTTAAAGTCTGTTTTGCAATACTTTTCTCAAAACAATAAAAGCCATCTAGTAAATATGAACAATTTTCATAGTCTGAAAGAGATGCTATAGAATCATAAAGGAGTCAGTAACACTGACTGAGCAATAACCAACTGTGATGAGCAGTGGAGGTCAGTTGTCGGGGGGGGGGGCCACTGCTTCCTATTAAATATAAGAATAATATGACTTTGCATTAATAGAATACATGTGACATGGACACAGAAGGGCCCTCTATTTGGGGTGAGTGAAGAGTCCAGCAAGAGGCAGGCAAAGTGGATGTAAGTGGGGCGTGGGGTGAATGAGGACAAAGTATGCATACGGAACTACCACAATGAAACCTATTCCTTTGTATGGTTGGCTCTGATGTATTTCTGTTACTTTTATTGTTGGGTTTCATTCATCCTCAAGTACCAGAATCCTTGAAGTTAGGATTTTAAAATAAGGAATCTGTTAATCCAGGCTAATCTAATGGTGATTGCTTCTATCATTGTTTATTGTTGGGTTATGAGTGTTAAATGGCATACTTGCCTCACTGTGACACTACTCATACGAAGCTGAGGAAGGTACCATGATTTCCCACCTTCTATGAGTTCATAGCCTAGCAAGAATGAGGGAAAACTTGTGTGTAAATAATTCAAGTTTGGTAAGTCCATTTTGTTGGGGTCTGGAGTTGGGGTTAAGGCATATAAGATTAGCAATGTAAGGAACACGTTTATTTTGAAAGTTATTAGATACTTTAAGGATACCTTTGAAAAGTTGATAGGAAATGGGGAGACCATCTTAAGTAGAAGAAACAGCATGAAACAAAAGCAAAGAGGCTGACAATACAGGCTATGTCTAGGAAGCAGCCAGTCTGATTGGACTCGGCATGTCAACAGCATGGCCGCTTCCTGCAAAGTTTGAAATGAGCAAAGAGGCTTCAGGTAGAGTTAGTGGAGGACTTTGACTCGGGGGTTAATGAACTTTAGAAACTAGCAACAAGTGGATTAGAAAAAGAAGAAGTCAAAATCCCAGAAATCTGGTGTCATAATACATTTAACAAAGTCCACATGTGAATATTGGGGAACTTTCCAGTCTTCTTTTATTTATTCATTCCGTATTTATTGAACATGTACTGTGTCTAGCATTGCTTTAAGTAATCAAGATAGAATGGACCCTGTCCTGATGCAGCAAGGTGTCTGAGCATATTAGCTGTGTCCTCTGTGTGCAATAGAACAAAAGTGCCACGTAGCTTGGAGTCATAGGATAGGGAACTCTGGTCTAATTAAAATTTAAATCTCGGATTTTCTGCATTGTTTATCATCATTTGTTAGGGAACACATGTTCTAATCGACAGGACTAGTGAATAGAAAGCTGTTCCAGTTCTGGGTGAAACAAAACCAGACCTTCCAGCAAACTAAGTGTGGAGTTGAGGTTCTCTGATCTCACTTAATTGAAGCCCAGTTGATATAAATTATTACAAAGATATAGTTTTATCCCTCAGAGCCCATGCATAGGCTACAGGCAGACCTCAGAAGGGACTGGAACGGCCAGAGGCACAGAAGCCATTTTCTTTTCTTTCCCGCTTTCTTTTTTTTTTCATTCAGTGTATGTTGATCACTTTCTTCCTTAATTCCTTCTGTATCCTTCCCATGTCCATACCCACCCAACTTTATGTGCTCTCTCTCTCTCTCTCTCTCACTCTCCAAAAAGATCCCATAAAAACGAATAAACAAAACACCAATAAGACAAAAAAGAATGCTGAAACCAAACCACGAGTCCACAACAATAACATGGTGTCTGTTTTGTGTTGGCCCACTACTCCTGAGCATGGGCCAGCTCTGATGTGGTTGACACACCTAGCGGACACTCCGCTAGAGGAAACCGAGTTCCCGTTGCCAGTAGGTGTCTGTTGCATATATCCTTAGCTTAGAAGTAGGAGCCTGTGCGTGTCCCCATCTCCTTCTCAGTGTTTGATCCTAATTGGCTTGAACCTATGAAGGTTCTCTCTCCCTTTCTCTGCCCACCCCTGTCTCTCTCTCTCTGTGTCTTGTGTTTGTGTGTGTGTGTGTGTATATGTATGTATGTGCGTGTGTGTGTGTGTGTGTGCGCGCGCGTGTGTGTGCTGCCGCAGTCTGTCTCTCCTGTCCTACATGTCCCTCCTAACCCTGTTCCCTGCAGTGTCAGTTTGTATTCTCAAAGATATATGGTTCCCTCCTGGTTATGCTTGTTCTTTTCTTCTAAAAGCCATCCCTGCTTCTCCGGGCACACAGCCAAACATAACAATGCCAGCCCTGCTTTCTATGTCCTTGGGAATTGGTATTTATGGACAAAGAAGGCTTTGCCAAATCCCAATTCCAGGGGGAATCTGGGCAGGTTTAGCTTGGAGCCAGGTGCAAACAGGTGGCAGGAAATTCCTTTTAATTATAGTTCTGCACACCATGAGAGTAATGAGTATGGAAAGGAGTTACACAGAATGGGGTGAGTGTTATCCTGGTCCATGAGTGTCGGTTGCTGTAGAGTGCTTGCTGAGTGCTCACAGGCTCCAGGCTTTATCCCCACACTACAGAAATAAAGTAGCCCAGGTCCTCATGCCTCTTTTGGTAGATATGCATATATGTTACGATATGCATATACGTTATATGATTGTTTCCCCCAGAAAAACTGTAATTAGACTAGGGTGTATTTTATAAAACGCCACCAAAGCATGGGTTTAATGTAAAGCTACTTTATAAGAGTATCTCTTAAAGTACGTACTATTTGTCATTTATTAAAGTCTGTCATGTATTATTTAATTTTCATAATTTACTAAATTTAGCTTCCAACTGAATATCCTATAATCACTCCAGATTGAACACAGGCAGAAATCACTTCATCCTTTACCTGTCTTCCAGCTACCCACTGTAAGACAGTGAGTTGTGTTGTTGGTGTTTGTTTTATGCCCTGGTGAGTAGCTCCCCAAGGCAAATGTGTCACAGTCATCTTTTCATTCCCAGGCCTAAAACAGATGCTCAAGACTGCTAGGATAGCTGCTCAGTTGTAAATGGAGGGAGAATTATCGTGGCTGCCTAATGGGTACCACATGGGTTGCCTGTGAGTTAAGTAAGGTGAGATGTGAGTAGCCTTTCGCACTGGGGTGATGATGTAAGAAAGTGAAGGGACAATCAGAAGGCATTAAAGTAGCAGTGGAAGTGGTAGATGAAAGAAAATTGACAAGGTTCAGATTCTTACTGTCTGAAAATATGCAGTTTTTTTTTTTTTTTTTTCGGTCAAGCAAAACCATAAAGTATTTGTTTTTTAAAATGGTCTGCTTTAAAAGTTTATTTCAAATAAGCTTAAAATAAAAATAAAGAAAGTCATTATTCGGATGTTTTCATAGATGCTTTATTTTGTTTTTGTTTTTTTTTTTTTGTTCACAGGAACAAGAATGGTCAGTCCAGCATCCTTGAGAAAACTCCTGGAATCCTGCAAAGATCTTTCCCTACTTGATGTGTCCTTCTGTTCACAGATTGATAACAAGGCTGTGTTAGAACTCAATGCAAGCTTTCCTAAAGTATTCATAAAAAAGAGCTTTACTCAGTGAATTCCTCCCTGTTCTGTCATTAAATCATGCTTTGGCAGGCTTCTATTTGGGGGATAGCTTTGTTTTTGTTTAGTTTTTATAATAGTGAGAATTAAGACATTTGTAGAATTTAAAGGAAAATGTAAAATTACCCATTAAATCAAGCAAAATGAAAAGAATGTTCTTTAAAATATTTCAGGCACTTTTCTTTAGGAATGTGTGAATCACTGATGTCACTTCCCATCATGGTGATCAGTGGTGTGCTTTAGTGAGTAATTGTGTGTTAAAGGAATAACATGGATATATAATTTATTTTCAGGGAATACTTTGAACAATAAAGTAATATTTATGAAAAAATAAAGTTGATTTTGCACATCTTTTTTTGTAAAGGATTAAACCCTATAAGCAGGCAAGTGTTTTGTTTGTAGTGTAGAAAATCGGGAGAGCAGGTTGAGAGTGGAGACACTGAGAATATAACTCAGAGTCACAGTTCTAACCTAGCACCAAAACACCAAAAAAGTAAGTGAAAAGTGTAGGCTGAGACTTTTCACCAATCCTACTTTATTTAGTGTTCTTAAGCACCTTTACCTTCCTTCTGACCCCAACCTTATGTAGGAGATTAATAGGAAAAGGGCTGTAATCCCCTTTTATCTACTTCCTGCTGATCAGGGTCCATCGGTCTTTAGGGGATTACCAGATGCAGTCTTCAGGATTCCAACAGTCCAGTCCGGAGGCCAACACTAAGCAGAAACACGAAGTCAGTGAAAACCGCAAGGCTTACTTGGATTGCCTGGTCTCTGGAACATTTCTCTCTGTGAAGTCAAATGTCTAAGCACAGAGATCAGAGCAGCAATGTCAATCCAAAAAGCAATGTTTCGCTGTACGTGGGTCTTTGGATATGTCCTCTCCTTAGAGTCCACCCACAGACGGTCTCCGCTGGCCAAAGTCATGCCCCTCACACAGCGAAACATCATGTGCCCTCTCACAAGCCAACCTGGGCAAAGCATCACATGACAAAACTCAAGTCTTCAAGGAAACCAGAAATTCCCACTTCAGGAAAAAAAAAATCAATTGGAGAGACTTGTTTTTGCCTAAGACTATAGTTTTTAGTATAATGGAGTTTTTGCTGTGGTTGTTTAGTTGTTTGTTTTGAGAGAAGGCTGCCTATGTTACCCAGGCTAGCCTTGAATCCAACATCATCAGGCTGCTTTAGCTCCCGAGTGAGATATTTTTAAGCTGACGTATTATTTGTTCAGCTGGAAAATTAGAATTTCGCAGTCTGTCCACAGTTGTCTTTGACTGCTGGATATATAGAGGCGCAGGCACATTCAAGTACAAGAGATAAACTACTAACTTACCACCTAAGTGCTTTTCCAGCTGCTGAGCAGATGCAGATTCGCCATGAAGGCTCCAGGCTCCTCAGTTGTATGTGGAACAACATATATATGGAATTCATTTCTATTTTTTCTGTGATTCAAAACCTTAGCAATTAGAATTCAGTTGTAGTTCAGGGTCAGGAGGAGAAGGAAAATTTGCTACATAATGAATTGATTGAATTTCCCTCTTTAGAAAGTAGACAAAAATGCTTTGTGGCAGTCAGGGGCTGTATTAACCCTGTAGTATAGCAGAGTGTTTCTGCCCAAGACAAAAATGTGGAATTCTAACACCCATGTGCCCCACAGTATGCTCTAGGTCTGTGCTGTTTGGTGATCCGCTTAGTTTCGTTTTAATTTCAGATTCCGGTGTGTGTGTGTGTGCACTGCCTGCGCCTTAGTTGAGCATTAGTTGAATGAGGCCAGCTAGTAGCTACTGTGCTGGCCACGTGGATGTAAAACATTGTTATCATTGCAGGGAACTTTGGATAGCCATAACTGAAAATTTCTCATAGCGTAATTTATTTACAAAAAGCACATTAGCAGATAGTATCTCCAGGCAATTTTTAAGATACTCTCACTAGCACATATATAAGGGCACTTTTTCCTTCAAAGATGTTGAGTTTGTAAATTTGTACATAAACAAATGGCAGGCATTCGGCATGCATGTATATAACAAGTAATGTATATATTTTGAGTTGTCACATTTTAACAGTGAATGTCATACAGTTCTATTACTGCGCTTTTGTCTTATTTAGGCTATAAACAATATGAAATTTAAAGTAGTGAAAGATTAACACAATCTCTACATTGAAAGGAGGGATACGAGAACTTATCCCCTTGCATTCTGTTCAAGCTGCAGTGTGCTCTGCCTGGCCTTAGGAGTGGTGGGGAAGGCTTGGGCTTCCATCTTCATGCACTGGGCCTTCAGTTTTGTCTCTGGATGGATGGAGATGTTTCTAGTGTGTTATCCGGTGAGGAGGAAATATGTAATTGCTGACAAGCTTTTATCGTGCGGCAGCAGATTACCTTCCCCAAATACCTACCTGCTGCCAACCACCGTGTCAAGTTTGCGTTTCCCAACTCACTCCATCTTACAGTGACCCTGTAAACCTGGTGCCATCACTTGCCCACATCTACAAGTGAGAACACTACAGCAGAGAAACCTCGAGTGCTGACCAGCAGCTGGTTACAAAGGCAGCGTGCAGACCCAGGGCGTTTAACCTGTGCTTTGGAAGTGCTCCGCGAGGCCTCTGTTCTGTAGCCCAGGTTTGGAAACCTGTCGAAGGCTACATAGTGACTGTGAGGCTTTGGTAGCTAAGAGGCAAAATTGAAAGCCTTTTTGCAACATGGCTCTACTAGTAAGAAGAATTCAGTACATTATAGGAAGATTTCACTTGAGATTCAGAGTATCCTAATGTCAGATTTAATCATAGGGACTAAGGATGGTAGGTCTATGATACCAAAAAAAGAAAAGCTTGCCTGAAATGTGTGAGTTCCTAGGTTCAATCCACACATAAACCACCCAGACACACACAAACCCCATAAGTGTTTTTCTACTGACACTGGCCTGTAATAATTTACACTCGTCTTTTTTACAGATAGATATTGCCAAATATTTACACAGGTAAGTGAGAAAACAGTCTTTATGAAGAATATTCCTGGAAGGAATGCACTGATGAAATTTCCAGTTTTTTTTTTTCTTGATATTTCTCTTAGCACCTGATAGACAGATCACGCCCAGCTGAAGGCTGGGCAAAGCCCCGCTGTCGCACATGAAGTGGATTTTGAAATCGGAAGTTGTCTCTGTGCTTGTATTATGGTTCCTAACCTGCTGATCAAACTAATTTCAAACCAAAGCCTTGTGTGAGAGCACAGGTCTTGTTACCTGTTGACAGTACATAAAGCTGTGAGGAAATCAGGTGTTCAAGGTGTTCCACACGCCACACTGTTTGCCCTACAGTGTTGGTTGAAGTTGTTACGAAACACTGTCAGGTCTGTAGCAGAAAGAGATCAAAACAGAAAACCACAGCCAATCACAATGCAGAGTTGTGGATCCCTGTCCATCTGCAAAACACCCCCATTCCAAGGGTTCGAGGAACATCAAAGAAGAGGGGACAGAAAGGTGGTAAGAGCCAGAGCAGAGAGTGTTGGAGATTTTGCCTTCTAGTAATGTCAGAAGCTGCACCCATAACGTCTCACCACCATGACTGTTTGACATGAGCTGAGTAAGGATAACAATGCCGAAACGGATGGGGGAAAGCCCACAGGTCACAACCCTACAGAAAGAAGTACCAACAACCGAGAGCTGCTGAGCAGGAGAAACTGTCTTCCGAAGGGAAGAGCGCATCACTTGCCCAGTACCAAATGGTAAACCTTTAGAACATACATGAAAGTAACATCATACACATTGAGAAAGGTGTTTTAGGAATATATAAGTATATACACATATACACATAAAATTTAATGAAAAAAAGAGGTCAGGATTTGGGAGAATGAAGGGAGGAAAGGGAAAGGAATTAAATTATAATCTTAAAAAAAGTTGAAATTCTATATTTGCAAGTAAATAAAACAGAAGAGTCAGCAGAAATTACATATGGACATCATATCTCTTAGTCATGAATGTTTGGATTTTAGTTTTACTTGAAGTTGTAGAAGAATGTTACTGTTAGCAGACTTTTTAAATTTCTAAGTCATTTATCAGCATTATATTTAGTTTCTTTTAGCACATTTGATGTATATGTCATCACTTGGTAACCACGCTGAAAATTCTGTCAGTGATCCTTAGATGCCGATCATTGCCTTATTTACATACTATATTGCTATATTCCTAGGCTTCATCTGTAACACTGTTAGGAGATCTAGCCCTGTGTCAAAGGTCATTACTTTAATCACAAATCGTAATAGTTCTACATTTTGCATAAGCATTGGTAGGGCCCAGGTATTTTCCTTGACATAGCAGGCAGTGTATTCAAGATAGTTGCTTATAAATGTGAATTTTGTATGTAATGTTCTCATACTTGACATTTTTTTGAAATGAAAACGGTGTTTCTGTCAGACCTGACACTTTTGACCGGGAGTTTTTCAGTGTGTTTTGTAAAGAGTGGCAATGTCACTATAAAACGGTTGAGAATTGTTACAGTGACAGCGTCTATAGTACATGCAAAGCCCACTTGAGATGGAGGCAAGGCTCTGTGCAGATAACTAAAAGATGTTCTGCATTCCGTCTGTATAAAAATGTCCTTGTCGTTGTGGTGTGTATTTTGGAATAAAATGTATCAGTGTCTCACTGGCTCACTTTCAGAGCTGATCAATTCAGGACACTTCAGATTATAGTGGAGGGTCTGGGCTCAAAGATTTGCATCGCAGCCCTAAGAGTTAAGACCCCAGCTTTTTGAACCGTTGGTCATGGTATGTAACTGAATGGGAGGTAGCATAATACTGCTACTGTGACAAGTTTCCAAATGTGCAAATGCCAACTATTAATTCAAAGCCAAGTGTGCTCAGGCTCTCCAGTGTTCTAGCAATGCTCGCCAAGCTGCGGTGTGTAGCTCCTGCAGACCTAGCTCTGAAGACACAGTGTGCTTTGCCCGAGAGTGCCGCATACGAACCGGTGCCAGCAAAGTCCTGCCGGGACAGCAGGCTCAGACTCTAGACTACTGGACACTGTGAGTCAGTGTTCTCTCGGGGCACAAGCGTTTTCTGTTTCTATAGAATACATGATTTAATTATGGAGACTTTCAATATTTTGTCTTTTTTTTTTTAATTTTTTCAAGACAGGGTTTCTCTGTGTAGCTTTGCCTGTCCTGAAATCACTTTATAGACCAGGATGGTCTATAAAGAGATCCATCTGCCTCTGCCTCCTGAAAGCTAGGGTTAAAGGCGTGTGTCACTGCACCTGGCTTCTGTCATTTCTTAGAATATAAGCATCAAATTAGTATATCTTTTAATTTATTGTATCAGAACGTTTGATCTTAACAATTGTTTGGGTTGCTGACCAATTTCATACAAAACCATTTAACAAATTTAACTTGGGATTTGAACATAATTTCCAACTATGTCTTAAATGACCTGGAGCACAGCCCTGTTGTGTCGCACGACATGCTTACATGAAGCAATATCTCCAGCACTGACCGTTCTAAAATGGGCTTGGCATGATGTTGCATGCCCTTAATTCCAGCACTCCAGGGGCAGGCGGAATCTTTGTTCGTTCAAGGCCAGCCTGGTCTACAAAGTGAGTTACAGGACAGAGACAGAGAAACCCTGTCTCAACAACTTCCCCCCCCAAAAAAAAATTAATTGGCTTTTAGAAATATGGAAGATGATGCAGTATCAAATATTCAGCTAAGTTTTAATTCTTTATGTAAAAATAAACAGTCACATTCATCTTATTGGTTTGTGAAATTTGCTTTCATCTTAATAAATAAGTTTTTTACAGAATAGCTTTAAAATAAATTATTATTTATTTTCAGTAAGTGTTTGACTTGTATACCTACTTTATATATACAAATACATGTATATATTCAGACTCAGGTAGAAATTTCTGAAGTGCAAAGGAGTGACTAGTGGAAAACTTCAGGAATGCTGATCTCGAGGAGGACAGGCACAGGCATCATTTGCATGCATGTGTTTTAAATTCTTATGTGTGTCTGCCATTACATAAACTTTAAACTAGTTTTCAATGGGGAATTCTTTGCACCTTCTTAGTGATCAAAACTTTGGGTAGTTTGTGACCTTAACCAAAGATTAAGGTTTGATACAATATTGTCCTCCCTTTACTTTAAAACAACAGCAATAAAACAACTGTTTTGCACTGGGGCTTGGAGAGATGGCTCAGCTGTTAACAGTGCTTGCAGCTTCTGCAGAGGACCTGAGTTCAGTTCCCAGCAACCACGTTGCAGCTCACAAACATCTGGAACTCCAGCTCCAGAGAGGGGACTCCTGTCCTCCTCGAGCACCAGGCAACAGTGAGCGTACACACATGGAGCTGAACACTTACACAAGTAAAATGAAAATATTTCTAAAGTATCAAATATTTGTTTTTTTGTAGAAACAAATCTCTTCATAGTTATTCCAAAAAACTTATTCATGGGCAAATTACTCGTGTGCCTCTGTGTCGTCTATTCTGTCTGTATGCTGGTAGTCTTGTGCCAGGCACAAGTTGGGGCAGCAGAACAGGGTATAGACGCCATTGAGAAGGTCTTAGAACGGCGTGTGCCAGGATCTCCACTGAAGTGAGCATGGGTTGGAAATAAGTGGGTGTCTTGATGCTCATTTTGGGGCCCTGAGAAGCTGGTGGACACTGATGGTGGCTGTGCTAAAGCTTCCAATGCCTGCCAGGCTCCTCTAGGGTATGTCTGGAGGACTTCGTGTTCCAGAGCACAGTCTGGAAAGTGTCACTGAGCAGTGTTAGCCAGGAACAGGTGTTTAGGTATTCACCATAGTAACTTAAACAAATCTGGCAAAGACTAGGTCTTGTTATTTATTCCTAATAAAAAAAATATATTTTATGTATCACTTGAGATTTAAACATTGATTAAAACTTAAAGCACAGCATTTCCTACACAGAGAAACCCTGTCTTGAAAAATGTGGGGGGAAAAAGTATCTCTAGATTGTAGCTCCAGTAGTATAGCAAAAACAAAGGAAAATAATATGACATTTCTCACTGACTCAGTAGCTAAGTTTGATTTTTATCCACATACTTGATCTTACTTTTAGTATCTTAGACCAAATCACAGCCTGAGTGTTGGGAATACCTAAAGGGACCTCTGTGCCCTCTGATAGATTTTCCATCTCGATGCAGGGTGCTGCTGTCAAGCTGCTTCAATTAATAGTTACGTGTTGGAGAAACAGTCTCATAGAGGATCCCCATGCTCTGATATATTTTGTCCTTGTGGAGTGGATACAACTTAGAACCCCTGCTCGGATGTAGCCCATGGCAGCTCAGTAACCAAGTGGGTTGTCCTAGTAAGGGGAACAGGAACTATTTCTGACATGAACTCAATGACTGGCTCCTTTACTTCCCACCCCCATGAGGGAGGAGCAGCCTTGCTAGGCCACAGAGGAGGACATAGCAGCCAGTCCTGAAGATACCTGATAAGCTAGGGTCAGATGAAAGGAGAGGAGGACCTCCCCTAGCAGTGACTTGGAGAGGGGCATGGGAGGAGATGAGGGAGGGAAAGTGGGATTGGGAGGGAATGAGGGAGGGAGCTATGGCTAGGATACAAAGTAAATAACCTGTGATTTAATATAAAAAATAAAAATTAATAAAAAATAGCTACATGTTGTGCTAGTCCACAAGGTAATTCAACTGTCAGTTGTATAATACCAGAAAAGGAAAGCAGGTTAGAGGTTTATTTTTGATTGGTTTATTTTTAATGTTAAATATGTAACCTGGCTTTTAAAGTGCCACAGAAACAACTAACATTTGTTTTTCCAAAGTCTAGGAACCAAGGCAAAGGATGATTTCTTCTGAGAATAGTTTTTTTTTTTCTTTTTTTTCCCTCCAAAACACACATATTTATGTGTGGTCACAAATGTTTATACATATGCAACTAATTTGGTCTCCCCAGTAAGCATGTGTTTATTTTGTTAGGTCTTTGGGGAGGCGGGTTCTGTGGCACTCTCTCTAGTATACCCTGATTGGGTTACAGCAGCGGCAGGAGAGCTGTTAATACACAGCTCTGGCACAGCATCCTTACTCGAGACATTTTGACCGACAGGTACTGTAAGTAAAGTTCATGTTTCTTGAAATTCTGGTAACTCTAAAAGTTCTGAAATTAATCTTGCCCAGTCCAAGCCCCAAACAAATATTCCTAAGTCCTTATAATTGACAAAGCTTTACAGTATGTATGCCTAGCATGTATTCTTGCTGTCAGTGGTATTTGCACGACCACATGCAATTACACAATAAAGAGAAAACATGTTAGGATCCTGGAGGAATGGCGTCTTTCTTTCGAATGTGAGCATCTTCTGCTTTCCCCTTGCACACAGCTTGCCAGGGTCAGGGGCCTCCTTCCCCCTCCTCTGGGCGCCTGGGTTTTCCCAGACCTGGACTGTGAGTGCTTCCGACTTGGTGCCGTAAGTCTCTGTATTTTTAACAGCCACTAGCATTAGTTGTCAGTCCTCAGCCTTCATACACCGAATTCGGTTAGTCTTGGTTGTCACCACACCTGGGGTCAGCTGAGAGGCATGCGTCTGACTTGGTCTGTGAGAGGTGTAGCTCGGTAAAGGAAAAGAGCTGATGGCCAGGTAGCAAGGGGTTAGAGAGAAGCAGTGCCGCGGGAGCCGCTGCCACCCTGCTCGCTGGCCTCAGAACCCGGCTTCCGCAGACCCGAAGGCCTTCTGCTGGGAGCACAAAGGTCCTTGCTCCCACAGATCACAGGGAAAGCGGGAATGTTAAGCAGGAGGGGCTGACTTCTTACAGAAAAGAGGTACAACCTGGTCTTCCACCCAGAAGGTTGGGAATTAGAAGTGATTGATAGCCTGGCGATCTGCATTACCTCAAGAGCCAGGCCACGCTCCCCAAACCAGAATCAGAAATAATAGCCTCGATGCCCTTACATTACCTGTGTTGCCAGGGCTCCCCAAGGTTAGAGGTGGCTAACAGCCCACATGACCTCTATATTATATGTATGACCAGGACCACACCAGATCCTTCCCAAGGCCTTAAGCTGATGCAGGTAGCCTATCATTAAAACCCATCTCTTGGAAGAAATGACATGTACTTTGGGTTTTCATGTAATTTTGCCTCCTTGAGCACTGGGGATTGTCTAACAACAGGATTCCCCCCCCCAACTGTACTGTTTAAATATGCTTGCAATAACCGCCTGGCATTAGACCCAGGGAGTTTGATCCAGCCTGTCTGACTAGCTTGGACTGAACTGAGTTTTCCTTGCTTCTCTGCTGATGATTTTGCACTGATGTTTGCAGGGACAGTGTTCCACATCAGATTGGAGCTGCTTAGACACCTAGCCTCAGGAACTGAGCAGACCCGAGGCTCTCCGTCTCTGCAGCCAGTCGTTGGACTACCCAGCCCACATCATGTAAGCAAACCTGACACATTCCCTTTGCAGTATCCCCTTGTGGCCCTCGTGTCTGTCTGTTCTTCTAGAGAGCCATGACTACGAGCTCAGGTTGTGGATGTGGAGCCGTAAGTCCCACTATGCCGCTTTTAGGCCTTTGTTCCATGGGAGAGTGCAGCTGTGAGCTACAAAAACACTAGAGACTTACGAGCAGAGCTTGATGGACCAACTTTGTGGGAGCTTGGAAGACAGAAATGCTAAAAGAAACATGGACGCTCAGTTCATGAGGCTTCCAGGTTATGCAGAGTTCATTGACCAGTCTAGAGTTGTAATGGTTAATACTGCCTCTTGGTCCACTCTACAGTTACCTAGGATCCTCCTGGGTGTGCCTGTGAGGAACTATCTAAACTAGGTTAATGGAGTGGGAAAACTTACCTTGAATGTCAGATGTCCCACATCCAGGGGACCTAGACTCCATAAAAGGGGGGAGAGACACTGGTTATGGCTGTGCAAGTCTCTAATCCCAGCATTTGGGAAGCAGAAACACGTGGGGTCTTTGTGAGTTTGAGGCAAGTGTGGCCATGCCTTCGTCATTTTCTGCTTCCTGACTGGAGGTAATGTGACCAGCTTCCCTGAGCTCCTTTCACCATGACATCCCCACTATGCTCAACTGTTCCTTCAACATATGAGCCAACATATACCCTTCTTTTCTTTAATTGTTTTTGTTAGTATATTTTAACACAGCAACAGGAACAGTAACTAATACAGACTAGATTTCTTAAGCCTAGATGTTCACCAGTAAATGTTAACCAACACTTCATAGGAGGAAAACCCCTATGTGTAGGCTTGCCAATTTTTGTTATGCCAACTTCCTCCTGGCTGATTGGAAGCTGTCTTCCATGAAGTTACTTAGTGCTGAGGCATGATTACATCACAGCTGTTGCTCTTCTGAGTCGATATTAACTGGCTCCAGGCCACCACTGCCAATGAAGTTCTTAAACACTCATCTCAGGGTTTCTGGGAAGAGCCATAAGAAGACAGGTAGCTTTGTGCAAATGGTGCTGCTTTGTGTGGAGAAGCAAATTATTTTTGACGAAATCTAACATAAATCATGCAAATTGACAGACCATTGTGTGTTTGTGGGCTGTAATTTTTTTGTAAAAGCCCATATTTTTCTATTTTTAGTTAATTAATTTACTTATTCGCTTTACATCCCAATCATAGCCTGCTCCCTCCTCTCCTCCTGGTCCCCCCCTTCCCCCCCCTCACCCCTTCCCTACCCCAAACAAAAGGGGACCCACCCCAAATGATCAAGACACATCAGGACTCAGGATCCTCTTCCCCTGTGGCTTGGCTAGGCAGCCCCACCAGGCGGAAGTAATCTAAAGCAAGTACCAGAGTCCTTGCCAGAGATAGCCCCCGCTCCCGTACTAAGGACACCACACGAAGCCGGAGCTGCCCATCTGCGACATCCATGTGGGGGCCAAGTCCAGTCCATTCGAGGTCCTTGGTTGGTGCTTCAGTCTCCACAGGCCCCTGTGGGCCCTGGGTAGTTGGCTCTGTTGGTCTTCTTGTGGAGTTCCTGTTACCTCCAGTCCTTCTATCCTCACCCCCACTTTCCCACAGGACACTATGCTTCGCCCAATGTTTGGCTGAGTCTCAACATCTGTTTTGTTCTACAGCTGGGTGGAGACTCGGAGGACAGCTGTGTTAGGCTTCTGTCTGCAAGCATAGCATAGTACCGTTAATGCTGTCAGGGGCTGGCTCTCTTCCATGGGTGTCAGGTGGGGACAGGCTTGGTTGGACATTCCCTCAATCTCTGCTCTGTCGTTATCGCTGCCCATCTTACAGGCAGGGTAAATTTTGGGTGGAAGTTTTTGTGGGTGGGTTGGTGTTCCCCTCCCTCCACTAGGAGTCCTGTCTAGTTAGAGGGGGTCCTCTTCAGTTTCTATGACCCCTAAAAGTCCCTATACTTCCATCGTTTGAAATTTTTCATTGACTCTGAAAATTGTATCCCTAGATAAATTGTGACATTTTCTTTCTACATGTTGGCACAATTTTGCATTATGGAATTGTCAGATAGATTCATTACTCCTATTTCTAAACACAAATGACCATAATTCAAATATGTATCATGTACCAGGCTCTAAGCTACATATAAGCATTCTATCACTGATGCATTTGGAGGCACATTGACATTATACATGTTTATAAAAAGATTTCTGATCTTGGATTTCATGTTTTTCGCTTTTGCTAGCCTTCCACTCTGACGTTAGGCCTTCCTCTCAGACTTAGACCGAGTTACACAAAGGCTTCACTAGGCACAGCGAGTAGCACATGTCAGATGCAGTGGGGTGAAGCAGGGTGCTTTTTCGTGAGTGCGACATGCCTGTCCTGTGTTGCTGTAGCTCCTGTGCAGAGAACAGTTCAAGTCCATGATACTGACAGCCGGGGCCAAGTCTGAACCAAAGCTTGTACTGAAAATTTGGCCCTGTGTTAGCGGAGACCTGGGAACAACAGAAATGAATCAAAAAGAGTCTAAGTCAGAGGTTCTCAGCCTTCCTAGTGCGGCAATCCTTTAAGACAGTTCCTTATGTTGAGGTGACTCCTGCCGTAAGAACTACCCTTCTGCTGCTATGACTCATCACAGAAGTATCTGATACACAGGATATCTCCTCTGCGACCCCAAAGGGGTCACCGTCCACAGGTTGAGAACCACTGCTCTCAGTGGACTCGGTGGTTATTAAGTCTGTTTGCGTTCTATCGGCCCAAGATGATGGCCAAACCAATCATTAGATTTTAGGCTTCTCTCCTTGTACAGAGTCAATGCAAATGACACGCAAGGGCGTTGGGAGCCTGTACTTCTGCACAAGAACAAGCCAGGCGGCGCAGTGCTCCGTGAGATCGCCAGGCGGCGCAGTGCTCCGTGAGACCTCCAGCTCACTCCAGCTAATCAGAGCGAGTCAACAGGAAAGAAAACCCCGCGTTGACGTTTTAGATTTTTTTTTCTTTTTTCTTTCTTTCTTTCTTTCTTTCTTTCTTTCTTTCTTTCTTTCTTTCTTTCTTTCTTTCTTTCTTTCTTTCTTTCTTTCTTTCTTTCTTTCTTTCTTTCTTTCTTTCTTTCTTTCTTTCTTTCTTTCTTTCTTTCTTTCTTTCTTTCTTTCTTTCTTTCTTTCTTTCTTTCTTTATCAGTTACATTTTATTAACTCTGTATCCCAGCCGTGTCCCGATCCCTCATTCCCTCCCAGTCCCTCCCTCCCTCCCTCATCTCCACCGTGCCCCTTTCCAAGTCCACTGATAGGGGGGACCTCCTCCCCATTCATCTGATCCTGTTTTATCAGGTATCTTCAGGACTGGCTGCAAAGCCCTCCTCTGTGGCCTAACAAGACTGCTCCTCCCTTCGGGGGTGGGGAGACCAAAGAGCCAGTCATTGAGTTCCTGTTAGAAATAGTCCCTGTTCCCCTCACTTTGGGAAACCAATTGGTTACTGAGCTACCACAGGCTACATCTGAGTGGAGGTTCTAGGTTATATCCATACATGGTCCTTAGTTGAATGTCAGTCTCAGAAAAGACCCTGTGCTAGGTATATACCCAAAGTTCGTTCAAGTACACAAAAGAGATACTTGCTCAACCATGTTTATAGCAGCTTTATTTGTAATAGCCAGAACCTGGAAACAAACCAGATGTACATCAATGGTGGAATGGGTACAGAAATTGTGGTATTTTTACACAATGGAATACTACTCAGCAATCAAAAAGGAGGAAATCATGGAATTTGCAGGCAAATGGTGGGATCTAGAAAAGATCATTCTGAGTGAAATATCCCAGAAGGAGAAAGACAAACATGGGATATACTCACTTATATAGACCTATAAGATATGATAAACATAATGAAATCTATACACCTAAAAAAGATAATCAATTGAGCGGACATGGGACATGGGGTAAGATGATCAATCCTCGTTTAGAAAGACAGATGGGATGTGCATTGAACGTATGACAGGAGTCTACTGAGCGCATCTGAAAGACTCTAACTAGCAGTGTTTTCAAAGCAAAGACTCATGACCAAACCTTTGGCAGAGTACAGGGAATCATAAGAAAGAAGGGGAGTTAGTCTGATGGGGAAAGGATAGGAGCTCCACAAGGACCAAATATATCTGTTTTAGAATTTTTAATGGAGATTATAATTACATTATTTTCCCCTTTCCCGTCCTTCCTTCAAGCCTTCCCATATATTCCACCCTTGCTTTGCTCTCTTTCAAATTCATGGCCCTTTTTTTCTTTTCCTTTTTTCTTAATTTATTTATTTATTTATTTGTATATTCACTTTACATCTCAATCACAGCCCCCTTTCTCTCTCCTTCCAGCCTCACCTTTATAACTCCTCCTTCCAACCTCCTCCCTTCTCCTTAGAGAAGGACCTTCATGAGCACCAACTGGCCGTGGCACATCAAGACACAGCTGGGTTCAGAGCATCCTCTTCCACTGATACGCTCTCTTTTTTTCACTAATCGTCTGTGTGTGCATGTGTGTGTGTGTGTGTGTGTGTGTGTGTGTGTGTGTGTGTATTCCTAAATACATAAATGCAACCTATGAGATGTTACTTGTATATATGTTTTCAGGGCTGACCATCTGGAGTTGGATAACCAATTGCTGTGCTCTTCAAAGAAATATACTACTAATGACATTGCTTTAAACACTAAATTTTTGGAAGGACCCTTGTTACTTGTATGTTGTGGGAACTAAGCACACTTAGCCCAGCATGGCCTTCACTGAATTCTGAGGGACATGAGGAATCAGGTGAAGCAGTAGACACGTTGCTGGGTGGTTATGAGGCAGCAATGGCGCAGCAGGAGAGAAGGTGGCACACACAGAGCTCTGTTGATTCTCGGCCTTCACTTAATTTGCAGTCACAGTCTCTTTCTCTGTTAGATAAAAAAGTTGTTCCCAGACAATAGCTCCACAAGGAGATCAACAGAGCCAAAAAAATCTTGGCTCAGGGGAGACTGCAGAGAGTGATGAATCAACCAAGGACCATGCATGGAGAGGACCTAGAACCCATGCACAGATGTAGCCCATGGCAACTCATTCTCCATGTGGGTTCCCTAGTAGGAGGAACAGGGACTGTCTCTGACATGAACTCAGTGGCTGGCTCTTTGATCACCTCCCCCTGGTGAGGTGGTCTAACTAGGTCACAGAGAATGAGGATCCAGACCTCATTAGACCTGATAGGCTAGGGTCAAATAGTAGAGGAGGAGGACCTCCCCAATCAGTGAGTAGTGGAGGGACATAGGAGGAGATGAGGGAGGGAGAGTGAGACCAGGAGGCGATGAGGGAGGGGCTGCAGTAAGGGTACAAAGTGAATAAATTGTAATAAATAATAACAATAAAGAAAAAAACCTAAAACAAATTTCCCCCAAGCTTACCAAGGCCACTGTCACTGTAAAGTTCTTCTAATGCTGATTCATCGGCATCTCATTAACAAAGCACATTCTTTTCCAATTTTTATTACGTTTTCTTTTTTATTGTTTTTCTTAGAATTGTGGCAGATCCATGGAATTGTAATGTTTCTTTATTCAAATGCCACCTTATTAAAATGGATGGGGGATTAAGTAATACTGTGATATTCCTCTTGTTTTCAGTTTTAATATTCAATTCAGCCTAACTAGCTCTAAAATATGCAGATTACTAAAATACTGTTGTTGCAGAGAGGTTTGTTTACATCATTATTTATAAGAAAAACCTGAAAGAGTGTCTAAAAGGTAAATTTCTAGTCCACAAACACATTGAATCTGGTGGCAGATAGAAACCAAATGCTCCTGCTGATTTGGGAGATAGTAATTTCCTTTCCAGCATGTATTAACTGTTCACAGTAGTGTGTTGAGCTGTGGCAGTGCGATATAGGCACACACATGCTCCCCTCATGTCACTTTCAATACAATGTGTGGCCCCTCTCTCTCAAACCTCTGATCCCTCCATCTTCCCTCAGAGCTGCCTTCTACTTTTCATGTCTTCTTTCTATCAAGATCCTGTATGTGACAGAAAGTAGGAAAGATTTATCTTCCTGCATCTGTCTTTGGTTTAGCCCGACATGCTGCAGTTTCAGCATCTTCCTAACCTGTGTGATCTTATTCTTCCTCATGGCTAAATCCTCTATTGTATATATGTACCACATTTCTTAAAGCATTGTCTATCAGGGGGCACCTGTGCTGATCCTCTAAGGGCTGGTGGAAGCAGTACAGGAATTAATACAGATGGTATCAGTGGGAGAGTTTTTACATGCTGATGATGAATCTTTCTGGTCCACACCCAGGGATGGTATACCTAGATCACATGGTATTCAGTTCTGTAGGGAAGCTAAGCAACAATTAAGTGGCTGGCGAGTAGCTGCATTACTATCAATAAAGAATAAGAATTATTTCCTGCCAGGCGATGGTTTCACACGCCTTTAATCCCAACACTCAGAAGGCAGAGGTATGTAGATCTGTGTGAGTTTGAGGCCAGCCTAGGCTACAGAGTGAGTTCCAGGGAAGCTAAGAACACAAAGAAACCCTGTCTTGAAAACAAAAACAAAGCAACAACAACAAAATAAAAGGAAAAACAAACAAACACCCATGTGCAGTGGAGCACTTGTTTTTAATTTTTAATTTTCTTAGTGATAAGCACCTGATTGGGGAACTAAAACCTTAATATGGGTTTGAGGTACTTTACCCTGCTGGTGGGCCATTGAAACCTTTCTGAGTACTTATCAGGTGTTTATACTTCTCAAAACTGTGTATTTGCTAATTTGCTTATTTACTGTTTGGATTATTTGCCTGTTCAGTATTTATTTTTTTTGAGTTATATATTTTGGATGTATACATATATGCTGGTGCTTTTACATTAATTCATTTTGTTTTCATATTTTTTATTATTGTTTATTCATTATTCATACTAATCTTTTTTTGTGTTTGTGTACAGATGTGTTTGAGTGCATGCAATTTCACATGTGTGGCATATTCATGTGAAGGCCAAAGGGCAATCTTGAGTGTTGTCTGTAAGGTTCTGTCTACCTTAATTTGGGGTCAGTTTGTCATTTAACTTGGAACTTGGTGATTACGAGTTTGGCTGCACGTATCTACCTGTTTCTGCCTTTCCAGCGTTGAGCCTGTAAGCGTGTGTAAGCGTGCCTGAGTGCATGACAGTGAGTATGGACATGTAGGCAGGGATGCCTTTGCATGTGCACAGAGGTCAGAGCAGCCTTGACATGCTTTCTCAATGAACCTGGGGCTAGGCTGGTGGCCGATAGAATCCCCGCAGTCCTCCTGTGCCTCGCCCCTCCTAGGGCTGGGGTTATGGGTGTGCCTCTGGCCACGCCCAGATTTTATGAGGGTGTTGGGCCTCCAGCTCAGGTCCTCATGCTTGTTGGTCAAGTAGTCTTCACTTCCTGCGACATCTTTGCAGGTGCCCTCCGTTTGGGCAGGGTTATGGAGTGCGCTGATGGTCCAGTGTTTGCAGGCAAGGCCTGGGCCGCTGAGGTGTGACCTTGCGCTGACTCTTCAGGAATTCTAACAGGGATGCGTGTTACCCCCCTCACTCCATTGGCTCTGAGCGGCCGTTTTCATCCTCCCATTCCAGCGCTGCCGTGATCGCCCCCAGAAAGTTATGATGTGTCCTGTTTTCCAGTCTAGTCTGCCAGTTCTTTTTTTATTAAAAAATTAATAGTGTTAACATTGAGCTAGTGTTGAAAAGTATCTATGGATTCCTGCCATTTTGCTATTGTGTGTGTGTGTGTTTTTTAAATACTTGCTCTTTCTAATCCTCATTTGCTTTTTTGCTATTCTTTTTTTAAAATATTTTTCTTACTTATTTTATATATATGAGTGCTCTATCTGCACGTACACCTGCATGCCAAAGAATTAGAATTAGAAGGAATTAGAGGGTATAGATGGTTGTGAGCCACCATGTGGTTGCTGGGAATTGAATGCAGGACCTCTGGAAGAGTAGTCAGTGCCCTTAACCACTGAGCCATTTCCCCAGCCCCCTCCTGTTCCATTTTCTTTGAATCATATTTTTCCTATTCATACAAGAAGGGTTCCATTGTGGATTAACGAGATAGCTTCTGTATGGGCAAGCCTTCCTGTTCACCTGTGATTGAGTTTATTTGTAGAAAAGGTAACAGAAATTGGGGTTGGATAAAGAAAAGAGCTGGACATAGGGTTAATGTGAGACTTCTATCCCAGGCCTTCCCAGCAATCCATGGCTCTGCATGGTTCTTTTGCACCATGAAGTTCATCTTTCATGCTGTTTCTGTGTTGTAGAACCTTCAGCATGTTCATAGCTCTCCTGGCGGCACAGCGGAATTGTCACTTCTGACTTCAGTTAGCCCATCTGCAGAGAGCACCCTGTTCAGCATCCTGTATGCAGCTTCTACATTCCCCACCTGGGCAGTCCTGGCAATGAACCTCAGATGTTTAGCCATAGCCTTGTAGTCAAACTTTCACCCTTCCATACCTATAGATGGGGGGTCTCCTTTGCTATTCTCCTGCAGCTTGCTCTTCCCTGGGGATGTGCTTATCCTTCTCTTCAGCGTAGGATTCCTTCAACTTCGTTTGCAGCGTGCTGTTGTCTGGTCCCAACTTACTCCAGTGTGCATTCCTCTTGGAAAGGCTTTTCCTGTGTCATTTGTGAAGGATGGCTCTTTTCTGCACCGTGATGTGGGCTGGCCATCATTGTCTTTGAGAGCCTGGAATGCACCACGGTAGCCTATCCTCAAATTGATATTTCTGTCAAGAATTTTCCTTCTGCTGCAATGGGTTTGCCTTCATGTGTGACTTGGTACTTCTTTCTTGAGGTTATATTATTTTTCTTTGATCTGTATAATTAGTATTTTAACTATATTAAACAGGAGCCTATTTTTTGTTTGTCGTTATAAATACCTTCTGTATGTCAATGACTGTCTTTTTTTCTAGATTTGTTTCATTTTCTATTTTTTTTGTAACATTTACTTTGTAGTTCTTTTATGCTCATGATTCCTGATTTTGCTCTTTTGGTGTTTGTTGCATCTCATCTGTTCTTATCATATTTTAATTATTATTTTATATTTCCTAATGTCTGAATGTTTCAGTTCATCTACCTTATTTTCAAATCCTGACATTCTGTATCCCATTTGATCTATTCTGTTAATGTTAGCTTTCCATTGATTATTTTATGTGATTGAGATCTTCATTTCTAAACTTTCAACATAACCTTTTCAGTGTTTTTATTCACTCTTAGAAACTAATTCACTAGTATTGGGGATCAGTTGGTAATTTTTAGAGGAGCCATATGCTTTGGCTTTATGTGTCTGGGACTTGTGCATCTCAGGTTAGAACAATGGTTTGATATAAACATATTTTTTTTTCCAATTGACTATTTTTCCAGCAGTCAAGTGAGACTAGGCTGTAATATAGTTGAACTGTGATTCTTTCCCACTGGTCTGGGTGTGTAACTCAGTAACTCAAAACTCAGCCCAGGTGCTCAAAGCACCAGGTATATTCTCCAGTTCCACTGTGAGAGTAGGGTGCACACTACAGAAACAACCACAGCAGATGAATAGCCAGTGTGCAAGTAAAACAATAGTTAATTAAAATAGTCATTCTATCAACTCCAGTGACTTTTAGGGAATAAAGAGAAAAGACATGGGCATTAAGCACAGTGTGGGAAAGAAGAACCAGCAATGAGTTTGAGAGCAACAGAGAAATGGCAGAGGAGGTCATAGTAAAGGAAGAGAGAGAGAGTTGAGATGTTAGGATACATGAGATTTAAGGATAGTTAATGCTGTTTTTTTTATATTAATTACAGTTATTCACTTTGTATCCCAGCTGTAGCCCCCTCCCCCATTCCCTCCCAATTCCACTCTCCCTCCCTTTTCTCCTCCCTTGCCCCCTCCATCCCCCACCCCACTCTGCCTCTCTCTCTCTTTCTCCCACAAGACTCCTCAGGCTCCACTTATTGTCTGGCTGTAGTTCTAAGCATCTGTTTCCATCAGCTGCTGGGTGAAGCCTCAAAGACGATAGTTATGCTGGGCTCCTGTCTGCAAGCATGGTAGAGTTTGCTTAATACTGTCGGGGGCGGCTCTCTCCTATGGGCTGGGTCTCAAATTGGGCCAATTGTTGGTTGGCCATTCCTTCAATCTCTATCTTTATCCCTGCACACATTGTTGGCAGGACAAATTTTGGATCAAAGGCTGCTTTTGTGGGTAGGTTGGTGTCTCTTCCCTCTACTGGGAGTGCTGCTACAGGCGGTGACAGCTTCAGGCTCCATGCCTCCTGCTGGTAGGAGTCTCAGCTAAGGTCACTCCCATAGACTCCCAGGAGCCTCCCCCATCCCAGAGATGCCTCACCCATTGTGTTCTCTCTCGCACCTGCTCTCCCCACATCGGATCCCCAGCTCTGTTCTCCTCCCCAACACCAACGGACATCCGTGTTTGATATTTGTCTAATTTGTTTATTTCTCCTCTGAGTGAGATGCAAGTATCCTCCTTTGAGCCCTCCTTGTATTTCTTTGGGTCTGTGGATTGTAGCCTGGTTATGTACATTATGGCTAATATCCACTTATAAGTGAGGACATACCATGTGTATCTCTCTGTGTCTGGGTTACCTCAAGATTATATTTTCTAGTTCCATCCATTTGCCTGTAAATTTCATGATGTCCTTGTTTTTAATAGCTGAGAACCATTTCAGTGTGTAAATGTTTCACATTTTCTTTATCCATTTGTTTCTAAGATTTTTTCCCCTTTTCTTTCTTAGCCAAAAGGGAGCGAGGGGAATTCTTCCCCTTTACTGGGGTTTTGGTCCATGCTTTGGGTTGGAGTCTGCTGTTTCTTTTATGCTGACTGCAGTTACTATTTCTGCGTTTCATCTAATTTCACAGTCTGCTGACTAGTGAGCTCCTCCATCCCCTGTCCACATGTCACTTCTTTTGGAGACATGGGGCGCAGGTCAATGCTTTTTATTCCTAATCTTCCATGCTCTAAATTTTTTTCTTTTCTTTTTTTCAACTAAGATGTGGTTTCCAGGCTGGCCCCAAGCTTTTAATTAATGAATTATAATTTATTCACTGTTTATCCCCACTATAGCCCCCTCCTTCATCTCCTCCTAATCTCACCCACCTTCCTTCTTCTCTCTTTATGCCCTCTCCCCAGTCCACTGATAAGGGAGGTCCTCCTCCCCTTCTTTCTGACCCTAACCTATAGGGTCTCATTAAGGCTGGCTGCATCACCTTCCTCTGTGGCCTGGCAAGTCTGCCCCCCCAGGGGGAGGTGATCAAAGAGCCAGCTGGCCTCAAACTTACTGCAATGTTCCTACCTCACCCTCACAAGTGCTAGCAATGTAGGTGTGAACCACAATCCTAGATATAAATTCGCAGACCAATAAAGGAGGTAGTAAATTTTTCTCCTGTGTTTTCACCTTGGTGATTTTATTTTATTTATTTTGTTTTATGTGTGTGAGTTTCGCCTGCATGTACATATGTGTATCATGAGTAAAGTTCAGAAGAGGATGTTGGATCCCCTGGAAATGGAGTTACAGATCACCATAAGCTGTCATGTGGATGCTGGGAATTGAACCCAGGACCTCTGCAAGAACAAGTGCTCATAGCTGCCAAGCCTCCTCTCCAGCCCCTAAAGAAGCTTCCTGCGCTGTGGGAGCACTTCCTGGAGAGGAAGCCGGCTGCCAGCATCCTGTAGTGCCTCCTTTGTCTCCCTTGAGCAATCTCAAAGTCTCAGGTCCTGAATTAAGATCTTGAACTGGCAGGTTCTGTGCCTGGCAAAGTTCAAGTCCTTGCTCTGCTTCTTCAGGTCCAGAACCTTGAACAAACGTGTGCCTCCTTCATGTCTGCATGAGAATAAAGTGAAGAGCAAATAATTTCATGTGTGGAATGCTTAACACGCTTTCGACCTGGTATACAACTTAGGAATTTTTAAAGCTTTTTTGGTGTTTGTTGCTCTTTTTTTTTTTTTGAGGAAGGATTGTTCCGGTGTAGTTCAAGTGGCCTCAAACGTGTCATCTTCTTGGCTCAGCCTCCAGAATGCAGGGATCTCAGGTGTACACCACCGCAGCTCATTAGATTTTCAGTTGGTTTATTTTTAGAAATGTTTGCCTAATTCTATCAGTTTGTCTACTGCAACCTTATGGGCTACATCACCTTTTTTTTTCCAAAATTTATTTTGTTGATAAATTTTGAAATAATTGAAATTTGGAATACACCTCAAATAAAATATATTTATTCATAAAAAAATGTGATCTATTTTGAGCTGTTTTGCACAGGGTAAGAAAGAGGACTCTAGTTTCATTTACTGGCATTCAGCTATCAAGCACCCTCGTTTGAGGAGTCTGTCATTCCTCCAGCACATGTTTTTGGCACCTTTGCCAAAAGTCATATGGCTGTTGTAGTACGTAGCTGCTCTCTGGTTATTTTTCTGGGTCTTGTATTCTGTTTTTCTATTCTTCTGTTTTGGTCCCAGTACCATGCTGGCCGTGTTAACTCAGGTCTCTATATAATGTGAGACAGGTATTGAAATGCCCCTGGTATTGCTTTCTTTACTGAGAACTGTTTTGGCGATTTGGGGTCTTTGGGCATCCATATGTGTTTTTGAACTTTTCTTTCTATTTCTGTAAAGAGTATCACTGGAACTTTGATGGTAACTAGATTCAATCTACGGCTGTATTTTGGTGATATTATTGTTTTCATGGTATTAACTCTCTCAACCCTTGAGCATGGGGAGTCTTTCCATTGACTAGTGTCTCTGTCAGTTTTTCTCTTCTGTGTTTTTAAGTTTTCATTGTACAGGTGCTTTGCCTCTTTGGTTCAGTTTATGTCTAGATATTTTATTAATTTTTAAGGCTATTCTGAATGACATTATCTTCCTGATTTCTTTCTTAGCAAGTGCGCTATTGCTATTGGTACATTAAAAAATGCTCTTGCGGTTGTAGGAGGCAGAGGGGTCAAGGGCAACCACAAGGAAACTACAGAATCAACTAGCCTGGGCTCATAGAGACTGGACCACCAACCTACATTAGATTGACTTAGGTCCTGTGCATATGCTACAATTGTGTAGCCTGGTGTTCTTTGGGGATCACTAACTTAGGTCTGTAGGGGCTGTCTCTGGCTCTGTTGCCTGCTTTGGGGACCCTTTCCTCCTCCTGGGTTGCCTAGTCTCTCGCTGACAGGAGAGAGGGTGATTAGTCCCAGTACAACTTCATATGCCATGGCCGGTTCAAACCCACAGGAGGCTCTCCCTTTTCCTGAAGAGAAAGGGAGAAACAGTGGATGGGAGTGGGGAAAAGAGAGGGGAGAGGGAGAAAAGGAGGGAGGGGGAACTACAGTTGAGATTGAAAAATTAGGTGCATAAGTGATCTTCCTTTTATTTTAAAAAAATATAAAAGCTCTGGAATTGGTATGTTGATCTGGCATCCTACAACTTTACTGAAGATGTTCATTCTTTCTAAAAAATTTCCAGTGGAGTTTTTAAGGTCATGTATAAATATCCTATATTTAAAATTGTCTGCAAATGGGAATTGCTTGTCTTTTTGCTTTAATGTTTATAGTCATAAATTATTTTCTTGCCTATTGCTCTGGCTAAGAATTAAAACACGGTATTGTTTAAATCACCTCTCTCATTTTTTTTGAGAGTGTAATATAATTAATCATTCACTCTCCCTTCCCTCCTCCCAAAGCCTCCCGCATCCCTCTTCTTGCTCTCTTTCAAATTCATGGCCTCTTTCTTTTTCATTAACTGTTGTCACATACATATATGTGTAACTATTCCTAAATATCACCAGTTCAGTCTGTGTAACGCTACTTGCATGTATGTTTTCAGGACTGACTATTGACATTGGATAAACAATTAGTGTACTCCTCTCTGGGGAAGACTGTTCTCTCCTATATATTCCTTAGTTGCCTGGAGTTCTTTGTGTGAGCTTGAGATGTGTCTATTGTCCTTGTTCAGCTCACGTTTAGACAGTAATATTGGAGAGGCTCCTGGGATGTAGGTCTCCTGGTAATCCTAGGAGACACAATCTCACAACAAACTCTGTTTTTCTGGCTACATCTCTCCCTGTCCCCTCTTCTCTAACGATCCCTGAGCCTTAACTGCGGGACCTGTGTGGTAGATGTATCCGTTGAGACTGGGCTTCACAACTCTGGACTTCGACTGGTTGTGGCTGTCTGTAATGGTTTTTCTCTTGCTGAAAGGTGGGAAGTATGCTTATCTGTGGATACTAGAACAAATATTTAGAATGCAGTTAGGAATTATGTTGGTTCAGTAAAGTGGCAGTTGTAGGTTCTCCTCCAAGATCCATGACATCATTAGCTCTGGGTAGTTGACCAGTTTCCAGTAGCAGGAATGATTTCCCGTCTTGGTCAGGTTTCAGGCCCCAGTAAGCTGTTGGTTGCCATCAAGGCATGTGTGCCACACTACCGCACTCTCTGGCTTATCGTGTCTTGCTGGCCGCTGTGTTTCACAGCTGGGTCAGAGTGCCGATTGTGTCCTTCATTTGGAAGCCTGCTTGGTGGCTTCTGTTGCCATGAAGGCTAGTTTTCAGGTAGGCAGCATTCAGGTCAGCCACAGCTCAGGAACCTCTGGGCCCTGTGTCTGGAGTGCATGGTGTCTTCGGCAGTAGGGAGTCAGTTGACCTCTGGGAGGCAACGAAGGGCAATAGCAATAAGCAGTATTTGGGGAGAGTCCCTTGGATAACCCTGACCAACAGCTCAAAAGAGGGTTTCTCGGAGCTGGTGATGGGGTTTTTGTTAGATAAGCTTTGGCTCTTGGAGGAAGTGATCTTTTCTGTCATTCAAGTAGGAGATGTCATTCAAACTATATATGTAAACTTACACTCCAACTTACATATAGTATTGCATTTGTAGGTAGGTAGGAAAATAGTTAATAGTATGTATGAGTCATCATGACGCTTCAGATATCGTTACTGTTATTTTACCCTCCTCTCTCCTTCTTCTGAATTTATCTCCCCTCATCCTAACCAGAGCCTCACATTACCTCATCAGATCACGTGTGCTTTGCTATTCTCTTCTCTTGTTCTCCACCCAAGGGTCCATTTTCATTTTCCTGGTTTCTACAGTTCCTTCAGGGTACCTGTTCACATCAAGAACTTTGGCGCTGGGAGCCTCCGATGAGCGAGAACACCCGGCTGATATTAACATTGTTCCGATTCTCAGTAGGTCCATCTCAAAGCGAAACGCAACAAAGTAAGAACTACTGTTGAGAAAGTGCGTCCTGTCTCTCTGCTTCTCCTCCAGTTTCCTTAAAACTTAATTTTAACAACTGTAACTGTTCCCTGGGATGTAGTCAGATCACACTATTTTTGTGTTTAAAATAATCCAAAATAAAAGCTAACATCTTTCTCCTGACTACGTGCAGACTCTTATCATTCTATCTTATCCTCTCCACACACACAATGACACTTGCTGTAGTGCTCAGTTTTGAATGTTCCTCCCACTCATACACTAAGCTAAAAATACACTAGATCTTAGGGACTAGAGAGCCATGGGTAAGAGCGCCTTCTGCTCTTCCTCAGGATCCAGCTCAGTTTCCAGAACCCATGGGAGGTGGTTTACAGCCTCCTGTAACTCCAATTCCAGAGAAACCAACACCCTTTTCTAGCCTACATGGGCGCCTGCATTCATGTGGCATAAACTAACCCAGACACAATACACACACACACTTTGAAATAAAATTAAAAATTTAGAACATATTACTGAGTTCCTTGGTCATGGTGTTTTATCATAGCAATGTGAACGTTACTAAGACAAGGAAAGACTAGTTTCTTTTGGCTCACAGTTTAGAAGACACAGTCCATCTTGAGAGAAAGGAGGGGGCCACAGAGACAGTGGGGCTTGTTCAGATCTCCATAGCTCTCTAGGAAACACAGACAGACAGGAAGGAGTGCAGCTATCACCTTCAGGGCCAGCCACCATTGGTCAACTCCTAGCTAGACTTCACCTCTTGAAGACTCAGCCTCCTAAAACAGTGAGAAGAGCAGGAGGCCAAGCATTCACATTCACGCTCCAGTGTTGCCTAAATGTCTTCCTCTTTGTTTCAGCTCTTGCTGTTATTTAACGTAAGTTGTTGGTGTGGTGCAAAGAACCGCTGCCGCTAGGCCAATCTAAGCCACAGAACGGACGCTCTCTACCAAGGAGCTACATTTGACGGAGCAGATATCTTTTAAAAGTATTTTCTGAACTAGGGGCAGGGGGAAAGGTTCAGTCAGCAAAGAGTTTGTTGTGCAAACAAGGATCTGAGTGGGGTACGCTAACACACGCCTGGATTCCCAGCTTTGAAAACATGGAGATAAAAGATTCCCTGGAGCGTGTTACCCATGTGGTCTGAGGTCTAGCTTTAGTGAGAGGCCCTCTCTCAAGATGTAAGATGGAGAGTGACTGGGGAGGGGACCTTATGTAGACCTACATAAGGTGCATGTAAGGCCTTAACATGCATGTGCACACATATCTGTATACACACACACACTTTCTGAATTGAAGTCCAAAGGACACTAAACTGAAAAGAGATCTCAATAGCAGTTGTGTGAGAACTTTTATGTCTAGAATAAGGAAGCTCCGCTGTGCTGGCTAGTTTCTATGTCAGTTTGGCAGAAGCTGGGGTCATTTGGGAAGAACAACCCTCAATTGCAAAAATGCCCAGAGTCAGACTGGCACGTGGGCCTCAAACCTGTGGTGTACTTCCTTGATTGATGGTGGATGTACAAGCGCCCAGGCCAGCGTGGGCAGGGCCACTCCTGGGCACATTGTCCTGGGTGCTGAGCAAGACAGTGAGCAGCACTCCTGCACGGCCTCTGCATTAGTTCCTGCCTCCGTGTTACTGCCTTGAGTTCCTGCTCCAGCTTCCCTAGGTGATAGACTACAAGCAGTGAGATGGAGTAAAGCTCTTTCTTCCTCAAGTTTCTTTGGCCGTGGTGTTTTATCACAATAAAAACAACCCAAACTAAGACGCTGCGCCTGGAAGATGGGCCAGCAGTTAAGAGAACCAGCTAATTTCCCACTGGACCTGGGTTCAATTCTCAGCATCCACATGGAGGCTCACAACTATCTGTAAATCTGGAACAGGAGAGCTGGTCTGACACCCTTATTGGTACACTTACAGGTTAGCCAGCAAAACATCCATAAATACAAAATTACAAAAATTTAAAATTTAAAATAAACTGCTGTTGCTGGCAATCCTACATTATATTGATCATGAAAAATGCAATAACGGATTAGTTTATTTTATCAATCACTAGTGTTTAGTATTTAGAAGCTGTTCCATTTCATTTGTCGTGCTTATAATATTTGACACATCATATATTCACTGGATCCATTGCTCTATATTTTTAGACTCCCATAAACACGAAGATTATTTTGTATGTTGCTATATTGCCAGGGCTGGAAATAGCTACTGGCACACAGTAGATACTCAATAAATATTTGTTGAACAAATATTGGAAATTATCTAGATCTTGGCCTGTCTCCAGAATAGTGCACCACGCTTAAGATCCAAGTTATAGAGATTGGGCAATGTTTTCAAAGGTAGCTTTATTTCCTTTTAATTTTCCATCCATTTTGAAATTCATTACTTTTAGATTTATCATCCTGTTTACAAACTTTATTCTTTCCATCTTTCCCTAGTCAAATTTTTAATTACGTATGCCACTTTATTTTGAGTTATGGCAATTGAAAGTTGATATTTCATTTCAACAAGTTTTAATTACCTAATTGAGGCGTGAAACTCCTGCTATGAATGTTTTGTTAGTGTAAGACACCAGATTTACATTCCCATTAAACTGGTACTTACCCTCCTGGGCCATACATCTGGGATAAATACACAAATGGGCATTCACTCTGGATTTCCTCTGAAAACCAAAAATCTTCTTAAGTAACTAAGAGTGTAAATTGCTGCTCAGCACCCCCTGAAACCATTAGCAGCCGCGGCAATTTTTATGCCTTATAAATACACCTGTCTTGAACACAACTGAGGCTTCACAGTATCTTTAAAGACTGAAGAACGGGAAGTAGGTCTTGACAAGAGAGCTAAGGCACTTTACAGCGGTTCACTTAGTTAGTTATTTCCCCTTGCTGACCTGCTCTTCTCTAACTGCTTCCTGCCTCCTCCACCGCCTACGTGTGTCCGCTAGCACACTGTGATGATTGGCAGATCTGTTCAGACTAACGCCTGTCCTGAGAACTGAAGATCCGCTCCAAGCACTGCTAAGTCCAGAAGATGCTCCTAAGGACATGTAACTTACTCAAAGCTGAAGTAGGCCAGCTTAGTGAACCTGCTTTTAGAAACGTACTTAATTTATCATGTAAGACACCAGCTATTACGCCACCATGCTGGGTGGCTAGGTGACCACATTACATGACTCCCACCAATGCAAGAGGCTGCATTTTGTTATTTTGGGAATCTGTAATGTTGCCCAACATTGCAAGACTAAAAATTGGTGTCCTCCCCCCTCAGGTAAAGCATGGCTTTCCACAAAGTGAGCAGGCCTCATCCAATTTGAAGATGCTGAGAGGATGAAAGAGTGGCTGCGGAGCATTCTCCCACAGACTGCTTCTGAACTCTGTTGCCAGCGCTGATTTTTTAAAATCTGTAGCAGACAGCTTCAGGACTCAGGTTGGAACTCTGTAGCGTGCTAGCTTTCTGTGGCTGCACAGCGCCATTCCTCTAGACCTAAGCCTACCACCCCACTCTGCAAAGTTTGGGCCTGTAGCCTCCACAGTCATGTAAGTCAATATCTTATTTTTTTTCTTTTCCATAATTTTATTTTTCTCATTAATTACATTTTGTTAATTCTGTATCCCAGCTGTATCCCTCATTCCCTCCCCAATCCCACCCTCCCTCCCTCATCTCCTCCCTGCCCCTTTCCAAGTCCACTAGTAGGGGAGGACCTCCTCCCCTTTCATCTGACTCCCTTTTGTCAGGTATTTTCAAGACTGGCTGCAAAGTCCTCCTCTGTGGCCTAACAGTACTGCTCCTCCCTTTGGAGGTGGGGAGGTCAAAGAGCCAGTCATAGAGTTCCTGTTAGTAATAGTCCTTGTTCCCCTTACTATGGGAAACCAATTGATTACTGAGCTATCAAGTCAATATCTTATAATAGACATTTCTTTACTGTGCGCCTGTATGGGCTCTCCTTTCACATCTTTACAAATTTATGTCACCATGGCATCATGTGTGTGGAGGTCAGATGACTTTCGGAAACTGGTTCTCTTCTTCCATTGTGGGGTCTGGGGCGCAAATGAGGTAGAACAAGTATTTTTACTCACTCCGACATCTTTCTGGCTCTGGTTTTTCTATGGAAACTCTAGCAAAAGCCTGTGACTACCAATTATACACAGGAGAATGACAGAATTCAAAAGCTTTCATGTGTATAATGTCCTTGTTACATGTCCAGGCAAAGGCAGCACGAGTGTGCATTCCAAGTTCCTTATCATGCAGTTGGAGCCGTCAGCTGCTTCCCTCTCCACCTCCTGAGCCACTGGGACTATGTCACCACACAGAGCTCCCTTTGAACGTCAATCTCATTTAAAGCATACAGCTTTCTAGGAACTTGCTCTTGTCTGTCACACACTTTTTTTCAATAAACATCCCCTTTTCTATTTTTTTTTATTAACATGAGACACAGAATAATTAAATTAATATTTTATCATTGCAGTTATTTTAATTCCATATGGTAACATAGCACTGGCATACGGTGATGCTTATTTTCAATTTTGATTTAATATAGTGAAAATATTAATTCTTTTCAAAAATATTTTTGTTTTTCAGGGTTATTTCTGATGTCTGTAGAAGGGATCTGAGCTAGGAAGAAAATTATAAATGAGGTGTAAGTGTCTTGGCTATCTTAATTTATTAAATCAACCACATTTGAAACTGAGCCACAAAGAAAAAAATACGGGATAGTGTGATGTATTTCCAGAGACATTTCTGAAACTTTTGTGAGATGCCGAAGCTCTTTCAGGCAGTTTACAAAATGAAAGGAATTATTAGTTGGCCTCCTACAAGAAACAAAGCAATTTTTGAAGTTCCTTCAAGGACAAAAGATAATGGATGTTTTTATGGTTTGCATCTGGACTAACTTTATTAGCATCATTAGTGGTAATGCATTCCAGAAGTCATTTAATGTAATTATGCAGATAATATTTTTTCATTAAGAATGTTGTGGAATTTCAAATAAGTACATTTTTAATATAAAATCTATTTATCTTCTAATAGGAGCCATAAAGGAAGGTCTGCTGCCTCTGTAGTAAGAAATAGAATCCCGTAGATTGGGAGAATAGTGGCAATCTTGACTTCTATCGTTCATAAAGGTACAACTTGCTTTGCCAAGTCGCTAAGCCCAGACAAAAGTCTCTTTGCTTTTGGGTGTATGCATTATTATGTATAAAAGTTTGTTATCACGAACTTTTTCTTTTTAATTTCTAGTTTTCCCCACTCGGCCACATTTTAACCCTTTCCATGTATCAGTTTGACTTTCTCGGGAAAATACCTCTGCCAAACTCTCAGGATAAACACGGCTGTTAGGACTCTGAGTTTTAGGCATTTCCTTGTGAACAGACTGGCCTGTGGGGCATTTCCACAGCACCTCTGTGAATGCACATACAGTGATTTAAACTTCAGCAATAAGAAGTCTGGGTTCCAGACGGCCGTCTTGCTGCTGCGGCTGACAGCAGGACAGGATGTATGCCTCCACAGTCCTGCATACTGCTGTCCCCACAGTGAATCCACCTGCCAGGAGGTGAGGACACCGACTCTGTCCTCGTGCTCTCGTTATCCACATTGCCAAATAGTTTGCGAGTCTTGTTTCTGACTGAGGACACAGCTCAGGGAGCAGGGTGTCTGCTCCACACGGGGGCTCTGAGCTCAGACCCAGCACATGCTCACAACCTAACACATATTTATTTTACAAGCTGGTGATTTACTTTACTGTCAAGCCTATTTGGTTTGATTACAATTGTTTGCAAATAAAAGCATTCTAATAGTCATATATACATATATGAGAGAAGTTTTTTTTTTTTTTTAATATATCTCAGGTTGTCTTTAAAATCTAGATCCTCTTGCCTGTCTTCTAAGTCCTGATATTTGATGGTCCTGGTATATTATTATTTCAGCTCTCCCCAATCTTATTTCTTAGTATAAAGTGCTGTCATATTTCCTTCTGCCTTTATTATTTTATCAAACAGTGCTAGATTATTTTCATATATTGCTTGATTCAAATTCTCTTTCAACTAAGAACATTAATCAAATTCACTAACATAATATCCATCTACTTGGGTTTTTCTGGAAATGGTCACATATCTGTGTTCATGGATCATCAGTTCTTGTGGGAATTACAAATTATTTTAGTAACCAGAGTAGTTCAGGGTTTACCGGACATTTGTCATTGGATGTCAAACATTGTCATTTGGTGTTGGAAAATTCTTTTCAATGCAAAGTCATTCAATCACCTTTAATATACTTCGATGGTCTGAGTTGGGTTGAATTTTACTATGACATAGTTTTGGTAAAAACTTCCTTTACGAGAAATTTTTCTTATGACTTTGTCGGTGATACAATTATGCAAAATCTACAAGACAGACTCATTCATACAATATTTTCAGTTACTGCTTCCTTGGACCTACCTCAAATGTGCACCTTAAAGCAGTAAAGATTTATTACTATTATAATGAGTTTGTGGGTTGAAGAAATTCTTCTGTTCTTGCTCACGTGGCTGTGTGTGGGTGGCCTCAGGTGAAGCTGAGTTGTTGCCTGGGATACTTCTCCTCTTGGTGTCTCCAACAGTACAAAAGGAAAGTTTCGAGATGCCTTAAAGCTTAGGCTTGTAAATTGCATAGAGTCATTTTCCTGGTTTAATCAAAATAAGAAAGAGCCTTGCTTACACGGAGCTGCTGGTGACAGGGGTGGGGACCTTGTGATGGGAAGTGTGTGGGGCAGTTACCGCTCTGAGAGTCTCTGGAAGCAAACCTACACCACACTGTTGGTATTGCTTCTAACAGACCAGGTAACAGGAGCAGTTTTTATTTCCAAATCCTGCTGATATTTACAATATAAACAAGAATTCACAAGTCATTTAATACACATAAAATACAATGAAAATGGAATTCTTTTTTTAAAATGTGTTAGTTTTTAAAAATAATTTATTTATTTATTATTAATTATAGTTTATTCACTTTGTATCCCAACTGTAGCCCCCTCCCTCAGCCCCTCCTTATCCCACCCCCCTCTTCTCCACCCATGCCCCTCCCCCAGTCCACTGATAGGGGAGGTCCTCCTCCCCTTCCATCTGATCCTAATCTATCAGGTCTCATCAGGACTGGCTGCATTGTCTTCCTCTGTGGCCTGGTGAGGCTGCTCCTCCCTCAGGGGGAGGTGATCAAAGAGCCATGTCAGAGACACACCCTGTTCTTCTTACTAGGAAACCCACTTGGATACTGAGCTGCCATGAGCAGGGGTTCTAGGTTATCTCCATGCATTGTCCTTGGTGGGAGTATCAGTCTCAGAAAGGACCCCTGGAACCAGATTTTTTTTTCTTTCTTGTGGAGCTCCTGTCCCCCAGTTCTTTCTATCTTCCTCTTCTTTCATAAGATTCCCTGCACTCCACCCAAAGTTTGCTATGAGTCTCAGCATCTGCTTTGATACACTGCTGGGTAGAGTCTTTCAGAGGCCCTCCATGGTAAGCTCCTGTTCTGTTCCCTGTTTTCTCCCTCTTCCAATGTCCATCCCATTTGCCTTTCTGAATGAGGACTGAGAATCTTACTCAGGGTCCTCCTTCTTTTTTTTTTTTTTAATTTTTTTTTTATGTGCATCAGTGTGAAGGTGTCAGATCCCTTAAAATTGAGGTTACAGACAGTTGTGAGCTGCCATGTGGGTGCTGGGAATTGAACCCCGGTCCTTTGAAAGAGCAGCAGACAGTGCTCTTAACCATTGAGCCATCCCTCCAGCCCCAGGGTCCTCCTTCTTGATTAGCTTCTTTAGGTATACAGATTTTAGTGTATTTGTCCTATATTATATGTCTAATATCCATTTATAAGTGAATATATATTCCATGTGTGTCTCTGCTTCTGGGATACCTCACTCAGGATGATCTTTTCTAGTTCCCACCATTTGCAATTTGCATGCAAATGGTTGGAATTCTTTTTATCAGTAAGTATTTCTGAAAGGACAACCATTAGAAAATGCAATTAGGGCTAGAAAGATGCTTGACAATGAAAATCATGTGAATTATTTCTAAAGGATTCAGGATTAATTCCCAGCACCCACATGGCAGTTGACAACCATTCATAATGTCAGTTCCAGGGTATCTGATGTCTTCTTCTGGCCTCCACAGTCATCGGGTTCATACATGGTACATAGCCACGTATGTTGGCAAAACTCCTACACACGTAAAAGAAAAATAAGGAAATCTAAAAATAATTTTTAAAAAAGAATGTGAAATGAATAACAACTAATGGAAAAGGGGCCGTGATCTTTTTTTAGAGGCCATGGATTTGGAAGAGAGTAGGGAGTGTATACTAAGTTGCCTTGGTCATGGTATGTTATCACAGCACTATAAAAGTAAGTCAGACAAATGCTGTTTGCTTTGACTTAGCTGTAGAATTACTCTGATTAAACTGTAACATAAAGGCTTTGCTCTGGGGATGTAGGTTGGTGGAGCACTTATCTCCCATATGTAGACTTTATACCAGCATGGCAAAGGGAAAAGCCAAACGTGAAGATTGCTATTGCCGTTTTATATCTAGAATATTGGTATTAGTTTGCTTTCCTTGGAGTATTTTCAATTTCAACACATAAGTGGTTTATATATGCCTATGAACCAAAGTAGCTCATTATGTGATTCTGGAACGTGTGATAGTATCATATACAAAGTATCTGTCTTTTGCACTTGAGCTTATTTTTAATGAAATGTTCTTTATTTAAAAGTGTTATACCTTTTAGAGAGTTTTAAAATATGCCAAACCCTTGAGAATACAGAGGTCTGTGTAAAAACGAGCGGTGTGGAGTTGTGTGTAAAATATGCAGCGGGTCGTCTCTGTGGGGAAGGAAGGAGGCACCTGAGAGTCACGGCTAGGTGTGGCACACCGCCATCCCTACTTCTTCAACGGGTGCCGGGCGTGCAAGCCTTTTCACGACTGCGTTTATGCACCTTATAAACTAAGCTGCGGCAAGACCAAGGAAGGTGTTCTAGTCATGATTTGGTTAAGATATCATTCCCATACACGCCACAGGAAGCCCCTTCACAAATACATCTTTACTGGTTTCCAAAATATTGCCTCCCCAAGCGACACCAATTTACAATAGTTTTTAAAATTTTTTTAAAAGTTATCTCTTTATTTTGAGGGATTATAATATATAACTACATTGTTCTCCTTTCCAACATCCTCATGCGCCCCTCTCTCCTCTTCTTTTTCATGAAATTCATGGCTCCCATTTCTTTGTCGCTACTCTCTCTCTCTCTCAAAAGATCACAGAAATCTTTTGACTTTTACACATATGTGTGTGTAAATATATGTTCCTAAAATACCTAAATGCAACCTGCTCAGTCCAGGTGAGGTTCTTTGTGTGTGTGTGACTTGAGGGCTGACTGGGTGTAGGGTGATCAGTTTGGTACTCTTCCCTGGAGAAGACAGGATCTCCTGCTCTTTGCATCAGTATTCCTTAGCTCCCTGTAGGGTGGAGGTGCTTTAGGATGGACTCCGTTCCCGTTAGCATGAGTAATGGTGTTGTCTGTGCTCAGGTCTTTTTGTTGTTTTGTTTGTTGTTTGCTGTTAGATTGTTTTCCAAGACATCCCTGGAACTTGCTTTGTAGCTCCAGCTGGCCTCAAACTCACAGTGATCTACCTGTCTCTGCCTCTCTGTTGTTGGGATTAGAGGCACTTACTACCGTGCCCAGCTAATATTCAGATCTTAGTTATTCCCCCACTGAAGACATTTTGAAAGCCATGCATAACCAGCTCCTCCCCCAACATGGTCATACACCGCCAACTCAGAGCCAGCTGCCTCCGCAGGCCAAGGAGGCTATACCTACAGTTTATTTTCCTCATTGTGAAAAATATGAAGCAACACTGTCTACTTCTGAAACAAATGTCTGCACAATGACTCCAAAAGGTTTAATTTTCTTAACAAATTTAAAGCAAAACTTTATTATGGCATTTTTGCACAAAATAACCCTTCATTTTTTTCCAGGACATTAAAATATTAATTTCTCATAAACATTTCTGAGTGGAAATTTCTCTACTAAAAATTATTTAGGGGTCTTTCGAGGGAAAAAGCTAAGGTCCTCTGGCTATTTTTATTTTGAAGAGGAAGTAGAAAGTTGAATCATTTGGCTTCACCAGCTGCAGCAGCTGGAGCAGGAGAGAAGTATAAGGGCATGTCCTGCCTTCATTCCCGCTCCTCCACCAACCCACGTCAAAATGACTTAAAATGAAAACTGTGTATTATTAGCAGAATGCAGCGCTGTGTCATGATGTGGCCACATACAGAGAAGTGATTAACAGCTTGTAAAATGCCCATTTTAAAATGTTCGTATACCTATCTTGCGAAGAGAACACTCCCTTAGCAATATTCAAGTCCACGAGAGTGTCACCTAACTACAGCCACCAAGCTGTCCAGATTCCTTTTTGCCTGGGTAACTGCGAACGGGCACCTTTTAGCCAGCTTCTTGCCATTTCCCAGCCCTTGGCAACCAACTGTCTGTTCCCTGTTCTGTGAGTGGAGCTTTTTATTGACTGTAGGTAAAATCATGCAGCATTTATCTTTCTCTCCCTGGCTTATCTCCATCATTTACTATATTTCAGGTTTATCTGTGTTGGACAGGAATAACACATGTTATAAACAAACCTGCTACTTAGAAGACTGACAAGTATTTCATTTTTGGATGAGATTAAGCTCATTTGGGGTTATACGGCTGTGGATGGTGTGTCATTTTATGTGTGGGTGGATGTATGTCTTTTTCTTTTCCCACTCACCCACTGATGGACGCTTAAGCTTATTCTGTATCATGGCCACTCTTAAGTAACGCTGCATGCATATGAGAGAATAGATAGACATACAGTAACAATTGCATTTCTTTTTAATATAAACCTAAAAAGTAGGATTGTTGGGTCATATGTATGTTTATTCTTAGTCTTTTGAGGAATTTGCACGATGTTTGCCAGAGTGGCTGAATTAATTTACTTTTCCTCTGATGACATGTAATGACTCCCTTTTTGCTTTCACTGTTTTCCAACATCTATATATTTTGTCTTTTTAATAATAATCATTCTAACAGGTATGAGGCAATAGCTCCCTACAGTTTTTATTTTCTTGGCAATCTATAATTGAACTTTTATTCCCATACACTTGTTGGCCAGTTATATGTTTTCTCCTATTTGGGTCCTTTGCAGATTAAAAAAAAAATCAAGCTATTACTCTTTCCTTACTACTGGGTGAGTTTCTTACATATTTTAAATATTAAGCATTTATGTTTTATAAATTTTCTCCCTGCTCAAAATATTGTCTTCTCCCTGGGCAGTGGTGGCACACCTTTAATCCCAGCACATGGGAGGCAGAGGCAGGTAGATCTCTGAGTTTGAGGCCAGCTTGGTCTACAGAGTGAGTTTCAGGATAACCAGGTCTACACAGAGAAACCCTGTCTCGAAAAGAAAAGGAAAGAAAGAAAGAAAAAAAATGAATGAAAGAAAGAAAAAAGAAGAAGGTAACTAGCCTGGGCCCATGTGGGCTCACAGAGGCTAAACTACCAACCAAAGAACATTCCTGGACTGGGCCTGGGGTCTCTGCACACATGTAACAGGTATGTAACTTGGTCTTCATGTGAATCCCCAACACCTGGAGCAGGAGCCCTCTGTGACTCTGCAGCCTATCTTTGGATACTGTTCCCCTAACTGGGCTGCCTTGTCTGGCCTCAGTGGGAGAGGATGCGCCAAGTTCTGCAGTAATGTGCCAGGTGGGTTGTGACTCAGGAGAGGTGGGGGGAGTGGAGGGGTGAGAGGGATGGGGAGGGGCCTCATCCTTCTCTGAGGAGGAGAAGGAGAAGAAAGAATGGAGAGAGGAATGTGCAAGGGGGGGAATGGGAGGAGAAGAGGGTGGGGCTGCGATCAAAATGTAAAATGGATAAATAAATAAATGTAAAAAAAACAAACAAAAAACCCACCACCCAAATGAAAATTGTCTTCCTTTTGTTTTGGAAGAGCTTTTCCCTTTAATGTAACGACGTTTGTCTATTTTTTATTTTGACGACTGCCTTTGGTTTATGTATTTAAAAATCATCAAGAAAAAAATCCAGAAGCTCACTCCCTGCATTTTCTTCTGGCCATCAGATCTTACGTTTGAATCTTTAACCCAGGCCTGGCATGGAGCGCAGCAGAAGAGTCCTAACCTTGCCCTAAGAAGCTTTGAGCACTTATGCCCCACAGATGAGGTATCTAACCAGTGTCTGAGTGAAGCTTTGCCTATAGAATGAGATGAAGATTTAATTTCATTCTTCTGCATCTGATTATCCAACTTTCCAGACATCAGTTATGGAAAATGTTGTTTTCCCCCAGTGAGTTTTTGACAATCCTGTCAAAGATAAATTGGTTATAAGTAGGTTGAGTTTGAGGTTTCCCAACTTATTTTATTAGTCTATATATCTGTTTTTATGCCAATGCCACCCTATTTTGAATATCACAGTTTGGGAACTTATTCTGAAACAGGTATATTTTTAGTCTTTCTTTCTTTCTTTCTTTCTTTCTTTCTTTCTTTCTTTCTTTCTTTCTTTCTTCTTTTTTCTTTTTCTTTCCTCAAAATTGCTTTGACTGTTTAGGGTCTTTTATGGTTCCAATTGATTTTTTTTTCTGTTAAAATGCCATTGGAATTGTTACTCTGTATATAGCTTTGGATAATGTGCTCATATCAGCTCTGTCACTTCTTCCAATATGTGAATGTGAGTTATATTTTCATTTACTTGTGATTTCATTTTGAAAACCCGGTATCATAAGCATTCAGTGAGATCTTTCACCTTCTCGGTTGATTTGTTTATTCCTAACTTATTTATTTATTCCTGGCTCCTAAATATTTCATGCCATTATAAGTGGAATTGTTTTCTTCTTTCTTTCTTTTTTTCTTTCTTTCTTTTCTTTCTTTCTTTCTTTCTTTCTTTCTTTCTTTCTTTCTTTCTTTCTTTCTTTCTTATTTTTTGGTTTTTGTTTGTTTGTTTTTGTTTTTCAAGACAGGCTTTCTCCTATAGCTCTGGCTATCCTGGAATCCTGGAACTCACTCTGTAGACCAGTCTGTCTTCAAACTCAGAGATGCAACTGCCTCTGTCCCCTGAGTGCTGGGATGAAAGTCCTGTGTGCCACCACCACCCTTATCTTTTGATCATTTTCCTTAGTGTATAGAAATGTGACTTTTTTTGTATATTAGTTTTATATCATGCAACTTTACCGACATCAGTTTCTAGCTCTAATAGCTTTCCAGTGGAGTCTAGGTTTTTTGATGTGTAAGATCATGTCATTTTCAGACAATTTTAGCACCTTCAATCCTAATTTGAATGGCACTTTTTTTTTTTTTTTTTTTTTTGCCTAATTGTTCTAAGCTCGAAGTTACCATATTATGCTGATTAGCAATGGGGAGAGTGGACATTCTTTTCTTGTTCATCACTTTAGAAGAAAAACTTCCAACTTTTCTCAGATTCTGCATTAAAAACCAGGAAGTCTCATCTGCTTCATATTCAAGAAAATATTTATGGGCTTCTATTCAACTAGCTCTGTTGAATTTCTCTCACTTTTCCTAATTCAAAACAGTCCAGTAGACCATTCTTCTTAAGAAGCAGAGAATCTTGGAGGAGGTCTTTGTGTCTAAGTGAGAAATAGTAGTAAATAAAAACAAATGAATTCTCAAATCTAACCCTTATAGTTTTAGTTAGCTGGACATATTTTTGAATGAAAACTTTATGGTGTCTCCAATTGTTTGGTTTTTTTTCTTTTTTCTTTTTTTTTTTTCTAGACAGGCTTTCTGTGTGTGCTTCCTGGACTTGCTTTGTAGACCAAGCTGGCCTTGAACTCACAGAGATCCAAAATAATTTAAATAGACTTTTTGTGCTTTCAAGGTGAGGAATGTGGGAAGGGAATCTTCTTATGTTGCCAGGCTGGTCTCAGCTCTTGGTCTCAAAGGCTCTTCCTTCCTTGGTCTCTCAATTAGTTTGAACTAGAGGATTATGTCCACTGACACTTTAAAAAAATAATTGGAAACAAACGAGGCAGGAGATACATTAAAGAAAAGTAATAAACCTCAAGCTGGCTTCATAGGAATTTACTAGAAGGCTGGCTGAAGTTCTTTTATGAAGGTTTTTCGATATTATGGGTAGTGGAAACTTTAGGACCTCTGGCAATATTTATTTTTCCTTTCCTTGAAGCTTTCTTAGTCACATAGACACTGCTTAAGACTGTAGCCAGGATAGTAGGTATATAATAATATACCCTTGAATTAAAATATTTTTATTAGTGTTAGTTTTTGAGTGGTTTCTAGGGATAAGTGTTAATGAAACCATGTTGTCTTAATGGCTTCAGTGTTGGTGCATGTGGAGTGTGTGTGTGTGTGTGTGTGTGTGTGTAGGAAGGTAGTGTGAGGAGAAAAAGTTGGGGTAGGGAAGGGAAAAGGAAGATGGGAGGGACAAAGAGAGAGAGCAACAGAGATAGTCTTATATCCAAAACTAAACAGATTTTCTCCAATTCCTTTTGTCATCTTCCTCCTCCTCTTCCTCCTCTTTTCCTCCTTTCCATTTGATTCTTCCAAGTAAAGACAACATCTCTTCATTCTATTTCCTTGTTTTCAGCCCCTACAGCTATTATAACACCATCATCCCCCCCTCCTGCCCCTGCCTCATTCTTTCAGACTTTCTCGGCTGACCACACAGAATCTAGTGTGCCCTGCCTACCCCTTTCCCAGCCAATGTGGCTTCTGTCACCTTTTAGAACCCATAGCCGCTGAAAGACTCCACCTAGCAGTGTATCAAAGCAGACACTAAGACTCATAACCAAACCTTTGGCAGAGTACAGGGAATCATAGGAAAGAAGGGGAGTTAGTCTGATGGGGAAAGGATAGGAGCTCCACAAGGACCAAATATATCAGGGCACAGGAGTCTTTTCTGAGACTGACACTCCACCAAAGACCATGTATGGATATAACCTAGAACCTCTGCTCGGATGTAGCCTGTGGTAGCTCAGTAACCAATCCGTTTCCCATAATAAGGGGAACGGGGACTATTTCCGACAGGAACTAAATGGCAGGCTCTTTGACCTCCCCATCCCCCAAGGGAGAAGCAGTCCTGCTAGGCCAGAGAGGAGGACTTTGCAGCCAGTCCTGAAGACACCTGATAAAAGAGGGTCAAATGAAAGGGGAGGAGGTCCTCCCCAATCAGTGGACTTGGAAAGGGGCAGGGAGGAGATGAGGGAGGGAGGGTTTGGGAGGGAATGAGGGAGCAGGATACAGCTGGGATACAAAGTTAACAAAATGTAACTAATAAAAAATAAAAAAAAATCAGAAGCACAAGCTAAACGTTTACAGCAACTAAATGCCCAGCACTGTTCGTCTACACTACATATATGAACTTTTTCTTATTAAAATAATCCTGTACTGAAAAAAAAAAAAAAAGAACCCATAGCCACCTGTCTCCTGCACTATGCAAGCTCTTTCTCTCCACAAAGCAGCATTTTCATGGACTCTTCCCTCTGCAATAACCCCTAATTGCCTTTTAGATCTAATTAAAACTTCCTTAAGCCCTCTAGCAGTTAACTCCAGGCGCTCTCCCCGGGCAGCCTTGGAGTGCAGTTCTTGTCTGTGGTTCCCAGTACCAGACCTCCTCACCCTCTCTCTGCCTCCTGCTCTAAGGGGCCAGCTGCCTCCGGTCTGAAGGGCGCACTCAAAGAAAGCACCCTCCTGTTTTGTTAGCTTGTTTAAACTGTGTTTGCCTTACCTGCTTCTAGCTTTCGCTACTAGGAATCCTCCGCTGGCCTTCCGGGGATGCGGGAGGGTGTGTGTGCCTGCCTTGCCCGAGTCTTGTTGGAGCCCTCACTCTTGTCAGTCTCGGGGCTGGTGATCTGATCTTCCCATACAAACTCTGTGGACTTGTAGAAGGCCTGGTTCCTGCCTCTCCTACCCTCCATCTGCACTGCTATCTGCCTTAGGCACCACTGCCACCCTCTCCCCGGACCCCTCCTCTGGTGAGAGGATTGAGGAACAAGGCTGTGGGGGGAGGCAGGGTTACTGCACGGCAGGAGCTAATGGGCCTCAGGTCTCTACCGCCAGCGCTGCTTCTGGGTTTCATCCAAGTGGGCGGCTCTCCCAAGAGTGCTAGATGGTGGTGACTAGGAGCGCTGGCCGCGCAGTGGGCAGGGAGGAGGGCTGAAGGAAGTGTTTATCAGGCTCAGCAAACACACCGCAGGCATGTGGAGGATCAGGGCCTTCAAACCTCCACCGGGGGAAATCTTTTCACCCACTGTACCCAGACTGCTGGCACAGGAACTTGAGCGGGCCACCCACAACTGTCCCTTCCCGGGGACCCACAGAAGGCCTTGCTCAAGACCTCCCTTGGCCACCTACAACAGCGTAGAAAGCCCCTGGCTCCAGGGATCAGGGAAACTGGCCCTTCTGGAACTCAGAATGTGGAGGGCTCCCGTGTGACTTTCCAGACCCAGAGAGTGAGCCGTGGCCCGTTGTGGTCAGCGCTCGGGCTCTTCCGGTCAGCGCTGCTGCTTGGATTAGGTTGGTTCAGAGTGTAGGAACCCAGCGTTCTCTTCGCGACGGATTCAGGCCGCCATGAAAGATACCAGCGAAGGAAGGCTGTAACGTTAAGGACTCGAGTGGCATTGAAGAAATGGAACGGTTTGCACAGTGCGGAGCGAGCCCCTCCCTGGCTTAGGAGAGTAGACACATTTGTTGCAGTTTTGAGAGTGTGGTGCTGGTGGTTCTGCTAACGGTGTTAACTACAGCCTCGGGCCTGGGCCTTCAAAGTTCAAATCCAGCTAGTCAGAATCGGTAGGGCGCCCTGGGCGAGGCGATCGAGACGCTGCCTCTCCGTTTCCTCCCCTCACGCTGGTGGAGGCGAAGAAGCACACCCTTATTTTTAGGCTGAGAGGGTTTCTTGCTGCCCCCCCCCCCCGCGGAAGCCGCCGCTGGAACTCACAGGGACCACTCTGCACAGCAGGAGTCCTCTGTATTTCATGCTTCCGTGTACGTTATATAAAAGCTATTGGAAAATTTTAAGAAGTGGTATTATGCACAATCTGCACACGGAGAAACATCTGGAAATACCACTGGTTTTCCATATGGTTGCTGGCTGGTGAGTGCAGAGCCGGGGTGTGTGTGGCGTGGACTCACTCGGGCGCCCTCGCTCCAGCCCATCGGACCCCAGAACCGCGACCAGAAACCGTGTGCAGCTGTCAGGACGGGGCGGGGCCCAGGACGAGGACGGACCCGGGCTGAAAAGGGCTCGCGGGCTGGGAGAAGCGCTAACCTACTTCGCAGGAATTTGGAAAGTGGTCTAGGAATTCTAGAAGATCCCTCTGTCTCTGTTCCAGCAACCCCCTTAAGCAGAATCTCGTTTGCATTCAAACTTGAGCAGGCCCCAAAGATGTCTGGGGTCAAATATTAGAACGCCACGTTCTGGGCCTCCCTCCTCCTCAACGCCGCCGTCCAGCCTGATGCTCTGGTCTTGCTTCCAGGAGAGGCGGGTCCTTCGGGCAACTTTTGGTACAAAATGGACTGTCCTCCCCGGTGAAGTTCCAAACCTCTACTAAGGAAACCCAGATCGGACACTTAGAAACCTCTGTCTGTACCCTGCGCGTGCAGTCGCCGTCACAACGTTTGTTTTCTGAGGAACGAGGCGAAGAGTGGGGAGTCGGGGGAGGCCCGAGGCTCAACTTTTCCAGGGAGCCGACGGTGAAAACCGAGCGGCGTTGCGGGCCGCGGCCACGGCGGGGCGCCAGAGCTCCACCGGGCTGCGCCCCGCGCCCTTCCCCGGAGAGCAGCTGCGCCGGCGGGTGGGGGCTGGGGCCGGCGGGGCGTCCTTTCTTCTCCGCGGAACTCGCGGGGGACGGTTACATAACCAGCCTGTGCGCGGGGGCGGGAGCCGTGGTCAGCGGGGCGGGAGGACGCGGGAGGGGGCAGACTCCCCAGCCGGGGGGATCCGGGGACCCCGAGCTGCCCCGGGCGCGCGAGCGCCCCCCTCTCTCTCCCCAAACCCTTGGGCTCCTCAGACGGAGGGAGGCCCGCGACCTCGGTTTTTACAGAGAGGCTTAGGTCTGCGCAGGGTCCACCCTGCCCCCATCCGGGCCGGCGCCCCTGCGCGCCCCGCGCCCCGGGTGCCCACCCCGCGCCCCTCCCCCGCGCCCCTCGGGGGCTTCTCCCGCGCCCGGGGACGCCGCGGGGTGGCCCGTCCCCTCCCGCAGCCCCCGGGGCGCCTCGGGCGGCCTCCCCGCCCGCCGCAGCCTGGATGCTCAGCCGTCGGCGGCCGCCGGGGGTGGGGGCGGCGGGGGGCGGGGGGCGGCCCGCAGAAGCCCAGCAGAGGCCGAGCCTCCTCGCCGGCGTTCATTACACCCCGGCAAAGGTTAGGAGCGCGCGCCCAGACACCCGCTAATCCGAGTTTAAATATTAAGAGTGAAATCAGAACCGCGCGGTGTTTGCCCGGGGGCCGAGCACGCCGCCTGCCGCCGGGGCAGAGGACCCGGGGGACCGGCTCGGCGCTGCTACCGGCCCGCCGGGCCCGGCACCCTCGGACGGCGGCCCCCGCCCCAGCCCTCCGGGATGAGACCGGAGACGGCGGCCTTTGGAGTTGGGTCCGAACCTCCTGCTTTGTCAGATCCTCCTTCTTTTAGGGCTTCCGGATCTGACACAAAAGGTGGCGAAAAGTGCAGCGGGTCGATGGCGAAGATTGTTATTTAGATAACGAATTAATCTCCCCGTTATAACACTTTTTTAGAGTGAACTTTGCGCCCCTCCCCTAAGAAAAAGGAATTGAGGGGGAGGGGGGTCTCAGACAGGATTAAGGTTTTAATTACAACTCCCTATCGAAATCATGTGTTTGATGAGCTGATCTTATCAATTAATAGTAACGTTAAGGCTACAGAAGCCGAGTCACACAAAATATGCTTAAGGGAGTCTTTTTTTAAAAGTAATTGCACCTAGGAAAATAAAGGGCCAGCAGGCCAGGGGCGCTGCGCCCAAGGTTTCCTTAGGGTCCGCCGTGCTCTCCGCCCCGGGGCGGGTGCCCCCGGGGCAGGGGACGGGCCTGGCGCCGGGGAAGGCCGGTGGGAGGAGAGCGGCGAGCGGCCGACGCCTCTTCCAAGCCGAGGCCCACATCAAAGTTGGGGCCTCAGAAGGGCGGTGCAGTTCACTGAGTTTGGGTCAGCGCTATATTCGAGGGGGCAGATAAAGTAATTTGAACATGCATCGATAGTTTCCCATAAAATACGAGTTAAAAGAAGTAATAGAAGTAATCGCTGTCTCCTCAAATCAAGTAGAGAACATTTCAATGCGCTAATGAGAGTAATTAGAATAATAAGCCTCTGCCTATATGTGGTAAGACAATGTGTACAAACAACTTTATTTAATGTATACTGGTAATCAGCGATGCGTGCCTGCCTGAATGCCTCGCGCAATAAAACTACCCTCCGTCCGCCCAAACAATCAAATACAAATTAGTTTAATGATTGTGCCTGCCGAACGTCTCAGAAATCCGCGGGCAGAGGAGTAAACAGAAGCATCCCCGTTCGCGGGCGACGCCGGCCGGCTGGCCGCGGGGCCTGGGGAGTGGCCGCGGGCGGACCCTCCGGGCCGGGCCGGCGCCCTGCGCCCGGTTCCCGCCGGCGCGCGGCTCGCCTGGCCCGCAGGTCGCCGCCTCCGCCGCCGGAGCGTCCCGGGCCCCTCGGCGCCGGGGCCCCGCCCCGCCCCCACCCCCGGGGGCCGGCCCGGGGGACCCCAGCTCCCCTCGGCGCGGCCCCCGGAGCGTCTCCCCACGAGGGCCCCGGAGGCTGGGGCGGCCGCGCTGGAAGCTCACCGCCGGGGCTGGAGGCGGCCTCCGGCCGGGGCGCAGCTGGGCGCGCGGGGCACCGGGCTCCCCGCGGGCCCGAGGAGGACGTGACTTTGGACTCGGCTCGCCGGGGAGGGCCGGTTCTGAGGTCAGAGGGCGCGCTCGGCAGGCCCCTCCGCCGGGGGCCCGGGGAGCCGGGAGCGCGCGCTCAGAACTTTGTTTCCCAACTTTCGGCCGCTCCCCTCGGCGCGCGGCCTCCGCCACGCCGCGACCCACCGACCGACACCCGGGGGCCGTCCGTCCCGCCTCGCTCTCCTTCCCTCCGGCTCCGTCTCTCACAGTGGCTTCTCCCGGGCGGAGCTCCTGGGGCGCTGCGAGGCTAGGGGAGAGCGGCGGGCAGAAGGGGGTCCACTCTCCGCTGCAGAAGCGCCGGCCCCGCGGTCCCTGCCGCCGCGGCCTGGCGGGAGGGCCTGCCCGCGCCCTGCCCGCTCCCTGCCCGCACCCTGCCCGCGCCCTGCCCGCGCCCTGCCCGCGCCCTGCCCGCGCCCTGCCCGCGCCCTGCCCGCACCCCGCACCCCGGGACTCCGAGCAGCACCTAGCCTCAGGCCCTGGCAGGCAGCTCCCGGGAGGTGCCCACCCCCACGGACCTCCCTTGAGAAGAGAGACCTGGGACCCACAGCAGGGCCGCCCTTCCCACCGAGGTCAGGGCTTCGCTGCCCTTGGAGACTAGAAAAATGCCTGCTTTGCCGCGTCTCTCAGCTAGGCCTGAGAGTGGAGACCGGCCAGCTCCCCTCACACCCCTTCCTTCGGTCCCCAGGCCAGCTGCCAGGGTCCCCCAGGTGGGGAAGCCGCGCAGGCCACCTCAGAAGATGCCTGGCAGGCGAGCACCCGGTCCAACCTTGCCCAGAAAGCCAGGAGAACTTTGAAGGAATATTTGTCAGGGGAAACAACATCAACACGAGTTATTAATGTCAAATAATTCTCTCCAGAATCATGTGCTGTGGAACATAAAAGGTCACATAAAAATTCCTCTGACAGAATGAGATTTCTTACCGGGGGAGAGAAGGAGCTCCCACAATTTGCACATGGATTTGCCTGAATCTTAAAGCCCTCGGTTTACAATGGCAATTTTTTGTTACAAACTCACAAGTAACTTTCTTTTCCCCAAATTCTGTGGCAGTGTATTTTGGTTTGCGGAGCATAAAAAAAAAAAAAAAAAAAAAAAAAAAAAAATCTTCCCTTTTCTTTTTAAACAACAAAAGCAAGAAACACTAGTGGGAGGAAAAATGTATGATCCCAATTTTTAGGGAGATCTTAAGCTCCAATTTACTTCACAGCGAAGTTGTCTGCTGACGCAGCCGCATGGCACAGAGAGAGTTGATTCTTAACAACCCCCCCCCCCCCAGCCTTCTCAGACAGGCCCTAACACTCCTCCCTGGCTTTCCAAAATTCTTGAGACTTTACATTTTTTGAAGGAGCCTTTATTCTGCTCCCCCAAGTCCCCATTCTTAAACAGGGGCGATATTTGTGGCCAACTATAGACCCTTCCAGAACTAGGGCTTTTTAGGCAAAAACCGCTTATGGAAGCTCCCCTGCCCCTCCCCATTCCAGACAAAGAGCTATAAAAACTCAAAAAGACGGGAAGAATGGACTTTAAGATATAGATGCACTTTTACTGGTGTATTAAATAACATAGCAGACATTTAAAAAAATACATCTAAATGTTACTAACAATCAGAATCCTAGGAACAATAAGAGACTAGACTGTTTTGATGGGGTGTGATATTTCTAATAACCTCTAACAGCTAAGTCAAGCAGTAGCGTCACTGAGGTCCAGAAAAGGTACATACTGAAGTTGATTAACTTTTTCAAAGAAGGGAATAAATGTGGTTCACCCTTCATACACACACAGACCCAGAACAATGTGAAAACATCCTGATGGTTTATCTCCACACCCAAGCAAAGCCTTGAAGCAGCTGAAGGCCATTTCCTCTATTTCAGTACATTCTTCGGACATTGTAAAAAACATTGGCCCAAGTTCTGAAAATGTGGGCTGACTGATGCTGTGAATTTGAGAGCTGGGGGGCAGATCTTTGCCACTTTCTCCGCCCCCCACCCTGAATCAAGTGATGAAAACAGTTAGGAGAAGCCTCCGTGTTCTTCCACTGCCATCTGAATCTCATTCAGAGACTATGTAGCATTTAAAAAGTAAACTTTCCTGAAGAGAAAATATTTCTCTAAAAGCCAGCTGAATGGCCACAGTCAAGATTCACAGTACTTCCTGATGCAAACACCCTTTCATTTGGAATAAACACCTTCCTTTGCTTTATCACTGAAATCTGATGGGAGAGCCAAGACACCCTGACTTCACCAACCTTTTTTTTTTCCTGGTACAAACTCCATTCTCCATCTTATTCTTAAATTTGTATAGGAATTCAATAGAATCTAGAACACAGTTTCTATGAGTTGATTGAAAAATCAACAAAGACAAAAGAGAGAGGAGTAATAAGACAATGTTTGCATTACACTGGCCAGCACTACCCAAGCTTAAAAGGAAACTAAAGGGTGAATGAAGACAGCTAGCTAGGACCTGGGCTTGCAGAGCCACCCACCATTGCTGCTGCACTGTTTCATTAGTTATTTTTGAAGGAACAAGAAGATAAAAAGATGAGGGCCTTCATCAGAACCAATCCGCTGTGGAAGTCTGACCGTCAGTGTAGCTCCTCTGTGGAAGCGGGAGGAGAGAGGGGGCTGCTACTATCTGAAACAAAAAGGACGTTTCTTCAGGGGAACTGAGAGTGTTCAAGAAAACACCAAGCACAATGTTGTTTGCGGCCATTCTTTCCCTATGACCGTCACATACTCTTTCATGTATGAACATTTCTTCCCTAGCATATATATATATATATGTAATAAATATAAAGTATGGCATGTTTTCAGCAAACACAAACGCTGCATTTTTGTCTTTAGGGTAGAGATGGCTTGTTAGTATCTTAGAACTGTCCCACAGATTTGTATTAGTGGCTCTGAGTTGTTGTTTTTAGTAATGGACATTACATTCTAAGACATGGACACTATTAGAGCAGCTTTAGCACACGAAAGGCCAGCATGAGTCAGGGACACAGTGTGTCTGTTTAGTATATGTTTCCCTGTCTCTTCTTAGCTCCTGTGACTAAGAACAAAAATTTCTTTTCAAGGCCCACCAAAATGCCCTGCAGAGGGCAGATGCTGCTTGCTCTCTGCCTTCAGCGGAGGGCTATTGACCCAGAACTCAAATCTATACCTAGCTTAAACATTTTACCCATCAGCATGTCTGCGGTCACCAAACACTTCTTCTTTCTGTCACTTCTTGTTCAGACTATTGATAAGATCATTTGGCAGAATCTGTTTGGGACCCTTGTAATATTGACTAGGAATTAGAAAAGATGATCAGATGTAATAAGCCCAGAAACGACTTTCCTAAATGGACATTTATATTTTAAGTCAGTGTTCTAGGAAGGACTTTAACTACACCAATAAACTTATAAACTAATCCAACATTGTTTGAACACTTCACTAACATTAAGAGCTATCTTTTTGTCTGTTTGCTTGTTTTGTTTGTTTGTTTTTAAGTGAAGTGCTCTATCTAGCACATTCTGAAACAAACCTTTAGCACCAGGGTTTGAATATCTCCAATACACTCTTTCCCTCCTCTTTTAAAGTAGATCCTGTTGGGTTGTTGCTTGCTTGCCTGATGAGAAAGAGACACTACTGTAAAAACCTTTGTTTTTTTTTTTTAAAAAAAGGTATCTTTCCCTGTAAACACATATTATGGCATATTGCCAGGATTTTTTGTTGTTGAAAGATATTTGTTAATTATGTAGAATAATTCCTAGCTAGGCCTCACTTTTCTGAAGCTCTCACATTATCAATGGCTATGTGGGCAGAGGCTAAGTTCATCTGGTTCTAATGATACTTTCCCAAACAACCTCCCCGGGAAGGTGCAGCTGACCTGGAAGGAAGGTGTAGGGGCCTGGGCACATATTTACAAGGCAAGTATGTTTTTTGTTGGCTCAGGAAATGGCAAACAAATTGAAGCTGAAACCCAATGACTGCTTTGATTTAATGCTGCAAGGCAGTGAAGAAAATATTTGGGGCCCATGATACTTTCTGCAAAGAAAAGTCTTCATTTAAAATAAAAACAAACAAACAAACAAACAAATAAGAAAATACCTTTGGGAGCTATAAACATGAAAGCTGGCAATATATGCATAAAATTTATTCCAAAACTTTATGAAGTATAAAGGAAGGGAAGTATTTTTATACACAGCTAAGCTCAGTCATCATAAGGTCTAGGTAGGGCTTCTTCACCTCTTAGAACTTGGCACTATCTTTAAGAATAAAATAAAGATATTTCAATAATTAGAACAAACTATGAAGGTATTGTGCATTTCTGTTTTATGTAATAATAAAATATTACTTTAACATAAATATATAAGGATCTCTGCGCTTTTATTTTCCCCACAAGCACAACCAAAGGTACCAAACAAAGCGTTTTTTTAAAGGAATTGAACAAAAAACCACAACATCCCATATAGATCTTGCTACCTACTCATTTAAAGCTACAGAAAACCAGTTTTCAGAACCTTTTTGCTCCAAAGAAATAAATATACATTGAGGCAGGCCACGTAAAACGATATGAAAATATTTCCCTGGGTAGCATTAAAAAGAAAGAAAGAAAGAAAAATAGACAAAGAAACATTTAAACTATTTCTGCATGTCAAAAGACAGATATTAAACATATATACATATGGTAAGGTTCAGTGGCAACTTTCACTTTTGTAAGCCTATGAGAAAGAGAAGATGTAGACACATCCTCAGAACACCAGTTTCTGACCTTACCTACTTGGTAATAAGTATCTGCAAATTCATTTCCTCCTTTTACCATTGGCTATTTGCCGTGCTCTGGGTTGCTTCATCGAAGGCCAGTGCCCACACATCAGGAACAAGCAGTGTGGTAGAACCTGAAATAGCTCTATGCCATCTCCCGTGACATTCATTGGGGGAAATGAAATACAGGCAAATAAATATGCCCATTATAAGCAATCATTTATCTTGCAAAAGCATTGAAAAGGAAACAACTGCAGATATTTGGAAAAAACAACACTGGATAAAGCACATTTCCTAACACCGAGTGCAGGACTAATCTGATGCTGAACCATAATATTATGGTGGTGAAAATTTAATTTTTAACATAACGATTTATCTAATAGCTAACAAAGAAACAAACCCCTAAACACTTAAGGTTAATAAAAAAGTGTTTCCCTTTTAGCGCCCTTTTGTGCTGATAACGATTCATTTTTTTTTTAGTTGATCACAGTTTAATGGTGTTAATAGTCATATGCTTTGTTTTGTTTTTGTTTTTTTTTACCTACACCTTTCAGAATATTCTATTGTGTTGGGAGAAAGCCATTTCCCATCGAGACAAGGTTTTAAAAAATGCACTGAAAATTTATTAACAAAGGGGGAGAAAGGAAATACTGAAAATGTCTCCTCTCCCTTCATTTGTCTTTTTTAATGAAAGAGGGGGGAGAACTCTGTCCAAGCTGAACAGATATTTTTCTGTAATAAATTATGGGGGAAGATGATGTAAGACCCCAAACATGACCTGATAAACAAACAAACTGTTGAGGACAAACCTGTCTGTCTAATGTATATGCCTGTACGGTGTGTGCACGGGCTCGCTAAGAAGCAGTCTCTGCATGTGACCAAGTTTCTGGGTTACCTTCTTTCCGTTAAAAAGAAGACCTGGTAGAGGAGCAAGGTTCAACGGCTGCTGTCACCACAACTAATCCCTTATAATTAAGTTATTAAATCCAAAGGCAGAGAGCTACTCAGGGGCGTCCCAGTCCCCCTGAGTTCCCAGCTTCTTTCTGTTGGACAGAAACTCTACAGCAATGTATTCAACCTCGCATTTCTTCCCAGCTTTCAAAACAGCCCTGCCTGATAAAATGAAGTGAGTGGCCACTCAGTATCGATTTTTGTTTTGCCTCCTTACCCACAAATGCTGCCTGAAGGTGAAGTCTACCCTGTGGTTCACGGACACCAACGCTCAACTCTGATCTTTGTATTCCAAACAGCATTCCTGCCTTGCACAACGCAGGCAAAGCATACACGTTTCCTGAATGCAAACGTTTATTTATTTTGTATGAAGCCAATCCTTTTGCTTTGGTGAAAAGAGCCAATAAATGTTACACCGGATCTGGAGGGTTTGAAGAAAACAAAGTTCACAAGCAGGAAGAACAAGGGCATCAGAACACTAGAAATGGAGGGTAGCCAGGAGCTGGCTTCTGCCCTGTCCGCTGGATAAGGCAAAGCAAAACAGAACCCAAAAGGACAGCCTCAAAATTAACAGTGGGTAGTAAGAGAAAAAAATGTAGAACTTGTTAATGTAAACTTCAATTTTCTTGCAGTGCAAATTTGTGTGGTTAAAATTTGCCTATATATATATATGTATATATATATATATATATATTTAAAAAAGTGTATTTTCCCACTTTGCTGATGAGGACCCACATTAAATAAACACAGCAGCACGTGTCAACTTTGAACATTGGGAAGCTGCAGTTTTGTGTTTTGAACGGTTTGGTGGATTTTTTTTTTTGGTAATTTATTTAGTTTTGCCAGGACTGCTCTCTCTCTCTTCTCTCTCTCTCTCTCTCTCTCTCTCTCTCTCTCTCTCTCACACACACACACACACACACACACACACACACACACGGAGACATTCTACTCCATCGCCTGGGGACTTGGCCTACACAGGTCCAAACCCATCATCACACCTGCTACCTGTGATAAGGTAGTCCAGTGTTTTAGTTCCTTTCCTTTTCCTTGTTTTCTCTATTTTTTTCTCCATTTTTTTTAAGGGACCGGGAAAATAATAATTAAAAAAGAAGAAAAAGAAAAAGAAAAAAAAAAAAAAACCCCAAAACAATCAGAAGTTAGAGGGGGGACAGAGGTCCGAGGAAGGACCGCGGAGCGGAGGGGAGGGGAGCCCCGCGCTCTGCCCCTCCCCCCCGGAGTTCACTGGACCGGAGTCTGCACCCCGTGGTGAGGCGGCGTGTCCCTGCTCCCCCCGTACACATCCTCGGCGCCCGGCAGAGTCCCTCCGGGAGGGGTCATCCTTTTCTCTTTCTGTCTCCTGTTACAAAACCAAACTCTCACCACCTCCTTCTCCAGCTGCAGGCTGTCCGCGAGGGAGGTGATCTCCTGGGCCGAGGGCTTGGGGCATTTGAGGAAGTGGCTCTCCAGAGCCCCCTTGACGCTCACCTCGATGGAGGTCCGCTTTTTCCGCTTGCGCCCCTGCGCCGCGATCTTGTCTATGCTGGTGGGGCTGCCGGAGGACGAGTCCGCCTCCTCCAACCACTTGTTCAACAAAGGCTTGAGCTTGCACATGTTCTTGAAGCTCAACTGCAGGGCCTCGAACCTGCAGATGGTGGTCTGCGAGAAGACGTTGCCGTAGAGCGTGCCCAGGGCCAGCCCCACGTCCGCTTGGGTAAATCCCAGTTTGATGCGCCGCTGCTTGAACTGCTTGGCGAACTGCTCCAGGTCGTCCGAGGTCGGCGTGTCCTCGTCCGAGTGCGGGTCGTGGTGCGCGCCCGGGTGGCCCGGCGGGCCGGGGGCGGCCGGGGGCGGCGGCGGGGGCGGGTGGGGGTGCGGGTGCGCGTGGTGCTCGGCGCGGTGCGGCTCGTCGTGCGCGTCCCGCAGGCCGTGGTGGTGCAGCCCGGCCGGCTGCGCGCCCGCGCCCAGCATGCCGTTCACCGTGAAGCCGGGCTGCGAGTAGAGCAAGCCGCCGTTGGAGGCGCCCATGGAGGGCGCGAGGTGCGCCGCGCCCGCCGCGCCGCGCCATGCCCCGGGCCCGGGGTGGTGGTTGGCGCCGTGGTGCACCAGGTGCGGCGGCCGCGGCTGCTGCTGCTGCGGCTGCGGCTGCTGCGGCGGCGGCGGCGGCGGGTGCTGCGGCGGCGGCAGCGCCCCCGGGCCGTGCAGCTCGTCGCCGCGGGCCCCCTGCTGCACCACCACGGAGGGCTTGATGTCCGGCTGGCCCAGGGGGCTGGCGGACCACGGGGAGCCGTCGCCGCCGCCGCCGCCGCCGCCGCCCCCGCCGCCGCCGCCGCCGCCCCCGCCGCCGCCGCCGTGGGACAGCGCGGCGATCCACTGGTGAGCGTGGCTGAGCGGGTGCCCGTTGCTCTGCAGCGCGCCGTAGTCGCCCTGCACCAGGCTCTGCGCCTCGCGGTAGCCCCCCGCGCCCTGCTGCATGCCGCCCGGCGGCTCGGCGTGCACGATGGAGGCGCTGGAGGTGAGCAGGCTGTAGTGGTTAGACGCTGCGGTCGCCATGACTCTCGGAGCCGGACTGGGCGCCCCGGTTAAAGGAGCCGCGCATTTGACAGTTACTTTTCCGCCCCGGGGCTCTCGCTCCGCGCTCTCTCCCTCCCTCCCTCGCTCGCTCGCTCGCTCGCTCTCCCTCAGCGGGCAGCTCCGACGCCCGCTCCGACGCCTTCTGTCGCTGCTCCTGCTCTCACCGCCGCCGCCGCGCCGTCTCCCGCCCGCCCGCCCTCGCTCTTTCTCTCCTCTCTCTCTCTCTCTCTCTCTCTCTGCTCCAGCTCTCGCTCACTCTCTGACTCGCTGGGCGCTGCCCCCCCTCTCCCCGCGTTCTCCAGCTCTCTCTCTCTCTCTCTCTCTCTCTCTCTCTCTCTCTCTCCCTCTCTCCCTCTCTCCCCCTCTCTCTCTCCCGCTCTCCTGGCGGAGCCCGCTCGCGGCGGCACGCGCCCGGGCCCCGCCCCCTCCGCCCCCTCCCATTGGCTCCGCGCCCTCTGATTTACGTGGAGACCGCTAGCAACCTCCCCGGCCGGCGCGCCTGATTGGTGCGGAGCCGCGCCCCCTCCCCTCTCGGCGGGCGCGCCGTCCTCCCGGCCCGTCCTCCGGTGCCCCCCGCCCCCAGCCCGGAGGCTCGGCTTCCCTGAGTTCCCACCCCCCCCTCCGCCGGTCCCCGGCCCCGCCGCCCCTCTCGCTGGGCCCGCCCCCCATCTGTCTCCCCGGCCGCGGAGCGGGGCGGCGGGGCGGGCCGGGCGCTCTGCCCAACTGCGGCCGCCGGGAGCATCGGCGCGGAGGGGGCGACTTTCTCTTCCCAATAGGTCTTTTGGGGTGGGGGTGGGGTGGGGGGTGGGGGCGGGGGGGGGCGTGGATGGTGGAAGAGAAAGGCTGGGTCGCGGCGAGTCAACAGGAGTACGATTTTCATTCTCCTAGGAACACTCTCTCTCCCTCTCTCTTCCTCGCTCGCTCGCTCGGGCACGCGCACCAACGTCGTTTAAACCCAGGGCGGGAGCCGCGGAGACGGCTGGCGGCGGCCGCAGCTCCTCCGCCGAGCTCGCCGGGGCGGCGCACAGGTGTCTGCCGCCGCGGCCGCCTGCACACTGTCGCGGCCAAATAAAGACCCTTGCTCCCCCGAGCCCCGCGCCGAGACCCTGCTCCAGTCTCCCCCAGCCTCCTCGCCAGGGACCCCAGCGGCCGCCGGCCCCTGGCTGGCTTTCGGCCGCAGCTCCGGGGCGGTCTGCGCTGACAGCTGGGCGCTGCGCCCTGGAGGGGCCGCTGGAGCTCGGGCTCGGCGCCGGGGTGCGGGCTCAGAGGGCGCGGGCCGCCGGGGCAGCGCCGCGGCTGGGCCGGCGCCTTTCCCTGCCCGGGCCCGGCCTGTCTGCAACTTTCCGTTGGTCGGGCAAGCGGGACCGGGGCTCCAGCGGCCCCCGGCGGGGCTCCCCGCCCCCACCTGCTCCGCTGCTTTTACTCAACACGCAGCAGGGGGGCGCGGGGCCGGGCCGGGTGGGAGCGGGCCGGGGCGCGTGGGAGCGGGCCGGGCGGGCGGGAGGGGCGCCGACTGCCCCGGCCGGCCCGACGCTCAGAGCGCGCCTCTTTGGGCCTCGAGCGCCTTGCTGTACGCGGCGGGGGGCACGGGCTAGAGGTCCTTCGGGACTAGCGAGCGGCGGGGGCCTTCCGGGGCGCGGAGCCTCGGCCGCGGTCCTCCACGTGTTCTGTGTTTATGAGCACGTGTGGAGGGGGCCGGGCGGCCGGGGAGGGCGGCGCGCCCCCGCGCGTCTGGGCACCCACACGGGGGAGGGCGCCCGCGGAGCGCTCGGCCGCCCCGGAGAAATTCAGTAACTTCGCGGGGCCGGGGGAGCGTGGAAAAGTTCAGCCTCCGCAGTGCGCAGGCTCGGCGGCTGGAGAGGTGCTTTGGGTGTGTGCGCTCGGCGGGGGGCGGCGGGAGAGGAGACCCCCTCAGGGCTTCTGGCACGTGCCCTCGGCGCCAAGGTACGGCCGGGTACCGCCGGGCTGGAGAAGGCCCGGGCCTCTCCCCCATCCCTCCTAGCTCTGCTACCTCGCTTCACAGAGATTCCCAGTCAGCTGCCTGGAAGGGCTTCAGGCAGTGCGCAAAGACAGGGCTGGGTCCCCGCGTTCCTGTTTCAGTTCACATTTTGTTTTGTTTTGTTTTTAGACGATCTTTTGCATCCCGTAGAATGATGCCTTCAAGGGAAGAACTAAGTTTCCAGATAGGTTTCCCAAGGGTGTGTGGCTGCCTAACTTTCTCTGAGAACCCTCCTCCCTGTATCTCCTCACCCCCTCCCCACTCCAAGGGATACCCTGGGCATAGGACGCTAGGTGCCTTGCGAGGTGCTGCTGCTGCTGAGGAGGAGGCGGAGGCGGTGGCGGAAATTGGCGGCACGTGAACAGCAGAACTTACTGTGAGGAGACTCCACCGTCCATTAGTGCCAGCAGGCCCTCCCTTATTTGACGTCCCAGATCTGCTCTCCACCCCCAGCCCCGCCTCATTAGCTGGCGGGCGAACGGACTAGCCCGGACGCTGCCCAACGGGCGTAGCTGGGAGAGTTGTGCCCGGCTTAGAAGGCTTACTGAGCCCCCGGCGTAGACTAAATGCTGTCCCGCCAAGGGGCCTCAGGCTCCGCGCCCACCCCGCCCGGGGGCAGGCGGTGGCAGGGAGGGCGGGCGGGAGCGCGGCTGGGCTCGGAGCACCGCCCCTCTCCACCCCTCTCCACCCCGCCGAGAGCCTCCGCCAAGCGCTCGCCTGGCTGGAACCTGGGGTTCGGAGCGCCCCAGGAGTCCTGCCCCCGCCCCGCGCGCCGTGTGGGCTTGCAGCAGCCTTGGGGTCGCAGGAACCTTGGCTTTGGCTTCAGAAAGGGACCCTCCGGTCCCGCGGTCACGGGAGCGGTTCTTCCGACTGCCCAGTCGGGGGCCAGACCGCCTGTGTGCCTGCCAGTCTCCGCCCGAAACACAGAGCGTCCAAGGTGTCTCGTTCAGATTTCTTTGGATTTTGATTCAGCTTGTTCTTTTTCACTGTTCAAAGCAGCTGTTCAGATACTGAGGCTGCTTGCGATGACGCGGAGAGGATTTCAAACAACCCCAAAACGCTTTGAACTGACAAGGTGCCTGAGATCTGCCTCGCGCCAGCACCGCTCCTCGGGAGCCCTTGCTAGGACAATGGCTGAGCTAGCACTTGGCACTCGCCTCTGCCTGGGGCGAGGACTGCCCTGCCCAGTCCCCAGAGACCCGGCTGCAGGAGCGGGCTGCTGCCACAAAGGAGAGGTCTCGTCTTAGGCTGCACCTCAGGTTCTCTCAGATCTTCTGGAAGGGCGTCCTCCAGCGGGACTGCGGTTGCCCTGGGCTGAAGTGGCATGGGCTCCTCCCTTGGGTTAGAACGCACTGGGCAGAAGGAAAACAGCCTGGATATCCTCACAATGCTAAAACACCAGACACACACACACACACACACACACACACAGAGAGAGAGAGAGAGAGAGAGTGCAGAGACACACACACACAGAAAGACAGAGAGAGAGAGACAGAGAGAGAGAGCAGACACACACAGAAAGAGAGAGAGAGCAGAGATACACAGAAAGACAGACAGAGAGAGAGCAGACACACACACAGAGACAGAGAGAGCAGAGACACACAGAGAAAGAGAGAGACAGAGAGAGAGCAGACACACACACACACACACACACGCGCGCGCGCGCGCGCACACACACACACACACACACAGAGAGAGAGAGAGAGAGAGAGAGAGAGAGAGAGAGAGAGAGAGAGAGACTCGCTGGCCGGTGCTCACTGAGATGTGTGCCTGGGTTAGGAAAGCGGCAAACAGCATCTTGAGTCAAGTGTCCCCAAGCCACGTTAGTAGCATTGAGGAGAGCAGGCAAAGCTCTGTAACCCGAATTCCAGCTTGTTAACTAGTAAACACCTCATGTCCTCATGTCGTTTATGTATTTCTTTAGGACAGGAGTTGACTGGAGGTGCACTGAACCATTCCAGGACATTGAACTGAAAACACAGTTATTAAAACAGGAGAGAAGGCATTTATTTGATAGATTTATTTTTTCTTCATAGTGCATCTCGGTAAAACAGAAATCAGTTAACAACAGAAAAAGACTTTTCCTAGGTGGCTATTGGAAAAGGGGCAACTGGTTTAAAATAATGTGAAAGTGATCCTTGCCTTTTCTTCTTCTTTTAAGTACATTCACCTTGGGTGGGATTATCCCCTTCTCTTCCTCTCCCTTTCTGCTCTTCTCCTAGCCCCAGCAGCTGCTTGATGGAGACCTCTTCTCCGCACATCTGAATGGAACTTTTTTGCTTAGGGTCTACAGAACGTGAAAACTGAGGCTCCGACCTCAGAGCTCCAGCTTTAAGGACCACTCCACACAAAGAGGCAGCTGGTTGCTTTAATGAAAACTGCCTTTAAGCTTCAAGGGCTGAAGCCTTAGGGAATGCATTTATAAAGAGCAGAGAAAATGCATTTCCAAGTTGGATGTTCTATTGTGGATTTCTTGGGAAATTCACAATAAAAATTACCTGAAAATATATATATAAAGAAATCAATCTTAATGATGTAGCTATGCACTCTCTTGAATAAAGACCCCCCCACTTAGAATTTTATGTTCCACCTATAAATGCATTTTTCAAATTTCTAAATGTTCATCTGTCCCTGTGTGAATGGAAACGAGACAAAACAAAACAAAAATCAAACTTGAAGAAGCTTAAGGTTTCTGGAAGTTGAAGTTCCTTAACTCATACACTTGGCAAGTTAGTTTGTGGATTGCTTGTGTGCACATACTTCTATTTATTTTTAACCACCAAATAGTCCATTCAAATGTACTGTTCAGTGGTAATTGACATGAAATTGTTTAGATTCATGGATATTAATGTCTCTTTCCTTCTTCAAACTATGGATCTCATCATTAAAAATGACCTACTCTGTGTTGTCCCATAGTGAATATTTTATAAACAGGCAAGGTTTGAAGACTTCTCACCTCACGTCACCCAGGCAGTGTAGCTGTTTCAGGGATTACTCTGAGTAATTTATTACAGGAAGCCTGCTAAGTTTTGAGTGTTGAGTGATAGGCAGGAGGAAGGGCTAGGAAGAAAGGATCTTGCTGCAATCTCAGGAAGAGAAAATGAGTTTTTGTTTGTTTGTTTGTTTGTTTTGTTTTGGCTTTCAGCTCACTTTTTTGAAATTTTACTGTCAAAGTACCAAAGGTTAAACAAATTCCTAACTATGAAACCTACAGGTGTGTATGTTTTCTTCTTTACCCTAAGGCAGGTGGGAAGATGGCCACCAGGAGGGATAAATTAAGGGGACTTGAACAGAGACCCTCCAAGCTCCAAAGCATTTGGAGACGTTCTGCGAGGAAGCTCTTGCAGCAGCCTTTATGTCCTCTCCTGCGCTGGAACAGTCTGAGAAGCGGAGAGCCCGGTCAGCACACCTGCTCACAGACCGGAAGAGCTGTCAGTTATCCCCCAAGCCAAGGACTGGGTTTGGTTCTTTGTCCCTGAAAGAAACAGGCCGTTTTCAGTCGAAGTTAGATTTCTGTTCTCTTGTTCTGGCAGCACAAAGCACGAATGCAAATCCCTTCCAACGTGTACAAGTAGACTTAGCATCATCAGTACTGGGAACCGCAGCCAGCAGGAAAGGGGTGGTGTCTGGGAGAGATGTTCCCTGGAGAGCAGTTAACCACCGCGGTGGTTAATGCTTGCTAGGCCCTCACCCCGTGTCTCCCCAGTTTCATTCTGTCACCCCACACCCCTCTGGACATAATAAAGTTAAGGACGGCATCATGTCTAAGGAAGACTTTTCAGAATGTGGTTCCTGGTTCTGCGAAGCTTTCGGCGTGGCCTGGAGAAGACCTGGAGAAAGGCGGCCTTGGGTAGAGGGAGCAGCGAGACTTCGCTTTGCTGGGGTTCTGAGAATTCTCTATGGTAATCTAGGGCAGCCTTGGCTCTCCAGCACTGCATGCAAAATAGAGAAAGAGGACGGTGCAGAGTCACAGGCCTGATCATTTTAATGCCCTAGGTCAAAAGGAGAGAATAATGAATAGGCGTGGAGCTTAGCTCTTGGAAGGGAACTTAATTAACCTTGGAAGAGTGAAAGAAAGTGGACGATCGCGCCTAAGATCCGACGTAGGGTGGTTGTATTTACGCGTGTTCGCGCGTGCGCGCGCCCTGCCACACAGGTGAAATCTACTTTACGGATTACTCCAATTAATTTTTAATCCTGAGAAGACTGTGTTTCTCTTCCACAGGCTCATCCCCTCCCTGCTCCTCAATCTGGCTGCTGTGGGACCTCGGGACCTCGGCGCGGGGGTGGGGCGGGTGCCGCGGTCACGCGTGAGCAGCACGGACGTGGGGAAGGGGCTGCGGCCAGTCCCGGACTCCGGAGGGGCGGCGAGGGAAGGAGGAGAAGAGGGGGGTCCCTGGCTGGCGATCGCCGAGTCAGGTCCTGGCCGCTTTCCGGGAAGGAAGACAAGGGCGAGAAGCGGGAGGCCGGGCCATTGTCCAGGGAGGGCGCATTTTTGTCCTGACGCTGCTGGTTGCTATAGCGAGCAGGAAAATCCAAACAGAAGGGCTCAGTTAGCTCCCCTTGGGCCTGGGAGCAGGGCTCTCTCTTCTCAGCCAAAATAAAAGTGCCGCCGAGGGCCTGGCGCTTTTACCAGAAAGCTGACTGCAGCCTCCAGAAGAGGGGCCCCGGGGACCTTAGCGTGGACGGGGAGAGGAGGAGAGGGGTTCCATTAGCAAGGAGCAGCCACAAAGGTATACCGCGGGTTCAGACAGAATGCCACCCCCCAAACGCTTTTCCTGCCTTACTTTGTTTGAAAAAAAAAAAATCCTACAACTTTCTCAAACTCCTAATACTTTCCCTGCGGTTGAAGCCCCTACCCATCAGAGCTGAGGGCAGCGAATGGCTTTTCAGGCGCCTGTGAAAGGACTGAGTGCCCACAAACGTACCAAGAAGCGGAAGCAAAACCTGGACCACACTGCCCCGTTAGGAGAGGGTTCCAGTCACCCAAAGAAAAAGTTTGCTCAAAAGTAAAGGCGATGACGATGACCGATGACCGTGAAAAAAACAAAAAAACAAAAAAACTTTCACATCAAAAGACTTTTATTTTGCAATAGTTAAACACACACACACACACACACACACACACACACACACCCGAAGAAACAAGCCTTGCCATTCAGCTCTGACGACATTGTGAGGAAGGGCTGCCACGAAGTCTTTTTGTTTTCACTCCCGTGTGTATCTTCCCCCAACAGCACAGCTCAGGATAGAAAGGGAATGACAGTGTCTAGTCAGTAATAAACTGTTAGCTTCAGAGACTTCTGAGCTGCTGCTTTTTAAAGCAGGAGCCCTGGGTAGGGCAGAGAGGCAGTCAAGAAGCTTTCTTCACTAAAGGATTGAGGGACAGGACCTTTAGCAGCATTCTTACTGTACAGGAACTGCTAAAGCCTGCATCTTTACCCTCCTTCTTCCTCTCGCCCTTTCTTCTTCTCTTTGTCTTTGCTCTAGAAGCTTCACTAAAAGCAAGGTGAAAAACATTTATTTGACCCCAGGAAAGCATTTAAAGTCAAATAAATGTATCTACTTCCACCATTTAAAACACACAACTTCTCTCCAAATGACAAGTTCCTTTAAATAAAAAGTTCATGTAACTTTGGAAGAAGTCCTTTAATTCATAATGATATTCACATTTTAAAAATGCTTGAAAGAAATCATGTTAATGAAGAGAACATTTGCAGTAATTTGGTGATAATTATCAGAATCACCACATATTCGCAGAGGCTTGAACAATACGTGTTCAGAGAAAAGCAAAACACATTATTTTAATAGTCTGATATGCAAACTATAGACTGTTCAATTATGTAGCTTAATAATGCATACATGATGTGATCTTGTTATTGGGGTAGGAAGGTTTGCAGTGAGTCATTCCTGATACCAAGAGTGCTCTCATACCCAGTAAAATCCATTGCTGTGGATCAGAGGCCCCTGCCAAACTGCATTTAAGAGAATAAAAATTAATGACTGAGAATTTGAGCGTTAAATTAACATTAATTATATGACCTGCATGGTAGAAAGATTAAATTTCTTACACCCTAATTAGATAACATCTCCTCATACATCAAACGATTTCTATTTTCATTTCCAGCTTTCAAGAATACAGTGGCAAGTGCATAGAGCTTTCCTTAACTGAGGCCAGTTTTCAGACGTTCACTGGCAGAGAATCAAGACTGGAGGTCAGAGGAGAGAGAGTTACGTTTATTCTGACCTAGCATTGATGATGGTAGTTGAGGGACAGGGAGTTTGGTGCATGGACTTGGAGCACTACAGAGACCTATTGCCGTAGCCAAAATCCAGAGTGGGCCACCAGCTAGCTTGGGTCAGCAAAACTACGTGGCAGAAGTCCTGAAATTCCAGCCAACAAACACCATGGACCCTTCTTTAAAAAGAGAAATCTCTTGGCTTAAGGAGAAAGCTCTCAAGTTTGTTCAAAACGCAGGGAAAGCAGCAAGCGTTGTAAACAAACGCACCCAGTCTGTCTCCTGGGGAAGGGCAGAGCCAGCCCAAAGCCAGAACAATGGAGACCGGTTTCTTCTGGAGAGTCTCAGGAGGCTCTGCGGTGAACTCACATTTTTAAACGCCACCTTTGCAAGCCCTCACGGCTGTCCTGGCCAAGTCAGACTCTGTTGAGCTGGCCTCGGCCTCCGTGCCTGCCCCGGGTGGGATTGGGATGAAGGAAGGCAAGTCTCCAGCAGGCGAAAACCAGTTGCAGATAGGGAGAGAGCATTAAAAAGGCCAGATTTTTTTTTTTTCGGGGGAGGGGGAGCACCCCTCTCGCCCGTGGCAGATGGTTGGTGATGGCCAGTTCATTCCCTTGGTTATCTATTCGGGACTTGACGGTCTCAGGGCCCAGAAGAAAGCCGTGGTGCGAACCTGGCTTGGAAACAATACACAAGGAGTTAAATTCCTTTGGGTCGAGGAGTTTTCTCCTGGAAACCGGGTTTGGTCCGGGCGGCCCGGGTCCCCGCGCGCCTCCCGACGCCCGGCGCTTCCGCTGGGACCGCGGAGGCTGCGCAGACCGCCGGCCCAGCTGCTCCAGGGCTGGGCGGGACCAGGGGGCGAGATTAAAACCTCAGGGCGGCCGATTCCCAGTCACCCAGAATAGAGTTTTCACGTGTCAGTGTTTCCATTCAGCCCCTCCAGGCGTGGGGGGGAAAGGGCGCTCGCCCGCGGCCCAGCGCGGAGGAAGGGGCTGCGGGAGGGCGCGCGGGCGGCTGGCCGCCCCGGTCCCCCGGCGGGACTGCGCCGCGCGTGGGCACCGCGGCCACCCGCGCCCCGCCCGCCACGCACGGGGACTTGGCCAGTGTGGCTCCCGGTCCGGGTGGCCGCGGGCGCGCTCTCCCGGTGGGGCGGCCGGCGGGTGGGAGCGTGGGAGCGGGTCCCCCATCCCCAGCGGGCGGGGCGGGGCCTGCGGGCCGCAGGGCCGCGTCACCGCCCGGGGCTCCCGCGCGCACTGGGGCTCTCCGCTCTCCGGAGACGCGAGTGGCCGCGGAGGAAACCGACTTTCCGGATTCCCGCAGTGCTCGCGAAATCTCCCCGGGCAGAAGGCCCGCAGGCGCGCACCGCCACCGCTCCTGGGCCCGGGGGTGCCGCGGGATGCCCGGGCCGCGCGCCCCTCGTTCCGCGCCCCGGAGCGCGCCCCTGGGAACTCCACAAACTGCACAGTCAGAACTTGGAGTTCAGCGTCGCCCGGGAGGGGACGCGCGCCGGACAGTCCCGGGGAGGAGCCCGCGCGGGCTCGGGGCCCCGGCTGCGCCCGCCCTCTAAGGACGCGGACGCGCCAAGGGAGTGACGGCGGAGCGCTCCCCCGGGAGCCCGGGTGGAAGGCCGCGCACCCGGCCGCGCACACCCCTCTTCCTCGCTCTTTGTCTGCGCTGGGAGCTCAGAACGAAGCGACGGGCGCGGGCACCGCGTTCGCCCTTCCTGTTTTCTGATAGGAGTTTTGGACGTGAGTTTTGGGGGGCCGTTTGCAGCAGAGGCAGACCCCGACGCTTGCTGCAGACCGCCCTCAAAGTTCTAGTTTAAAGAGCATTACGTAAGCCTCCCTATTTACATAAGAGCTTTAGCTAAAACTGCCCAGAAAAACCTTTTATCACCTAAGGAAAACCATCCAGCCCAGCCGCGGAGCCAACCAAGTCTTTTCCACACTTTGGAAAACAGCAGTGGTTCATTCTTTTTTTTTTTTTTGGGGGGGGGGGAGCAGGGGGAGATAAAAAAGAATGTAACAAAAAAAATCGAAATGCTTTTTAGTTTTTCTTCAGCCTGGTTTAATATCATTTGAACACTATTCCTAAGCTTAATTCAGGCAGTGGAGATTTTTTAGAGCATATTCTTTTTTTTTTTTTTCCTCGCGGTTAGCGTCTAACTGGGCCACAGAGATGATTTTACCCCTCTCCCACACCGTTAATTCTCCATACAAGGACAAATGTTAGCAAAATCAAGTCGATGTTTTATTTAGGCCCAGAATTTTAAAAAATATTCACAAATATATAATACTGCAAGCAAAGTAAACAGCAATAAAACATACAGAATGAAAAGTTTAAAAAGTGTTTTTACCTGCGTAATTTTACCTTTCCCGCAGGCGGTTTTTAGTTTAAGTGGGTTTCTTCGCTTCCCTTTTTTCTTTTTCCTTAGTCATGTTTGCTAAACTCTGAGGAAGATTTTTATTTCTGTATGATGTTGTAATTCCTACTTAAAGAAACAATGCCCGATGAGATAGAAATCTTAGTTCTAATAAGTTCAAAAGTAGGTTAGTATAAAGAGAGATGTTAGAAAGAGAGGCCACTACCTGGGCCCACTTCAGGTGAAAGCTAGCCACCAGCTCTTGTGCTTTCTTTTGCTGCATTAGACATTGTCCCTTCCATGTCTTCAGAAAATATCAACAAGTGCCTACACACTCAGTTGCTTGATTATTGACAGTGGAAGACGAGAGTACTTCCGGTGAGTTCTTAGAGACTGATATTCTTCCTTGTGATCATTAGTCTATCTCCCCGCATCCTACAGACCAGGACGGATGCCACTATACAGCCATGTCTCCAAGGAGGAGCTTGTGTTGCTGGGAAATGGGGCTAGATTATTGAGCCTCTTACAGAATATCCCTGCTAAGATGTTCTAAGATGCTGGGGTGGGTGGCGACGTTACCAGGAGAGGTTTTGAAGCAGAAGGGCTGTGTTTGAAATGCTCTGTACAAGCAGCTTTCTCTTTACTCTTGCCTATTATGTTGGACACAGAGATTCCAGGCTTTCCTTTTGTGACATTTTCAAGCATTTAAACATATTCCTCTGAAGGACAGCTCACTTTTGTCTTCCCTATCATCAATCTGATAAGGTAATCAATATAAAGGTGTTAGAAGCTGAGAAATGCTAAAAGGTGTTTGCCTAATTTTCCAAAGAAGCTTCCAGGGTCCACATTAAGGCCCCAAACAACAATCTCTGTAGTGCAGTTGGAGCTTCAGACTAGTTGGCAGATGGAAAAGATATTTTAGGCAGAAAGAGTTTGCAGCTTTCTTAAAATACAAGCACATGGTCATGAGTCACCTTCTTTGTCCTCTCTTTTAAGACCAGCTCTCCACCTCTTTGAGCTACTAAGATATGACATTTCTACTGCAAAAATAGTGCCATCGAATCTGTTATTGATAACTGTGTGGCACTGGAACATTTTACTGAGATTTTTGATGTATTGGTGAATTTATTCTAATTCCCCTAAGTCTCCCTTTGAATGGAACTGGCCCTAGTCTAGGGAAAATGGCCCATGATTTTCCAATGAAATTGTTAAATCCTGTTCCAGGGAATGCAGTTGGCTTAAACAGCTCAATCAAGTCAAATGAGTATTAGCCTTATAAGGATAGCCAGAACAAGAAGCTAAAGTGAACAGATTTATTTATCTTCTATTGAAGATGCTCTTTGTAAGGGAACGTGGCAGAGAGAAACCTGTTTGGAGAAAAAACAACAATAAGTCCCTGGATTCAGTTGTGCCTAGTCTGGTCTCATACTTTTGTGTATAGTATTTCTCTTTCTTCCTGTTAAGGTTAGATTAAGACATTTGAAATTGAAGTAGCTATGACTCTTTCGTGTCAAAACTTCACAGAAGTCCAGAGGATAAAACAAGCTAAGGAAAGCTAGGGCTAGTTGAACAAGGCAGCGTGCAGAAGAGGGAGTAGAGATGGATGCAGCTTGAAAGAAAATAGCTCAATAACACTCCTCCACATGTCTGTGTTTCCACGCAGTAAGGACTTTATTCCATGAGAAAACTTCTGAACTATCTTTCAGAAGCTCCTACTATATCCTGGAACTGGGACTCTTATAAGCACCATCAGTCCTTACATAAAACAACTAGAAGTAAAGAAGAATAGAAATGTAAATAATTAACAATAAGAAAATATGCCTCTAGAACTGGTCACAAGGCTATAGTTGATATTTATAAACAGTTCCACACCCATTCTACATTTCCTTGTATTTCAGTCATCATTTCTCCCTTTTACTTGGCCAAAGGTCTACACTTCCATTGATGAAGCATTTTAATCCACAGTCTTGTTTGATTACTTTTAGAGATGAAAGCTTTGAGGGGCACTCCAGGGTGTTCTGTCCTCCTCCTCCTTCTCTTTCTCCTATTCTGCTAACTGCCCTGGGCAACACTGGGCAAGTTCTTGATAGTCAGGATGGATCTCTCCAGTCCTATGTGGTGGCTGTTAGAGAATCTCAACATTTGGTAAAAATGGTAGGATCTAAAGCACCTTGGAGACAAATCTCTGGGTATCCCCATGAGAAAGCATCTTGTTTAGACTATTTGAGGTAGGAAGAACTACCCTGAGGTGTCACTCTGTGCTGGTTAGGTTTAACTGTCAACTTGAAGAAATCTAGAGTCAGCTGTGGAAAAGTTTTAATGAAGAATTATCAAGATCAGGTTGGAGGTCGTGTGTGTGGGGTGTCTGTGAGGAATTGTCTTGACTGTTAATTCAGCTGGGAAGACTCACTCTGAGTATATGTTAGGCACAGTTTCAGAGGCTGGACTATAAATCATGTAAGACTGAAAAAAATTAGCTGGGCTAGCCAGCAGCCAGCAGCCAGCAGCCAGCAGCCAGCAGCCAGCAGCCAGCAGCCAGCAGCCAGCAGCCAGCAGCCAGCAGCCAGCAGCCAGTAGCCAGCAGCCAGCAGCCAGCAGCCAGCAAGAGTGTGCAGACTTTCTATCTGCTCTCAACTATTGACTCTGATACTTTCAGTCTTGCCTTGCCTTTCTGGCAGTAATAGACAGTTACCAGGAATTATAAGACACATAATCTCTTTCTTCCCTGACTTGCTTTTTTGTCAGAATATTTTTCACAGCAACAGAAATGAAGCTAGAATTCATGTTCTAGGTGTGGGCAGCAGACTGCATAAAAAGGAGAGAGCTAGATGAGTGCTTGCTTTCCTCTCTTTGCTTCCTGAAGATGCACTATGGCCTCCTCCAGCAGCCACTGCTGTGCCTTGCCTACCATGATGCAAGCTGTGAGACCAAGCGAAACATTTCTTTCTTAAGCTGCTTTACTTAGGTATTTTGTTGGGAAATGGTAACTGAGGCAATGCTTTTTTGTTCAGTGAAGTCAGGAGCTCAGAATCTAACTAGTATTGACAGGTGGCAATCTCAACTTGCACTTAACAAGAGAACTTGCTGTTCTGTTTGTAGAGTCCTAGACTGGTGAGTAAACATACCAAAGTAGAAACTTAGATTTACATAAACCATCATGCTGAGCCTCCCAATAGAAAGGTAAGGCAAGAACTCGGACCACTTATTTTCATTATTTTATGATAAAAATTATAAAGTGTCTGTATATTCTAATATGGAAACATTTCTTGTATGAAATTATAAATATTTCAAGTAAAAAATTAGACAATAAAAATATTCACAATTATATTCTCAAAATATTTAGTTGACCGGATACCTGTTACATGGCAATTTGCATTATGATTCCTATATCTCTCATAATACCCATTTGCCACAATTAAACTATGTGCTTTATTTTTAACCTTAAAAAAAAAAATAAATGAGAATAGTGAAGTCAATGCCGGAGTCTGGGATAGAGGTCTCTCTGATAATCTGACCCAAGATGATGACATGTTGGCATGTATGGCACATACTACGTGACCATCCTCACTGGAGACTTCAGAGCCTCCTCTTATGCAGGAAGCAGCAAAAATCTGAATGAAAACTTTATATTTATATTATTCAATTTTATTTTCTTATAGTCTTATTTTAGGAAAACTTTTGCCTGTGGAAAAAACAACCCAGCTCATCATATAAAACAGTATACATAGGCAAAAAGCAAAAAAAACTTATTAACATTTTGAACTGATGTTTTATACATCAGAGAGGTTGTGTATGGCATGTCTAAATTGGAAAAGAAAAACATGGAAGCAGAACCCCTGCAGTATCCATTTGGAGTTTGCTGAGTGGGGATTCTTAACTCAAATCCTGCAAACATTGCCCCACCCCAGCTTTGACGAGAGCCAGTACTGACAAATAAAGCAAGAAATAAACAAGAAACTTGCTATTTTCACTAGACTGAGGCAGTAATCTGGTGACAACAAGAGATTCCAGGGGAGATGCAAGTTTTAAAATGAGTTAAAAAAAAAAAAAAACCTCACCACTGCAAATATTTAATGAGAGAATAAAAAACATTTGTAATTGCTTTTGAAATATTTGTTATAATGTCATTGATTCGGAGATTTCAGAATGTCTCACATTTAAAAGTGTCAGAATAATCCGAAGTATTCATATCTGCAGGGGTTCCTTGAAGTGTCTTATAGCAGTTTTATTGGTATCTGTGAAATTCTGTTAAGCTGGTTGTATGAAATGGTTGTTCAAAGCTCAAGATCTCATTTTATATAAAAACAGTAGTTCCTGCTTTTGCTCAATATGCAACTGTATTCAGTTATTTCTTACACAAGTTTATACATGTAAATAGGTTTCTTTATGAGCTACAAAAAGTTAGACTTATTTCCCTCTGGTCCTTTCCCTCCTGCACTCCCTCCCTTGCTCCTCTCTCCCTCTCCTGCCTTCTTTCTTTCTTACCTTCTTCTATTCTTTTGTGTTTTAGACATGTCACTCACTAGTCTGAAACTTCCTTGAATGAAATCTTCAGCTCAACCCTTGGAGTGCTGAGATTACAGGTATGTATTACATACCTGGCCTTTGTATCTCAGAAAAACTGAGCCATGCTCAGTCTTAACAGGGATCACTCAGTCACCTCCCTCTGGGGGGGAGTCCAGCTGTACAAGGCCACAGAGGAGGACAATGCAGCCACTCCTGATGAGACCTGATAGACTAGGGTCAGATGGAAGGGGAAGAGGACCACCCCTATCAGTGGTTTAGGGAAAGGCATGGGAGAACAGGTAGGGAGGGTGAGAGGAGATGAGGGAGGGGTCTACAGCTAGGTTACAAAGTGAATAAATTGTAATAATCAAGAAAATTAAAAATCAGTATGAAAAACAAAATAAAAAATTAAAAATAAAATACATCTTAATAAAACACAAACAAACAAAAAACAGGGATCACTCAGTGTGAGGCACCCTACTTTGATTTTGAGGAAGTAGTTTATAAAGTTTGGAGATGGTCTAGAGTATAAGGTTAAACATGTGATATACATCTTGTCTTACATAAAAATTATGTGTTAAATTGAGCTGTTGTACATATTCATGGTGTATAATATTATGTTTTAATACATAGGTCCTGCACACAATGGTCAAGATAATTAAATTTCCATGTCAGTGAACTTTGTCACATTTATTATTATTGTTATATATTATTTTATTAAATATAACATGATGTGTAATATACTATATACTATATTGTATATTATTATTATACTATCAAGCATGTCTTTCAGTATTGGAAAGAATACAACTAATGACTCTCCATTCTGAACTCAACTATCTCAACAATGAGAAAGTCCTACTATCCCATGTGGTGATTTCAGTGAGAATGGTCCCCATAGGTTCTTGTACTCATGTACTTAGTCCATGCGTGGTGACTTACTAGGAAAGACTAGGAGGTCAGCCTTGTTGGAAGCCCATTTCAGGCCCAGTGTTTCTCTCTCTCTACCTCCTTCTTGAAGATGAGGTTATAGGCCCTCAGTTGCTCAGAGCCTGTTTCCCCGGGAATGTGCTCTCCCATGATGATTATGAACATCATTACTTCTGAACCGGTAAGCAAGCCTTCGGTTAAATGCTTCCTTTTATAAGTGCCCTTGGTCATGGTGTTTCGTCACAGTAATAGAACCTTAAGACTTCCTCCCTATCATCAAATCCTGAAAAAAAAAAAAGATGCCCCCAATGTTTTTAATTCTTTGTTTCATTAGGAACACACTCCCTCCCCCCCCCAGCTTTGTCCTTGGCAAGCTTCCTTCCGAGTTGAAAAATGACTGTTGCATTCTATGACATTATGTGGGGCGACACCAGTGTCAAGTAGACTATTTCCTCCTCATAAGGAGGAAGGGTGGATGGTTGGAAGCTGGGCATACTGCGGTTCATCTGTGAAGAGTATAGTGTAGAGGAAAAGGAGTAAGAGAAAAATTAGTTCAAAGAAGCCCAGAAATGATTCTCCACAACAGAGGTCATTTACAGCTACCAGAAGCAAGGAGCAAAAGAGTAGAGGGCCTTTATTTTCTTTCAGCCACCTACGTGGGCCTTTCTGCATTCAAGGTCAGGCAAGTGAATTTACTTACTCATATATTGTATGTTCAGGATAGAGTCTAGTAAGAGGGAATTTGATCAAAGGATGGAGTAGACATGAGGTTATCTAGAGACACTGGAAACAGAAATTTAAATGTTACGGTCTAGAGACAGAGCTCAGGGGTAGAACTCTGGCCTTGTATGTTCCTGAAGGCTGTAGGTTTGACCACCAACAGCATAAAAACAATAACAACAAGAGCAACAAACAGTCTTAAAATAGGAGCTAGCAGTCTGAAATGGCCGCCATAGACTCATGGTTTTGAGCATTTGCTTCTCAGTGGTGCTATTTTGGGAAGCCCTGCGGTATTTAGTGAGGCACGGTTGGGAAAAAATAGGTCATCAAAGGCAAGCCTTTCAAGCTTTACATGCTTCTGATTCTGGCCTGCTTTCCTTGCTTCCTGGTGCCCAGAGTGGAGATATCCACAGTCCTGCTACAACGCTCTGCCATAGGTGCAGCTTTCTGTACTACCACAAACTAACACTTCTCTGGGACTATGAGCTAAAACAGATCTTTTCTCCCTTTAATTGTCTTTGATAGATATTTGGCCAAAGAGACGCAAGAGTGACTAACACAAGGAGCTTTCCTGGAGGTCAAGAAAGCCAGTTCATGCCAGGTATGGTAGGGCTTGCCTTTAATTCCACTACTCAAGAGGCAGAAACAGTGGATCTCTGTGGGTTCAAGGCTAGCCTCGTCTACACAGTGAGTTCCAGGACAAGGGCTAAGTAAAGACAGCCTGTCTAAGACAATAAAAAAGTAGAAGAGAGAAAAAAAGAAAGGCGATGCTACTGAGCAGAGTAAAGGAAGGAAGTCACGGGTGAGCTCATGACTCCAGGGCATGGCTGAATAAAGTCACCCAGTCCACTAGCATCAGTGTTAGCATTCTCCACACAGCTGTTAAAATGCAGGTTACTAGGACCCACTCCCTCAGGATTCTCCAGTGAGAAACCTCAGTGGCTGGGAGCAGAGACCCTTGTTGTTAGCATTCCTCTAGCTGGGTCTGAGTTTGTTGCAACTGGACTTTGAGAATCAGACTTAAAGCTCTTTCAAAGATGGTTTTGATTTTGGCAGAAGAAAAATGGTGACCGTTAGGGGGGTTAAGACACAGGACATGTCTAGTATCCACTTACGAGTGAGTATATACCATGTGTGTCTTTCTGCTTCTGGAATACCTCACTCAGGATGATCTTTTCTAGTTCCCACCATTTGCCTGCAAAATTCATGATTTCCTTGTTTTTAATTGCTGAGTAGTATTCCATTGTGTAGAGGTACCACACAGGGTCTATTCTCACTCATAAGTGGATATTGGACATATAATATAGGATAAACTACTAAAATTTGTACACCTATGGAAGCTAATCAGGAAGGAGGATTCTGGCTAAGATGCTCAATCCCCATTCAAAAAGGCAAAGAAGATAGACATCGGAGGAGGGAGAAAACAGGGAACAGGACAGGAGCCTGCCTCAGAGGGCCTCTGAGAGACTCTACCCTGCAGGGTTCAAAGCAGATATTGAGACTCATAGCCAAACTTTGGGCAGAGTGCAGGGAATCTTATGAAAGAAGTGGGAGATAGTAAGACCTGGAGAGGACAAGAGCTCCACAAAGACAGCGACAGATCCTAAAATTCTGGGCACAGGGGTCTTTTCTGAAACTGATACTCCAGCCAAGGACCATTCATGGAGATGGCCTGGAACCCCTGCACAGAGGTAGCCTATGGCAGTTCAGTATCCAAGTGGGTTCCATGGTAATGGGGACAGGGACTGTCTCTGACATGAACTGATTGGTCTGCTCTTTGATCACCTCCCCCTGAGGGGGGAGCAGCCTTACCAGGCCACAGAAGATGACAATGCAGCCATTCCTGATGAGACCTAACAGACTAGGATCAGAAGGAAGGAGAGGAAGACCTCCCCTAACAGTGGACTTGGGGAGGGACATGGGTGGAGAAGAGGGAGGAAGGAAGGGGTTGTGAGGGGAGGAGAGAGGGAGCAACAGGGGGAATACAAAGTGAATAAACTGTAATTAGTAAAAACAAAAATAATTAAATAAAAAAGAAAACTTAAAAAAGGCACAGGACATAATGAATCTTCATTTAAATGATCACATTTGTTGCTTAGTTGAAAACAGAAGAAAGAAAAACAATAATTAAGGAGTATTGTTTAGTATGAAGGAGAATTGATGGTAGTTTCAGTTAGAATGGAGAGGAAAAGCAAATTGCTCTTGTGTTTTTGATGTAAGAGATGACAAATTGTTGACAGTCATGTATAAGTGAGAGACTTAGGAGAGATAAAACAATTTCAGAACAGGATTTTAGATTGTAAAATGTAGTTATTTTCATTTAAATGTTGCATCAAAACGTGTATTTTACTGCAGAGGCTTTTGCACCCCAAAAAACTCATACCTTGGGTTAATGCCTCATGTATGCCACCTTGAACAATCATTGGAGACACCTGCCTGAGCTGGCTTAATGGCGTTTTGAGGCTGAAATCACATGAATGAGTTTGAATTCAAGATACAATGGGAATAAAGCTGGAGACAACACCTTTACACTTCTCTCTTATTAAAAGATAATCATTGTTATTTGTGTGCATGTATCACATGTGTTCAAGTGTCCGTGGTGGAGAGAAGGCATTGTATCCCCTGGAGTGTAAGACACCCCGACTCAGTTAATCCGTCAGGGCAATTGTGAGCCTGTCCTCTGGACCAGCAGCAGGCGTTCTTAAGTGCTGAGCCCTCTCTGTGTCTCTGCACTGTCTTTTTGAGGTGTTTTGCAGTAAGAGGCAGAAGAAATTGAATGATTGGATGAATTGTGTTTATATATTAAGTTATTTGTATCAATGATAGGATGTTTGGAAGCAAGCATGGATTTTGTTTCACATTGAAAATATTACATCACATTCACCTGCAAAGCTGTGGAAATAATAATTACGTAAAAGGACAGGTGCTGCTGATTCCTTAATGAGGAGGCTTGGTGCTAGGGCGGGGATGCAATTTTTCAGTTTTACTAGAAGCAAATCAAGAGGCAAAGAAATTTAAGAGAATGCTCTGTGAGCTCCCAGGCAGCCAAGGCAGAAAGCAAATACTCTGAATTATCCAGTTTATTACCGGGAAGAAACACAACAGATCATTAGTGTATATATCTTGCCTTTTTAATTGTTATAATATTTGGTAAAGATTGGGCAAATATACTTTGTAATTATTTGGTCAAATGTGTGTTGTGGTAAACTTAGAAGTAAGATCTGATAATGTTTATTATAAGCCCTATAATTATCATGGCAGTATTATCTAAACTGCTATCATAATCAATGAGACAGAGACATTTGTTAGATTTTAGATTTGCATTATTTTATCTTGGCTGGGCAGATAGTTCACCTGTGCTATATCGTATCTCCCATCTCTCATCCCATGACATCTGCCTTAACCATTTCTGTCTGAGCTATTTTCCATCCATAATCTTATAAACACTTATATTTTTCTTTTTAAAAAGTTTTTTTGATAATTACCATTTATTTACTTTGTATCCCAGCTGTAGCACCCTCCTTCATTCCCTCCCAATTCCATCCTCCCTCCCACTTCTCCTCCTATGCCCCTCTCCAAGTCCACTGATAGGGGAGGTCTCCCTTTCCTTCCATCTGACCCTAGCCTATCAAGTCTCATCAGGACTGGCTGCATTGTCTTCCTCTGTGGCCTAGTAAGTAAGGCTGCTTTTAGGCACCTGGGATTGGAATGAGTATAATTCTAGGTGCTGATTTCTTCTTCTTCTTTCTTCTTCTTCTTCTTCTTCTTCTTCTTCTTCTTCTTCTTCTTCTTCTTCTTCTTCTTCTTCTTCTTCTTCTTCTTCTTCTGAATGTTTTTCTTTGATTTCTGTTTCCTCTCTGGATTTTGGAAGAATGCCTGGTAGAAAATTTTATTTGGACCTGATAGTTGTGGCCACTGGGGCTTCCGGTGAAAATGTGTTTCTGCTTATTGTGAGCTTATTGTGACACTTGGGAATGGGGATGGGTTGAGTGTCTGAAGGGATTCATTGGAGGGAGGAGAACACAGTGTCTCTTTGGCATGGGGGAATACAGTGAAGAGAGGTTACCTTGGCCTGCTGTAACTCTGGTGATGAAGCTGGTAGATTGGAGCTAAAGGAATGGAAGTGGAGGGCAAGGTTTACAGACAGCCAACCTATAGGCATAGAAGGAGTGGTCTGTGGGCTAGCATCATTACCTGCTGGAGAAGACTCTGGAGCAAAGCAGCACTGAGAAGAGGCAGAGGGAAGCGCTGTGGGATCTACCCACATCTCCATAGGAAGGCTTCAGCAGCTGTTTTGTCAAGAGACAGGGACAAGACTGGGGGATTGGCTTTGCAGGAGAGGCGGGAGTGGAGAAGGTCTTCAGTTAGCTAACTTTCCCTGGCCTGCTCCGCTGATGTGTTCATAGGAATGTCTGCTGGTGTTGGGGGTTGGGATGCTAGGATTCTGGGATGAGTAAGGAGAAGGACAGTTGGCGAAGAGGATCTTTGTGATCTATCGAGGACGTGATAAGAGAGGAGAGGGCCACAACTTTTCCCCCAGCCACCAAGTAGTTCAACTTTGAGAAGAAACTATTTTTATCTCCACTCTCTTGAACATGCTGACTCATCTCTAAGTCATCTTATATTTTTGACATTTGTCAGGGACTTAATAAAAAGCAAAGTTTTTCCTGAAAATAAGGCAAAGGCTGTTTATTTCTTGTAACGGAAGTGAAAAATGAGAAAGCCATCTGGCACGTCCTCAAAATATCTAGATAATTGAGGCCAAAGTATCTTTTAGCTTAATTTCTATCAAAGAATCTCCTTCGTGTCTACTTCCACACTTACAGATGTAGACAGCAGCCAAAACAAAAAGACTAAAATTTACTAACAATAATTTTTAATACTACAGTTATTAATCCTATTGTACCATGCTCTCTATTCTTCTAGAAAGTCTGCTATTCTTGAACTTAATATGTGTGTATACATATACTAATTAAAAAGATACTCTTGAGGAATTTTTGTAGATTAAAATGCCTACCTTTATGAAAAATTTCATAGAATCGATCAGATATATTTTACTGGTGATGTAATCTCTGTGTTATCTTTCCAAATTTGCATTTCAAAGCTGATAGATTCACCATGCAAGGTGAAATTGGTGTCCTCTCTGCAACAAAGATGCAGGATGACATCACCTCTGCTGAAAAAGCATAATTTACTTCCATAATTATTTCATAAATTTAGTTTTGCATTTCTAATTTAACAGCATATGTTTTCTACTGCCTCTTAAATCTCTGTTCTTGAAATTCACATTTAAGAAAATATAGTTAATGTAAAACTATTAGATGTAAAAATACATTTTATAGTTGAGTTTATTCTCAACAAATGCACGAACTATTGTTCTGTTATAATGTTACCTCAAGCCAAAAAGATATACCATCTTTCTTTACTGCTTTGTAACCTCAGTGAAGTCACTTTTTGTTTTCTTGAGAATAAACTGGAAACTTTAGGAACCATTACAACCTTTTAGTTAAAGACAGGGTTTATTTCACGGGGAAATTGCTATTAATATTCCATCAGACTAGAAGCCACTCTATCATAGACACACAAACATATTTAACTGGCTGTCCTGGTTTTCTAATAGTGTGACAAAATACTACAACTAAGGCACCTCACAGAAAAGTTCACGGGGGGCTTACAGTTTCAGAGGGGGAGTCCATGACCATCGTGGAAGGAAGTATAAGCCCAGACGAGCAGGCATGGCACCGGAGTGGTAGCTGAGAGCCCACACTTACCTGCAAAGGAGGACGCAGAGACACCACGTAGACTATTCCGGGGGGAGAGCGTACGCCGCCAGAGCATCAAGGCTCCCTCTTCAGCGCACACGTCTTTCTACAAGACCACACTGCCTGATCCTTTTCAAACATTTCTACCATCTTGTGGACCAGACATGTTGGTTTGGTTCGAATATATGAGCCTGTGAGAGCCATTCTTACTCAGATCAGCACGCTGTATTTACTTAATTGTTAGTGCTTGAAGATAAGCGTCATTTTCATATCACGTTACTATGTCCCATCACCTAGACTCCATAGCATGAGTACGTAAGCAGATTCTATTATGTCATATCTTTTAAACTTTAGAAACTGAATAACTCAGGTTCTAGAGCTGAAACAAGCAAATCCAGAATACAAAAAAGTATAGAATTTTGTAATTTTATTTGGAATTACATGATCAGAACTATGTATCAAGAATATTGGCCTTATATTAATATATTAATATAGCCCCACATATCCCGCTTCTTCTTTTGTCTTCGCATTCTGATTTTCAGTAGAAATGGAAGGAATCAGTTGACAGTCTCATAGCTAATTAGCCAAGCATGAGATGAAAAGATTTTTTTTCCTTAATAGAAGAATCAACACAATTATTACATTTTATTTCTTTTTTTTTCTACTGTGGATCGTTCTTTAACAGGTTATCAGTTGAGACTAAGTCTAATTGGTCATTTAAAATAATCTGTTTTTTTTTTTCTGAGTAGTGAGAAAAGCGATTTAGAAAGAGTAGATTTAACTTCATATCCTAAATTAAACAGTACTAAAGATATTTAAAAATAAACATATTTCAAGACTTTGAAGGTGAAGGTGATTGATTTCTAAAAGATCATATAATTAAGAGGCAAGACCAGCCACTGCCCAGCTCACTTCTTCAGTAGAATTTCCAGGCCATAGCACAGGCTGGGGAGGAATTTAGGAGAATTTTTGGCAGTCTGTCTAACTCTGCATTCAGTGAAAATATTTCTTAAACACAGTGGTGAACTGTGGACTATTTCAGACATGTAAAACCTGGAAGAAGTCATCACCAGCAGATCTAGACTGTAAAAATAATGTTTATGGAAGACATCTAGGCAGCAGGAAAATAATAACAGATGGGAATCTGGAAACGCCGAAGGAAAAGATGCGGCTAAATAAGTTGCTATGTAAAGAAATGCAAGATATTTATATCTTTGTAAGAGAAAATAATTTAATGCAAAATATTAATGTATTTGGAGACTTATGGTTTAGTTGGACGCTAATTTAGGAAAAGAGAAGAAATTCATGGGAGAGAGATAAAAGCGTACTACCACAACAGTTGCTACTATAGAGGATGTGGTATAATGTCATTCAAGAGTAGTCTGTGAAAAGTTGTAATATAAACCTTAAAGGGTAGACAAAAATATAGGACTCATGTCAAACAAATACAAAAGGGCGGAGTTAAACCAGGTGTTAGTAAATACAGAAAATACAAATGATCTCCGTGTCCCCAAAGGCAGAGTGCAGTAGGGGACAAAGCCCAAGCATGTACTGTGTCCATGAAGCTTGCACTAATAAAAAAAAATAGGAATGATTAACAAGTGAAAGGATGTGGGAACACATTCCATGCTAATCAAGCAAAACCTGGGGTGGCTAAGTAATATTACAAAAGGCAACACTACGACAAATTATCTTCAATATGAATGCCACTAAATATTGATTCCTTTATGTAATTTTAAAATGAATACCATAAAGACTAAACTTTTTTATCAGAAAAATTCTTGCGTGTTTTATACAGTCTATTCAACTGTATAGTTTTGCATGTGTGTAACTGTGCTCTTGTTCATGCATGCACAGATGAACTCATGAGGGTAATATTGGGTGTCTTTTTCTATCATTCTTCAACTTATTTTTTATTAAAGAAAGCTATAATATATTCTGGTCATGGTTTTCACTTCTCCATATCCTCTCTAATCTTCCCTACTTCCCCAACTACCCTTTCATCCTCTCTCTCTCTCTCTGTAGAAAACAAAGAAACAATTAAACAAATAGGCAAAATGTCCCAAATAAGCCAGAATTAAACAACAACAACAACATCAAAACAAAGAAAAAATTTAAGAAATACACAGAAAAATACTACACACACACACACACACACACCACCACCACTACCACCACCACCATAAAAATCTCCACAATTGGAAACCAAAATATACAGGCAAAAGACCAGTAAAATAAATAATGTCAAAACAATATGATATGAGACATACAATCCAACAATTCCCTTGAGTTCATTTTGTGTTGAGCATCTTCTAATGGGCCTAACTTGAACTGTGGTTAATATACCAATGAGTCTCCACTATAGGAAACTAATTTTTCTTGAAGTCAGTAGATTATTTTCAAGGATATAAATTAGTTTATTGTCATGTATATCTGATTGTTTCCACATTCCCTTGTACCTTATTGAAAGCAAAATTTCCAATCACACATTCAACATGAAGAAAGACTTATTGGTTGGGTATAGGATGTTTGAATGCATAAAAGAATGTGTATCAGTGGACTTTGAGAGGGGCAAGGGAGGGTGGGATTGGAAGGGGATGAGGGAGTGGCTACAGCTGGGATACAAAGTGAATAAATTGTAATTAACATAAAAATTAAAATTAAAATAAGAAAAAGAATGTGTGAAAACATTTTGGTTCGGGTAAGTTGAGTTCACTACACTTACAAGAGTGGTCCAAGATTCTATCTGGAAAAAAGTTACTTCTAAACTTAGTCAAGTCCCGTGTAAAACTAAACCACATTGTAAAACAAGCAAACAACCATCTTACTGTGGCTAGTTTATCTATCTATATGTCTGTCTGTCTGTCCATCACACTCCTTACTTCCTTTATTTATTTATTTGTTTGTTTTCCTTTCATTGAAAATAGGATTTTTTTCCCCTCATGGTTTCCACACTCTCTATTCCTCTCACCTCTTTTCAACCTCCCCCCTTTCCATCTCTCATTAAAAACAAACAGGCATCTAAGAGATAATAATAAAATAAAATATAATAAAGAAGATAAAACAAAAACTAACACATTGGAATCGGACAAAACTAACAAACAGATGGAAAAGAGCCCAACAAAAGGCACGAGAAACAGATCCACTGTGCACACACTCAATAATACCATAAAAGCACTAAACTGGAAACTGTAACATGTATACAAAGGACCTGTAGGCTAAAAAAAGAAAAGAAAAATATATAAGTAAAATCAAATAAATGTAAAAAATAATAATACGAAAATAAGTTAAAAAAGGAAGATCCAACATGACATTTTGAAACAATGAGCCTCCAAGGATGCCATGGAGTTCATTTTCTGCTGGACATCTGCTACTGGGCATGCAGCCTACTTGTGAGTAGTTTTTTTCTCCCCCCCTCCCCCCAGTAAGAGGCCCTTGTAGGAAGATAAATTTTCATTTGAAAGTGGTTATCAAGCAGAGATTACTTCTGGCTTAGGAATGGGGGCATGTGCCCACTTTTTTTCAGATGTAGGACCACAACTGGAACAGACCTGTGTAGGCACTGTGCTTGCCGCCTCAGTCTCTGTGAGTTCATGTGCACATCCTCCCTGTTGGCTAGAGGACCTTGTTTTCTTGGTGTCGTCTATCCCTCTGCGTCTTAAACTAGTTTCACCTTTTCTGCCACAAGGTTCCCTGAGCCCTGAGGGGAGTGATTTGGTGGAGACAACCAGTTTAAGGCCACGTGCTCCAAGGTTTCTTGCTCTCTGCTTAATGTCTGGCTGTGGATCTCTGTATTCGTTCCCCATTTGCTGCAGAAGGAAGTTTCTTTGATGATCACCGAGCAAGACACTGGTGGGTGAGTACAGCAGAATGTCAGTAGGAGTCATTTTCTCCCTAGGGTGTTTTCCCCCCCTTCTTTAAAGAGTAGTGTTTAGCTTTACTCTAGGTCACCTGGATGTCTAGTCTCAGATTCTTGTTCACCCATGTAGTGTTAGCGTGGGTTCCATCTCATGGAGTGTGACTTCAGCCAAATCAGATATTGGTTGGTTAATCTCACAAAATTTATGTCGCTGATGCACTAGTGTGTCTTGCAGGTAGAACACCATTGTAGATCAAAGGGTTTGTGGCTGGCGTGGTGTCTGCATTGTTCCCTTTCGGTAGGATGCAGAGTGCCTTTTTGTACCAAAGACACTAGAATCTAGGGGTAGAGACTACGTCGGCACTAGATCAACTTCTCCATATTACTACGTCGGCACTAGATCAACTTCTCCATATTCAATAAAATATGTTGGTGTTGTCTTCAGTTTGTGGAGAGTAAGCTACAGTATTGAAAACAGCTTGGGTTGTTTGGGGTTCCCAAAGGACCTCTTTGGCCAAAAGCTCAATAAGATATAACCTAATCCTGGTACCAAAAGCTACACTTGGTGACCAAAGATGCTCAGCTGGTGATCTGTCTCCATCACTATTTGGCAACTTCATTTAGGCTGGCTTCATATATATTACCTCTGACGTTTTTGCTTGACTTCCTCAATTTTTCATTTCCAGTTTATTTCAGTTCATGTTTTCTTTCATCCTGTGAGGATCCTAGGCATAAATTTTTAGAGTTGTGAGTTTAACATTGAGAGGTAGTAATGGCCAGAACGATAGAGGGCTGCAAGAATGAGAACTTAAAGAAGGGGACGATGCACACACTGCAAACGAAAGGTTAAGGAGAAAGAGGAGAAAACAGGAGGAAGAGGTAGCCCAAACTAAGAATTATGGCAGAAGCCATTTGGAAACCTACCATTTTGTAAGCTCATTAAAACTGTGATCTTAAGAAAAAAGGTTTGGAGATGGACAATGCTGTCCAAGAAGCCACATCACAGCATCAGATTCAGGGTACCTCTCATGAATTGTCCCAGGCTCTTGAGGCTACCCCCAGAATACAGAATAGGACTTTACTCTTGGATTTCCACCAGATGAGAACACCACACACTTTGGTAACAGGATAAATCAAAATGAAGGTGAATTGAAAGTTTTTCTAGCTGCTGGATAGCCTTCACAGGGAAGAATGTGCTTGCAAGCTGCTAGGGGAGAAAATCCAGCAACTTTACCCAATTGTGATCCGTTGAGGTATGATAATTACCTGCTAGGCAAGTTGTGCCTTGTGGAACATAGTGGTATAAATGATATGGTGCTATCAAATTGATTTCTGATTGTACTTGAGCCTACTCCACAGAAGAGAACTTATGCCTGGTTCTGTAATCTTGGTCAGGAGCTTGTGGTTGGAGAGGTCATATGTCCTAGAAGAGACCCTACTCTGCTATTTTTGCTAAATGGTTGCATTGTCAAACTACTTTCTAAAGGCTCATATTTATCCCATAGGCAATGCACAGCCTTCACAAGGGAAGCTTCTCACTACATTAGACAGTGGTTAATGCAGAGAGCCATGGGTCAGTATCAAGAGTAAACGATGATGGAAGGCTTGACAGCTGTATCACCTCTCGTAAGACTTAGAGAATATTGAAGAGAAGGTGGAAAGAATGTAGGAGTCAGAGGATGGAAAGATGTGCAGCAAAAAGATGTATTCTAGATATGACATAGTTGTTGTCCTCACGAACTCACTACAGCTGTTATCTGTAAGACTGGAACTCTCAGCTTTTTAGGAAGGAGAGGGGCACATGGGCCCCATCCTTTCCTGAGGATTGACTGGCAGTTAGCGGCTATTGGGGGAGGGCTGTCATATTTTTCAGTGTTACAGCCGTAGATAGGTTGCCCTCGCTCTGGTAAATAATCTCTCGTCCATGTCTAGGCAATAAACAAACTAAACTCAGTGGGTCACACACAGAAAACAAAACACAAAAGAAGGGGGACTTGTTGGGAAACGTTTGCAGCATGAAGAAGGTAAGAGATGAGTGAAAAAAGTGGTGTTGAAAAGACTAAAAATCATTAGATAAGTGTATGAAACTGTTACAGAAACAAGAAAGAAAAATAATTTGAATAACAGTCTTCACAGAAATAGGAAAAACAAAAACAAACAAACAAAAAAACAAAGCAAAAAACCCAGCTCACATTGTTAACTCAGTCCGGAGCAGAAAGATAAAGAGATGGTAATGGTGATACTACACTAGCACAGAATCAGAATCCTGGCACAATACCACACACACTGACTGAGGACAACAGAGGACCCAGGAAGAGACTTCCGAAACCGCAGTCACCTAATCTTCAGTAATGGAGCCCAAATCTTGTACTGGAGAAAGTAAATGCTCTTCAACAAACAGTACGGAAAAAAACCTGACACTACAAGTGGAAGAGTGAAACAGGATTCTTAAAAATTCAAAATGGATCCAAGACCAGGAACTGTGAAATTGCTACAGGGATGCAAAGAGAAAACGCTTGAAGATGGAGGCATGGGTAAGGATTTTCTCAAGTGGATTTCAGCACCTGAAGGAGCTCTCAGCAAGGACACCCAACAGCTTTTGGCAAAGTTTTGACATTTTACTTTGGATTTCTTCATTCTATTGGCCCAAAGTTAAACTCATTCTTTAGCCTCCTCATTTTTCTTAGTTTACCATTTTCTCAGAGCAACACACAAACATTTTTTTTTTTTTGTTGTTGTTGCAGTAGGAAGCTTTGGTTCTTCTTACTGTCTTTGTTCAAGGGATTTCTGATAATATGTTGGGTAGACACCTTTAGAGAGACTGAAAAACTTTTGGATTCTGCTAGCTCTTGGTCTCCAAGCACTGAGGTACAGTAGTATCTGTCCCTCCAGGAATATCCTTTTCCTCCTCTAACTTAAAAAAAAACACACACAAAAAAAAAAACAAAAAATAAAAAAAAAACAAATTGAGAATACTCACATTAGCATCTACAATGCATCTAGAAAACAGACGTGAATTTTCTCTCTCCAGTTCTCCTTGGTCTGTAACAAGAACACCTGTCAGTCAACAGCAGAAGAACCCTGCCAAGGGTCAAGATACTTTGCTTCACAAGAGAACCTTGTTTGTCATTTCTTTTTTTTAATTTTAATTTTTTAAAAATTTATTACAGTTTATTCACTTTGTATCCCAGCTGTAGCCACTCCCAGGCCATCCTCACACTCTTCACCCAGGTCATCAGTATCTCTCTCACAGAAAGTTCTAGTTTGTATTCACTGTCCACTGCAGTGACTTTCTGACAGCCAGTGCCTGGGCAGAAGATACTCAGTTTCATGTTGATACAGCCTACCAAGTAGGAGGTGCCACAAAAGAGCTGTGTTATGTTTTCCATGCTGCCTAATGCTCCCCTGTATGAATGAATAACAGTCATTTCTGTTTTGGTAGAAGATATCTAGGGTGTTTCTATTTCAACTCCTTCTGGACCCATGAAAAACATTTTACCATGTGCACATGTGCTCCTGTGTACATATAGGAGTAAAATTGTGCCCTCCAACCCCCCGCCCCACCACACACACTAGAAAAACAAATGTTTAAACTTTATAGGGCTAACTTCATTTCCTAATGAATTTTGCATTACTTTTTAAACTACAGACTTCCTTTATTCTTATGATTTAACCCTAACTCCTGGGTGATTTTTGTACCTAGTTCTTGATTTTGATACACCAATTTTTTTTTTAAACAATACTAAGCCCCAGCTGTTGTGGAACTTGCTTTGTTGACCAAACTGGCCTCTTGCTCAGGGATCCTTCTTCCTCTGACTCCTGAGTGCAGGGATTAAAGGTTCGTTCCACTGCCACCACCACCAAGCTATTTTAATACATCAATCTAATGTCAAGAAACTTCTCTTAATTCCTGCCTAATTATAAAAAATTATTTAATTCATTCTCACACAAAAAGATAGAGGAGGGCCCTGTTCTGTGTGACTCAGATGATGACAAAGGTCATACTATCTAGCCCCTCCTAGGAGCTGGATTTACTACAAAGCTAATGACGCTTAGTTCCCAGTGTCTTTCATCTTTCTGGATCCCTATAGCATCCTTTCAAAGCACTCATGTTTGTGTACACCAATAATTAACTTCTTTTCTCAAATGGACCCAAACTTTTATAATCCTAAGGTTTCATAAATCTTAAGTTTGCCCCAGTCATAGGAGACTTTCCTTACCTTGGGATTTACATTTCATAACATTGACCCTCCTATTTTCTGGATTAACTTTGAGAGGCCTCTTTAAAAATTCAAAACTTTTTTCTATGAATATATACAAATTATTTTAAGCTGCAGAGGAGCCTTTAAACTAACATAATTATGAGTTCTTTCTTTGGCTATCATCCCGGTTTCAGTAAAGATACTTGGAGATGAATTAGATTCCTAGCAGTTTTCAACATAGTGGATTAATATAATCAATTCAAGTTATTGTTTCTGGAAGATTTTTAATTTACTTTGGTTATTATTTGGATTTAAGGAGCATCTCAAATAGAAGGGCCTGTTATATTAATGTTTCATAGACTTATAATTTGCTATTTTTTTTTCTGGAGATAAAATAATGTAGAATTTCAGGCACAGTATGCCAAGCATTAGTGAGGAAGTACTGTGCCGCTATGCCTATGTTACTGGTTATCTGTGTTGTGGTCCCTCATTTAAGGACACATGCCGATTTCTGATTATGACATATCTTAGTTAGACTCTCTATTGTTACAACAAAATACCATGACCATAAGCAACTTGGGGAGGGAGGAGTTTGTTTTGCTTTTTGCTTGCATTTCTAGGTAAGAGTGTGTCACTCAGCAGAGTCAGGGCAGGAACCTGGAGGCAGGGAAGGATACAGAGGCCACAGGGAAGTGCTGCTTGCTGGCTTGTTCCTTAAGGTTTGGTCAGCCTGCTCCTTTTTATCCCAGGATCACTTGCTCACAGGGATCAGTGCTCTTCTGCATCAATCACTGGTTAAGAAAGTGCCTGACAGGCTTGTCAGCCGCCTGTATGGACGTATTTTCTTTTTCCTTCCTTTGTTCCTTCTCTTTTTTGTGATTAGCTTCTTTTCTTTTTTTTTTTTTTTTGTTGTTGTTTAAATTTTTGGTCATGTAATATATTTTTCTCTTCCCCAACTCATCTCAGATAATTCCCACCTTCCTATTCAAAACTGTGTGGGGCTTGCAGAGACTGAAGCATCATCAACCAAGGACCATGCATGGACTGGAATTCGGCCCCCTACGCATATGTACTCGGTGGTCCACTTGGTTGCTATGTAGGTCCCCTAGTAAGGGAAGCAGGGGCTCTCTCTGACATGAATGCTGTTTCTTGCTTTTCAATCACTTCCCCCTGGTGGAGCTGCCTTGCCAGGCCACTGTGGAAGAGGATGTGCTCAGTCTTTATGTGACTTGATGTGCTAGGATGGGTTAGTGTGGAGGGGCTCCCACTTTTTTTCTGAGGGGTAGAGTAGGGGGGTAGGAGGAAGAGGAAGGGAGGGCGGCACCAGGAGGAGAGGAGGAAGTGGGCTACAATTGGGATGGTAAGTGAATAACTAAAGAAATAAAAAATTGATTCTATCTCTAAAACCGAAAGCTAAAAAACAAAACATCAAAATAAACAAAAACAATACGACAAAAAAAAAAATCCAGACCAAATCAAATGAAAAAGTGTATAAAATATGGATTCCATTTAGTGATGGCTAAATACTCCTGGGCATGTGGTCTGCCTTGGAGTGTGAATGATATACCCTGTGACGCTCCATTGGTTAAAATTGTTTTTTTTTTTTTCTTTCCCAGCAGGTATCAATTGCAAATAGGTGTAGGCATAAGTTTATTGTGTAACTCAAATGCTGATTTCTGTACCCCCATACCTGGTTGCAATGCTTGATCTGAGAATCTCCTTTCTCAATGATGTGTAAACACTGCCCCCCAAATGTCCCCTGGGATACCAATGAAGCAGTTTGCAGCCAATTGCTGAGCATGGGAGGGAATAGGGATGGACTTCCTGCTAGCCACAAAGGAGGGAGGAAGTAGGATATTCAGGTGACATCAGGAGACAATAGCTCTAAAGTGCAAGTATCTTTGGGATGTGTGCTGGGAAGAAACCAGATTATTTTAGAGTGCCAAGGATAGAGTAATAACTGCTCAATTATTGTGTTGTAAAGCTTATTATTAAACAACTATAAAAGAGTCTTAGTTATTTGTGTGATAGCTGGGTTAAGAGAAAAACTGAGAAATAAACACAGTTCTATAAAATAACTTTAATAAATAGCTTTATGGCTAAGGAGTGGTACTGTGTGCCCTTTCCTTTTCCTGGTATTGGAATTTTGTCTGGTTTTAGCCAGTTCAGGTTTGCGAGTGCTGTCACAGACTCCATGGTTCATGTTTATTAGTTCTTGTCTTGAAGATGTTGTTCTCTTGGAGTTATCTGCCACCTGTGGCTCTTACGGTCTTTCTATGACCTCTTCTTCATATATTGTTGAGCCTTGACAGGAGGGTTTTTATAAAGACATCCCATTTAGGGCTTAGTGCCCCAAAGTTTCTCATTCTCTGTACATTGTTAAGTTGTGAGACTTTATGTTAATTACCATCTACCAGAGAAGCTTCTCATCTGAGGATTGGGCAAACAACCCTCCAGTCTATCAGTATAAGCAGCATATCAGTAGGAGTCCTTTTCTTTTTACATTTCTTTAGCAGAATAATAGCGGTAAGTTTTCCTTTAGGGCTCACACCCTATCTAGCCTCAGGTTCGTGGCCTCTTTTTCAGTGTCAGATATGGGTTTCATCTCATGGAATGGCCCTTAAATAAATTTTTTAAAAGCAATTGCTTACCTTCAAAACATTTGAACATATTACAACATGTTATAAAAGAGTAAAATAGTACTATTATATATCTTGCAGGTAGGTCAGTCTTGCAGCTCACATGGCTTATAGCTGGTTGAAATTTGAGATTACTGTTTTCTCTGGTAGCATGTATAGCACATTTTAGTACTGTAAACGCGAGTCAGGAGGGGTAAAGCTTCGGGTTGAGTTATCAGTTTTATTTCATGTTCTACGACATAAGTATCTGGTATCTTCAGCAATAAGATCTTTTTTAACTTTCATAATGGCTTTTTACTTTAGCACATTCTATTTTTTGGATAGAATTACAATTTCTACACACCTATTCACAACTCTTCATATAATTATTTGCATAAATATCTTGACACAGATTTAATGTACTTTGGACAACACATCTTGAATCTAATCTGTTAAATTCACTAAGACAATCTCAGTGCAAATAACAGCAATAGGAGCTTGACTTCAGCTTGGGAAGGTTTACTGAGTAGCCTTGACTATAGCTTTTGATATTTGGGGTTTTCCTTGGGACACTTTTGACAAATGACTCAACAAGATGTAACACATTCTTGGCACTGGAGGCACTAGTTTATGGTATAAGATGTCTCCCCCATTATATATTGACTACATTAAAATTACTTTTATATATTTTAGAAAACTTACACAGTAGTAGGTTTTTATATCTCTTGGGCATATACGCAAAGGCTCTACCTTCTACTACGTCACTACTCTATTTATAATATCCAGGAATTGGAAATAGGGTAGATGTCTATCAGCTGATGAATGAATAATAATGACAATGAGGTACATTTATACAATAGAATATTGTCAATTGTTAAGAAAAGGAAATTTATGAAAATTTCAGGTAACCGGATGGTGCCTAAAACAATTATCCTAAGTGAGGTAACTAAAACCCCCCTCCCAAGCCCCGAAATGGTGCATGGGTGCATGTTTTCTTTTATGTGTTAGCATTAGCTTTTAAGCTTTATGCGTGTGCATTTTAATCTGAATGACTATAGACAGTAGGTAAGAGATGGGGGATGGGAGGGGTGAAGGGATCTTCAAAGGAAGGGGAAGCAGAACACAGTGCTACAAGGTGGTAAAAGGGAAATTAGAGGAGGAGGATGAAAGGAGGATGGGAGCCCAGGGTGACAGAGGGAATAGAGAGGGACAACGAACACGATGGAGGCATTTTCTCAACTGAGGTTTCCTCCTCTCAGGTGACTCTAGTCTATGTCATGTTGACAACAGACTTTTCAGACCAATTGATCTCTGGTTGATTTGATTCAACTCTAATCTTTCCTTTCTCATTTGTCCCCAAGATGGCATATTAAACAGTATACCTTTTAAAATCCCCATTTTTAAAAGTTCAAAGATTTTATTTTTTTAATTTAAAAATTATTTTTTGCTGAAAAAAGTTTTTATTCATTTAAAAAAATTTAGTCTCTTTAAAATATTCAAAATCTCTATAAAAATTCCAAGTCTCTTTAAAAATTCCGAAGTATCTCTGGCTGGCTCTTTGATCACCTCCCTCTTAGTGGGGAGCAGCCTGACCAGGCCACAGAGGAAGACAATGCAGCCACTCCTGATGAGACCTGAGAGGCAAGGGTCAGATGGAAGGGGAGGAGGACTTCCCCTATAGTGGACTTGGAGAGGTCCATGGGGGAAGTGGGGGGTAGGGTGGGATTGTGAGAGAAGGAGGGAGGGGGCTGCAGCTGGGATAAAAAATGAATAAACTGTAATTAATAAAAAAAATAAATAAATTAAAAAATTCCAAAGTATCTTTAAAATTCCAGTGTTTCTTAACTTTGAGCTCATGTAAAATTAGCAAATAAGTTACATATTTTATTACTGTGAGTGGGAAGAATCAGGGTACAGTTACACTTGAATCAAAGCAAAACAAAAGTCCAAGAGTACAAAACTCAGTTTCAGACTTCTGAGATCCTCATCATGATTCTCTGAACCCCAACAGGCTTCTAGCAACAGTTGTAGATCTCTGGTTCTGCCTTCTGAAGTCGAAGCAGCTTGTCTCTTACGAACAGGCTGTTTCTACTCCATGGCTGTCTTTGCCGGTTTCCCCATGGTACGGGCATCCAAAACGCTCGGGTCTTCTGTTGCAGTTGCACACTTTCACCAGTAACCTCCCACGCACTGAGAACTCTAGCCCCGCTGCATGGTCCAAGCCTCAGATTCTCTCTATGATGCCTTCCAGCCAGAGGCTTCTACTTCAAATGAGGCTATACACACGTCATATAAACTTCTGGCCTCCCTTGGTTTGAAACCTCAGTTGCTCTCCATGACCTCTTTAGGTCCTCAAATCCCAGACCACTTAGGGGAATTCCAAGTTGGGCTATCGCAAGGTATGGGGTATGCATGAGGAATGTGTTGACCCAAAGAAAATACTTTCCAGAAGATTCTGCCTGTCAATCAAGTGGTGCTTGTTTTTCTTTTCCAAATGACCAACATTCATGATCTCAGAAAAGATTTTATTCCAGTGGTGCTGACCTCTTGTTAATTTTAGCAGATTATTCATCATGTGCTAATGAGATACAATAGTTTCTTAACACAAAATATCCCACAAAAGGTACCAGTAGAATATTTTATTCTTTCTGAAACCTCCCAACCAAGGCCTTTACAATCAGCATTGGTCTGTACACTATTCCCTAAGATCCCAGAATAGTTCATCAAGTTCTGAACTCTAAATGGCATTTCTAGCACCAAGTTCTGAAGTACTTCCATAATCCCCTCAAAAGCACATGGTCAAGTCCATTACAGCAATACTCCATGACTTGATATGAATTTATGTCTTGGCTAGAGTTTCTGTTGCTGTGATAAAAACACCAGAAAGTAAGCAACTTGAGGATTAAGGCTTCATTTGGCTTATACTTCCAGGCAACAGTGTATCACCAAGGGAAGTAAAGGCAAGAACTCAAGCAGAGCAGGAACTGGGAGACAGAAATATATGTGGAGGCCACAAGGCAGTGCTGCTTACTGTATTGCTCTTTATGCCTTGCTGTTCCTGTTTTCTTATTCACCCCAGGATTTTCTGCCAAGGGTGGCACCATCACAATTAGCTGTGCCTTCCCATATTAGCTACAAATGAAGAAAATGCTTGATAGGCTTCCCTACAACTCAGTTTTATGGAGTCATTTTTTTTCAATTGATGTTCTCTTATGTTCCCTTGTGCCAACTTGACAAAAAAACTAGCCAGTTCACTGGCATTGAGAGAATATATATATATAGTGGCAAAATTGAATTAGAATATCATCATTACATTTAAAGACAGATCATGGTTTAATGAATATAATATTCTTCCCCCAACAGCCATTAGTTTTTGATAGCTTCCTAGCTCTGAATGAGACTTCTTGAACAGTCTTGAATTTTGTCTGGCTAAATCTTGTTCAGGTCTATATCTCTGGCTCTTTCAGTCTTCCTAGATTCTTGACCTTCTGGAACAGGGGAAGTGATATAGATGTCCCATTTAGGGCTGAGCATTACACAATCTTTTGTTTGTCTCCACATTAGGCAATTACATGTCTCTGTGTTGGCCAACATCTACTGTAAAAAGAACCTCTCTGATGAGGGTTATCTGTTGATTAGCTGTACCAATCTATAGATAGCAATGTCATTAGGAGTAAGCTTAATACTGTGTTTCCCTATAGGGCCTATGACTTCCTAGTCTCTGGTTCTTGGCCTCACTAATGGTGCCAGACATGAGTTCCATTTTGTGGAATGGGCATTAGCCCATGATAAAGCGGTTGGTTATCTTCATAACGTTTATGCCACTACTGCATCAGTAGGCATGCCTTCCTAGGCTGGTCATCATTGTAGCTCACAGGTTCACAGCTGGATAGGGCTGGGGGTTGATTGTCTCTCCTGACAGCACATGTACCGCTTTCCGTACTAAGAAAGCTGGAAGTAGGGATGAGGCTTCCATTTGAACACCAGACTGATCTCCCCATATTTTATGATTCAAGGATGTGGTGCTTTCAGCAACTGGGTCTTCCTGTCAAATTTGGGAGGGTAACCAAGAGCAACGGCAATAACCCGTAATGTTTGAGAGTCTATAGGACCTCTCTGACCAACAACTCCAAAAGAGGTAGCCCATCACGGACACTGGCTGTTTTATTTGACAGCCTGTAGTGTCTGAGAAAGTCACTGTCCCCCCCATTGCAAGGTTACTCTTTAAACCCTTTTATTTGTTTGTGTATGTATAGATTTTAGAAACCTTCTATGGTAGTTGGGTTTCATACGGCTTTTTCAAATGTCCTTAGCGTTAGTTATCTCTCCCTGTACTCTACCCACCGTCATACCACCCTCCTTAAGCCTTCGCCTTCTATCCTCCACATTCTCCCTTCACACCACCTGTATTTTATTTGACCTCTTCCCTTTATAAGGTACAACAAAAAATGGTTATATTCGTATATATTTTTTATTCATAGTTTTAAAATTTATGTTTTTCAGAAGGGCCTTTGGACACATACACTGCCTTATAAAGAACTCAGAAACCTCTGAAAGGATTTTGGTACATAAGTGTTTCTTTAATAAAAACTGTTCAGATTCTTCAAAATATACTGGGGACTCCAATTCAGGAAACATTGATATAGAAGGAACACAATTCTGCATTTTGTTCAATTGTGATGTCCTTAAGCTGAAATGTCAGTGTCTGCTATAATCACTCAAACCCTGACTCCCTCTCCTGGCACTTCCCTCTAATTAGAGGCTCCCTTTAATAACTCTTGTTGCATCCTCAGTTTCTTCTCAGGAGGAGGAGGAGGAGGAGGAGGTGGTTGCTCCTCCTTTCTTAAAAACCTCAGTATCACTTTTGACACTGTCGGTGTATACTGTAAAGATTTCTCTCTCTACCTCTGAAAAGTATCATTAATCTATTCTCTGACCACCTCAGACTAGGTAATGGGATACAGAGGTAGGATGTTCTTAGCCACAGAACAGCAACCTCGGTTAATTTGCACAGAATATCTTATTCCTAGGTCTCTCTTATGTAACTCTTTCTGGCGAATGAAGACTCCTGAAGCAATAACAACTTGCATTTATACAGCCTCATGAGCATGAACTCACATAAATCACATTCATTAGTGCCTCTTCCCTTCTGTGGTCCCTTTCCCAGGTGACTAGCATGCCTCCAGCTTTCCATCCAACCTCTGCCTTGTCTCTATTATTGGTCTAATCGTCCTTGGGTCTCCCTGGGGAAGCTCACCTGCCTGATCCTTTTCTCATTCTTCCTTGATTCTCACACCAATTTTAGTGAGGCCCAGGACCGCCTGCTGCCTGCTCTGACAGTCCCTCCCCACCTGCCCTTCAACTCACCTAAGTGTCTCTCTCCTATTGCAGTCACTCTCCTATTGTGTTTTATGGAGAGGACCGAAGTTGCCTGTCTTAGCTGTCCTAATCTTTTGTCTCTTTTCCATTCTCTCTCTCTCTCTGTTTCCATAGTACTGTCATTAAGGGTGCAAATGTTTTAACAACGTTCTTAAAAAGTTCTTAAAAAGTTAGTAGCACCTTTCTGACCCCAAGTATTTTGACTAGCAAACAGTAGAAACACTCTCTAGGTTCAAGCTTCCTCATGCTCTAAATAATTGTGCTTACTTGACAGAGAAGTTGAGAGCATCAGATGAGAAATGGATAATCATGGAGCATTGTTCTTATATGAGTTGCCAGTGAGTTTGCCGTTTGATCTCTTTGCCCAAGCAGAATAAAATGTTTTTATTTTGGCAACATTTCTACAATATCTGAATACATATTTAAGTATTATATGTTGTGCAATATGTTTGCTTTACTTTTGATTAGAGCTGTTAGTATGATCATCATTTCTTTAAAGTTTGAACTGATAACATTTCCTTGACACACCTTGAGTGATGTTATGTCTGTTCACAAACTTAAACTTCTTAATAAATATTCATTAATTTCATCCTATTTTAGTACAGGAAACACATTTTATAATGCTCAATCCCATATCAAAGGGGAGTGGAGGTGTTTTAGAAAAAGAAAGTTTGTCTGAAGCTACAGAATGACTGAATGGGGATGATATGGCATAAGCCCAGATCCTGTTTGCTCTGTGCAATTTTGCATGAGTATTTTTTAAAATGCACTATAAAACCTAATCAGAATCTTCTGGCTGGTAATCATGTGCTGAAAGATGGGGTATTCTTTTTGCATAAAAGATTTTCTGCATTACAGCAGGGGGCTTTACACTGATGCGTCAGGAGGAGGAAGAAAATCCATTTCTTATACCAGGCTGTCAGCTGTCCTTTATGATTGGACCATAGACCATTAGATAATCACAAACAGTGACAAGAGCTGTTTCTCTGCAGAGATGCTTATGTTTGAATTGGTTTGCTGAGATGCTGCACTGTCCTGCATTACAGGAAAACACCACAAAGGACAGATGTGCGGCATCGCGCAATAGTGATCATTTAGATGTTGAATAGAGGTGTTTTAAATATACGACTTCTATATTGTTACAGTGCACTAGATAGTTAAAGCTTTAAAGAAAGATCTAAACCAAAATCAAAGCAATTGTATATTTGTGTTGATTAAATCCTTCACTGTTGACATAATTGCATCCTGAAAAAAATTGAAAATAAAAATATTCCCTATTTTCATTGCAAAAATTACGTATATAATTTATATTGTATATTTTAGAATTTTGCCAGAGTAAATTCATGTCCTGTGCATCTGGTATACTTTTTACATGATTTTTAGAGGAGACTGTCCCTATAAGATGCAAAGAAGTTATGTTCCCTTGTATTAACTCACAGTACATTACAAAAATAATCAGGATGAAGTGGAAAATATACTCTTCATTATATATTTGCAGGCTTGAAGTAGAATTTTTTTTCCTTGCATACTAATGCAAGTAGAAACCTTTTGAAATCATCTGGTTTCTTTATAACCCCTTGAATAAGTGTGTTGTGAATGAATATATTTACATTGAAGACTGTTGTAAGGAATATGGCATTTATTCAGATGCTTCAGAGATAGACACTTGGAGGGGATAAGATCGCCATATTCGCTTTTTAAGTGATGGAAGTTAGAAACCTTATCATCTTACTGATTGCTGTCACAGCCAACGAAAACATTAATTAAAAAATTAAGGTGTAGGGGTAGGCTATATGAATTTTAATAATGGGTTTCATGTTTAAATTATACAAAAACTTAATAGAACATATATTCCTAAGGTTAATTTTAAAGGCACTGCGTTTCTTGAGTCAACATGAATGCTAGGAAGGGATTTCAGGATGAAAAATGAGTACAGAGCAAAGCTGTGGAGAATCACTAAGTGCCAGCCATGGTAATAACCTATTACCAGGCACCTGCTTATAGCATGGGCTTGATCACAGAGGTCAAATCATGTTCGCTGTGCACACAGTGATGCATGGCGCAGCCCTTTTCTTATAACTTGAAACGCACACAGCAAAGGGGTTCCATGTGTCCTCTGGCTCTTGCATAATAACAGGATTCTGTAGAGTACGGCCATTACAACAGTTATGAATGTATCAACAGTGGCTTATCTGGGAGATTGCAAAATGCTCATGGAAGAAAATTTTGTGCTTACATATTCATTTAGTCAGGATTTTACCCTCACTGCCAAAAGGAAATGTGGTGGCTTTCATACTAGATCAGGAAAGTAAATCTATTAAAGCAAATATTAGCCTTTTAGACAAACGTTTTCTCATTAGTCTTGTCTCTGTGAGGAGAATGAGGTTAAAAATGATTTGAAGTTTCTTAAGTCATTATGTTCCATGGCTTCTCTAAAATTAGAGTGCCACATTTTCACTAACTGTGTTTGTATTTACATAATTTTATTAATTTTTATTGCAGTTCAAAGCATACAACCATTTTACCGATTGCCTTATTGTAATTAGAATGTTGCATCCTCACTTTGTTTTGACTCTCTGTGAGCACAACACCACATTTCATCAGCAAACACAGAGCAGTATTTCCTGATGTAATTAGATAAGTGTATTTGGTGTTTAACACGATTTTCATCTTTATTACAGGGAGATATGAACCTTATGAGTCTCCTTTATCACTTTGAAATTTCTTTTGCTTTGAATGAAAACCTATAATTTTATTACTCTTCTCTACCTTTGTGAGGAAGGCTGACACCTGGATTACTAGATATGGCATATTATCTCAGTTTGTGTAGCAAAGAAAGAAAACTTATAAGTATGTGTTCTAGTGACAAGGAGACTGTCTGGAAAGTCAGTAGGAATACTGTTTAGCTCCACCTGGGAAAGTTCCTGTTCTTGAGCCAACGCAATTGGCTGGAACCTTACTTTTATCCTGAGCCTGGAATGTTGATATAGATAGATGCGGCATAGGGCTCAAGAGTATACCATTAACTCATTAACAGACAACTGTCTGTTGAAGGGCATTGGAGAGCTTCAGGCTGTTACACATCCGCTAGATTAGGAATTATTTATTTACTGTAGTATGCTGAGCTGTAGAATAGCACTATATATTTTGAAGCACATTAAGCCATTTTTCCTTTTTAAGTTTACAACACATTTTTAATTTAAAGTATAATTACATCATTTTTCCACTTCCATTTCCTCCCTTCAACCACTTTTATGCCACCTCCTTACTTTCGCTCAAATTCGTGGCCTTTTTGTTCTTAAATTTATTTATTTATTTTATTAATTACAGTTTATTCACTTTGTAACCCAGCTGTAGCCTCTTCCCTTCCCAATCCCACCCTCCCTCCCTCATCTTCCCCTATGCCTCTCCTCAAGCCCACTGATAAGGGAGGTCCTCCTCCCCTTCCATCTGATCCTAGTCTATCAGGTCTCATTAGGGCTGGCTGCACTATCTTCCTCTGTGGCCTGGTAATGCTGCTCCCCACTCAGGGAGAGGTGATCAAGGAGCCAGCCTCTTTCTTCTTAAATGTTGTGAACACACACACACACACACACACACACACACACACACACACACACTTTAACTACATAAATACAGTTTGCTCAGATTGTAGGTTATCTGCATGTATCCGATCTCAGGGCTGACAGTTAGGGGCTATTCCCTTAGAATGACCATTTCTCTTGCTCTCAGTATTCTCCACTTGTCTGTAGTTCTTTGTCCTTCTGAGATTCCCCTTTCATGATGCTATATACATTGGTGTCCTCATTGTTCAGGTCTTGTTTAGACAGCCATGTTGATAAGACATCTTGGATGTATCTTCTGCGGTATCACTGGGAGACACTACTATCTCACAAAAACCTCCTCCTCCTCCTCTTCCTCCTCCTCTTCCTCCTCCTCTTCCTCCTCCTCTTCCTCTTCTTCCTCCTCCTCTTACTCCACCACCACTTCTTCATCCTATTCTTTTTGTGTTTTTTGAGACAGCTTGGAGGTCCTGGAATGCACTATGTAGATCAGACTAGCCCTGAACCTCAGTAATCCAGCTGTTTCTTTCTCTTGAGTGTTGGGATCACAGTAGTCTTGTTTCTCTGACTCTTACAAACAGCTGCTTCTCTTGCAATGATCCCTCAAGTCTTAGGTACAAGAATTGTTTTAAACATGTAGGTTGGGATTGGCCACCACACAATCTCTTGTTATCTACATTTTTTTGGTTGTGGTTTTTCTCTAATGATCTTCTGTGGCAAAAAAGAAGCTTCTGCAATGAGGAATGAGAACTACTCTTTCCTGTGACTATGAATATAAATATTTAGAATGTAGTTAGGCACTATGCTTGCTTAGTAAAGTAGCAGTTATATGTTTTCCTCCAAGTTTTATGAGTTCACTAGCTCTGGGTAGTTGACTAGTTTTCTAGCACCAGGCATGTTTTCCGTCCTGTTGAGCTTTAGGTCCAGCTAACAATTGTCCACTATTGGCTGGATATGTGCACCACCACTGCACCCCAGCACCATCGTGCCAGGTGGGCATCTCTTCAAATTTACAGGCAACCCAGCTGAGTAGGACTATTGGTTGCTTTCTTTCTTCAGAAGGTTTCTTGGGGCCTTCTGGTAAAATGAGAGTTTGTCCTCAAGAAGAAGGCTTTCCCACCAGATAAAGCTCAGTCCTAAGTCTGATGTGCATAGAGTCTTCAGCACTAGGGACTTACATTTTACTCCTGGGAGTCGTTTGAATAAACATCACCAACAACCTGAAAAATGGAATTTCTCACATGATCATCTCGTTAGATGCAGAAAAGGCCCTTGACAAAATCCAACACTCCTTCATGGTGAAAGTCCTGGAGATATTAGGAATAGTTCAAGGTACATACCACAACATAATAATGACAGTTTACAGAAAATCCATAGCAAACAACAAATTAAATGGAGAGAAACTCAAAGAAATTGTACTAAAATCAAGAACAAGAAATGGTTGTCATATCTCTCCATATCTATTCAGCATAGTACTTGGAATCTTAGGTAGGCCAACCAGAAAACTGAAGGAGATCAAATACAACAGATACAAATAGGAAAGGAAGAAGTGAAAGTGTCTTTATTTGCATGTGATATAATTGTATACTAGTGACCAAAAATTATTACCAGGAAACTTCCATAGTAGATAAAGTAACTGGATACATAATTAACTCACAAAAATTAGTAGCCCTAATATATACACATGACTAATGGTTTGAGAAAGAAGTCATGGAACATTTCACAATAGTCTTAAATTATATAAAGTACCTGGGGAGTAATTCTAACAAAGCAAGTGAAAGAACTGTTTGATAAAAACTTCAAGTTGTTGAATATAAAAATTGAAGATGTGAGAAGATGGAAAAATCTGCTATGCTCATGGGGTTAACATAGTTAAAAATGGTATGCTACCAAAAGCAATATACATACGCAATCCACTCTTCATCAAAATCCCAACACAATTCTTCAGAGGTCTGGAAAGGACAATTCAGCTTCCTATGGAAAAACAAAACTAAAACTGGATATCTAAAACTACATTGAACAATAACTGCTGGAATTGTCACCATCCCCAATTTCAAATTATACTGCAGAGCTCTAATAAACCAAACCAAACCAAACCAAAAAACCAAAAAATCAAACAAAACAAAAATTTCTTCATGGTATAGGCACATATTGATCAATGTAATTGAACTGAAGATTCACACATAAATCCACACAGATATTGATACCTGATTTTGATAAAGAAGCTAAGAATGCACACTGAAAAAAAATACAGCATCTTCAGGCTGGTAAACCTGTATGTGTGAATGTAGAGACTGTGGATAGATCCATACTCAATACCCTGCTCAATACTCAAGTCTAAGTAGATCAAAGATGTCAACATAAAATCAGAGACACTGAACCCATTAGAAAAGAGAGAAAGAGAAAGTGGAGTATAACCTTGAACCCATTGGCACAAGGAAAAAAAGTTCTGAACAGAACAGCATTAGCATGGACTATGGCATCAATAATTATTAAATAGGACCTCATGAAACTGAGAAGCCTTTTGCATGTTGAAGGACACTGCCATTGGACAAGGCTGCAGCCGACAGAATGGGAAAGGATGTTTACCAACCACACATCTGATAGAAGGCTAATATATAAAACATGTGAAGAAGTTAAAAAAAATAAACCAATTTCAATGTGGTACAGTTCTAAGAAAGTATTATCAATAGAGCAAACTCAGATGGCTGAGAAGGATTTAAATGTTCAACATCCTTAGCCACCAGTAAAATACAAATCAAAACTCTTTTGAGATTTTATCTTATACCTGTTAGAATGGCTAAGATCTAGAAAACAAGTGATGGTTCAGCCCAGAAAGGGCAACACTCACCTGTTGCCAGTGCTGGTGCCAGCTTGTGCAGTCAGTATGGAAATTTGCGTGCCATTCCTCAGAAAGGTGGGGATTGCTCTACTTCAAGATATGGAAATTTGCGTGCCATTCCTCAGAAAGGCGGGGATTGCTCTTCTTCAAGATCTAGCTACTCCACTCTTGACCATGTAACCAAAAGATGCTTCATTCGACACGCACACTTTTTCAATATGTTGATAACTGCTTTACTCACAATTTTCAAAAATTAGAAGCATCCTAGGTGTCCTTCAACAGGAGAATGGAGTTTTTAAAATGTGGTAATTTAAGCAATGAATTATTATACAGCTATAAAAAAAATGACATTGTAAAATGTTCCAGGCAAATGGCTGGAACTAGAAAAGAAAAAATAATTCTGTATGAGGTATCTTAGACCCAGAAAACAAATATGGTATGTCTGTGCTTATATGTGGATATTTGCTGTTAAGTCAAGGATAAGCAAACTACCATTAATGGACCCACAGTGGGTATGTATAGAGTAAGAGAGTAGAGGCACTAAATAGATCTCATCAGGAAAAGGAGGTAAAATACATAGACTTGCATAGAAAGGAGGTGGAATTGGAGGATCAAGTTGAAGAGGAGTTTGGAGAGGAAACATAGGGAGAGACATCTAAATTTAAGCGGCATTTAAGGGGTATATGAATATTTAATACAGTAGAAATATAAAATACATGAAGGCAATATAAATTAAATTGTTAGCTAATGGGGGAGTGTGAGCCCCAGCTGGCCACCTCTTGTCACCAAATGAAGCTTCCACTACTAGGACAGCATTACATCTAATTGGCTTGTTGGTCAAAGACCCCTTCTCCCTTGCTGGAATCCACAAACAACCTAGGCTGTTTCCAAGACTATAGATAATCTGCTCTCCATAATCTGGCAGCAAGCCTTCATCGATGAAGACAACACCTACACAAGTCATTGAACGTGGTGTTAAGATGGGGCCTATACACAGCCTTCACCCCTGCACTCCAGCATCTTTGGTTTAGGAGGGTACTCTGCATACTATCAAGAGAGAAAGGTAAACACCGAGCCAGCCACAAATCTATACTGATAGATGAATGTCTTGTTCAGCCAGCATCAGGGCAGCTTCCCCCTACAGCAGACAGGAACAAACGCAGACCAATAGTGAGACACTGTTCAGAGTGTGAGACCCTGGACACTGAATGAACCACATTCTCAGCACCTCATTTGACTTTCTCCAAAACTGACCACATACTCAGATGCAAACGGAGTCTCAAAAGATATAAGAAAATTGAAATAACATTCTGTCAGATTAAAGTTGGATGTCTCTGGGCATGATGGGACACACCTCTAATCCCAGCATTTGGAGCAGCGGCAGGCAGATTTCTGTGAGTTCAAGGCCAGCTTGTTTTACAAAGCAAGTCCAGGACATCCAGGGCTAATATATACAGAGAAAGCCTTGTCTTGAAATACCAAACCAACCAAACAAAAAGAAGCTGATATCAACAACAAAAATCTTACAAACTCATGGAAACTCTCTACTGAATGATAATTGGGTGGAGATATAAATAAAAAAGAAATTAAAGACTTTCTAGAATTCAACAAAAGTGAAAACACTACATACCCAGCTTATGGGGCACAATTAAGGCTGTTCTAAGAGTGAGTAAATAGCAGTAAGTGCCTACATAAAAAATTGGAGAGATCTCATACTAGCAACTTAACAGCACACCTGAAAGCTCTAGAACAAAAAGAAGTAATCACATCCAAGAAGAGTAGATGGCAATAAATAATCAAACTGAGTGCTGAAATCAATAACATAGAAACAAACAGAGTAATACAAAGAATCAATGATACAAAGAATTGGTTCTTTGAGAAAATCAGTAAGATAGACAAACCATTTTCTAAACTAACTAAACAATAAAGAGAAAAATATTCAAATTAAAAAATCTGAAAATAAAAGGGGACATAGCAACAGACACCAAGGAAATCACGAACATCTTAAAGACATATTTTAAAAACATGCACTCCACCAAATTTGAAAATCTAAAATAAATATCCAATTTCCCCAATAGGTACCACTTACCAAAGTTAAATCAAGATCAGATAAACAATTTAAACAGATGTATCATCTCTAGTGAAATAGAAGCTGCCATTAAAACTCACCCAATCTGTCTTTTCTGAGACTGATACTCCAACCGAGGACCAATCATGGAGATAACCTAGAACCCCTGAACAGATGTAGCCCATGGCAGTTCTGTGTCCAAGTGGGTTCCCTAGTAATGGGAACAGGGACTGTCTCTGACATGAACTCAGTGGCTGGCTCTTTGATCACCTCCCCCGAGGGGGGAGCAGCCTTACCAGGCCACAGAGGAAGACAATGCAGACAATCCTGATGAGACCTGATAAGCTAAGGTCAGATGGAAGGGGAGAAGGACCTCCCCTATCAGTGGACTTGGGGAGGGGCATGGGAGGAGATGAGGGAGGGAGGGTGGGATTGGGAGGGAATGAGGGAAGGGGCTACGGCTGGGATATAAAGTGAATAAACTGTGATTAATATAAAAATAAATGAATTTTAAAAGATCTACCCCAATCCTCCAAAACCAGACAAAACAAATCATGAAAACAAAAATATAAAAAGCCCAGAGCCAACCGGTTTTAGTGCAGAAGTCTACCAGACTTTCAAAGAAGGGCTAACACTAATCTCTACGTTATGACACAAATAGGAGCAGAAGAAAAGCTGACCAAATAGTTTTATGAGGCCCCAGTTAAACTGGCACTCAAACCATGTAAAGACTCAGCAAAGAAAGAAAATTACAGAAAAATCTCCCTCATGAACATAGACACAAAAATACTTGATAAAACATTTGCAAACTGAATCTAAGAACACATCAAAAATACCATCCACTGTAGGAGCAAACAAATAACAGGACAGGAGCCTACCACAGACGGCATCTGAAAGACTCTACCCAGCAGGGTATCAAAACAGATATTAAGACTCATAATCAAACCTCTGGCAGAATTCAGGAAACCAAAAAAAAAAAAAAAAAAAAAGGTTGGCGGGGGGAGTTAATACGACCTGGAGAGGACAGGAGTTCCACAAGGATCAAATATATCTGGGCACAGGGGTCTTCTATGAGACTGTTTCTCCAAACAAGGACCATGTATGAATGCAACCTAGAGCCTCTGCTCAGATGTTGCCCTTGGTAACTCAGTATCCAAGTGGGTACCCTAATAAGGGGAACAGGAACTGTTTCTGACATGAACTGGATGGCGGGCTCTTTGACCTCCCCCCAATCCCCAGGGAGAAGCAGTCTTGCTAGGCCACAGTCCTGAAGACACCTGATAAACCAGTATCAGATAGAAGGGGAGGAGGTTCTCCCTTATCAGTGGACTTGGAAAGGGGCAGGGAGGAGATGAGGGTGGGAGGGTGGGATTGGGAGGGAAAGAGGGAATGGGATACAGCAGGGATACAAAGTTAACAAACTGTAACTAATATTAAAAAAATAAAAATTAAAAAAAATGAAAAAAAATACCATCCACAAGGATCAAGTCGGCTTCATCCCAGAGATATAGGAATGGTTCAATATATGAAAATCAATAAATATAATTTACCATTTAAATAAGCTGAAAAAAAACAACTAAACACATGGTCATCTCATTAGATGTGGAAAGGGCTTTTGACAATATCCAACTCTCCTTCAGGACAAAAGTCCTGGAGAGATTAGGGATATCAAGGACATACCTCAACATAATAATGCCTGTTTACAGCAAACCCATAGCCGACATCAAAATAAATGGAAGAAACTTAGTATACATAAATGACCTTAAAAATCCTACCTGGGAATTCCTACAGCTGGCAAACACTTTTCAGCAAAGTTGGTAGATAAAAGCCTAACGAAAAATATCAGTAGCCTTTCCATATACACATGGCAAAGGAGCCGAGAAAACAATCAGGAAGACAGCCCCTCACAACAGTCTCAAGCAATAGGTCTTGGGGTTACAAGCACTAAAAAAGTGAGAGCCTTGCAGTATGAAAACTTCAAGTCACTGAAGATGGAAGTTCAAGAAGATGTAAAAAGATGGAAAGACATCCCATACTCACGAATTGGTAGGAATAACATCATAAAAATGGCCATTCTACCAAAAGCAATCTATAGACTCAAAGGAATCCCCATCCAAATTCCAACACCATTCCTTACAGAACTTGGAAAGACAATTACCAACTTCACATAGAAATAAAAAAATTCAGGGTGGCTGAAACAATCCTGAACCCCCAAACAACAACAAACAAACAAACAGTGCTTGGACGCCAAGGAACCATCCAAGGATAGTGTAGAACTAAACACAACTGTTCTTTAAAAACATAATTGAAATAATTCTTCATGATAATCTGCTATAGCTACAGATCAGTGCCATGTCCAGTGGTCACTAGCAAGGCTTCCTCTGGCAGCAGATGGGAGCAGGTACAGAGAGCCACAGACAGACGTTATATAGATAGAGTCTAAATCAGGTGTCTCCATTGAGTCCCTTCCTTTGGAGCTCAGGAAATCCTGAGGAAAAAGGAAGAATTCTAGGAGTCAGGGAGCAGGGCACCAGGAGAAAACAGCTCACTGAATCAACTAAGCCATGTGTGCATGGGTTCATAGAGACTGAGGCAGCAAGCAGGGGGCCTACAGGGCCCTTCACCAGGTCCTCTTAATATATGTTGTGGCCATTAGCTTTTTGTGTTTTTGTCGGACTCCTAACTGTGGGGATGGTATGTCTCTGCCTCTTTTGCCTGCTCTTAGGGCTCTTTTCTCCTGTCTTTTCCAGCTTTGATGTGAGGGCTCCTGCCTTGGCCTACTGGTATTTTGTTGCCATGTTTGTTTGTTGTCTTTTGAAGGCCTGATTTTTCATGACGGGAGATGGAGGGGGAGTGAATTGGGAAAGAGGGCAGGTGTGTGTGTGTGTGTGTGTGTGTGTGTGTGTGTGTGTGTGTGTGTGTGTGTGTGGTAGGGGAGCTGGGAAGAGTGGAGGGAAGGGAAAATGGTTGGGATGTATTGTATAAGAAAAATAATCTATTTTCAAATATATATATATATATATATACTCTTTGTCTTAGTGTTGTTGGCTTAAAAATATATAAGTCTCTGCAGGCCCCTCCTGGGCCCAAATTTTTTGGCTCTGTTGGTCTCCTTGTGGAGCTCTTGTCCCCTCCAGGTCTTTCTATTTCCCCCTTCTTTCATAAGGGGGGAACTTTGGCACTCTGCCCAAAGTTTGGCTATAAGTCTTAGCAAATGCTTCGATACCCTGATGGGTAGAGTCTTTCAGAGGCCCTCCATGGTAGGCTCCTGTTCTGTTCCCTGTCTTCTCCCACTTCTGATATTTATCCCGTTTGATCTTCTGAATGAGGATTAAGGTTATTTCCCTGGGTTCTTTCTGTTGTTTGGCTTCTTTAGGACTATATATTTTAGTATATTTATCCTATATTACATGGCTAATATCCACTTATAAGTGAGTATTTACCATGTGTGTCTTTCTGCTTCTGGGATACCTCACTCAGGATGATCTTTTCTAGTTCCATCCATTTGCCTGCAAATTTCATGATTTCCTTGTTTTTAATTGCTGAGTAGTATTTCACTGTGCAAATGTATCACAATTTCTGTGACTGATGAATCAACCAAGGACCATGCATGGAGAGGACCTGGACCCTGCTTAGATGTAGCCTATGGGCAGCTTAGTCTCCATGGAGGTTCCCTAGTAAGGATAGCAGGAGCAGTCTCTGGCATGGACTAGGCTGCCTGCTCTTTGATCACTTCCCCCTGGTTAGGTGGCCTTCCTAGACCATGGAGAAAGAGGGTCTAGACAGTCCTGATGAGACATAATGGGCTAGGGTCAGATAGTAGGGGAGGAGGACCTCCCCTGTCAATGGACTAGGGGAGGGGTATGGATTGGGAAGATGGAGGGAGAATGAGACTTGGAGGAGATGAGAGAGGGGACTTCAGCTGGGGTACAAAGTGAATGAATTCTAATAAATAACAATCATAACAATAACTTTATAAAAGAAGTGCAATGAGCTAACACAAAAAATAAAAACATATAAAAAGGTAGATAATAAATTTGTAGTCTAAAGTGAAGCAATTCCTGAAAGAAAAGCAGAAGCCTTTGGGGGAGAGACAGAGAGACAGGCAGAGAGAGAAGGAGGCAGCTAATGAAGGCTCCTTAGACTGCTGTGTGGTCTTTCCCAGTGACACTGGAAGTGATGTGACATTTCTTCAGGAGTTCATCAAGCTTCCTTCCTCTCTGATCATCCATAAAGCTCACCATAGAAGAAAGTTTGCGTATTTTTGTTTTTTTGTAATTAAAACGATCTAAACACAAAGACCTTCCTGTGTAGTTTGGAGTAAACAACAAGGCACTGCGTTACAACTTTGTGGACATTAAGGGCCCTAATGAAATCCAGCAATAATTATCGTGTGTGCTCATTCTCAATCGCCATAAGCAGGAAAACCCAGACACTTAGGGCAACTATAAGTAACATCAGTTAAAGATTACTGGGGCTTGTGTTTTTAATTCCAGTAAGTATCTAAGAACTTTGTCATTTATGTACTTCAAGGAATAAGGTTGTGATATTTGAAAATAGCATCAAATCTCACATAACAGAGGTTCAGATACCAAAGGACTGTATAGGTTTTTTGGGGGGCGTACGTTTTCTAAATGACTGCATTGTAGGGCTGATGTCTCTGATCATAAGCAGAAGAACGAGTATAATGGTAGCTATTAGCTGTGTTAATGTTGTGTTTTAGACACACAGAGTTCTGATACAATGATCTACAGGAAATCCTGGGATCTGGAGGTTTCTCATGGTCCTTTCCTGCTCTAAAATTAGAAAGAATACTGAGTTACAGTGAGATTACCCTAATGAAGCAAAGCGTATTCATACTCAGCCCCTCAACAGACGCTCTGAGGGTGCGATCGTTTTCCTTCAGCAATTCCACACAAATCCACAATGACCTTTCTAATGATACATAAAACCTATAACATGCAATTATATTAATATATTCTAATGCAATTTGGCTGTACGAAAGGCTAGTTTAATTTGTAATGGCACTTTCACATTTCTCAGAAGCTTTGGCTCTTTCAGACACGCATGCTTACCTTCTCAAAGCCTCCCTGTTACTCAACTCCAAATACGTGAATGTTTTTTAAAAGTAAATTTCTACACATTAACATTGTATAAAATATATCACAGTGTTTGGTGACTGAAGCTTATGAAAGGCAAAGTGATGAAGTTTACAATGTCGAGTCGTAGATTATTAGATTGCTACTTAAAAACTACTAGGCCTGTTTTTAGAGACTCAGTGTTGTAACTGTGTTAAATAGTTTTACATTTAGTAATGCTTTGTAGTTGGCCTCATTAAACCACCTCCTCATTGGCACTTGCTGTCTAATTAGAACTTCTGTTGCTAGCCAGAGCTCTGCTCTGGGACTGCAGATGCCCACACTGACTTCATCTGACCTGTAGTGACCAGATAAGGGCTACTGGATGGAAACCAGTGTTTCAGAGTTGAGCCCTGATTAATTTGAAAATATGTTAATCATCTGCCAGGTATAGGATTGCTCTTCCTATATGAAAATTACCCGGTGGCCTCTTAGGGTAGAGTTACTATTTTGCATGAATACGTGTGGGAGAAGAGGCTCAAATCCTTTGAACTGCACACGTGCCATTTTATTCTCTTATCTCACTGAACACGGCTACTTACAAGCAGAGGTTTCTGAAGCTGCCTCTGTGGCGATGTGCCTGGCCAGGGGTTCTCTGTAAAGACAGGGGTTTTCTCAATTTCTCATGGAATTTATAGAACACAGATAACGGTCTGCCAGAAACTAAACTGAACACACATGTTACTGAAGGTGTGAGATTAGACCCAGCCAGGGCGGAGAGGGGACCCCAGGGAGAATTCTGAGGGAGCTGCCTCTGCTGAGGCGCACACATAGCCCGAATCCTCGGCGAGAACTCAGCCTGGAGTCTCCACAGTTCTCCTCACAGTTCTCCTCTGGAGAAGTTGCTGCTGGCTCTTCAGAATCTTCTAAACGTCCCGAAGTAGAAAGTGGGTGAAGACAGCATGGAAGGAAAACCAGAGGGAAATGTCTGAAAAAGAAAATCACTACACAAATTAGCTGGGCCTCCTACTGGACCAGCTAACAGTTCCGTATGAATATGAATTTCTGGGCTTCCTTTGCAGGTGCCTGAGGGGCTGAAGCACATATGGACAAGTTAATTATTAAAAATGCAAAATCCAGTAGGTATGAAAAAATGGCAACCTGTCTCGAGGAAAACACTAAAAAGTGTGCATAAGTCAGTGGACCAGAGTCTGCTTCTACGAGCTGCTGTTGCGAGGCTGCGTGAGCTTTGTGATGAGTAAGTCCTGTGCATGGAGGTGGCTGCTCCATTGTTGCCGACAGTTGAGAGCGGAGTCGGCTATTGAGGCAGCTAACGGTTTTGGCCCTGGGTTTGGGTGCTAAGTATCAACTAACATGTTTATGCCCGCCCTTCAGATGTCCACACACAAAGACCCCTTTCTCTCCCTGCTGGCAGGAATCCAGGCCAATCTTGGAATGCTCCGTCCTCCGCCCATCATTAAAGACTTTGTGTTAATCGTGGCGCTTCGTCGCAGAAGCACCCTGGAAAAGAATGCTCACTGACCCACAGCAAACACATTTCCGCTTGTGTGGAAACTGCACTTGCACCAACATGGGGTTCCAAAGCCGAACTAAGAAACAACACCCCAGGTCCATGTGAAATACCTGAAGTTTAATATGTCTCAGTGCTAGGTGACCTGGCTAGAGGTTGCTCTCATCTATAAATAACTAAATAAATCCCGTGTTAGATCTGATTCTTGTGGTACATATGCCTACATGCATATAGATATAGCTCTCATTATTTTATATTATGATATTTATATTTATTAATTATAATCCATCAAATTACTCATAGTATTGAACATACTAAAATTTTGTAACTTATGTAAACTGTTTAAACATTAAATATATTTATCAAATTATTTTGTGTAGCACATCGTTTTTATACATCTTATTCAGTAGATTAGTCTGTTAATTTTACAATTCTTCACCTGCGCCCGAAGAGTTGTTTTCTTTGATTCAAAATGAGTGTTGAGTATTTAGAAAAGCAGAACATTTCTTCCCACTTTAATTCTTATCTTCAGGTATTAATGGAAGAAAAGAACAGCAAAAGGAAAGACATACTGTTCTCATCTCTTTAAAATGCCCTTGTTGTTTCCCACCTGCGTGGCCGATTCAGTGTTTTCAGCAGGCTAAACCAGGCACACATCACTCTTCACTTCGCAGGCTGTAACGCTGGTTCTGAAACTCCCTGGAGACGAGGCCCGAGCTTCTGTGAGCGGGGACATCTGTCCTCTAGACACCGCGTGCCAGGCGCATAGCTGGCACCCAGTAAATAGTCTCTGAGTGGCTGACTGGATAAAGACTGCGATTTACCAAGTATGGGAGGAAACATTAGTCCCCTTTCTTCTCTGTGTACGTAGGAACCACAGTCCCTGACAGGCTCACAGCTTTGTGTGGCGGCCTGGAGAAGAGCCTCCGGCTCTCACAAGACCTGTTGGCAACTTTTGCCTCCTTGCTGCCTAGTTCTGAAGACCTGTATGTACTACTCAGAGTATCCAAACTTAACCACGATTTAAATTGCAATTGTCATATTGGATCAAGAATAAGTTCTGAGCAGAGCACGGTGGCGCATGCCTGCAATCCCAGGGCTCAGTGAGGCAGAGGCAGGCGCATCTCCGTGAGTTTGAGGCTAGCCTGGTCTACAAAGTGAGTCCAGGACAGCCAAGGCTACACAGAGACCGCCCACCTGCATCCCTCAAAAGGGAAAAAAAAAGAAAAGAAAAGAAAGAAAGAAAGAAAGAAAGAAAGAAAAGAAAGAAAGAGAAAGAAAGAAAGAGAGAAAGAAAGAAAGAAAGAAAGAAAGAAAGAAAGAAAGAAAGAAAGAAAGAAAGAAAGAAAGAAAAACACTAGTTTCTGGAGTGGTTCCGAGGACCTGGGAAGGGCGGACATGCATTTCTGTCTCCAACGCTTTTCCGTTCAGCGTCTCTCCTCTCTGATAGTAACCCACTTAGAGACTAACCCCTTCCTATCCGATTTCTGCTCCAGTGTGTGTTGCTTCCTACCTACTGTATTTACTGTGTTACACAGAACCACTGTGACTCTTACATCTCAGCATCCCACTTGCTGACTATAACCCACAGTTTCGATTTTCTCACGTACCGTGTGTCTTCCATAACCTGCTGATGACCTTATTTCCTTGAACAAGAACCTTGTGATTTCCTCCCGTCTTCTGTCCTTCCTCCATCTCACCTCTTAATTAATGCAAGCTTCGTAGCCTCAGATTTTTATCTGTTCCCTTGCGGAGAGGACCCACACGCTTCCCCCTTGCTTCCACATGCCTGTGGATGACTACCCTTGGTTCAGTACAGTGCCAAGTGTCCCACCAGGACTTTGCCAGGCAGCCTGTGTGTTTCTAGGAAGAAGACCATTTGTCAAACTCAAAATTTGGTAGTCAGCCTCGACAGCATCCCTCCATCCACTGGGACTGCCAGGTGACCTTGGACCACTCACCAGTTTTAACTTGCTCATCTTTAAGATGGGGTTTATCATTTACCTCTTATGGTGTGAACACTGAATTAATATATGTTAAGTATTTTAGAAGAGTGTTTGGTTCAAAGTTATCACCTTAATCTAAAACTGCTTTGAGATTTCATCTATGGCAAACAGAATGACCAACTCAATGAGGCAAACGATAGCACATGCTGGCAAGGATTCAGGCAAGGGGGAACACGTATCCATTGTTGCTGGGAGTGCAAGCTTGTGCTTATGTTTCAGATATCTGGAAATTGGTCTACCTCAGGATCCAGCTATACCACTGTTGAGCATATACCCAAAGGCCTCTACATACCACTACAGATATACTTGCTCATCTGTGTTCATTGCTGCTCTATTCATAAAAGCCAGAAAGTGGAAAGAGCCTAGATAGCCATCAGTTAATAAATGGATGATGAAAATATGGCATATTTACATAATGGAATATGATTCAGCTCTTAAGAAAAATAAAATTAATCTTTGTAAGTAAATGAATGAAGCTAGAAAATGCATTCTCTGTGAGGTAATCCAGACCCTAAAATACAATATTGTATGTTTTCCATTCTATGGAGAAGTTACTTTTTAAGATTTCAAATATATGTGCTATAATCTATGAAGTCACAGATGTTAGGTACCTAGTAAGAGACCAAAGGGAGGGAGAGGATCACTCTAGCAAAGGGAAGTAGAATATACTATTATGGAGAGACAAAGGGGAAGGTAAAATAGGATTAAATAGAGAGGAAGATGGGAGGGAAGGATGAATGAATGGCTGTGGGGAGGGTACGGAACCCATACCTAACCCTGCTAAAGTGGCCAAGAATCTAAGCCTGTATAGATCACGAGCCTGGAGGGAAACGTACTACTATCCTGCTAAAAGGGCCAAGCAATAAAATGACTCCTAACGACATATTACTTTACCCACAGGTCAGTGTCTTGTTCACTCCACAGGAGAGCAGGAGATGGCAATTAACAGAGACCCACTACGGAACAATGTGAAGAGAGAGAGAGAGAGAGAGAGAGAGAGAGAGAGAGACCTTGGAAGTCTCAGTCCTAAGTGGAATGTTTTCATTAAACTCCTCCCCTCAATATTCAGAGAAGATGTGAAAAGATTGTAAAACCAGAGGTGATTGATGACTCCATCTTCCAGACACAACAGAACTCATACACATATAAACTCACAGAGAAAGGGACAGCACACGCAGGGCCTGCACATGTTTGAGGCAAATGGGGCCCCATCCCTGGGGGGACGAGGGCACATGGTACCACCTGTAGTGAAGAAGCCACATGCAGTTGGTCTCTACTGGTCAAGAGGACAGTCAGTCCACTAGGCATATCAACCACAGTCAGGGCAGGCTCCATGTCCAGGCATAATCGGCCAACACAAAATGAACTCAGTGCTATTTTTGTGTTCTTTTTGCTTACTTTGGTGTTTTTTTTTTGTCTTACTTATATTTTGCTTGATTATTTTGATTTTTGTTTTTATGGATTTGTGTTGTGATTTTTGTTTTTGTTTCTTGTTGGGTAAGGAGGTGGGGAAGATGTGGAAGGAAGTTGAGAGGTGTAAAATGATATTATATATATATTTACAGAAATGTGTGCTTTAGACAATTAAAAACCCCAAAGTTGACCAATATTTTTTTAAAAATAAAGTCCTTAAAGATAATATAAGTCTATCACTTATCATTTATTTTCAGTTGAAAATAAACATGTCTTCACACACTTTTACCAATCATTTGTGCATGTTAAATTGAGTCTGTAGTTACATAGTTACATAGATTCATAAATCAATTAATAATTAATTAGCAATCAAGATTTTCTCTTTAATGAATGTGGCTAGTGTCCTCCTGCGCATTGACTTCTATCATGTTTTTTCTATATATATTTGCTCTGACTTCACCTAGCAGCCCCAGCACTAGATTTGACTATCAAGATGATTGTTTCTTTCTTTATCTTTATGCCAGTTTTTAAAACCTGTCAGTGTCAGGATTAAATTAGGCTTTAACTTTATGTTTTAGAGAAATCTTTATGAAGAATGAAGAATCTTTAGAAAGATTCTTTATCTGTACAGAGTAACAGGAGGCTGAGGCACTCATACATGTTTTATTTAAGTGTGAAGGAACACAGAACATCATAATCAGCAAAACACCAAATGTACGGAACAAAGAAAGAATATTAAAAGCTGCAAGGGAAAAAAATGGCCAAGTCACATATAAAGGCAAACATATCAGAATTATAGGTGATTTCTCAACAAACACTGTAAAAACAAGAAAGGCCGGGCCAGATAGCTTACTGACACTAAGAGACCACAGATGTTAGCCCAGACTATTATACCCAGCAAAACTATTAATAACCATAGATGGGGAAAACATCATATTCCATGACAAAAAACAAATTTAAACAATGCATCCACAAATCCCTCCCTACAGAAGATACTAGAAAGAAGACTCCAACCCAAGGAGGCTAACTACACCCAGGAAAACACAGGAAATAAATAACTCCACATTAGCAAAACCAAAAAAGGGAAGTGTGCACGCACACACACACACACACACACACACACACACACTTACACTTACACACACACACACACTCTACTACTGCCACCAACAAAATAACAGGAATTAATAATTATTGTTCATTAACATCTCTCAATATCAATGGACTCAATTTCCTAATAAAAAGACACAGGTTAACAGAATGGATGTGAAAACAGGAGCCATCATTCTGCTGCATACAAGAAACACACCTCAGCAACAACGATAGATAGATATCTCAGAGAAAAGGGATGGAAAAGAAGTTTTTCAAGCAAACACACCCAAGAAAGAAGCTGGAGTAGTCATTCAAGTATTTAATAAAATAGACTTTCAATAAAAATTAATAAAAAGAGCTGGGAAAGAACACTTTTTACTCATTAAAGAAAAAAATCCACTAAGCAATCTTGAACATCTATGCTCTCAATGCAAGGGTACCCACACCAAAACCATTTGGTATTCTACACCAAAACCCACACATTAATAGTGGGAAACTTCAACACCAGTAGAGAGATCATTATGACAGAAACTAAACAGAGAAATACTGAAACTAACAGACGATGAATCAAATGGACCAAACAGATATATACAGAACATTTCACTCAAGCACAAAAGAATATACATCTTTCTCAGCACCTCAAGGAAACTTCTCCAAAATTGATTATATACTTGGTCACAAAGCAAGCCTCAACACATACAAGAAAATTGAAAGAACCCCTTGTATTCTATCAAACCACCATGGATTAAAGCTGGATTTCAACAACAGAAACAAGAGAAGACCTACAAACTCAAAAACTAAACAACTCTCTACTCAATGATCATTTGGTCAGGGAAAGAAATAAAGAAAGAAATTAAGTACTTTCTAGAATTTAATGAAAATGAAGGCACAACATACCCAAACTTATGGAACACAATAAAAGCAGTGCTAAGGGGAAAGTTCATAACACTATGTGCCTTCTTAAAAAAAAAAAAAATAGAGAGATCTCATACTACCAATTTAAAAGTACACCTAAAAGTTCTAGAACAAAAAGAAGCAAACACACGGAAGAGTAGTAGATGGCAGGAACTAATCAAACTCAGGGCTGAAATTAATAATTTAGAAAGAAAGGAAGATACAAAGAATCAGTGAAAACAAGATTTGGTTCTTTGAGAAAATTAATAAGAGGGACAAACTCCTAGCCAAACTAACTAAAAGGTAGAGAGACAGTATCCAAATTAACAAAATAGGAAATGAAAAGGGGGTATTACAACAGACACTGAGGAAATATAAAGAACATTAGGTCTTCAAAAGCATGTTTTCCACAAAATTGGAAAATCTAAACAAAATGGACAATTTTTTGATAGACTTTACTTAGAAAACTTGAATTACTATCATGTAAACAATTTAAACAGACCTATAACCCATCTCCTACGGAAATAGAGGCAGTCAACAAAAGTCCCCCCCCCCCCCAGATAAAAGCTCAGGGTCAGAAGATTTTAGCTTAGAATTCTACCAGACCTTCAAAGATGAGCTAATACCACTAGCCTCAAACTGTTCCACATAATAGAAACAGAAGAACATTGCCAAACTCATTCTATGAGGCCACAGTCACCCTGATACCTCAACCACACAAAGACTCAACAAAGAAAGAAAATTCAGGCCAATTTCACTCATTAACACTGATGCAAAAATACTCAATAAAAACACTCACAAACTGGAGCCAAGAACACATTGAGTACACCATCCGTCATAATCAAGTAGGCCTCACTCCAGGGATACAAGGGTGGTTCAACATAAGAGAATCTATCAATGTAATCCACCATATAAACAAACTGAAAAAAAAACCACATGATCATCTCATTAGATGCAGAAAAAGTTTTGAGAAAATCCAACACCCCTTCATGATAAACATCTTGGAAAGATGAGGTATGCAAGGCCCATACTTAAACATAATAAAGCCAATAGACAGCAAGCCGATAGCCAACATCAAATTAAATGGAGAGAATTTCAAAGGAATTTCAAAGGAATTTAGGAAGACAAGTCAAGGCTGCCCACTGTTTCAATAGCTCCTCAACATAGAACAATAAATTCTAACTAGAGCAACAAGACAACTAAAGGCTGTCAAGGGGAAATAAATTGGAAAGGAAGAAGTAAAAGTATCATTATTTGCAAATGATATGATAGTATACGTAAGTGACCTCCAATATTTTACTAGAGAACTCCTACATCTGATAACCCCCTTCAGCAAAGTGGCTGGATACAAAAATAACTCAAAAAAATCAGTAATTTTCATTTATACAAACAATAAATGGTCTGAGAAAGAAATTAGGGAAACAACAAGCATCACAATAGCCACAAACAATATAAAATATCTTGGTGTAACTCTCACCAAGCAAGTGAAAGACCTGTATGACAAGAACTTCAAGTCTCTAAAGAAAGAAATTGAAGACAATATCCAAAGTTGGAAGGAACTCCCATGTTCTTGGGTGGTTAGGATTAGCATAGTAAATGGCCATCTTACCAGAAGAAATCTACAGATTCCGTGCAATTCTCATCAAAATTCCAACACAATTCTTTACAGACCTTGAAAGAGCAATTCTCAACTTTGCATGGAAAAACAAAACAAAACAAAAAAACTGGGATATCTGAAACAAAGCTGTATAATAAACTTCTGGAGGTATCAATGTCCCTGATTTCAAGTTGTGCTACAAAGCAATAGTTAAAAAAACAACAAAAAAACCCAAACAACTACATGATATTGGCATAAAAACAGACAGGTTGATTAATAGAATCAATTTGAAGACCTAGAAATAAACCCACACACCTACAGACACTTGATTTTTGACAAAGAAGCCAAGACCATACAATGAAAAAAGACAGCGTCTTCAACCAGTGGTGCCAGCGTAACTGGATATCAGCAAGTAGAAGAATGCAAAGAGATCAATGTTTACCTCCTTGCACAAAACTTAAGTCCAAGTGTATCAGATACCTCAACATAATAAAGGCTACACTAAATCAAATAGAAGAGAAAGTGGTGACTAACTTTAAATTCATTGGCACAGGAGACAACTTCCTGAACAGAACACCAACGACTCAGGCACTAAGATCAACAATTATTAGTGGGACTTTTTGAAACTGAAATGCTTCTGTAAGGCAAAGGACACCATCAATAGGACAAAACGGCAACCTACAGATTGGGGAAAGATCTTCACTGATCCTACATCTGATAGAGGGCTATTATCCAAAATAAGAGCTTAAGAAACTAAACAATAACAAACAAAACAACCCAATTTAAAAATGGGGTACAGAGCTAAACCAAGAATTCTCAACAGAGAAATCTCTACAGGGCGAAGAATCAGGTAGAGAAATGTTCAGCTTCCTTAGTCATCAGGATAATGCAAATCAAAATGAATCTGAGATCCCATCTTACACGCATCAGAATGGCTAAGATAAAAAACTCAAGTGACAACATATGCTGGAGAGGTTGTGCAGCTTGGCACTTTCTCAGATAATTGGCAATAATTCTACCTCAAGACGCAGCTAGGCCACTCCTGGGCATATACCCAAAAGGTGCTTCACCAAACCACAAGGACACTTGCTCACTTGTGTTCATAGCAGCTTTATTTGTAATACCTAGAAACAGGAAACAACCCAGATGTCCTTAAATTGAAGAACGTGCAATGAAAAGGTGGTACATTTACACACGGAATACCACTCATCTATTAAAAACAAGGGCATGATGAAATTTGCAGGTAAATGGATGGAACTAGAAAAGATTATCCTGGTGAGATAATCCAGACCCAGAAGAACACACATGGTATGTACTCACTCATAAGTGGATATTAACAATATAGTACAGGATACCCATATTACAACCCTCAGACCCAAAGAAACTAACTAACAAGGAAGATTCAAGGGAGAATGCTTGAATACCACTAAGACAGAAACATAAAATAGACATCAGAAGTGGAGGGAGAGAAGGAACTGTGTGAGAGATGGAGTAGAGAGGGCAAGCGGGGTGTGGGGAGAAGGGGATGGGTTTTGAGAGGGCTGGGAGAGAGAAGGGAAATTGGTGTTAAGGCATCTCTGGCACTATTTGGAGACCTGGGAAGATATGGGGGATGACCATAGCTGAGGCTCTTAGCAGCAGGGGATACTGAGACTGAAATGGCCAAATGAGGTGGCCAGACAGAACTTGCAGTGGAGGGAGGGGAACACCAACCCACCCACAAAACCTTTGACCACAAATTTGTCCTACCTTCAAGATGTGCAGGGATAAAAGATCCAACAGAGATTGAGGGAATGGCCAAGCAACGACTGTCCCAAATGTGAGACTTACCCCATGGGAGGGACCCACCCCCTGACACTATTAATGATACTCTGCTATCTTTGCAGATAGGAAAGTAGCGTAAATGTCATCTGACAGGCTTCATCCAGCAGATAATGGAAAGAGATGCAGAGACTCACAGCCAACAGAACTAAGGGAGTCTTGTGGAGGAGTTAGAGAAAGGATTGCTGGAGCCAGAGGGGTCAAGGACACTACAAAGTACTTACAGAGTCAACTAACCTGGCTGCTTTGGGGCTCCTAGAGACTGAACCACCAACTAAAAAATGTGCATGGAATGGTCCTAGGCCATCTATACATATGAAGATGAGGGCTGCTTGGTCCTCAAGTGGGTCCCCTAACAATTGGAGAGCGGGCTGTCTCTGACTTGGACTTTGTTGGCTTCTTCTGGATCCAGTTTCCCTATCAGGGTGGCCTTGTCTTCCCTCAGGGAAAGAGGAGGCACTTAGTCCTGATGAGACTTGATGTGGCAGGGAGGGTTGGCATCTGGGGCTGGGATGAGAAGGAAAGGCATGTGGGGGAATTGGGTAGAAGGGTGGGAATAGGAGCAGAGGAGGTAGAGGGTTGCAATTGGGATGTAAAATGAAAAAATTAATAAATTAATGAAGGAAAAAAGTGCGACAGACTAAACACTCTTACTCACTAAGAAGATAGAAGCTTGCAAAGACTTAATTACTTATCCAGAGGAATGTATCAATCAATGCTGAAGGCAGCAGTAAAGAACCAGCATTCTGTGGTTCTCTTGAATTCACAATAAATCATTACTGCAACATATTGCTAGAAAAGAAATCTCAAGTTTGAGAAAACAAACTACAGAGTGTGTTTTTTAATTCTATTTATTTTATTTTATTTTTTATATTAATTACAGTTTTTTTTTGTATCCTAGCTGTAGCTCCCTCCTTTATTCCCTCCCAATCCCACCCTTTTTCCCTCTTCTCCTCCCATGCCCCTCTCTAAGTCCACTGATAGAGAAGGTCCTCCTCCCCTTCCATCTGACCTTGGCCTATCAGGTCTCATCAGGACTGGCTGCAGTGTCCTCCTCTGTGGTCTGGTGAGCCTGCTCCCCCATCACGGGGGGTGGTGGTGGTCAAAGAGCCAGCCACTGAGTTCATGTCTGGGACATCCCCTGTTCCCCTTACTAGAGAACCACTTGGACACTGAGCTGCCATGGGCTACATCTGTGCATGGGTTCTAGGTTTTCTCCATGCATGGTCCTTGGTTGGAGTATCAGTCTCAGAAAATACCCCTGTGCCCAGATATATTTGGTCTTTGTGGAGCTCTTGTCTTTTCTAAGTCTCACTATCTCCCCATTCTTTTATAGGATTCTCTGCATTCTGCTCAAAGTTTGGTTAAGAGTCTCAGCATCTGCTTTGATACACTGCTGGAGAGAGTCTTTCAGAGGCCTTCTGTGGTAGGCTCCTGTCCTGTTTCCTGTTTTCTCCTTCTTCCAGTGTCCGTCCAGTTTGTCTTTCTGAATGAAGATTGATCATCTTACTCAGGGCCCTCCTTCTTGCTTTCTTTAGGTATACAGATTTTAGTATGTTTATCCTATATTATAGGTCTACTATCCACTTACGTGAGTATATACCGTGTGTGTCTTTCTGCTTCTGGGATACCTCACTCAGGATGATCTTTCTTAGATTCCACCATTTGCCTGCAAATTTCATGATTTCCTTGTTTTTAATTGCTGAGTAGTATTCCATTGTGTAAATGTACCAAATTTCTGTGTTTTTTTAAAAAAGACTATAACCATGTATTCCAACTACCCTCAAACAATTTTTTTAACAAGGTAAAGAAAAAGTACATAGAGGTAGGTATGGATATATTTAAACATAAATTATATAGACTATTTAAATGAAATGAAATATTGAGAAAGACACTAGACAATAGTTGCTAGTTCTCCTGATTTGCTTTGATCTTTGTTTAGGTCTTATCTTCCTTCTAACAGAAAACAAGCTTGAAAATCCTTGCTGCATATTCTTGCTAGTCCTTATATATTGGGTCTTATTCTGTGAAATGAGCTTCCTTCCTTCCTTCCTTCTTTTCTTTTCTCTTCCCTTGTCTTTTCTATTTGCCAAAAATCTACTGAGAGATCTTCTCTACACCAGATGGCACTGCCTCCTACATGCTTTCTGCCTTGATTTTTAGCAGTTCAGTTTTTTTAAACAGATCTTCCAACATATTCTTAGCTTTGATTCATCTTTAACTTTTTAGCTGATACTGTTGATCAAGACTCCACTGAAGAAATACCCATTTTGGTGGGAATGATGCTAGGAGACGTCATACTGGTTCTTCCTGTCTTATTTAAGCTTTCTGTAAACTTCTTTGTTTTCTTTCATGTTCAACAAGTACTCACCAAGTTAAAGCTTTTTACTTTTCTTTGAGTTTCTACTCTTTGACAGCCTATTCTTTGCTATAGTTTGCCTGGAGGTTTGTGAACTGGGACACGCTGTCATTGCCATGCTCATCTTAGTTTTCAGTATATTGGACCATATCTGGATCCCAGTGCATGTTTATAAAAGTTTTCGGACTTGAACATAATCTGAGGAGATGACTCAAAAGTCTACAACCATAACTTCTACCCTCGTCGCTTCCATTCTCAATAATATTAGCTCTTTCTATATGTTTATAACTATAAGGCAGGTGCTGACACTACACTAGCTAGTCTTCTGGATGAACCGGATGTATTCTGGATGAATACACACTTAAAAATATTTCACCTGGGAAACACTGACATGCACACTATATCCAATAGTGTTTTAAACTTAACTTTTCAAAGATGACCTGTCCTCACACCTGGTTGTGAGGCTTTCCTTGCCTCAAAAGTACCAGCTCTTTCATCCAACTATTCCTTCCCTTGCTTTTTCCCCTACAGCCAATTAATCAGTGTGTGAATACAGTTATTATTTAAAAAAAAAAAACACAACACTTCTACTCATTTACTTTTCTCCATTCCGATCTTTAGATCTAGTGCAGGCCACCATGTTTTCTGTCATCTTTTTTCCCCAAACATCTGCATTCCATTTTTCCCACCAGGCCATAATGCTTCACACAATGTAGACCACGTTATGTTTCCTGAGTGGTTACAAGATGCCATTACCAAAAGTATTGCCTACAGGATTGACTTGATAGTAATGGCAGTGTGGCTGGATTGTATTCTTATCCATAGGTTTAAAAATATAAATTAGTTGAAAATATAAGCCGAGGTCTGATTCACGTATGAAGGGAGTGGTGTCAGAATCCAAAAGAAAAAGTAAGAATTCTATACTCTATAGTATTCCTTGAAGTATCACACACAAAACATTAGCTACTTTGCCGTAATTTATTTGCACAACAGTCTTTTTATATTAATTACAGTTTATTCCCTTTGTATCCCAGCTGTAGCCCCCTCCCTCATTCCCTCCCCACCCCACCCTCCCTCCCTCATCTCCTCTCATGCCCCTCCCCAAGTCCACTGATAGGGGAGGTCCTTCTCCCCTTCCATCTGACCTTAGTCTATCAGGTCTCATCAGGACTGTCTTCATTGTCTTCCTCTGTGATCTGGTAAGGCTGCTTCCCCCTCACTGGTCAGTGATCAAAGAGCCAGCTACTGAGTTCATGTTAGAAACAGTCCCTGTTCCTATTACTAGGGAACCCACTTGAATACTGAGCTGCCATGGGCTACATCTGTGCAGAGGTTCTAGGTTAGCTCCATGAATGGTCCTTGGTTGGAGTGTCAGTCTCAGAAAAGACCCTTGGACCCAGATTTCTTGGTTCTGTTGCTTAACTTGTGGAGCTCCTGTTCCCTCGAGGTCTTTCTATATCTCCTCCTTCTTTCGTAAGATTCCCTGCACTCTGCCCAAAGTTTGGCTATGAGCCTCAGCATCTGTTTTGATACACTGCTGGTTAGAGTCTTTCAGAGGCCCTCTGTGGTAGGCTCATATCCTATTCCCTGTTTTCTCCCTCTTCAGATGTCCATCCTATTTGCCTTTCTGAGTGAGGACTGATCATATTACCTAGGGTCCTTCTTCTTGTTTAGCTTCTTTAGGTGTACAGATTTTAGTAGGTTTATCCTATACTATAGTTGTACTCTCCACTTATAAGTGAGTATATACTGAGTGTGTCTGTCTGCTTTTGGGATAGCTCACTCAGGATGATCTTTTCTAGATGCCACCATTACCTGCAAGTTCATGATTTCCTTGTTAATTCCAATTAGTATTCCTTTGTGTAGATGTACCACAATTTCTGTATCCATTCTTCAGTTGAGGGGCATCTGGGTTGTTTTCAGTTCTGGCTATTACAAATAAGGCCACTATGAACAGGGTTGAGCAAATGTCCTTGTTGTGTGCTTGAGCATATTTTGGATATATGCCTAGGAGTGGGTTGTGGATTTCCAGGGAGTGCATGCTGGCGTTGGAAGCTGGGATAAAGTGATGAACTGTGTTAGGGATAGAAATGTGGCTCCACTGGAGGTGAGGCAGTGGGGAAGGAAGCCTCTGACAGGTGTTCTGCTTCAGAGCTGGGGCTGAGACTTGAGAATTATATTTGAAGGGGCAGGAAGAGAGGTAAAATTCTGCTGTTAACTTCCCTGCTTCCCTGCCTGGAGTAGCTTGTATCTTTCCAAAGTGTCTCTAGCAATTTAATAGCGCACCTAGAAGAAGAAATAGCACACCTCTAGAAGAAAAAAAAATAATCACACTCAGGAAGAGTAGATGGCAATAAATAACCAAACACAGGGCTGAAATCATTAAAATATAAACAACAAAATGAAAAAAAATACAAATAATCAGTGAAACAAAGAAAATCAATAAGATTGACAAATCCTTGTCCAAATTAACTAAAATGCAGAGAGAAAAGATCCAAATTAGCAAAATCAGAATGAAGAGGGGGACATAACAACAGATACCAAAGAAATCCAGAGAAATAGAAAAACATACTTTAACAACCTGTGCTCTATCAAATTATAAAAGCTAAAATAAATGGATATTTTTCTCAAAAGGTACCACTTACCAAAGTTAAATCAAGATCTGAAAAGTAATTTAAACAGATCTATAACTTCTAATGAGGTTATAGATCTATAACCTCTAGTGAAATAGAAACAATTAGGTGCACAACTTTAATCCCAGCAGTTGGGGGCAAAGACAGGCAGATCTCCATGAGTTTGAGGCCAGCCTGGTCTACAAAGAGAGTTCCACAGCCAGCTCTGTGACACAGAGAAACCCTGTGTCAGGGAAAAAACGAAAACAAAAACTCAAGGCTAGATGGTTTTAGTGCAGAATTCTACCAGATATTTAGAGAAAAGTTAATGCTAATACTCTTCAAATCATTCCACAAAAATAGAAAAAAAGCAATGTTTTCAAATTCATTTTATGAGGCCACAGTTACTCTGATACCCAAACCACAGAAAGACCTAAGAAAGAATGAAAATTGCAGATCAGTTTTCCTTATGAACATAGATGCAAAAATCCTCAATAAAATACTTACAAACCATATTCAAAAACATATCAAAATGATCATTCACCATGATTAAGCGGGCTTCATCCCAGAATGGCAGGGATGGTTTCTACATTTGTAAATCAGCAAATGTAACTCAATAGATAAACTAAAAGGAAAAAAAAAATCACACCTGATAATCTCATAAAATGCAAAAAAGTCTTTAGACAAAATTCAACACTTGTTCATGACTGACATCCTGGAGAAATTAAGGATATAAAGGAAATAGCTCAACATAATATCGGCAGTTTGCAGCAAGCTCATAGCCAACATCAAATTAAGTGGAGAGTAATTCAAAGCAATTTCACTAAAATCAGGACTAAGACATGGTTGTACACTTTCTGCATATCTATTCAATATAGCATTGAAGTTCTAGCTAGAGCAATACGACAACTGAAGGAGATCAAATGGAAATAGTCCAAGTATATTTATTTGAAGATGATATAATTGTATATGTAAGTGACCCAAATATTACTACCCAGAAATTTCTACATCAGACAAAAACTTCCGGCAGAGTAGGTAATTGCAAAATTAACTCACAAAAATTAGTAGCTCTAATATATACACATGACAAATTGTCTGAGAAAGAAGTGATGGAAACAACACATTTGACAATAGTCTTAAATAAGAGAAAACATCTTGGAGGTAACTCTAACCAAGTAAGTGAAAGACTTGTATGATAAAAAGTTCAAGACACTAAAGGCATGAGAAGATGGAAAGGTCTCCCGTTGTCATGGGTCTGTAACATTAACACGGTAAAGAACGGCACCCACCAAAGGCTTCAGTCCAATCTCCATCAAAATTCTTCACATGAGTAGAAAGGACAATTTTCAACTTCATATGGAAAAACAAAAACAAATTCTGGATAGCTGGAAAAAACCTTGAGCAATGAAAGAATTGCTGGAATTTTTTCAATCCCCAATTTTAACTTATACTAGAGAGCTGTAGTAAAATAAAACAGAACAAAGTCCACTGTATGGTATTGACATAAAAGCAGACATACTGATCAATAGAATTAAATTGAAGACTCACACTAAATTCACAGATATTGACACCTGATTTTTGATAAGGGTGCCAGAAATATACATTGAAAAAAAATACAGAAGCTTCAAAAAAACGCTATTGGTCAAACTGGATGTCTATATGTAGAAGAATATACATAGATCCATATTTATCACCCCACGCAAAACTCAAGTTCTAATGGGCCAAAGAGCTCAACATAAAACCAGATACACTGAACCTGACAGAAGAGAAAGTGAGACACAGACTTAGGCTCATTGGCCCAGGAGAAGAGTCTGTGACAGAGCACCACTGACAAAAGCGCTAGGATCAACAGTTAACAAACGGGACCTCACGAAATTGAGAAGCTTCTGCATGGCCCACCATAGTTCAGACAAAGCTGCAGCCTACAGACTGGGAAAAGCTTTTCACCAGCTGCACATCCGATAGAGGGCTAATATCCATAATATATAAAGAACTTAAGAAACTAGATATCTAGAGGACAGATAAACAAATTTAAAAATGCAATAGAGATCTAAACAGAGAATTCTCACCAGAGGAAACTCAAATGACCGAGAAACACTTAAAGAGATGTTCAACATCCTTAGCCACCAGAGAAATGCACATCAAAACTATTTTGAGACTTCATCTTTTATCTGTCAGAATGGCTAAGATATAAAGAACATTCTGTGGGGATGTGGAGTAAAAAGAACACTCATCCATTGCTGGTGAGAGTGCAAACTTGGACAGCCTCTATGGAAATCAGTGTGGTGCTTCTTCAGAGGGATGGGAATCTATTTATCTCAATATTCAGCAATTCCACTCTTGGGCATATACTAAAAGGATGCTTCATCATACCCCACAGACACTTGCTCAAGCATTTTCTTTCTTCATAATAGACAGAAATTGAAAACAACTCAGATATCCTTCAACAGAGAAATGAATAAAGTAAATGTGGAACATTTATGCAATGAAGTATTACTCAGCCATTAAAAAAAAACTGTCATCATGAAATTTGCAACCTAGAAAACAAATCCTCCTGAGTTACGTATTCTAGACCCCAAAACACAACTATGAATGTATTATCCAATATGTGGACATTAGCTGTTAAGTCAATGATAATCAAGCCACAATCCATAGAACTGCAGAAGAGATGTGTAGAGTAAGGGATTAAAAAGACAGACAGATATTTTTAGGGATATAGGTTGGATAGACACGGATGAAAGTGGGTGCCTGCAATGGGAATATCAGGTGAGGAGGAGGATGGAAGAGGGAGTTTTAGTAGGAAATACAGGGAGAGACAACAGAAAGTAGGACGGTTTTGAGGGGTAGTATGGAAACCTAGGAAAGCAGAAACATCCTACAATACATACATAGATGAAGTTGATCGAAATGAAATGGCCAAATAATGGTGGATACAGTCTCCAATGGCCATCTCTTGTCACCAAAGAAAGCTTCTAGCACTGGGACTAGGTTGCATTCAGTTGGGTTTCTGGCCAAGTGGGTTCCATAGAAATCCCCAAACAACCCAGGTCATTGCCAATACAATGTGTTGCTCTCTGCAAACCGACAGCGGGGTCCCATTACTGAGGACCACACACACACACAAACACACACTAAACATTAAGAAATTCTGATGGTGTCCACACAGAGACCACCCCTGTGTTCCAGCATCTTTGGTTTAGGAAGGTACTCTGCATGCTATCAAGAGAGAAAGGTAAACACCGAGCCCGCCACAAATCTGCAAGATATGCTGGGGCAATGGTGGTAGAAAGCTTATGGCAGTAAGCAACAATAACGGATCTGACCCCAGGCCCACTCCATGAGATGAAACCCGTGTTCACCACTGCTAGAGTGAGCGAGAACCTGAGACTAGATAGCCCAGGCACCTAGGGTAGATCCAAATACTACCGTGCAGAAAAGAAGAAAAAACGCTGAGTAGTGATAGAATGTCTCCTGGTGTTATTCTGCTATACTGATAGACGCAAGCCTTGTTCAGCCAACATCAGGGGAGCTTCCCCCTACAGCAGACAGGAACAAAGGCAGAGGCCCGGGGTCAGACAGTTCTCTAAGAATGACAGACCTTTGGACATGCCTAAATTGGTTGTTTCCTCATAAGCTCAGAGCTCAGGACCTAGCAGAAGAGTGGCCAGACAGAGTGTAAGAGCTGAACGAATGGAGGACACCAAGTAACAAGGCCCCTAAATTCACATGAGCAAAGCTCATATGAACTCACAGAGACAGAAGATGCATGAACAAGGCCTGCAACCCATCTGCCTAGGACCTCTGGGCTCATATCATGGCTTCCAGTTTAGTGTTTTTGTAGGATTCCTAGGTGTGCAATCTAGTGAGTCTGATTATTGTGTCTTCTCTTGGGCTCTTTTCCTTCTGCAGATTTGTTTTGTCCAATTCTGGTGTGACAGTTTTTATTTTAATCTCAATATATTTTGTTCTGTTATATTTTAAATGAATGAGTGAAAACACAGCCACAGGGTAAAAGTTAACAACTGAACTTTCTGGGAGAGGAAAGGGCGAGTTTTCTCCCATGTAGTGATGACACTGGTGTGTCAATTGCTCCAGGACAACCTCATGTTCAGGAGCAGTTAACCAACATGTAATGGACTCCACAGTTTCATTGTGTTATTTTATTTGGTTACAATTTGGTAGGTTTTTGCTTGGTTGTTTCATTGTTTTTCCTGTTTTTTGTTTGTTTGTTTGTTTGCTGATGTTTAAATTTATTTTCAGGTTTTGGGGTTTATTAGGTTTTCCTTTTTTTTTTATAAAGAGCTTAAAATTGAGTAGGTAAGGAAGGGGAGACAATCTGGAAAGACTTGGGGGAAGGAAAGAATGTTATCAAAATATATTTAAATTTTAAAAATTAATTTAAAAAGAAAAAATAGTGCAATGGTATATTCCCAAATAAATATTCCTATAAGAAGCAGAAAAATTCACTGCACTTCTTAACGCCCGTGTTTGAAATTGAGCTGTGACAGCCATTCTTTTTTTTTTTTTACCGATCAATTTTATTTATTTTTGTTTAATATTTTTTAATTAATTACACTTTATTCACTTTGTATCCCCCATAAGCCCCTCCCTCCTTCCCTCCCGATCCCACCCTTCCTCCCCTTTCTGCTTGCATGCCCCTCCCCAAGTCCACTGATAGGGAAGGTCCTCCTCTCCTTCTTTCTGATCTTAGTCTATCAGATCACATCAGGAGTGGCTGCATTGTCATCTTCTGTGGCCTGGTAAGGCTGCTCCCCCCTTAGGGGGAGGTGATCAAAGAGCAGGCCTATCAGATTATGTGTGACGGCCATTCTTACTCGTAATCTTAGCATATCTGGGAAGGAGGAGCCTGTGTTGAGGAACTGACTCCATCAGATGGCTGGCCTGTGTGTACGCCTGTGGACTATTTCATCGATGCCAATTAGAGCGGGCTCAGCCACTGTGGGCGATGCCTCCGCTGGGAAGGCGGCCTTGCTCGTCGAGGCAAGCTAGTAACCTGCATCCTGCTGTGGTTTCTGCTGAATTCCCACGTTGGCTCCTCACAACGATGGACTGTGATGTCGAAATGTAAGCCAAATAACCCTTCCGTCCCCAGTCTTGGCACAGCAACAGAAACCAAACTAGGACAAGACAAAAGAAAACAGGGTGCTAGGCAGTCTACATGTGAAAAAGTGGTCTTTAAAACCTAGTCAGTTCCTTTCGAGGAGGGAGGAAGGATGGTTTCTCAATCTGTCCGGGTAAAAATGCCTTGGCTTTCCCAGGTGGCAGTTTTGACCTGGCGTGCCTGCTCTTCTTTGATGTGTCATCGGGGGTTTCTAATGCGTGAGCCTGTGAACACTTTACGGCTTCTGCTATGTCTGCTGATCCTGGTTGGTTTGTAAGAGTGCTTTGCTGAAATGAGCCAGAAATGCTCCCTATCCTGGGGAGTTGAGGCAAGCTATGCAAGGGTGAAGTAGACAGGGCTGGTGAATGATTGTATCCTCATGGAGCATTGATTAGATTCTGGTGGGTTATTGATCTGGATTATACTTGTTGGATAGGTTTGTGATGAATGGATTATGCAAATTCTGTCTGTGACATTCCTCTAACCTTAGAGACTATTTCTTATTCTGAAATTTCAGCTAAAGGTGCTCTCTCTCTGTTGCCCCCTCTCTGTCTCTGTCTCTCTGTCTCTCTGTCTCTCCTCTCTCTCCTTCCTATTAACTAACTGATACCTAGGAAGTACATGGATATTTATGAGCCCTTTCTTAAGACAATTTTGCATTTATTTCAAAAAATTTCACACACAAGGAAAAATGTTGATTTATTTAAATTAGTGAAAGAAAATTCTGCAGAGTATCCACTTCAACTACAATTCCAATTACTTTTTCCTTCTGCCGTCAAAATCATGTGAAAATTATAGAAGTCTCAGCACCAAAGTTTGCAAACTTAAGAGACAGAGTATATTTTTTTCAGAATGCATGCTGTAAAAATAGGAGCATACCTTCCTGTAAGCACCTCACTTTAATGGCAATGTAAAGGTTCCAATTGAGTATGCAGAAATATTACTTATCTCAATAAGAACATATTGTGCTGCAGAGACATCCTTAATCAGTTGTTTCATCCTAACGATATACATTTTAAAACAGAAAGTTAGACTGGTTGTGTTGCACTTTCCAGTGGACACAAATTCAGTCTTTGCCTTAGGCCTGAGCTGTCCAAGACAGTAGCCACTGGGGTTCTGTGGCTATTTCACTTGAGCATAAATTAAATAAAAAAGTATTAGACACATTTCAAATGCTAAAAAGCCCGCACATGATGGCTACTTTCCTGTACAGCACAGATCATAAAGCATCAACTTTATTGTAGACATTTCCACCAAAAGAATACTACTTTAGTTTAGGCCATAAGTTTTTTTTTTTGTTTTTTGTCCATATCAAAGCTGTAGCTAGTCTTTAATAGGGACTGAGCAAGTATATAGGATTGTAACATTTATTCTCAGTGTTTATATATATATGGATACATATATACACATATACATTCACAAACATACATGTATTCATACACACCCCCCCCCACACCCCTAAAGCAGTCAAAATCCAATTTGTTCCATCTATTTTATGATCACAACTCACCTCACATTTGGATTTAACAAACACCTCACCACATTTCTTGTCCTGGATGCACCTTAAGAATATGGAAGCCACATTCCAGCCCTTGATTCCTTTTTATGGCCTCTCACATTACTACGCAAAGACACTTTCCTTTTGAAATGCACTTACAGGGTTGAAATGTACCAAAGCCTACTGCTAAGGTTTCGTTATGGTTTATCCCTCAAAAGTTTATGTTGGGAAAGCCTGGTCCTAAGGTGACAATATTATAAGGTGGCAGATCTTAAAAGGAAGCACCTTGCACAGCAGGGTAGCTCAAGTGTCAGGAAGCTGAGCCAGGGGAGTGAGAATTTGAGAGGCCTGCCTGGGCTACATAACAAGACCGTGTATAAACAAACAATGAACCCCGCAGAGGTTCATTACACTGTAATACTGAAAGGGTCCCTAGCAGAAAGGAAACCTGGACTGCTGGCACGAGGTCATGTCTCTCAGCCACGGTCCTCACGAGATGCTCTTTAGATATTCCATCCACAAGAGTCGGGAACCAGGTAAACCTGGTTCTTAGACATACTACTTGTGGCAGGTATTCTGTTAGGTCAACAGAAGCCAGACTTAGATGTCTGTTCATCCTGCCCAGTCCGATGCTGGACGTTCTGAATGCTTAGTAATTCTATGCTTGCTGGCTAATCTGAGAGAAGAGTGTCCATTCAGGTACCTAGGTACCTATGCTGGTAATCTTTATAGGGACCTAGTCAGGCAAAAGGTAACAGCCAGTAACCGTAGTTGCTTTGGTAGGCAAATTTCCATTGCTTCTGCTGAAAGCCAAGTAACAGGGAAGAAGTTTTGAAGCCCTAAGCTTACTACTCACTCGGAACCTGGGCACTTGTTTGCCGTTCAGTTCACCTTGAATGTGCAGAAACAGTTCTCAAATCTACTGACAACCACTTTTTCTAATCCCGACAGCTATTCTAAAAGATCATTCTTTAAATAAGTATTAAGAACCCCTTTTATAAAAAGGCTTGTCATGGATAATGGCTATGGAACAGAAAAAGGGAACTCAGAGCAAATCAACATATTGTTTGAGCTTGTGAGGCGCTGAAAAGGACTAGACCAGCATGGTCCAATGAAGGAATACAGGGAAAAGTCGGAAGAACCTAACTGAGATTCAAACAGCACAGAAAAACATCTGGCAGAGGAATCCTGATGGCTGAGGAGAGTCAGGTGGAAGAAACAGCAAACAAAGCCTTTGCTAAGGGTGGTTTGATCAACTGTGTGACTCAGTAGCAGTCAGAGGAAAGGCGTAAGAAGAGGGGAGGTAATGACCACATTGCTGCCACACTGGATGTGGTCTCTTCGGCTGTAGCAAGGAGATAAGATTTTAAGGGCTTTGGAAGGCCCCCAAAATATTTCTATCAGGAGACTAGTATTGAGATCTGATGCCTGAGGAGAAGAGTGAGTGAATGAATGAATGATGGACAAACATACTTAATATGCAGGCTACAGTGTTTTAAAGTGAGAGGAATCCCAAGTGGCCGGAAGGTGCTCACCTTCCTTAAATAGCTGCTTTACTTCCTGTGCAGTCACATTGTTCCTTCTGCTGCATCAGGAGGGAAATATACTGAGTGGAACTCTAGAACTGATTCCACACCACGCCTACCTTCTCTTTTTAGAGAGAGCAGCAGTACCTGGAAGACTTCCCGACCCCTTCAGGCAGAATCAGGCCTGTTCTCCTGTGCGCGCCCACACTGCTTCTTGGCACACTCCTCTATGAAACAGTCTTCAGTTTAATTCATAAGCAAGTGTCTAAGGGTTCCGAGTACAGTGGCTTCCCAGCTCAGCCCCTGGTACCCAATGGGCCCTCACTCAATGTTTTAAAGAAAAATTAAAGAATGAGAAGAAAAACATGGAGGTGCCTTAAGTAAATGCAGAATCAGAACCAAATTTTAATGCTAATTAGTCCTAAAAGAAGATTAATTTACTGTCTCTGTAATCAGCGCTTCTGACCTGATTATGTATTGGAGTCATGAGGTTCTCTACAAATATTACTGTTTATGCAGTATGCAAATTAAGACAACTCAGGAAACTGAGAGGTTTGAATCCCCTTGCTGGAATACAGGTCTTCTCCGTTAATTCAAAGTACCCTTCGGTAAATAACAGCTGGAAAGCCAGTGGTTCTACCCATGAAGCCCTGCTCAGAGTCAAGGATAACACTGTCCTGTAGGTCCACAGAATGCGGTCTTTGATTTTATCTGATGGAGTTAGGCAGAACAGCACCTTATCGTGACATCACTGTGGAAATCAGAGTTCTTCCCCCAAAATGCACTCAGCCCGCTCCCATGGGGCAGGGCTGGTGGTGCCAGGACCTGCTTGTTGGAGAACTACCCCAGCAGTTCTCAAAGTTTAGTTAGGAGCAGAGGCAAGCTCCCTGCTTAGGAATGCAAGCATTACTCTTTGTAATATTTCAGGGTAAGAAGGAGAAGAAAGAAAATAAGTATTTCCACCTGGTTTAACTCTCCTCAGGAGAGCTGGTACTCTCTTGCACTCAGTAGGGAAGCGTATTGATGGCTAACTTAGGAAAACACCCAGTCAACATCTGCATGACAGCCCAGAAGCCTTGAATTCAAGTGATTTCCTACTTTAGCTACGCAAGTAGCTTGGAATCCTGGAATACAGGCTTGTGTACAAGGCCAAAAAAAAAAAAAAAAAAAAAGTCCACCATGATTCTATCTCATACTGAGAAGAACAGACCTAATATCCTAAAAAAAAAATAGATAATAAAGAATTCAAGGAACAAAACTGAAAAATGATTGGGTTTATATAGTATAAGACTTCTTTAGCTGAAATAAAAAAAAAACCCGTCTGACCTACAAATTCAGATATTTTCATTATCCATTAGTTTATTAAATTGTCACATTAAACATTATTTCATAAGGACATATGTTTTGTTTTATATGATAATTTTGAGCACTTTATCACAAATTTCCAAGTATAGTTTAATGAAGAAATTGCAATAAACGATAAACTGTACTTAGGCTTAATGTGAACCCATCAACATTAATACCAACTATAGTGCACAAAGGGAAAAGGCTATAGAAAAATATATACTGAGAAGTCCATTTCAGAAAGGGATGTTTGTGTTAAATAGCAAAATAAATGGGGCAGGATAATGCATTTTCTGCACTATGCCAGACACTCTTTGCTGAACAAATCTCATCGGGAAGAGACGGTTGGCTGCTTTTTCCTGGGGAAGTCATTCCCTGTCTGGAGATTCAGAGCCCCTGAGTGGTCTCCGACATAACAGGCTTCAAGCAACTGAAAGCTGATCTAAGTACTCTGAACGGATGTCAAATACATTCTATTTGCAGACTAATCACCACGTGCTATGTGCTTTGCTTTTTTGCCTTTTCTGTTCTGCTCCAAGGACTTCAGCTCCAAGTTCGTGCACATGCAAGGTGAGCGTTAACCACTGAGCTTCACCATCAGCGGAGACACGGCTTTAACATTACATGAATAGATGCGCCACCGAAACCATATACGAAAAGGAACAAGTACTCTTCCCATGGGTTTCAGTTAACAAGGCTCTTACTTTAAGAAAAAATACTGAAAAGCTGTATGATAATGATCCCAATTTTCCATGTTCCAGTGAACAAGCACTCCAGTGTTTCTGAATAACAGCCGTCATAGTTCAAGGCAGGAGGTTTTAGTTTCAGCGTCAACTCCTACCACTTTCTTTATAAAGGGGGAGGGATCATTGTCAAATGCAGAGCCAGCTCCTAATGTCTTGGAGATAATAAATAAAGGATAAACATAAGAATCTTCAACATCACAATGCTTGAGCATTAGCTACCAAATTGCTTCCTTTTTTCTTTATGCTTTCTCTGCCTTCAATCCCTCAAATGTAAGGAATTTCAAGAAGCCATTAATACACCTTGATTAACTTCGGCAGATTTTACAGTCTCTAAATCATTTTCATGAGGGCACATTGCATTCTGGGATATGTTATCAATTTTATGTCCCAATGACAGTCTTGTCCTTTTCTACATATATCCTTTGTCCCCTTCCCAAGGGGAATTGATCATAACCAGAAGGTGGAAACTATTTAAGAAAGTGCCTAAAAGGTTTGCGTGCTGACATACACAAAAGCTTGAGCTAAAATAATGATATATGATTACCTATGCCATTGATTACAATAATTATCTAGGTTGAAGTTAGCTCCCGGTTGAAACCTGGATGGAAAAATATATTAATAGTGACAATTTAATAAACACAGCATGTATTATGAATGCAGATAAACACATAGAACAGTAAAGAATAATCATCTTGTACTGATGACATGCTTTTAAGTTACAGGCCCATTTCTGAAAAGCTCAGGAGCACTACTTTAGCTTAAGCTTTCCAGCAACACTCCCTGTCTTGGTGGCATCACTATTTTATAGGTACAAATTGAAAGCTGGAAAGAATCTGTGTTACTATATCTCACCTTCTGAATGAATACATTTTGATCGTAACAAACACAATTTTTAAACAAATTGAATACAAATGATTCAGATTTTTGAAAGCAGATAATTTAACATTGTAAAACTTTTTAAATGCAAAAAAATGCTCTATCAAATGTATCAAAGATAGCTGGAGTAAGGAGATAGGAAGCGAAAGCAAATAACTTCTTTAACAGTCAACATACTTTAAAAAAAAGAAAGCAATAATACAGCAACAGAACGCAACAAGAAAGGAAGAATTGTCTTAAATTTTTTTTGTCTAGATATTTTATAGCTCCCAAATAAAAAGCAAATATAAACTAATCAAGACTAATTTCAGTCAGAAAACACTGTGCTCAGTTTAGCTGATATCAGCAAGATAGAAGTTCCCAGTGTAGAAGCAGAATGTGCTTTCTAAGCAAACAGGATTTATTTTCAAGTCACAGAATTATTAAATCTCCCTTTGGAATACTATTGTTTTACAGAAAAAGAATCTTTTATGGTTCTGAGACAACATGATACCAAGAAAAGAGAGTGTCACAATTAATCCATTTCTTTAACAAATATTTACTGAACATTTTTTATGTGATAGGCAGGATGGAAAAGAAAAGATGAATGGGGCCATCCACTCCGAGGGTCCATTTGGGAATATACATATGAAAACAAGTGTGAAGCAATGCAACAGGAGCTATAACAAAGGTTTGTACAATGTCTTCCTGGAACATGGAGAAGTGAGGTGCATATTTAGCCAGTTACTAGGAGAATCTCACTGGAGCAGGGGCATTAGAGCTCGTGTGCACAGTTCCAGAGGTTAGACAGTTCATTTACTTTGTATCCAGCTGTAGCCCCCTTTCTCGTGCCCTCTCAATCCCACCCTCCCTCCTTCATCTCCTCCCATGTCCCTCTGCAAGTCCACTGATAGGGGAGGCTCCCCTTTCCAATGAAGTCAAAATTGTATCAACTAAATAAGCTAACATATAACAATTCTCAGCTTACACCGGTTCTCCTCTAATCAAAGGAGGGATATTTTGATTACTGATAAACCACTAACCATTCAAACTCATTTTATAATGCAAAGGTGGTTACAGTTTATTAGATATTTTCAAAGTCATAATAAAACAACGTGTGGGAAACATCTACATAGTTTAACACCGGGGCAGGCACAGCTAGACTTGGAGCCTGGCCTCTGCTTCCTGGCGTTGGGAAGTCCAGAGGGCCAGATGCTGCACCTATGAACTGATACTCTGCTCTGGTTACCCTAACCCCTAACATATTCTTCTAATCTAAAAAAAAAAAAATCATGGTAATAAATGACAAGTTTTTTTTTTTAATTTTACTTTTTATTTTGTTATTTGGTCTCCCACTAGATAGGTTCCAATTTGCTAGCAAATCAAAATTGGAGGCAATACAAATATAAATTACTGCCAACAAAAAAATCACAAGGCATTATTTTGTATGTGTTATTCGAATAAGATGATAAAACTTAAATAGTACAAATTATCTTTATGTGGATATGAATGTTCCTCAGAACAAATATTTTTTTGTCCAGAACCCCTGGCTTTTAGAGTTTTCATTGAAATGTCAGGAATAATTTCAGTCTGCCTTTATATATTACTTTGTCTTTTTCCCTTGCAGCTTTTAATATTTTCTTTCTTCTGTACTTCTAGTGTTTTGATTATTATGTGTTGAGAGGACTCTCTTTTCTAGTCCAATCTATTTGCTCTCTTTATGCTCCTTGTAATTTTTTAGGCATATCCTTCTTCCTCTCTAAAATTTCTTCTATGATATTGCTGAAAATATTTTCTAGCCCTTTGAGCTGAAATTCTTCTTTCTCTATTTCTATTATTCTTACGTTTATCTTTTCATAAACGTAAGGTTTCCTGAATGTGTTTTTGTCAGGAGTATTTTAGACTTTTTTTTTTTTTTTTACCAGTGTATCTATTTCTGCTATTGTATCTTCACACCCGAGATTCACTCTTCCATCTCTTGCACTCTGTTGGTGAATCTTGCCACTATAGTTTCTTATTATTTTTTTAATTAAAATTTTTTATTAAGTCTGTGAATTTCACATCATAACCCCCAAACCCACTTATCTCCCCATCCCTTTGTATCTGTGCTCTGCCCCCCAAGGGGAAAAAATAGATCTCCCGGTGGGGAACCTGCAGTGTGACACCAGTCCAGCCTGTTGCCCATAGGGCTATACTTGCAAACGTTTATAGCTATGAGTCATTGGTCTGCTTCCAGGCCTCTGGCTTCTGCCATACCATCGGTTCTCGATCCTCCCCGGGACTCCTTTCGGGCATCCAGCTGTTGTCCTGCGCATGGTGCTCTTGCAGCTGATCTGCAGGACCAGCCCCTTCACCTACTCCAGTAGTTCACAGATGGGGAGGATGCTAGGTCAACTCAGAGCCTCGATCTGGTCAGCCCGTCAGCTCTTCTGTGCCAGTGTCGCCGGGACCAGCTCTCCCACACCCACACCGCCAGGGCCAGCTCTATTGTGCTTTTCCGGTGTGGTGCGGGGCCTGCTCTCCCAAGTACTGCAGCCAGTCAGGAAGAGGGGCCAGCTTTCCCACCGTCATGCCACTGGGGCCAACTCACCCACCTGATGCAAGCGGGAGGTGGGTTGGGGGAGGGGGAAAGTTGACGGGGCAGAGTCCCTTCTTAGCCCATGCTACCCTATTGCAGATGAGGGATGGGGCCAGCTGTCTCATCTCAGACCTCCCACTGGTTCACCTGTGTTCCCGCGACTAGGGCCAGCGCTGCTGTGCTGCCCAGGCCAGGAGCACAAAGGTCTTCCAGGTACTGCATCTGCTGAGAGACAGGCGCAGCAGCTGGTGAGGGGTGGGGTCAGATCTCCGGCACTTACTCCTGCGCCACCAGAGCTAGCTCTCTCACGTTGCCCCGGGGTGAGGGGCAGGGCCAGATCAGCACAGTGGTCAGAGCTCATCATAGCCTCGAGCGGCATCCCACAGCAGAGACACCCACATGGCCTTTGGTGGGAACATGAGCCTTGGACATCAACACAGAGCCTGAAGTAGGGTCCTGGGCCCAGACATAGCTCCCAGCAGCAGCACGGGCCCAGATGTCATCATAGCCTCAGGTGGCAGTGCTGGCCACCTGGTCAGTATGTCCCATAGTGGCAGCATGGCCCTCAGACATGCGCATGATCTCAGGTCGCAGCCAAGACCACTGACATCTGCACGGCCTTTGGTGCTAACTCGGGCCACAGATACGAGCAAAGAACCCTGCTGAGGTAGGGCCACAGACCCAGACATGGGCCACAGACGCAGACGTGGCCCTGGGCAGACGATACCGTGGACCCAGGTGTTTGCATAAGCTCCTCAGATCTGCCTGTTTCTCACTGCTGTCTTGTCTCCAGCAGCATCTCTCTCTGCAGTACACAAACTGCGTGGCTAATCTTTCTCTCCCATCTCTCTGCTATATACTCCCTCTTTTCTTTCTCTCCCTCACATATTCATTCGTTGTAGTGTCCCCAGGCTCCTGGGTGTCTCCCGGCCAACTCAGGGCCACAGAGCCTTGAGGGGTGGCTGTAGTTTCTATTAGAATTCCTGAAAGACTCTACCCTGCAGGGTGTCGAAGCAGATGCTGAGACTCATAGCCATACTTTGGGCAGAGTGCAGGGGATCTTATGGAGGAAGGAGGAGACAGAAAGACCTGGAGGAGACAGGAGCTCCACAAGGAGACCAAACCAGCCAAAAAAATCTAGGCTCAGGGGGGCCTGCAGAGACTGATACCCCAACCAAGGACCATACATAATGAGGACCTAGATCCCTGCTCAGATGGAGCCCATGAGCAGCTCAGTTTCCATTTGGGTTCCCTAACAAGGGGAGCAGAGGCAGTCACTGGCATGAACTTGATTGCCTGCTCTCTGATCACCTTTCCCTGGAGAGGTGGCCTTACTAGGCCAAAGAGAAAAAGGATCCAGATAGTCCTGATGAGACCTAATAGGCTAGGGTCAGATAGTAGAGGAGGAGAGCCTCCCATGTTAGTGGACGAAGGAAGGGGTATGGGGGGGGGGAAGGAGAGAGGATGGGACTGGGAGGAGATGTGGGAAGGGGCTACAGCTGGGATACAAAGTGAATAAATTGTAAAAATAATAATAATGATAAAGAAAAAAATAAAAAAAGAATTCCTAAATATTCATTTTATTTCTTGAATTTCCTATTTTCTTTATTGAGTATATTTCTGTTTTCAGCTCTTGAAAGTATTTCCTTGTGTTTTTCTTGATTTCTTTAAGGGATTTTAAAACTTTCCCTTTAATGACATTATGGTGGTTTGAATAGGAATGGCCTCCACTGCCTCGTGTGTTTGGATTCTTTTTTTTCATGTTTTAATTATTTTTTATTTTTATTTTTATTAATTACAGTTTATTCACTTTGTATCTGCCCTGTTCCTCCCGTCTCCTCCCCTCCCAATCCCACTCTCCCTCTTCTCCACCTGTGTCCCTCTCCTAATCCACTGATAGCGGAGGTCCTCCTTCCCTTCCCTCTGATCTTAGTCAATTAGGTCTCATCAGGAGTGGCTGCATTGTCTTCTTCTGTGGCCTGGCAAGGCTGCTCCCTTTCAGGGAGAGATGATCAAAGAGCAGGCCAATCAGTTCCTGTCAGAGACAGTCCCTGTCCCCATTACTATGGAGGCCACTTGGACACTGAACTGCTATGGGCTACATCTGTGCAGGGCTTCCAGGCCATCTCCATGAGTGGCCCTTGGCTGGAGTATCCTTGGCACAGGCAGAAAAGACCCCTGTGCCCAGACTTTTTGGATCTGTTGCTGTCCTTGTGGAGCTTCTGTCTTCTCCAGGTCTTACTATCTCCCACTTCTTTCATAAGATTCTCTGTACTCTGCCCAAAGTTTGGCTGTGAGTCTCAGCATCTGCATTGATACCCTGCAGGGTAGAGCCTCTCAGAGGCCTTCTGTGATAGGCTCCTGTTCTGTTTCCTGTTTTCTCTCTCCTCTGATGTCCATCCTCTTTGCCTTTCTGAATGGGGATTGAGCATCTTAGCCAGAGTCCTCTAGAAGCTGGAAACAGCCCAGATGCCCCTCAGTTGAGAAATGGATACAGAAATCGTGGTACATCTACACAATGGAATATTACTCAGTGATAAAAAAAAAAAAAAAAAAGGAAATCATGAAATTTGTAGGTAAATGGTGGAAACTGGAAAAGATCATCTGAGGTATCCCAGAAGCAGAAAGACACACAGGGTATATACTCACTCATAAGTGGATACTAGACATATAATATAGGATAAACATACTAAAATGTGCACACCTAAAGAACCTAATCAGGAAGGACGACTCTGGCTAAGACGCTCAATGCCCATTCATAAAGTCAAAGAGGTGTTTGGACTCTTGACCCATAGGGAGTGGCACTGTGAGGAGGTGGGACACTGCTTGAGTAGATGTGGCTGGAGGAAACATGTTGCTGTGGAGGCAGGTTTTGAAGTCTCGTACATGCTTAAGCGAGGTCTGGCGTGCCAGTCCCCTCCTGCTGCCTGCTGATCACACTGTAGGACTCTTTCTCCAGCACCATGTCTGTCTGCCTGCCACAGCACTCCTTGCCAATGTGATGATGGACTAAACCAACTCCAATCAAATGTCTTATTTCATAAGCGTGGCTGTGTTCATGGTGTCCTTTAACAGCAGTAGAAACGCTAACTAAAAGAGACATCCATCATCTTCATAATGGTGGTTTTAAGGTCTTTTTCTTCTGTTGAGCTGTGTTGGAATATTCAGGGCCTGCTTTGGTAGGATAGCCGGGCTTTGGCGGAGACAAACTGCGCTGGCTGCTAATTGATCACACATCTGGGACTGTGGCGATTATAGGTCTCGGTGCTGGTTTCTGGATTTGATTTGTTGGGTGGAAGTTCTGCTCCTTGGTTTCAGTTTCCACTGTGGATTTTTAGAAGAGTGTGACTCCTGTATGTTGCCTGGTAGAGATTTTCTTTGGCCTTGATAGTTTTGTCCACTGGGTATTCCAGGTAAAATATGTTTCTGGGTATTTGGAATTGGTATGGGGACTGGCTGGGATTCAAACAGGCTTCACAGGAGACAGGAGAACATTCAACCAGGATCTGTTTATTTTTCTCTCCTTGGGACTGGGAAGACAGTAGAGAGAGGTCACCCAGAGGTTCTGCTATAGTGCTGGGGATGACACTGGGGCGCGGGAGCTAGAGGAACAGGAGAGAGCGAGAACTATAAACAGCTTCTCTACTTCCCTGGTAGGAGGGGCCTGTGGGTAAGCAGGGAGTTCCTTCTGGAGTTTGGGGGTCCGTGGGATCCACAGGAGATGTGGGCAAGGCAGGAAGGAAGGCTGTATCAGGTGTGCAGAACAAGGATGAGACTGGAGGGTTTATTTGGAGGAAAGGAGGGATAGGTTAAGGTCTTCTGTTTCCCTGGCCTGCTCAGCTGCTGTGTTCACAGAGAACACCGGCCAGTGTCTGTGGCTGGGCTCCTGGGTGAGTTGGGGAAAGAACATCGGAGGAGGAGATCTTGGTAATTCTTGGGGGTTGAGCCAGTGAGACAAGGTAGATCTCAACAGGTACTCTGCTGTGGAGTTGGGGATGAGATGTTACATATGCAGTTTTAAGAACCCCAGAATGATATGTTTACAGACGCCTTTGAAAATGCACTTAGTGCTATTTATCTCCCCCTCCTTCTTGTCCTTCTTGTGTTGCCCTCTCCCCCCTTTCAGACAACGCTGTCCTCCCTTTTCCCGTAGCCTTCCATAGCACCTGTGCTCTACAGAGTTCATTCTGCCAACCTCCTGTATGGTCTTTTTTTTTTTCTTTTACTCTCTGTAGCTCGTCTTATTCTAGGTGATATACTCACATCTAAAAATATGGAGCCAGGATCCACAAGTAAGTGTGTGGTGTTTGTTTCTCTGGGTCTGGGTTACCTCACTCAATTAAATGTTTCCTAGTTTCATCCATTTACCTCAAAACTTCGTCACTTCATTTCTCTTTCAGATGAATAATGGAATCGGTTATTTTTAAAAGTAAAATCCTAAGATGAGTTAGAGAGGCTTGATGAAATCATTATGTACCAGTTTATTAAAAGTTTCATTTTAATCTTAGTTAATGTGTCTCATGCGAACATTATGCAGCTCTCATGTGTCATAGAACCAGGGCATCGGTAAGTTCTACACGGCGAATATGAAGAACATATATATACACTCACACATATGTTTATATATTCATTCTGTGAGTTCTGTTGCTCTAAAGGACCAGGCATAATACAGTTGTATTAAGCATCTAACAAGCAAGTGAAGGGATTCTTCATCAACTCTCTCGGGTTTTAGAATCAGAAACTTCAGACTAACAGGGAACATGTGAAATATGTGTGCTGGGAAACGTTGGAAGGCTGGGAATAACAGTCTTGCTGCTGATTCTCTTCACAGAGTATCACCTAATGCTTCTATAGAGAACCACCACGGTAACTGAGGTTCCATAGGCTACCCATGTCCTGAAAATTACAGCACCTCAACGTTTCTTACATCAGAAAGAAGATAGAAGGCTAGGATATACCAATCACAGATTCTTGCTAGCATTCGCTTTCTGTTTTTCTTTTTCTTTTTATTAATTACAGTTTATTCACTTTTTTTGATCAAATTTTCACTTTTTTTTAATTTTTCATCAATTACACTTTATTCATTCTGCATCCCCCCATAAGCCCCTCCCTCCTCCCCTCCCAATCCCACCCTCCCTCCTCCCTCTGCTTGCATGCCACTCCCCAAGTCCACTGATAGGGGAGGTTCTCCTCTCCTTTCTGATCTTAGTCTATCAGTTCACATCAAAAGTGGCTGCAATTGTCCTCTACTATGGCCTGGTAAGGCTGCTCCCTCCCAGGGGGAGGTGATCAAAGAGCAGGCCAATCAGATTATGTCAGAGGCAGTCCCTCTTCACATTACTATGTAACCCAATTGGACTCTGAACTGCCCTGAACTACATCTGTGCAGGGGTTCTGGGTTATCTCTATGAATAGTCCTTGGTTGGAGTATGAGTCTCTGGGAAGTTCCCTGTGTTCAAATTTTCTTGTTCTGTTGCTCTCCTTGTGGAGACCCTGTCCTCTCCAGCTCTTACTATTTCCCAGTGCTAAGAAAAACATTTTTTATTAATTTTTGAGAATTTTACACAACATATATTGATCATTTTGTCCCTTCAGATCTATCCATTACACTTTGTGTTTGTTTGTTTGTTGTATTTATAGCTTAGGAACACCAAGTCAGAGGGGTCAGAAAAATATAAGAACCAAAATACTAGGGAGCCTTTTGCGGAAAAATCTGTCCTGGAGATTGCTGCAAAAACAAGACTGGAACAATGATGATAACAACGCGTTTGTTCGTATGGAAGGAGAAAATTTCACGGGGTTTCACTTCTAGACAAACAACTACATGATACTAATGACTATGAGGAGAAGAATTAGCCTCTCTCGGGGATGAGTCGCCTTATTGGGTACCCAAGGCATAGTGGTCAGCCCTGAAACTATAACACCACACACAGACACACACACACACACACACACACACACACACACACATTGTATGTTATATATGTGCATATATGCATGTATGTACATGTATATACTCACATATATATATATAATATGTAAAATTAAAGACAAAGAGGCTATCCAACTTGAAATGTTTGAGGGAGGGTAGCTGGGAGAGGATAGAGGGAAATAAGGGAGGAGGCAGAATGATAAAATTCTATTTTAATTACAAACAAATTTTAAAAGTTTTTAAAATAAGAAAAAAATTAAGGTTATTTTTAGAAATGTAGAAACTATAGACATTTCTTTTATTGGTGGGAAAATAGAGAAAACTATTTCACAAGTTTTATATTTTTATATAGATTCAACATGATTTACCTATGTAGAAGGTACACTATACAAAATGGCAAATAAGTGGCTTTGTGCCTGACAGAGAAAATAACCCTCTTTCACCCTGATGGTATATAATTGCATTAGAACACAAAGTTTGCTGTGTGTCTTTAATATATATATATATTTATACCACACAGCTACTGAAGTAAAACTACTACAGTATAAAAAAATAACAAAAATCTCCGAAGGTCTAGTAACAGCAGAACTGAGTTCTCATGAGCGGACGGAGTTTTATGGAGCAGAGCAGATGAGGCAGCCCCTGCATGCTTGTCTGTCTGAGGGAGGATTGCTTTCTCCTTCACAGCACGTGAGGGTCAATGAGGAGGAGAGGCAGCAGCAGCCTAAGCGAGGTGCGCAGTGTGTGGGACCGACGGTGGGCATACCTCCGCTCAGCGCTCTCGTCTTCACGTGCTTCCAGTCAGGAAGAAAATGAAATAAGACAGCCGAACTAGTAAACTCTGAAACAGTTGGCGTCACTAGAATGCAGTGATGAGTCAGAGCTGTTTAGAATCCAGTGGAAGGAAAACCACAGCAGTCCTGTTTAGGAGAGTCTTAACAAGGTCTAGGTGAATTGGCGAAGGAGTGATTTCAAGATTATGGTCACAACAGGACAAAGCAGTGTATTATTAGGAAGTGTAGGAAAATATTACAGTTAAAGTTTGTCAAGGCAGAAAACAAAAACAGCAAAGTAAAACTTGGGTGGAGAGGATCTTGGATTTCTTCAAACATGAGAGGTCAATGGCGGTGGATGAGAGGGAAGAAGGAAAAGTTTGGAAACAGATCCTTTTTTTTTTTCTTACCCCCAGGAAATAAGAAAGGGAGAAAATATGCTCAGAACAGATTCAAGAAAATCGATGTACTAGGGAAGGTGAAGGAATAAAGGAGGAAGAGAAAAAGTAGCAGATGAAGTGAATTCAGGTGATGACAACAGCTTATTCAGTCTTTTTGTCAAAATTAACCTAAGGTGTGCCAGAGAAAATGAATTTACATAAAGAAAAACTGCTGTGCTTTCCCAGAGGGAAAGTGCTTTTGAACTTTAGTTGAGATGTCTGCCATACATCTAGATTTGGGGAACAAAATATTTCAAAAGTTTGATTGTATTACATTTATATGAAAATATGATTTAATAAATTTAATAATGATGATTTTCATGTTATAAGAAACTTAAGATGTTAAGAGCTGTCAAACTGTTAACGTGCAAACACAGCAAGTGATTTAAAAACTAGATGCACCTAAAATGGGTCAGATGATTTTAAGAACCAGAGATCGGAGAGGCCCAAAGTGAAACGGTATGTTTAGGACATGACAGGACAGACTCTATGTCAGCACAAGATGTCCACAAGATCAAGCCAATGAGCACTCCAGTGCAGGGGGCCTCGCAATCAGAAACTTTTGGCTGAGGCGCTCTTGACGGTTGGTTGCTTCTGGGGAAGGGAGAGTCAGATGCTTTTCACAGCCTGTGAGCCCATGTAGGCTAACCGCACTTCTTGTGGTGGGTCCACACCTAGAGGGTATTTAGCTGTGGTGTTAGGTGGGCATGCCACTGAGTATTTGGTCAGCATAAGTTAAATTTGGTGCCTACTAAAAACAGATATATATATGTATAAAGGCTGGGTTGGTGATAAGAATTGTGCTGAAAGCAGGTGGGGGCTGGGAATCTGGGAGGCATATGTTTAAAATATGTTGTACACATGTACAAAATCCTCAAAGAATGAATAAAAATGTTATATTAAAAACAAACACACAACCTTAAAAATCTCTGGGTTGTGGAGAAACAAAACTGAGAGTTTTAGCCACATGTATAAAATGTAACATTTACTGTCAGTTTTGTTTAACCTTGTATAAAATCTGCCTCTATTGCTATTGAAAGTTGTGAGTGGCTTGTAACAATTTTTAAATGATTTTAGAGAGAAGCAAACATGGGTATACATCCTAAATATAAAAGCCAAGGCAGCATTAAAAATGACAGTTGTACAAAGAAAATAACATAGCATTTGTGTAGATATTTTAACATGTAATTTTCAGCACACAATTCATGTAATCAAAAGGCTTGCATTGACCTTGAGAGGTCATCAGACCCATCCTTCTGCTGTTATAGGGGAAGAGAATATAAGTCACTGTGCAGTGGTAGGCTCAGACAGGTGAACTCAGGGCAGTGACTTCCTTTTCTAAAAATAACATGGTTTTCGCTTTCATCTCCATATAATGAATGGCCATCTGAAAACACATAGCTCTTTGGAATTAACTTAAATCCTGTATGATAAACAATTTGGATCAAGTTGCATTTCACTTTGCAAAAAGCATTTGCATCATTAAACGGTAAAGAAAAAGAGGTTAAAATAACACTCATGTGCATATATTGGAATACAAAAACATTTTTAAGCGACAGAAAATTTAGAATTTGTGCTACAACTTTGGAAAGTTTTTGTATATGGCTCTTAGCTCTAAATTTTATTATCTTCTCTCTAAGCTGTCACTTGAAATTATATTGTGAGTCCATTTTGCAATACAAGATAACCTTTCTTCGAACATACTTTAAAAAAAGTTTTTCTTTGACTATAGCTAGCTGGATTCTGGAGATTTTGATGAGAGAGTGGAGAAGGACCACAGAAGCCTTCCCTCCCAAACTTAAACATATTATGAAGGACAGTGCCTTAGTTTTCAACAGTCACCAAGTAAGGAAAATGTATACTTTTTACTAAGCCTTTAAGACAGTGATGAAAATAGGAGAAGAAAGGAGACAGAGAGAGAGAGACATACACACACAAGAGAGACAGAGAGAGAGAGAGAGAGAGAGAGAGAGAGAGAGAGAGAGGGGAGAGAGATCTGAATAATTCATTCTGAAGAAACATGAAATGAGAATACAGATGTTTTTCCTGAATAAAGCCAAGGAAAACTACTACAAAACAGGAACCATAAATACAATACAAGCCACTGATGAAAGAAGAAGTTCGAGTCCAGGATCATTTCTATGGTAAGTGGCTGGTCACAGTCTTGACTAACAGACACAGTTGGTGTTAATGACCTTGAATAAAGGACAACGATATCAGAAGAACTTGGAGCTCAGAGTTCTCATTTATTAAGGGGCCGGAAGAACATAGGTATCTAGAAAAGTAAGCAGGCTCTCTGAGATGGTGGCTTGTTATTTTCAGAAGTACTCTCCAAGGTGAAATGGTTGGAAGGCATGAAGGCAGGCATCTAAACAGGAGCAACAGGGAGACGGGAGGACCCAGGGACCCTGTAAATCACCCAAGCCAGCTGCACTTACTGTATCTCCCCATTGGCTTCTCCCATTTTGAAGAGATAAAGGCAGCTTTTACTTTCTCTATTTTATTGGCTTGGTTGTCTCTCTTCTAGTTTATGCTCAGCAATCCCCTAGATGACCAGCACCCACCCTGCTACAAAGTCCAACAAAAATACCTGTTAGCTTGCATGACAGCTAATTTTATGTGTTAACTTGCAATAGGCCTTGGTTCCCAGATATATATATATATATTTCAATATTATTCTGGGTGCTTCATTCAGTGAATGCTGAGAAGATCAACATGGAAATCAGACGCCTTTGGTAAAGCCCAGTTACCTCTCCTAAACAGAGTTGAGCTCTGGGGAGTCTTGTGGAAGAGTGGGAGGAAGGACTGAGGGAGCTGGAGGGGTCAAGGAAACTATGTGAAGACCTACAGAGGAGACTAACCTAGGCCCATGGGGGCTCACAGAGACTGAATCACCAACCAGAGAGCATATATGGGCTGGACACAAACCCCCTACACATACTTAGCGGATATGCAGCTTGGTCTTCATGTGGGTCCCCTAACAATTAGAGCCGGGGTTGTCTCCGACTCTGTTGCCTGCTTTTGTATCCCTTTCCCCTAGCTGGGCTGCCTTGTTTGTCCTGAGCAGGAGTGGAAGCTCTTAGTCCTGCTGCAAGATGGGGGAGGCACTAGGGGGATGTGAGGAGAGAGGGGAGGGGAATGAGATCATGCTGTAAAGTGATTAAATAAATTAATTAATGAAGAAAAATAAAAAGAAAAACTAGAACTGCGCTCACCCAGATAATTGAAATCCTTTACAGTGGTGGGTGTGGTGGTGCACACCTGTAACTCATTTGTGAGGGGGAGGCAGATGACTCTGTTTGAAGCCAGCCTGGAGATATAATATAAACAAAAGAAAGGGCATAATCACAGCGCCACCACTTAAACTCCCCAGAGGTGGTCCAGCAGCAGTTAACTGCAGCTCTTCCTCCAACTTGCCCCATTGTCTTTTTCTGGAGGATTCTGGTACTTAGCTCTGGACTAACAGAGTTAAGTAAAACCTTACTATGCTTTCCAGCCTTAAACTCAGATGGGTGGCACTGCGCCTGCGTCATTACTGATTTCTAGGGCGTTAAGGTCTCCTTCCAGATTTTCTGTGTCAGCCTATAGACGCGCAACAGAGGATAGACCACTGTTCTTGGGACAGCCTTAGGGCTAGACCCACAGCAGGGCACTGAACATTTGGATGTACCCCTCAGACGAAGTCACCCTCCGCCTCAACCCCTGCTGAGGAGGTTAGGGAACACTATGCATCTGTGACAAAGAGAAAGGGACTCGTTTTTGTGAAATCAAAACAGGGTTTTGGCCATCCTTTCTTAGAGTTATTTCATAGAGTTGCAAAGATTATTGAATGAGTTTTTAGAGCAACCACGTCTTACACAATATGTGTCATTATTGTCATTATTCAAATGTTAAGATTTTTGCAAAGCAGACTAATTTTTCAGTTGTGAGGGAACCTTAAATATAAATAATCAAAAATATGTTCAACTTGGGACATTTAATCAGTCTACCTAAAACACTGTTTATTGTTCTTACTGGTAATAAAATATGAATGGTGGAAAATACCCAAAATAAAGAAAATATGAAATAAAATCCTAAGTATTCCCAATCTATTTGTAGATAAAATCTGTATAATAGGGACTTTAACAATTCTAACCGAACCTGTGTTAAGTAAAAAAAGGGAGTCTCTTAGCTTTGGATCCTAACAAGCTCTGTGTGTCTTTGTGTTAGCCCGTGGTTTGTGATTGCACCAGACAGCTGGCCCTGCTAGTCTCTGATGCTTGCGGTATTGGGATCAGGCGGGCTCCTTTCTTTGGATAGTCACAATGGCTGTAGCCATTCCAAAGGCATGTTCTTATATTGCGCTAACTAAAGGAAGGCAAAGGAAACTTAGTTGCTTTTTCTGTAGCCTAGAAACCCATTTTCTTTCCCTCCTAGAAGTGCTGCGAGCCACGGTCTCACCTGAATGATGTGCCCATCCCAGATGTGGACTCAGGTAGGCACCCTTGCACAGCCAGTGCTTTACCTCCTGAGCCATTTCCTTAGACTCTTTAAATTTTAAGACACGGTCTCTTGTACTCAGGCTGTCTACTGTGTGGTAGCATCTCAGCTTGGAAGCCCTAAGGAGCGCAGTATTACTACATCATCACCTGAAAGTTCTGCTCTGAAACATCCTTGCCGGGCTTTAAGTGGAGCCCACTGGGCTGGACAAGGTGAGCCTCTCATGTCGTGTTCTGAACCTGAGGTGTTAAACTTGAGCCTGCTCCCCCTAGTGTTGAGGCTGTCACTGCTTTTTTTCAAGTTCATTCATTTGCTTAGTGTAACTGGAGTATGGAAGTTAAGGCTTGGGTGTCTCTGGAGACTGCACGGGAGCACACTCACTTGTTCCAATCAGGCATTTAGTCGGGGTCACAAACACTCCTATTGGCATGGAGATGCCAGTTTCTGCATGTGGCTGGTACTGATGGGTATGCCAATAAGCAGTACCAAACAGTTCAAAACAGCCTGGCTTGTCTTATCCATCACGTGCTTGTTTTCAGTAAGAAATGAGCCCTTCTACTATTTACATAAAATAAAGGCTTGGTAAACTTTCAACACAGATATAAAAAACATATATACCTCAAATATAATTTGTATTTGTGCAGATACACATTTTAACCTAGAATTATTTTTTAGTAATATTTTTTAATTTATACATACAGTTAATTTTTAAGAATATAATATAGTTTCACCATTTTCTTCCTTCCCTTTCTTCCCTCCAATCCCCCCTACAACCACTGCCTTTCAATTTCATGGCCTTTTCCCCCCCTTTAACTCTTGGTGTGTTTGCATGTGAGAACATGTGTGAATATATAAAATAGATATATTTCTAAACATATAAATATAAGCTTCTCAGTCTATGACTCTACTTGCATGTGAAGACTTTCAGGGCTGGCAGTTTAATATTGGATAACCGATTGGATGGGTCTTCCTCGGGTGGGTCTCAGCATACCTTAGTTGTCTAGACACTTTGTCTAGGATTGTGGCCTCCTTGTAAGAGTCTTCTCTTGCACATTTAGTCTTTATGTTGGGATCTTGTTTAGGCATCCATGTTAGTGAAGCTTCACGTGTGTAGTATAGCTGACATTTCTAGGAAACACACATTTCTAGAAAGGGCTGCAATTGTCATTTCTCTGTAAGGAATTAACCCATAGGACATAGTGACTAAGGAAGAGTTATACTGGTTGGATTTAAAAACTCCATTCTACCTACCTCTAAAAATAATGATAAGTAGTTCTCAACCTGTGGGTCACAACCCCTTTGGGGGTCTAAGACCCACAGTGTTTTCACTGGAGTCGCCTAAGAGCATCAGAAACTACAAATATTTACGTTTTGTTTCATAATAGCAACACAATTACAGTTTTGAAGTAGCAATAAAAATAATTTCATACTTAACATAGTTGTTCACTGAGAGGCTCCACCCAGCAACAGATGGAAACAGATGCTGAGACTCACAGCCGAACACTGGATGGAGCCTTGTGGGAAAGAGGGGGGAAAGGACAGAAGGACCCAGAAGGGACAGGAGCTCCATGAGGAGACCGACAGTGCCCACTAACGGGCCCAGGGAGGCTTGTGGGTACCGAAACGCCAACCATGGACCATGTGTGGACTGGACATAGGGCGCCTACACATATGTGCCCGATGGGTATCTTGGTCTCCATGTGGGTTCCCTAGTGAGGGAAGCTGCGGCTGCCTCTGACAAGGGCTCTTTTTCTTTTCAGTCATTTCCCCTTGACTGGGCTGCCTTTCCAGGCCACTGCGGAAGAGAATGTGCTCCATCCTGATGAGACTTGATGTGCTGGGATGGGTAGGTGCGGAGGTCTCCCCTTTTCTGAGGGGTGGGGGAGGAGGATAGGAAGGAAGAGGGAGGGAGGGGGCTATGATTGGGATGTAAAGTAAATAAATAAACTAAGCAAAAAAAGTTATGTCATCATAACATGAGGAACTGTGTTAAGGGGTCATAGCAGTGGGAAGATTGAGAATGCTGTAAATGATCATCTAAAAGCCAACACTTTCACTGTACTCACACGAGCTATGTGTGCAAAACTAGTGTTCTTTCCTAAAAGAGTTCAGAATCATGACCTCACTCTGATGATGCCTCCATTATGGCATTGCAGAATTTCTGTGAAATTCCTTCCCATCAGCCCCCAGACATGAGTTCAACCTGAGGGGTAATCTTGGTGAAAGGAGAGAGTGAGTGAGAGAGGAGAGAGAGAGAGAGAGAGAGAGAGAGAGAGAGAGAGAGAGAGATTGAGAGAGAGAGAGAGAGGGGTGAAGCTTGCTTTCTGGGCAATAAACCAGTTCAAATTCACAAAAAGGAAGCTTTAAATTTGCACGCTGGGAAGGGGTTTGTTAGAGCCGGCTCTTAGGGTGGTGAGACAGCAGTGTGGTGCTCTGAATGCAGCCTCTGTTAGCCTCCCCCCTTCCACTCTGGCTGTCTAAGCACTTGCTTTAGGAACTGGTAGGATGTTGTCCGCCTTAACATTGCCTCCTTTCTCCATTGATTTCTTTTCTGAATAGGCCTCCTTGAATTCATGGTTATCTGCATCTTTAGGGTTCCCCTTAGGGATATTGGATTTCCTGCTTCTAGGACTAATCAGAACCATTAATCAGCCATGAAAATAAGTGTTAGCCTATATAAACCAAAGGCCTGAAGGAAATCAGGCCTGGCTTATTAGGTAGTAGGCACAGAAGAGATGTATGTATTTAGAAAAACTGTGTTCTATAAGAGACCCAACAAGGCAAAAGAAAAGATTTTCCGGGTTGTGTGGTTAGGGGTTCAGAGACTGCTTCCACAGCAATGTGAAGGCCTTCTGGCTTACTCGCACCAGACATAAGGCCACAGGGTCAGTCAGGGAGACGGACCCAAGGCTTTGGCCTCAGGAGGAATGAGTGGGAATTTGGTTGACCTCTGTTCTGACATTTGTAATTAAATAATACACTATATTATTCTGATCTCTACAATCATTTTCTCAGAATGTTGTTGTGGAATCTAGTAGGAAATCTCTCACCAAGTAAAAGAACTCCTAAGTCAGTTTTCTCTGATGCAAGTTCCCCGTCATACATTTGCATGTAAAAATGTGTGGGAAATATTGGCACCAACTGTGTGGGCTAGTTTTATGTCACAAGTTGACACAAGCTAGGGTTATCTGAAAGGAGGGAACCTCCATTGAGAAAATGCCTCCAAAAGATTCAGTTGAAAGGCATTTTGTTAATTAGTGACTGATGGGGAGAGGGCCCGGCCCTTTGTGGATGGTGCCATCCCTGGGCTGGTGATTCTAGGTTTAGCAAGAAAAGACTGAGCAAACTGTAAGGAACAAGCCACCTCTTTCATGGCCTCTGCCTCAGTTCCTGCCTACAGCTTCCCACTGTGCCTCGATTCCTGGATTCCTGCCCTTTCTGCTTTGCTGCAGAACTGTGGGTGAGACAAGCCCCATCCTCCCCGTCCTCCCCAGCTTATTTTTGTCACAGTGTTTGATCACAGCAGTGGTGATTCTAAGACATAAAGACAGATGTAAGGAATAGGTAACAAAAGAAGAGCAAAACCTATTAAGTCGTCTGACATGTTTTAGAAGTTCATATTTTGAAAATTTACTTCACAAGTTAACAGGTTAAAAATAAGTATTTTAATAAGTAATTATGCCATGAAGCCTCTTTATTAATGGGCATTTAAATGACAGCACTACAGAAACAGGTTAGTTATTGTGGCAGCAGATATGTTAAAAACGGGAGGGGAGGAGGGAGGGGCGTATGGGGGGATACAAAATTAATAAAGTGTATTAAATAAATAAAAAAACTGCAAAAATATTTATCTTGGTTTTTCTTGTGTATATTTTTTTTTTGTAATGTGGTTTTCTCTGCTGTCTTACAATGAAACAAGAAGGCCCTCATTAGATGCAAACAATCAGTTTTGCATTTCCCACCTTTAGAACCATGACCTCATTACATTTCTGTTTGCCCTGCTATTTTGTGTTGATACTATGTTGTAGCAGCTACCAGCTGACAATCCTAGCTACCTATGGGTAGCTATATTTAAACTGCTTTAGTCTGGCGACATAAGAAACGCCTGGAGATGACATGGAGCCCTCCTCTCAGCGTAATGGCATTCGGGGATGAAGGGAGCTGGGCTATCTGCACAGATCCACAACACTGTTATTGAGAATGGCGCCAGCAGCACTGATCCTTCTGTATCGTCACATACTTACAGATTACTGACTGTGGGCAGTGTGGCGTTCTCCATTCCAGGACTAAGAGTCCTAAGACACGGGGTGCATACCTAGTAGATGGAAATGACTGGAGCACACTCAGAGTTCCAAACACTATGGACAGGTTACCTCGTTGCTGATGGCATGCCCGGTAGAACTGGTGCTGTTTGGCCTGAAGTACAGAGTGACGATGACCCCTCCTAAACTACTGTGTGGCAGTGCTCCTGGAAAGGTTGTCAGGTCCACGGGAAACTCCGCTCCTCCAAATTCTGCTGTCAGGTAGCTTGGCTGGGCTCAGCTTCTTCTGGAGGCTCACCTTGTCTGACTGTCTCTCTCCAGATCTCACAGCTTGTATACTCAGAGGGACATACCATTTGGTTGGTTTTGAGAATTTCTTTTGTTTGTCTGTTTTTGTTTTGTTTTGTTTGCTTTCTTTCAAGACACGGTTTCTCTGTGTAGCCTTGGCAGTCCTGGACTCCCTTTGTAGACCAGGCTGGCCTTGAACTCATAGAGATCTGCCTTCCTCTGCCTCCCAGAGTGCTGGGATTACAGGGCAGCATCACACTGCCTCACCTTAAGGACATTTTTTAAAAATTTAATTTATATTGTTTATATTAATTATAGTTTATTCACTTTGTATCCCAGCTGTAGCCTCCTCCCTCTTTCTTTCCCAAACATACCCTCCCTCATCTCCTCCCTGCCCCTCTCCAAGTCCACTGATAAGGGAGGTGTCCTCTCCTACCATCTGATCCTAGCCTACCAGGTCTCATCAGGAATGGCTGAATTGTCTTCCTCTGTGGCCTGGTAAGAGTGTTCCCCCCTCAGGGGGAGGTGATCAAAGAGTTAGCCACAGAGTTCATATCAGAGACAGTCCCTGTTCCCTTTACTAAGGGACCCACTTGGATACTGAGCTGCCATGGCTACATCTGAGCAGGGGTTCTAGGTTATCTCCATGAATGGTCTTTGGTTGGAATATCAGTCTCAGAAAAGACACCTGTGCCCAGATATTTTGGTTCTGTTGCTCTTCTTGTGGAGCTCCTGTCCCCTCCAGGTCTTTCTATCTCCCCCTTCTTTCATAAGATTCCCTGAACTCTGTCCAAAGTTTGGCTATGAGTGTCAGCATCTGCTTTGATACCTTACTGGGTAGAGTCTTTCAGAGGACCTCTGTGATAAGCTCCCATTTTGTTTCCTGTTTTCTCTCTCTTCCAATGTCTGTCCCATTTGTCTTTCTGAGTGAGGATTGATTATCTCACCCAAGGTCCTCCTTCTTGCTTAGCTTCCTTAAAATGTATAGATTTTAGTACGTTTATCCTATATAATATGTCTAGTATCCACTTATGAGTATTTACCATGTGTGTCTTTCTGCTTCTGGGTTACCTCACTCAGGGTGATCTTTTCTAGATCCCACCATTTGCCTACAAATTTCATGATTTCCCTGTTTATTCCATTGTGTAAATGTACCACAATTTCTGTATCCATTCCTCAACTGAGGAACATCTGGGTTGTTTCCAGATTCTGGCTGTTACAAATAAACCTGCTACGAACATGGTTGAGCAAATGTCCTTGTTGAGTACTTGAGCCTCTTTTGGATATATGCCTAGGAGTTGTATGGCTGGATCTTGAGGAAGCGCTGTTCCTAATTGTCTGAGAAAGTGCCAGATTGATTTCCAAAGTGGTTGTACAAGTTTACATTCCCATCAGCAATGGAGGAGGGTTCCGCTTTCTCCACATCCTCTCCAGTATGTATTGTCACTTGAGTTTTTGATCTTAGCCATTCTGGTGGGTGTACGGTGAAGTCTCAGGGTCGTTTTGATTTGCATTTCCCTGATGATTTAGGACTTTGAGCATTTCTTTAATTGTTTCTCTACCACTCGATATTCCTCTACAGAGATTTCTGTTTAGCTCTGTAACCCATTTTTTAAATTAGATTAACTGATTTATTGCTTTTTAACTTCTTTAGTTCTTTGTATATTCTGGATATCAGCCTCTGTCAGATAAAGGGATGGTGAAGATCCTTTCCCAGTCTGTAGGCATTCATTTTGTTTTGATGACAATGTCCTTTGCTTTACAGAAGCTTTTCAGTTTCATGAGGTCCCATTACTGACTGTTGATCTTAGAGCCTGTGCTGTCGGTGTTCTGTTCAGGAAGTTGTCTCCTGTGCCAATGAGTTCAGGGCTCCTCCCCACTTTCTCTTCTAACAGGTTTAGTGTATCTGGGTTTATGTTGGGGCCATGAGAACTTCTTTGCCTCTTTGAGTTTCGGACTTCCCAAGCTTAAGATGCTCCCTTGCTGGACAGAATGTCTTACTTCCCCGCAGAACTCCCTGTTTTTTCACCACTGTTCTACATATTTTGCCTTTATGAGCTTCCCTCTAAGATGGCAGGTTTATTTTATTTTATTATTCATTTCTTCTTCTCTCATTCATTACAGATAATCTGGAAGATATAATTATGATATAACAGTGATAATATTCCCAGTAAAGGTAGAAGTTGGGGGTAAAGAAAAGCTAAATGGAAGGGTAAAAGTGTTAACATCGCCTTCCTCAAAAGTTGGTAGTCAAAATTTGTCTTTTGGTGTTGGATATATATATTCTTCAGCACACACACACACACACACACACACACACACGAAGAAAAACACAATAAATTCTCAATTGCACATTTGTGGGGTATAGGACTTTACATTAATTTTAAAATATTCATTTACTTACTTATGTGTGTGCATGTGCGCACACACGCACACATGCCTGTGGAGTCAGAGGACAGCTTTAAAAAGATTGACTTATTAGTGTACTCTATGCATGAGTGCTCCGTCACAACTACACACCAGAAGAGGGAGTCGGATCTCATTACAGATGGTGTGACTCAACTTGTGGCTGCTGGGAATTGAACTCAGGACCTCTGGAAGAGCAGCTAGTGCTCTTAACAGCTAAACCGTGTCTCCATAACCCAGAGGACAACTTTCAGAAGCTGTTTTCCTTCTTTTGCCAAATGGACCCAAGGAAGAGAGCTCAGGTTGTCAGGTTTGGCTGCAAGCATCTTTACCCACTACACTGTCCTTCTGGCCCTGGGTACAACTTTTTAATAAACCGGGTTGATGCTTTTATTCAATATAAAATAGCAAAATAGACTTATAGAATTTTAGCCATATGTGCTTTAGACGCGATCTAGCCCAGCTCTCTTTTGCTACAGTTACCACAGTGCATGGAGTAGAAATGAGTCATCTAAATTTTCATAACCGTCCAGCTAATGGGAAATCGAGAAGGAAGCTGGTAGTTCTGCTTGCAATTCTTTAGTTCTTTCTCTGTCTTTTTGAAGAGATAGAACCTTCTGTGGAGATCTTTGAGGCTGATTAGCAGTGAGACATAGCCATATGGCTGCTATAACAATATGTCATTCTTGCCTGGAAACAAGGAAAAGGACACCTCTGCCACCTTTACTATGTCTGTAACTAGCACCTGCCCCTTCACCCCTGTCACTGGGATGAAGCATTTAATTATCATTAATATTTATTTTTCTTTTTTCTCAATCTTTTCTGCCAATGACTGAGAAAGGGTTACTATTGACTAAGTGTGGCTATGCCATCCTTGGCCTACATGGTTGTAGAACAAATCCTACCATGAAACGGAGTGGAAATTCACTTAAAATAAGACGTGAACTTTGCATAACACCTTAGGACATTTTACCAGTGTAGACTTTCCTACGGCTTCAAAACTACTTTCACTGGATTAGTTAATATTATTCATAAACATCTACCCTGAAATCATTCTTACAGTATAGGGTATGAACAAGGAGAATTATATGTTTTGCTTTAGCATACTCACACGAAACTTTCTGTGCTACGTGGAGAGCAAACAAGTTTTCCAAAAGTCTCAAACTGGATTACTACTATACAACCTCTAACGTGAATTTTTCCCTTGAGACGTCACTATAAATCTAGCTTTAAGTAATTACGTTTTTAATTAAAAAATTCTCTGCAATGTATGCATTGTCATATTCACTTTATTATCCAATAATGTATTTATAATTTCAATTCTGTTATGATAAAATAATAGCTAAAAACCTGAAGAAAAACAAAGTGTTTTAAAGCCACCAATATTAATAAGATGAAAATCAATGTATCATCTATGACATATAAAATGTAAAGTAAACCAGGGATTAGTAAAGAATTTGTAGTTTTATATGTATCGTGTTTTTTGTGCATGTTCTTTGAATTTAACGTTTTACAATTTTCCATTTTCATCCAGGGTGTTTGAATAAAGCTTGAATTGTTTAATTTTGAAAGGATGCCATTACTTTAAAATTTTATAAATTGGATAGAACCACAGAAAAAAGAGCTGCTAAACACAGCAGGACATTCACGAACTCACAGAGACTGAGCCAGCAAGCACAGAGCCTGCGTGGGGCTGCACCTGTTGTGGTCCCAGAGCTGAAAGAAGAAATAGACACAAGCCCCCCCCCCCCCCCAAGCATGGTTTCCTCTAAGAGCATCTCACTGGGGAAATAGACTGCTCTTAAGGTAGGCTGCATACCCCGGCTGGGGCCTCCTATGCTGTCTTAGTTAGGGTTTTTCTTTCTGGTAAGGGATTACCACCAAGGCGACTGTTCTAAGGGAAGGCACTAACGGGCCTGCGCACTTTTCAGAGGTGTAGTCCGTCGTCATCATGGCGGGAGGGGCAGGCAGGCTGCAGGCAGGAGTGGAGCTGCTTGAAGAGAGCCCAGAGAAGTTGCTTGGCCTGGCTGGAGCATCTGAAACCTCACAGCCAACCCCCTGTGACACACTTCCTCCAACCAGGCCACCGCTCTAAGCAGTGCCATTTCCTATGAGCCTATGGCGGCAATTTCACTCAAACTACCACACATGCCAATCACTAATCAAGAAGATGCCACAGACATGCCAACAGTCCTATCTAATGAAGGCAGTTTTTCAGCTGAAGTTTTTCCCCCAGATTATCCTGTGTGAAGACGACAATAGCTAATTAGCATAATGCAAAAGAAATATAACAGTCTGCATGATTAAGTGAATGAAAGGAGTTTTTAATGAATGCTTGACTGAGCCTCTGAGATTATTGATGGGGGCTTGCATTTCTCTCCTCCTTCTGTATTCCAGAGCTGGCATCATGACTGTCACTACACTGGGACTGAACTTAGGTCTTCTTGTTTGCAAAGCAAGTACAATGCTTTAACTTGAGACTCTCATCTATATTTGAACTCTTTCCTGAGAGTGCCTGCCAACATTCCGTATTCAGTATATTTCAAAATTAAGTCATGGAGTTTTCCAACCCAAATCCTAACTTAGGTTAGATGCTTCTTTGAGATGGTTCACCATTGCACCGTATCATATACTTCTTTGTTTGAACAAAGCAATGATTTTAATCCACAAGGCACAGTGCGCAATGCAGTTACGAGGAGTCCGTGCTTGCGGAGACTGGCTGATCTTCTAGAGGACTCAGGTTCAGTTCTCAGCACTCACATGGTAGCTCATGTGACTCATGTGACCACTTGTAACTCCAGTTCTGAGAGCTACAGTCCCCTCTTGTGGCCTCCATAGGCAACATACATGTATGTGCTACATAGACATACATGCAGACACAGCATTCAACCACATACAATGAAATGAAATAAATAAAACAGTTGTTAGTAATACCACCTTTGCTACTAAAATTTACAGTTGCTGTAAAGGAAGAAATGAAAAGCAATGCACAAGCAGATTTTATTTTTCTAAGGTTCCCTAAAAAAGCTCCGGTTCCCTGTGTTAAGTATGCAGTACCTTGCCAACAGTGTGCTGGATGGGAGGAAAAAGACGAACATGAAGTCATTCCTGGACATTTGAGCAGGAAGCAAGGAGAGATTTGCTTGGGTCACTTCTATGATTCACTAATTGTTAAAACTGATGGATTGCTTTACATTTATTTAATCATAAGTGTAAGATGTAAATAAGGAAAGGTTAAAATGTTTTGGAAATAACTAACTTTTCAGAGTTTTCAGATAATTGTTAATTTCAAGATGACTGGCCCCTCTTCGTTTGTTCATTCTAAATATAAAATATGCGTTGTTATTTTTAATTGGAAGCTTCCTGACTAAATGGTGTTGAATTCAATCAGCATAATCGTTATGATTACTCACTTGCTATAGCCGTGTCAGCTCAATATATTTTGGTGAAAATTCCCTTTCCTGCATCAGCTTATATCCATAATAGGGTAAGATTATGAACTTCAATCTGAAATTTACAATAAATTTATAAATAAGGAAAGTAGGAGAATTCTTCAAGTCTTTCATGTGAGATCTAAATCTTGATCTTTGACATAGAGAGTTTGGTGCATCCTCTAAGGCCACAACCAAGGTCTTTCTTCTCAGTCAATTTTATTTATGTAAAATCTCTCATCAAAAGATCACAAAGAGCTGTCTAACCAGCTATAAAGAAACGTAAATCACAAAAGAAAAGGATACGCTCAAACAATAAAATTATACATTAGAGGCCCATTTAAAGCTGAGCATGTTAAGATGAGAGAAAAGTCTTGGCTGGAATATACAGAACCTAACTTATAATGGGAAGCTATTTCATAATTTGGTGAAAAATGAAAAAAGGCCACTTTTAATCGTGAAGAGCCTATTATTAGGAATGATCACTTGCACACTAGCGCTTTAATAAAGAGGTGAAGAGCATGGTAATGGGAAGTAGAATTGTCAGAGGACTGAGAAACTTGCTGTCCCCAAGCAGGAAAAAGGAGACTATCCCCCCCGTCAAGTCCACATTGTACCCAAAGTGATTGGCTCTTTAACATGCCTGGTGCCTATTTCTCTCACGCCGTTCTTGTGTGTCTATGCTAAGGTCCCACAGTACAGATATACTATTCATATATTTATGGTATTCTCTACCACACAGGGGGCTTGAGGAAGCCACAGGGGCCTTTCACTCTTTCCTGTCATCCTTGCTTCCTCAGCACAGATACATCCAGTGTCCCCGCATCTCTAATTTATAGTCAGAAAGATGTTCATTTTCCATGTCCCCAAGCATAGGAGAAATATGAGAATCCTGTAACAGTATTGCTCTAACAGAAGTCAGCAGAAGTCCTTTTACCTTTAGTGCTATCGAGAAGCTGAGTGCTTGAAATAAACAGATTTTTTTATTGCTATTATAATAAACATCAAGAAAATACTTCTTGGCACAGAGTTTAAAGCATTCTGATTAAAGCATAGGTTTCAATTCTAGAATTAAAATATAATTCTAGAATCTAATTCTAGAATACCCTCCCTCTTGCTTAAATGGTCAGGTCTGATTCATGATAATTCATTTGTGATTTGAGGTGTATGCCTGCCAACTTGTGCATAGAAGCCTTGCACAAAATGTAGTGTTTATGTCTTCCTGATAGTTAAAATGCATGTTCAAAGCAATGAAAAGTCTGTATGCAGGTTTATGTTAAGATTAGGTGTAAAGTTAGTGAATACAAAATTTTAGTATTTTCTTCGTTTATGACTGAGGATATTCACACACTCACAGTCGAGCCTTGTCAAGGATAGGTGGTTTATGACTTGTGCTGTCATAACTAAGCATTGCCCGGTGGCGGTAGGCTAATCTGCATGTTAGAGAACAAGAAGAGGAGGGGGTTGCCTCTACCTCCTGAGGTGATTTCTCTAGACTGGTGATATTTGAACTTAGACCAAAAAGAAGAAATGGAACTGGCCACATTTTCAAAGAAAAAGGGGATCTGGAAGAAGGGCCAGACTGTGTGAGAAAACAGAAACATTCAAATGTTTGAGGTACTGAAAAATATGGTATAAGATGAGCTCCATCCACATGCTGGAGAATCTCTTTAAAATGGAAGTTTCTAGGTGATGGATGAGGCAAGTTCTGGGAAGAGCTGCTAAGGTGAAAATGTATATTCAAACATCCATGTGTAGAAAACTTAACCCGCAGGTCACGAGGGCTCAACCCTCGTAATTAGATTGTTGTGTAGACAGGGCTGTGGGAGTGGTTTGCCCTCTGTCTGCTGTGACATGAAGCACACAGCCAGAAGGGCCCCGCCAAATAGTAACACTTTTACCTTCAACTTTCCAGTGTTTAGAACTGTGGCAACAACCCTCTCTGCTTTGTACAATCTCCATCTGTGACATTTTATTATGTCAGTACAATGTGGGTTAAAAAAAATGCTGGATTCACAAGCTTGAACAAATTCATTTTAAATTTATTATTGATGGAAAACATGGAGAAATAGCTTTGAAAAATGAGCAGGAACCAATGAATAACAAAAGAAGAAACACATCTTGAGACCATGGCTTGTATTTGTGTGTTTGTAGTTCCACTGGAGAGTGAATGCTGATAATTTATGTAATGAAGATAACTTTCTTAGCCATTTCCATGGCTCTACAGCCCTTTTTCAGGATTCAGATGCCAATTTGGAGAAGTCAGCTTGGCCATACGTAGACCCCAATTGTTCAGTCCTTCCTCGGGTTGGAGCAGGGTGTATGAAGAGCTGTGCAGTGCGGAACTCCTGGAAGGAATGAACTAGATTTAGATGCAGTGTGAGCTCCAAAGTGGCTCTGATGGGAGGAAAGAGGCATGATTCTGTATTTCACCGAATTATTGCTACAGCTGCTGTCATGGAATGTGTCCTGGGATTAAAGAAGTGACACTGTATACATTGAAAAAAACAACAACAGTTGGTAAGTTTTAGTCAGCAGGAATAGACTTTCTCTAGTGGAATAATACATTTTACATATACTGACTAGCATTTAAAACATACACAGCTAAGGGATAGTTGTTTGGAATTTTTTTCTCTTAGACCTCAACTGCCTTTAACTTCTTATTCTTTCAGAGGCAGGAACGGAGGAGGACTTAGTTACAACCATCATTTGGACTCCACGGGAACCAAACAGGAGCTCACAGAACAAAACAGGCTATAGAAAGCATCGAACCCCATATCAAAAACTTGGTAAGGGTTTCAGTGAGACTCAGAAGCGAAACTGGAATTTTTTTTTTTTTTTTTTTTTTTAATGAAGGACAAACAAAGCTTTGGCCTGTGCACATTGGTATGTTAGAAATTGCTATTCTTTTCACTGCTCCTTCTTTGAAAGCAATTTTGGAGAAGTAGAAATAATTTAAAATATCTTTTTTTAAGAGTCTTAGGTTTTCAAATCATTGCAGACGTGATACAAATTCTTAGTGGATGTCTTAAAGGAAAATTCCAGATGAGAAAGGATGGAAACTCACTGCCCATTAGTCTCCCAAAGTGCACAATAAGGAAATCATTTAGAAGGGAAAAACTCTCCAATTTTCTTTGACAGTCAGTGTCAGAGTAGCAGAATTCAGGTAGCTACGCATTTTAGAAGCACTGAGTGACTAATCCTGACATGCTCTAATGAAGCTGCTAAATGGTTAATAATTCATAAAACAGTCTTTGGTAACGAAAAATTAAGGAATTTCTTGAATGTAGGACTGAGATAAAAATGAAAGGGAGGTATTTAACGGGAGCAGCCATTGCCAGAAAAAGTAAAATTACAGCATGATATGCAGCTCCTGTTCTTGCACACACTCTCACATACACTTACACTCCTGATTCAGGCAGAAAATTGGTGGTGCTGCTTTGCCCAATTTGTCAATTGCCTTTCAATATCCCGTTTTTATAGCCAATTAGATTTCTATTTTGGAAGAAGAAGGAAGAGGAAGAACCCTTCAAATATTTGTTGAATGCCTCTTAGGCGGTCACTATGCTTCTTTGGTGCTTTATATGGCTTTGTGATTTCTCCTTTAATCTTTATGATGATTTTTTCAGATGTCTGTTTGAGAGAGGAGGAAATTAAAGGCTTAGAGTAGATAAGAATTTTTGCAAGGTCATGTACCTGGTAGGTAGGCAGATGGACTGAAGTCTCAAAACCAGGTTTGATAAGTTCTCCAGTTCATTATGTCTTCTAAATCTTGCATACACCTAGATAATGTGTATGAAAATTTAATATTTAGCTATGATTATGTAAAGAATAGTATATGCTTGCATTCACTCAGGTCATATAGAAAATTTTTTCTTAAGTTATTTTACCTACAAAACCAGTAATATGAAATTTTCACAGAAAACACAAACCTCTGTAAAGTATAGAAAAAAAAATCTTTAAATTTAATTAATGATAAAATTTATTTCCAAGAGCATATAATCTTATTATATGAATAACATTATATTCATATAATCCATAGTAGTATAAATTATTTTTGTGATCTTTTGATATTTTATTCATTCATTTTTATTGAAAATAAAAAATTTCCCACATAATATATCCAGATTAAAGTTTTCCCTTCTTATATTCTTCCCAGATCCTCCCTACCTCCTCCTCTTTCATCTGGTTCACCCCCTTTCTGTCTCTCACTATTAAAAAGACAAACTTATAAAGGTGAATAGAATAGAAAAATATAGAATAGAACAGGGTACAAAACAAACAAACAGGATAAAAGGAGCCCAAGAAAAGGCATAAGAAACACACACACACACACACACACACACACACACACACACACACAAACACACACAGATGCAGAGAACCACTTGTTTGCACACTCAGGATTCCTCCCTCCCAAAAAAACAACCCACTCAACTGGAAGCTATAATGTATACCCGAAAGACTTGTAGGGTTAAAAAAAAAGATGAAAAAAATTAAAAATTAAAAAAAAATTATGACACAACACATATGAGTCAGGAATCAAATTATGAGTCAGGAATCCTTAGAGATGCTTTTTTTTTTGTGGGCTGCACACTGCTAGGCATGCTTCCTACCCTTAGGAGTAGGTAGTTTCTTCAGTGATACTCCATTTAAAGGAAACCAAATCACTTCATTTGCAAGTGACTATCAGAGATGACTTCTCTGTTATGATGGGGACATATGTCCACTTCTTTTAGCTCTGGGATCCTATATGGTGCAGGCCAGGCCCTGTGAACACTGCCTCAGTTTCTGTAAGATTCTGTGTGGTAGGCCCTGCTGTGTTTAGAAGGCCTCATTTCCTTGGTGTTGTCCATCACTTCTGAATCTTGCACTCTTTCAACCTCCTCTTTGCTAAGGCTCCCTGAACCCATGAGGGGAATGATTTGACAGAGATATCCCATTTATGGATGAGTATTCCAAGATCTCTCACTCTCTGAATATGGCCTGGTTGTAGTCTCTGTATTTGTTTCCATCCGCTACAGAAGGAAGAATCTCAGCTGATGAATGAGCAAGAGATTGATCTATGAGAATAGTAGAATGTCATTAGGAGTCATTTCATTGCTTCTGTTTGTTTGTTTGTAGAGCAGAAGCAGTATTTGGTTTTTACCTTAGATCTTTGTGCTATCTAGACTCAGGTTCTTGGTCACCCATGGAGTTCGAGTATGGGTTCCATTTTGTTGAGTAGGCCTCAGGTCAAAGCAGTTGTTGGTTGGTTATTCCCACAAGATGTGTGCCACTATTGGCCTACCATACCTTGCAGGAAGGATGCCATTGTAGATCAAAGCATTTGTAGCTGGGTTGCTGTTTATATTTCTATGTATAGCTTTAGCAGTACCCTCGGTTGTTTGGGGGTTCCCACGGGACAACTCAGTCAGATGTAATTTGTCCCTATACTGGAAGCTTCATATAGAAGCAAGGAAGGCCTGGTGGCATTCCATTTTTTCCCCATTTTGAGATTTCAAGTAGATCACCTTTATTTATGCATCTATTTTAGCTTCTACTGTATTGGGATTCCATATTATTCCTCAAATGAACCTTAATTTTGGCTGTCTCTCCCAATATTTCTTCCTGGTCCTCTTCCTCCCTCCCCTTCCCCACGTGTTCCTCCTGCTCCAGCACCCTCATCTTCTATAATTATCTATTCTACTTCCTGTTTCTAAGGTGATACATCTTCTCCCGCCTCAACTCCTTTGGATCCTACAAATTGTATTTTGCTTGTCATTGACTCAAGAGCTAATATCCATATATGATGTATATTTGATATTTTATGTTTATCCTTTTGGGTCTGGGTTACTTCATTCAGGGTGATAGTTTTATACCTTTACCAGGGAATTTCATGATGTCTTTTTTTCTAACATAATATTTTTTATTGATTCTTTGGGAATTTCACATTATGCACCCCAAACATTCTCATTTCCCAGTCCTTCCATGTCCACCCCTCTACTCTTGTGGCTCCCCCTGTCCCTCCCCCAAAAAAAGGTAAAAAGAAAAAGCTGAAAAAGTCTGATTTGTGGAGTATGGTCTAACTCACAGTGGCCTGCCTTTTAAATATAACTTGGTCATACTCCTCCTGCACCCCTTCCAGAAGCCATCAATTATAGAGAGCTAACTTTAGCATCTTATCATATATTTTTTAGAGTCTTCTTTGATGGCTTCCTATTTAGGCTACTGGCTTTTTTGAGGGTTGGGTTGGGGGAAGATAGGGGTTGTCACAGAAGCCTTTCGTGTATCTCTTTCTCAACTATGTGTCTGCAATCATCAGCATCACTGCAAAAGTGGAGTCCTTGCTCTTTACAGTTAGTGGCAGCATGGACCAAGAGCTTCCACATTGTTTTTGGTGACAGCATGGACAAATAACTCAACCCCAACCTATAGTAGAATCATGGACTCTAAGGTCCATGGAGATAGCCTGAATCACAGTCATCACCGTGGACTTAGTTTGCAATGCAGGCCACTCATATCAATATGGTCCCTGATGGTAGCATGGCCCGGAGGCATCGATATGGCTCAGGTTGCAGACCAAACCACATCCACATGGCCTTCAGTGGTAACATGGGCCATGGACATCAACACAGACCCAGCTGCAGTAGGACCATGGACCCAGACAAGGCATACAGTGGCAGCATGAGCCAGACATCAGGTGTCAACATAGGTCACTCATATCAGCCTGGTCCTCATGGCTGCTGTGTCTCCAGTTCCCCTCCCTCCACAGTGTGCGTCACTAAGTTTTTCTATCTTTCCCATCTCTCTATAACGTACTTGCTTGTGGTAGTGGTGCCTGAAGCCCACAGTTCATATCCCTTTGGTCTACTTCAGTTGTCTTATTGCTCTTGCTACAACTTCAAGTACTATATTGAATAGAGATGGAGAGAGTAGAGAACCTTGCCCAATTCCGGATTTTAGAATTGCTTTGAGTTTCTCTCCACTTAAATTAATATTGGCTATGGGCTATAAATTAACTTTATTATGTCAAAGTATGTCCCTTTTTTCCCTAATCTTAAAAAAAAGGGGGAATGGTTTTGTGTAAAGAAATAGCTAAGATGGACTTAGCCCTCCCCCAACCACCTTTCTTTAACTGCTGAGGAGATGGTTTCCTGGGTAAGAGCACTTTTTCTACAATCCTATGGACCTGCATTAGTATTCCTATCATCTAGTTGTAAAGATAGATATAACAAATCCTGTAAACCCAGTGTTGGAAGAAGCAAACAGGAGGCTTATTGGGACTTGCTGGATGGCCAATCCATCCCCCACAGTGTGAGGTCGAGGCTCAGGGGAAGTCCTTGTGTGAAAGTTACGGTAAAGTGGAGAGTGACAGAGAAGGACACCCACGTCCTCTTTAGGCTTCTACAACAATGCATAAATGAGGCATCTGCACATTTTGCACACTTACACACACACACACACACAAGTAAAATTAAAAAAAGTCTGTTAAAAGTGTTTGTTTTTAAGAAAACCAAGAATTTAAAGAAAAGAGACTAATTAACATAGACAAATTAAATCCTTCTGATTCACCCTCAGTAATGTAGCTTTACTACGCATTGAGTACGTTTGCATCATTTGTCAACACAATTTCACTTACAGAACATTAATTCCATTAAGTTTTTGAAATGGTTATTTAAAACAACTTTTCTTAGAACTTCAAAAGTTTTAAATAAAAATTGTTAGGTACCGTTTTAAGGTGGAACTGATTGAAAATATGGCCATAGAAGCACTGGCTGAAACCCCCACAAAGCCCACTCCCTCTGCAGATGTTTGACCCTCATCCCACTCATCAGGGATGCACAACTCTTCTGATATATGTATAACTGATAAACAACTCAAAACTGATAAACAACTCAAAGTGCTTGTTTCCACATATCTTGAGGCTTTTTGAAATATTTGACAGTGTGAGTTACTGGTATTAAACCAAGACTAGTACAATGCAGGATGCAGTGCTTGATTTAGGTAAAAAGAAACCCTCTCGTTGATTTGACTGTTATGCTTTGGTTGTCAGCCTCATAAGCTCTGTGTAGGAAATATTTAATTTAGTGGAACATCAGTTTTGGAAAACTCAGAGCAAAAACTCATAAGAATTATTTAAAGAATTATTTAAAACATTAGTGGGACATCTGCTATGCCTTTGTTACCAATGCTCATGTTCTAGGTCGGAGTTCCCACGTTCTTGGTCTCTTTAAGGATGAAATAAAAGCCTACATAGATTGGAAGTAATAAGGAAGACATAAGGTAAAGCTATAGAACAGATTCAAATATTCTATAACATAACAGAGGGACATGAGTAGAAATATTTAAGGCAGTGGTTCTCAACCTTCCTAATGCTGTGATCCTTTAATACAGTTACTCACGTTATGATGACTTTAACATAAAATTATTTCTGTTGCTATTTCATAACTGCAATTTGGCTACTGTTATGAATCACAGTGTTAATATCTGATATGCAATCCATCTGAAAAGGTCATTCAACCCCAAAGGGGTAGTGACCCACAGGTTGAGAACAACTGATTTAAGGGATTCTGCTGGCTTAGTAAAGTGGTTCTTCTTCAAAATCTGTCCTGGGTAGTTGGCTAGGTTTCTGGCTCCAAGCATGGCTTTCCTATTGTTGAGCAGGCCTCAATTTAGAGGTCTTGGTTACCACCAAGGCATGCATACCACTACTGCACTGTTAGGCTTATCATGCCATGACGGTTGTTCCAATTATCAGGAAACGTACCGTGGCAGGACTATTGCCTCCCTCCTTAGAATGCTTGCATGGTTCTTTCTGATTCCATGAACCGAGTCAGGGAGGAGGCATTTGGGCTAGTTCCAGTCCAGAAGCTGTAGGCCCTGTGTCTGAAGTGCCAGTTGTCTTTGGCAATGCTGGCTTACCTTCCATCTCTCAGAGGACAACCAAGGGCATTAGAAATAGCCCAAATGTTTTGGGAGTTCCTTGGGAAACCATGGCCAACAACTCAAAAGTGAGCTTTTATGCCTGTTGTTTGGAGTTTTGTTAGCTAGTCTTTAGTTACTGGAGGGATCATTACCATCTCAGATGAGTACATTTTATTTAAACTCTATATGAATATTTATATGCAGACTTATATGCATTATAGATTTTTATTTAGTAGATAGCATAACTTATGACTTTTTTAGATATCCTTACTGCTACTTAACCATGCTGCTTCCTTCTTCTGTATTTATTTTCTCACTTCTAAGTAGAACCTTTTCTCTTTCCCATTTTCCTAGTCAAATCACTTACACCCTGATATTTCCCTCTCTATCACTCCCCCAGCCCTCACACTGGCAATGGTCCCCATTTACTTTCCTGGTATCTGCAGCTATTTCAGGATATGTAATCACACCTGAAGATTGGGGTTCGGGGCCTCCAGTGAGAACGAACATGCAGTGTTTGTCTTTTGGGGTAGCAAAATTCGTAACTGCATTCCAAATATTAGTCCTTATTTTTATAGATGAGTGTTGTCTTCACTCCTTATCAAGGAAACTTCTTTTTGTAACAGATATAGGCCATTATGAAAAACAACAACCAATCAAAATACAGAGCTGTGGAGCCCCAGCTATTTGTAGATGGATAGATCTACAAAACACTTCTACACCCAAGGCTCAGGAAACATTACAGAAGCGGGTACAGAAAGACTGTAGGAGCCAGAGTATTAGGGTGTTTGCTGTGGGACCGTATCTTCAGTAAAGTCCAAGCTACACATGTAAAGTCTCACCAACACCACTGACTGCCTAAGTATGAGCTGAGAGAGCACGAAAATAGAAATGCTAATGTTGAAGGGGGAACCATCCCAAGGCCTCAACCCCGGACTGAAGGCAGCTAAGGAGTGCAGAATGCAAGAGAAATAGTCTTGCCCAGGGAAGAGCAACTCTATTGGTTTCCCAATATAAAATGAAAACATACATACAAATAACATTGCACAGACTGAACAAGCTATGGTTAGTAATATATATGTATATAATACATAAAATATATTTATGTGTATTTGCATATGTGTACAAATATATATGCATGTAACAATAATCAATGAAAAAATGAAAACCAGGACATGAATTTGAAAGAAAGGATGGAGGGAAATATGAAAGGGTTTGGAGGGAGGAAAGGAAAGGTAGAAATGATGCAACTATATTATAATCTCAATAACAAAACTAATATTTTAAAATAATAATTATTATTTTTATTTATGATGATGGTGATGATGATGATGATGATGACAAAGCTTCCATAAAGGAAGCAATTCTGTTCTGCAGGGGTTGGGGTAGTTCCCTCAGGAGTAAGTCCCCTGCTTTTTAGGGACCAGATTAGTCACTGTCATGGAACTAGTCTGTCCTGTGTGCTTTCTGTCTTCCACATCTACCGGCTTGTTTTTCTGTCAGGTTGGAGTGCTTCTCAACACTTCCATCAGGGCTATCTTGAACTTTTAGGTTCTTTACTCACTAATTATGTAAAGTTCTTTCCTTTACAAGCCATCCAGTCTCAGGAATCCCGTTACAGCAGAAGAAAACAGAGGAAGACAGAACTAGATTAGTTCTAGACTAGTTCCCAAGGAACTAGATTATAAAAGTGCAAATCTGCTTATCTATCGAAGAATGCTTTAATTCTTTTTCTGGGGAAACGGCTCTGTTGCTTGTGATAAAAGCATTGGGACACGGGTTCAGATCCCTTGATGCAGTGCACAGGTCAGGTGCGGCGGTGAATGCCTGACCCCAGTGCTGGGGGATGGATAGGTAGAGAGATAGGCAGATCCTGACTGGCCTCCCTGTATGACAAATCTCAGGTTCAGTGGAAATACATTACTTCAAAATGGGCACGCATGGGCTTGCATTCCCCCAATATAGTATGGACACGTGCACACGTGTGTGTGTGTGTGTGTGTGTGTGTGTGTGTATGTGTGTCAGGTGCACAGACAGAGAGAAGAATGTGGTTTTTATTGTAGTGAGGGAGGAAGAAAATTTACTAGAGGCATTTTTTTTTCTTTTGCTGCAATGAGAGTTTAGGCTTTTATTGATTATCTATACTACTAGAAAAATATTCCTCCCTGTGGTGTTTGGATTCTAGAAAATGTGTCATTATGGCTCCTTCAAAATTAATTTTTAGTATGATCAGTAGAAATTTACATTGGGAGAGGTTTTTAAATGGGAAAAATAAAATCGAGTGGATTTTCATTTGTCTAGGGTTATGATGTGAAAACATTAATTTACATTGTAAAATGTTGTTCACAGCAAAATGTTAGTCGATTTCATAGGAAGAATGCTTTTGGATAGTAGGCTTGAGAGAAAATACCATTACCATCTGTGTGTGTGTGTGTATGTGTGTGTGTGTGTGTGTGTGTGTGTGTGTGTGAGAGAGAGAGAGAGAGAGAGAGAGAGAGAGAGAGAGAGAGAGAGAGAGATACGTCAATTTTGAGTTAATTTAAGCACTCAAGAAAGGAACTAAAATGAAATTCATGTGGAATGGCTCCTGACAGTCTGGTCAAACTCTTGAATAGTACACAATTGTTCAAACCCACAAGTTTAAATTTTTTTATATAGATGGCTACAGAACCTCTACTACCTGAGTTTCTTTTTTCATGAATTCTTGGCAGGAGTCTGGGCTGTAATTTGGAAGGCGTGGCTCTCTGAGCACAGAACTGCGTTTAGCATAGAGTGTAAGGTTTCTACCATTAGTAGAGTAAGCACTCCACATTCCAACAGGAATCACAATTAGGCTTGAGGAGAATTCTGGTGGGCAGGGAACGGATGATCTTTTCCACTCAACACTAGCACAATTCTTGGTTTGGGAGCAACTTGTAGACATTTTCAGGTCAGTACTTAAGAAACTCTAAAATACTCTGGTTTTTATCTGGTTTGATGATCTCTGCTTCATGAAAAATTTTTAGAAACTTGAGTTAGAAGTTAACAGCTTTAATGTGGTGGGAAATTGCATGACTGTATTTATGTTAGATTTTTCTTTAATTGCCATGGAATAAGATCTTATTTGGAGGGCTTCACAGTCTCTTTATAAAACCTTTATGTTAGTAGTTTCCTGCTTCAACACTCATAGAAAATTATGTTTGATATAACACTTTGAAGTAGAGATTGCTGTAGAAGATGACTAAAAATTTTGTCCAGCTTATTTGAAAACTGAGGGGATCTATATCCTAGAAAACTGTACTTTTCTTCTTTTTCTTTTTTCTTCACTCTCTGGTCCATATTTCTCTCTCTTTCTTTCCCCCCTCTCTCTCCTTTCATTCATTCTTTCCTTTCTTCCAAGTTACCATCCTCATTTCATTTTCTTTTGGCAGTTGTTACTATGCAGCTCAGATTTGCTTGGAACTTGTGCTCCTCTTTCCTCAGTCACCCAAGCACTGCACCACCCCACCCAGTTGAAATAGATAATCTCTTTTTTAATTAAATTGATTTATTTTATTAATTACAGTTTATTTACTTTGTATCCCAGCTGTAGCACCCCCCTGTCTCCTCCCAAACCAGTCCTCCCTCCTTCTTCTCATATGCTCCTTCCCCAAGTCCAATGATAGGGAGGTCCTTCTCCCTTTCCATTTGACCCTAGCCTATCAGGTCTCATCAGGACTGGCTGCATTCTCCTCCTCTGTGTCCTGGGTAAGGCTGTTCACCATCTCAGGGCGAGATGATCAAAGAGCCAGCCACTGAGTTCATGTCAGAGACAGTCCCTGTTTCCATTACTAGGGACACTGAGCTGCCATGAGCTACACCTGTGCAGGAGTTCTAGGTTATCTCTATGCATGGCCCTTAGTTGAAGTATTAGTTTCAGAAAAAGACCCCTGTGCCCAGATTTCTTGGTTCTGTTGCTCTCCTTGTGGAGCTCCTGTCCCCTCCAGGTATTCCTATCTCCCCCTTCTTTCATAAGATTCCCTGCACCCTGCACAAAGTTTGGTTATGATTCTCAGCATCTGCTGGGTAGAATCTTTCAGAGGTCCTTTGTGGTAGGCTTTTGTCCTGTTCCCTGTTTTCTCCCTTTTCCGATGTCCATCCCGTTTATTTTTCTGAATGAAGATTGAGCATCTTACCCAGAGTCGTCCTTCTTGATTAGCTTCTTTAGGTGTACAGATTTTAGTATGATTAACCTATATTATATGTCTACTATCCACTTATAAGTGAGTATATACCATGTGTGTCTTTCTGCATCTGGGATATCTCACTCAAGGTGATCTTCTCTAGTTCCCACCATTTGCCTGCAAGAAACCCAGAATTACTAAAACAATCCTCTACAAAGATCCTCTATAAAAGATCTTCTGGAGTTATCTCTATCCCTGATCTCAAGCTGTACTATAGAGCAATAGTAATAAAAACTGCATGGTACTGGCATGGAAACAGCATGGTGGATCAATGGACTCGAATAGGAGAGACAGAAATAAACCCACACAATTATGGACACCTGATCCCACCACACAATGGAAAAAAGACTGCATCTTCCACAAATGGTGCTGGTCTAATTGGATGTCTACATGTAGAAAAATGCAAATAGATCCATATTTATCACTGTGCACAAAACTAAAGTCCAAGTGTATCAAAGACCTCAACATAAAAGCAGACACACTGAACCTGTTAGAAGAAAAAGTAGGGAAGAGCCTAGAACTCATTGGCACAGGAGACAACTTCCTGAACAGAACACCAACAGCACAAACTCTAAGATCAACACTCAATAAATGGGACCTCATGAAACTGAAAAGGATTCTGTCATTAGAACAAAACGACAGCCTACAGACTGGGAAAGGATCTTCACCAACTCTTTATCTGACAGATGCCTAATTTCCAGAATATATAAAGAACTCAAAAAGTTAAACAGCAACAAATCAAGTAATCCAATTAAAAAATGGGGTACAGAGCTAAACAGAGAATTCTCAATAGAAGAATATCAAATGGCAGAGAAACATTTAAAGAAATGCTCAACATCCTTAGCTACCTGGGAAATGCAAATCAAAATGACCCTGAGATTTCATCATACACCCATCAGAATGGCTAAGATCAAAAACCCAGGTGAGAATACATGTTGGAGAGGATGTGGAGAAAGGGGAACCCTCCTCCACTGCTGGTGGGAGTGGAAACTTGTGCAAATCAATCTGTCGCTTTCTCAGACAATTAGGAATAGTGCTACCTCAAGGTCCAGATCTACCTCTACTAGGCATATATCCAAAAGAGGCTCACCTATACAACAATGCAATTTGCTCAACCATGTTCATAGAAACTTTATTTGTAATAGCCAGAAGCTGGAAACAACCCAGATATCCCTCAGTTGAGGAATGGATACAGAAATTGTGGTACATTTACACAACGGAATACTACTCAGAAATTAAAAACAAGGAAATAACAAAAGAGATAATTTCTTAAAGAATGATTATATGGCTGTGTCTATTGAGAACTCAGTATATTCAAATTACATGATTGATTTTTGAGCATAAAATTATTAACCCTTACGAAGAAGGGACTTGTCATAGACACATGTGTGTGTGTGTGTATGTATGTGTATGTGTGTGTGTTTTTGGGGACTGAACATGCTAGGCAAGTTATGTGCCCAGGAACTTTTTTGTACAAAGACAATGTGAATATTTTAAGGATACAAAGTAAATATTCTGACATCAGGAGCTCAGAGTAGAATGGAAGAATGAAGACCTTAAGCACAGATAAATAGGTCCATAACTGACCTGAAGAATAGAGGTTTCCTGAATCATATTGGACCCATAAAAGAAAGAAAGAATGTGTGTCAAGATAGTCAAAGCTGAGATTCTGGAGGTTGTGTCCTGAAGATACTTTACAGTGCTTTATGGAAGGCAGCTCAGCCTCAGAGAACAGGTAAGTTTGATTTAGTTATTCCTTCTTGTGTACACTTTCTTGCAACAACAATAACAACAACAACGACATCTATAAACCTAAACATCCCTCCTTTGATCCCCAGTTCTGCAGATAGCCTAATAGAAGACCTCATTGTTATATGGCATGATAAATGCAAGGGAAGGGAATTGGATGTCTGAGACATACCGGTAGTTGTTAGGAACTTAAAATAAGTTTTTAGCATCTATATTAATTTCTTTTCCTGTTGCTGTGATAAAGTACCCTGAAAAAAGCAACTCAAGGGAGATAGGATGTATTTTAACTCTCAGTTTAAGAGTTCACAGTTCAAGTCCATTATGGCTTGGCATCAAGGAAGTAGAAGCTTGAGGCATCTGCTCACCTTACACTCACCATCAGGAAGCAGAAAGACATGAATGCTTATGTTCTTCTAATTTTCTCTTTTCTAGAGTCTATAACCTCCACCTAGAGAATGATGCTACCCACAGTACATGGGATTTCCCACTTCAATCAGAATAAACCCTTCAAGGCTTGCCAGAGACTTACCTCATAAGTGAGTTTACATTCTGTCAAGATGACAACACAAACCATCATAGCATATCATAGTCTATAAACTGATTCCATTATTTTTATTCTATTCTTACACAATAAATCCTGACTTTATCTTCCACTTCCTCCGCTCCTCTCAGCAGCAGCCCTCCCTGTCCCCAGTCTCCAGATCCACTACTCCTTCATTTCCCTTCAGAAAAGAGCAGGCCCCCCATTGACATCAACTGGACCGTGAATTATACGATGCAATGAGACTAGTTACAAACCAACGTATGAAGGCTGGACTAGGCAACTGAGTGAGAGGGAAAGGGTCTCAAGGGCGGGCAAAAAGTCAGATACACTCCCTCTGTCAGGAGCTGCACAAGAACAACATTACGCAACCAGAGCATGCAAGAAAACCTAGCACAGCCCCATGCAGCTTCCAGGGTTGTACTTCAGTGTCTGTGAGCTCATACGAACCTTGCTTAGTTGATTCTCCTGGTGTCCTTGAGCCCTCTGGCTCCTAGAATTCTTTCTCCTTTTCTTCCCTGGGGTTCCTTGACTTGTGTGTAATGTTTGGGTGTGGGTCTCTGCATCTACTCCCATCAGTTGCTGGATGAAGCCTTTCTGATGACAGTTGGACTAGACACCATCTATTAGTATAGCAGAATTTAGTTGGTAATCACTGACTTCTTTGGTGTTTTGTTTTTTTTTTCAGTCTCGTTTCATTCTACCCTAGGTCTCTGAGCCATTGAGCTTCTGGTTTCTGGCCATCCAGGCAGTGTGGGGCATAGAGTCCATCTGTGGCTTGGGACTCAACTTAGAGCAGTTAACAGTTGTCCATTCCCACAAGCTCAGAGCCACCATTTTCCCAGCACAGCTTCCAGGTAGGAAAGGTGTAGGTCAAAGGTGTAGGGTTGGTGTCCAAGTCTTACCAGTAGGAGCCTTACTAGGCTACTGAAGATGGCTAGTTAAAGACCCCATATCCTCCATCACTGGGAGTTCTTGCTAGGATCATCTTTAGAGGTTCCAGAAAGTTTCCATTGCAAAAAGTTTCCATATATTCCCCTTAAATGCCCCCCAAATTTAATCATCTCTCCCTATAATCTCTCCCTCCATCCCTTCCTCCTTCACCTCTTCCTTCCTGTTCCCATCCCCACATGACCTCAGTCTACACACAAAATTTATTTTATTTCCCCTTCCCAGGGAGACCCATGTACCCTCCTAGTTACTCAGCCTCTTTGAGTCTGTGGATTGCAGCGTAATTATCCTTTGCTTAAAAGCTGATATCAACATATAAGTGAGTATGTATCATTTTTCCTTCCAGGGTATGGGTTACCGCACTCAGGATGATTTTTTTTCTGTAGTTACGTCCATTTGCCTGCAAATTTCATGATGTTATTTTTTTTTAACAGCCAAATAACAAACTGTCCTGTAGATGTACCACACTTTCTTTGTCCATTATTTTGTTGGGGGATATTTAGGTTATTTCCAATTTCTGGCTGTTATGATAAAATTGCTGGGGAAACAGTTGAGCCAGTGTCCTTGTGGGAGGATGGAGTGTCCTTCGGGTATAGGCTCAAGAGTGATAGAGCTGGGGAGTGAGGTACCAGTTTACCATGTTGACTTTCATAGTGGCTCTACAAGTTTGCATTCCCACTAGCAATGGAAAAGTGTCCCCCCTGCTCCACATTCTTGCCAGCATGAACTGTCACTTGTGTTATTGATCATAGATACTCTGACAGGTATAAGCTGGAATCCCAAAGCAGTTTATATTTGCATTTCTCTGATGGCTAAGGATATTAAATACTTCTTTAGGTGTTTTTCAACCATTTGAGATTCCTGTATTGCGAATTCTCTGTTTAGCTCTACACCACATTTTTAAATTGGACTGTTCAGTTTGTTGATGCCCAGCTTCTTGAGTTCTGTATATATTTTGTATTATTAGCTATCTAGTCAGTTGCTGGGTTGGTGAAAATATTTTTCCATTCCATAAGTTGCCATTTTTGGTGCCTTTGATGGTGTCCTTTGCCTTATATGAGCTTTTCAGTTTCATCGGGTTTTATTTATTACTTGTTGATCTTAGTGCCTGTGTGATCAGTGTTCTGTTTAGGAAGTTGTCCCCTGTGCTCATTGATTCAAGGTTATTTCCCTCTATCAGTTCAATGTGTCTAGTATTATGTTGATGTCTTTGATACACTTGGACTTGAGTTTTGTACACGGTGATAAATATGAATCTATTCCTATTCTTCTATATGCAGATATCTAGTTAGATCAGCACCATTTGTTGAAAATGCTTTCTCTTTTTCATTTTATATTTCTGCTCTCTTTATCAAAAAAATCAGGATTTCATAGATGAGTGGATTTATATGTGAGTCTTCAAGTCAATTTCATTAATCAACATGTCTTTTCATGCTAATTTTATTTTTATTATTATAAGTCTATAATATAGCTTGAAATCAGGGAGGGTGTTATTTCAGTAGGTTATTTTATTGTTCCAAATTGTTTTAGTTATCCTGCTCTTAATTTTTTTAATGAAGCTGAGTATTGTCTTTTCAAGGTCTGTATAGATTTGTAATTTTGATAGGGATATCTGTAGATTGCTTTTGGTAAAATTGGCACTTTTATTGTGTTAATTCTACTGATCCATGAGCACAAGAGATTGTCTTAGTTAAGGTTTTAGTGCTGTGAAGAGACACCATGACTATGGCAGTTCTTATAAAGGAAAATGTTTAATTGAAGCTGATTTACTGCTTCAGAGGTTCAGTCCACTAAAATCATGCCAGGAAACATTGCCATTTGCAGCCAGACATGGTGCAGGAGAAGCCAAGAGTTCTACATCTTGATCTGAAAGCAGAAGGATAATCCTGGGTTCTAGAATGGAAACCTCAAAGCCTGGCCCCACAGTGACATACTTCTTCCAACAAGGCCACCTCTCCTAATGGTATCAGGAGTAGGATAGGGGCCTACCATTCAAACATATGAGTCTACGGTGAAAATACCTATTCAAATCGCCATATTCCACTCCCTGGCCCCCATAGGCTTTTTAGCCATAACAGAATGCAAAAATTTAGTCAGTCTAACTTCAAAAGTCCTCATGGTCTATAACAGTCTCAAACTTGTTTAAAAGTCCAAAGTTCAAAGTCTCTTCTGAGATTCATGTAAACTCTTCACTGTAATCCCCTATAAAATCAAAATAAAAAAGAGATCACATACTTCCAACATAAAATGGCACAGGATATACATTACTAATCCACAATGTAGGAAAGGGAGCACAGTGAGAAAATAGTAGGCCAAAAGAAGATCAAAATTATCTAGACATTAACCCAATTAAAAAATGGGGTACAGAGCTAAACAGAGAATTCTCAATAGAGGAACATCGAATGGCAGAGAAACACTTAAAGAAATGCTCAACATCCTTAGTCATCAGGGAAATGAAAATCAAAACGACCCTGAGATTTCACCTTACACCCATCAGAATCAAAAACTCAAGTGACAACACATGTTGGAGAAGATGTGGAGAAAAAGGAACCCTTCTCCATTGCTGGTGGGAATGTAAACTTGTACAACCACTCTGGAAATCAATCTGGCGCTTTCTTAGACAATTATAAATAGTGCTTCCTCAAGATCAGCTATACCACTGCTAGGCATATATCCAAAAGATGTTTAACTATACAACTAGGATATTGTATCCTGCCACTTTGCTGAAGGTGTTTATCAGCTGAAGGAGTTCTCTGGTTGAATTTTTGGGGTCGCTCATGTATACTATCATATCATCTGCAAATAGTGACACTTTGACCTCTTCCTTTCCGATTTGTATCCCCTTGATCTCCTTTAGTTGTCTTATTGCTCTGGCTAGGACTTCAAGTACTATGTTGAAGAGATATGGGGACAATGGACAGCCTTGTCTTGTCCCTGATTTCAGTGGGATTGATTTAAGTTTCTCTCCATTGAGTTTGATGTTAGCTATAGGCTTGCTATATATTGCCTTTACTATATTTAGGTATGTGCCTTGTATCCCTGATCTCTCCAAGACTTTAAACATGAATGGGTGTTGGACTTTGTCAAATGCTTTTTCGGCATCTAAGGAGATGATCATGTGGTTTTTCTCCTTCAGTTTATTTATGTAGTGGATTACATTGATGGATTTCCATATGTTGAACCACCCTTGCATGCCTGGGATGAAGCCTACTTGGTCATGGTGGATGATATCTTTGATGTGTTCTCGGATTCGGTTTGCAAGTATTTTATTGAGTATTTTTGCATCAATGTTCATAAGAGAGATAGGCCTAAAGTTCTCTTTTTTTTGTTGGGTCTTTGTGTGGTTTAGGTATTAAGGTGACTGTGGCTTCATAGAATGAGTTTGGTAGTGTTCCTTCTGTTTCTATTTTGTGGAATAGCTTGAGGAGAATTGGAGTTAGCACTTCTTTGAAGGTCTTGTAGAATTCTGCGCTGAAGCCAGAATTCTTGATAGAGGAATATCGAATGGCAGAAAAACACTTAAAGAAATGCTCATCCTCATTAGCCATCAGGGAAATGCAAATCAAAACGACCCTGAGATATCACCTTACACCCATCAGAATGGCCAAGATGAAAAACTCAAGCGATAACACATGCTGGAGAGGTTGTGGAGAAAGGGGAACCCTCCTCCACTGCTGGTGGGAATGTAAACTGGTACAACCACTCTGGAAAGCTATCTGGCGCTTTCTAAGACAAATAGGAATAGTGCTTCCTCCAGACCCAACTATACCACTGCTAGGTATATACCCAAAGTTTGTTCAAATACACAAAAAGGACACTTGCTCAACCATGTTTATAGCAGCTCTATTTGTAATAGCCAGAACCTGGAAACAACCCAGATGTCCATCAACGGTGGAATGGGTACAGAAATTGTGGTATTTTTATACAATGGAATACTACTCAGCAATCAAAAAGGAGGAAATCATGAAATTTGCAGGCAAATGGTGGGATCTAGAAAAGATCATTCTGAGTGAAATATCCCAGAAGGAGAAAGACAAACATGGGATATACTCACTTATATAGACCTCTAAGATATGATAAACATAATGAAATCTATACACCTAAAAAAGATAATCAATTGAGCGGACATGGGGTAAGATGATCAATCCTCATTTAGGAAGACAGATGGGATGTGCATTGAACGTATGACAGGAGTCTACTGAGCGCATCTGAAAGACTCTAACTAGCAGTGTTTTCAAAGCAAAGACTCATGACCAAAGCTTTGGCAGAGTACAGGGAATCATAAGAAAGAAGGGGAGTTAGTCTGATGGGGAAAGGATAGGAGCTCCACAAGGACCAAATATATCTGGGCACAGGGTCTTTTCTGAGACTGACATTCAACCAAGGACCATGTATGGATATAACCTAGAACCTCCACTCAGATGTAGCCTGTGGTAGCTCAGTAACCAATTGGTTTCCCAAAGTGAGGGGAACAGGGACTATTTCTAACAGGAACTCAATGACTGGCTCTTTGGTCTCCCCACCCCCGAAGGGAGGAGCAGTCCTGTTAGGCCACAGAGGAGGGCTTTGCAGCCAGTCCTGAAGATACCTGATAAAACAGGATCAGATGAATGGGGAGGAGGTCCCCCCTATCCTATGGACTTGGAAAGGGGCACGGTGGAGATGAGGGAGGGAGGGAGGGACTGGGAGGGAATGAGGGATCGGGACACGGCTGGGATACAGAGTTAATAAAATGTAACTGATAAAAAAAATAAAAAATAAAAAAAAAATTAAAAAAAAAAAACCAAAACAACTAGGATATTTGTTCAACCATGTTCATAGCAGCTTTATTTGTAATAGCCAGAAGCTGGAAACAACCCAGATGTCCCTCATTTGAGGAATGGATACAGAAATTGTACATTTACACAATAGAAGACTACTTAGCAATAAAAACAAATAAATCATGAAATTTGCAGGCAAATGGTGGGATCTAGAAAAGATCATTCTGAGCTAGGTATTCCAGAATCAGAAAGACACACATGGTATATACTCATTTATAAGTAGATATTAGACATACAATATAGGATAATCATTCTAAAATCTGTACATCTAAAGAATCTAAGCAAGAAGGAGGACCCTTGGTAAGATGCTCAATCTTCTTTCAGAAAGGCAAACGAAATGGACATTGGAAGAGGGAGAAATCATGGAACAGGACAGGTGCCTACCACAGAGAGTCTCTGAAAGACTCTACCCAGCGAGTATCAAAAACATATGCTGAGATTCATAAACAAACTTTGGGCAGAGTGCAGGGAATCTTGTGAAAGAAGGGGGAGATAGAAAGACTTAGAGGGAACAGGAGCTCAATAAGGAGAGCAACAGAACCAAAAAATCTAAGCACAGGGGTCTTTTCTGAGACTGATACTCCAACCATGGACCACACATAGAGATAACCTCGAACCTCTGCACAGATGTAGCCCATGGCAGCTCAGTGTCCAAGAGGGTTCCCCAGTAATAGGAACAGGGACTGTCTCTGACATGAACTCATGGGCTGGCTCTTTGATCACCTCCTCCTGAGGGGGGAGCAATCTTACCAGTCCACAAAGGAAGACAAAGAAGCCAGTCCTGATGAGACCTGATAGACTAGGGTCAGAGGAAGAATCATTGGACTGGGGGAGGGGTATAGGAGAAGAAGAGAGAGGGAGGGCAGGATTGGGAGGGAATGAGGAAGGGAGCTACAGCTGTGATACAAATTAAATAAAGTGCAATTAATAAAAATAAAATTAAAATTAAAAAAATAGCTAGACAAACCCTGAACTCTGCATCTCCATGTCTGATGTCAAAATGCTCTTCAGATCTCTAATTCCTTTTAAATTTGTTTACTGCAAGACACTTCTTTCTCCTAGGCTGGTTCCCCTCCCTTTAAGGAGCTTTCTTTGACACATATCCCACAGCTTTGGAATCTCCAATATTTTGGGGGCTAAGGCAACTTCAACTTCACAGGTTCACACAATGGCCTTTCCAGTCCCACCCACCTCCCTCCCTCTCCCAACCCCATGCTCCTCCACTAGTTCACTGAAAAGGGGGAGTCTTCCTCCTCTACTATCTGACAGTAGCATATTGAGTCTCATCAGGACTAACTGGATCCTCATCCTCTGTGTCCTGGTAAGGTCATCCCACCAGGAGGAAGTGATCAAAAAGCAGGAAACCTAATTCATGTCAAAGACTGTCTCTGCTTCCTTTACTAGGGTACCCACTTGGGGTTTGAGCTGCCTAATGCCTACATTTGAGCAAGTGCTTCTCCACCATTCGAGATTTCTCTGTAGAGAATTCTCTGTTTATTTCTGTATCCCATTTTAAAAATTGAATTATTTGGTTTGTTGGTGTGTAATTTCTTGAGTTCTTTATATATTCTGGATACTCCTGTACCTCATAAACTCCTTCAGCAAAGTGGCTGGATACAAGATTAATTAAAAAAATCAGTAACCCTCTTGTAATAAAATCACAAATGTGCTGAGAAAAAAATTAGGGAAAGCACAGCCTTCATAATAGCCACAAATAATATAGATAATCTAGGAGTAACTCTAACCAAGGAAGACAAAGGCCTGTATGACAAGAATTTTGTCTCTGAAAAAAGAAATTGAACAAGATGCCAGAAGATAGAAAGATCTCCCATGTTCATGAATAGTTAGGATTAATATAGTAAAAATGGCCAACCCACCAACAACAATCAACAGATTCAATGCAATCTCCATCAAAATACCAGCACATTTTTTTCATAGACCTTGAAAGAACAATTCTAAACTTTATATGGAAAAACAAATAGCCCAGAATAGCTAAAATGATCCTATACAATAACAGAACTTCTGGAGGTATCTCCATACATGACCACAAGCTGTACTACAAAGCAATAGTGATAATAACTACATGGTACTGACACAGAAATAGGCCGATTGATCAATGGAATCCAAGTGAAGACCCAGAAATAAACCCACACACCTATGCACACCTGATTTTTGACAAAGGAGCAAAACAACAACAACAACAACAACAAAAAAAAAACAAAAACATACAATGGAAAAAAGATAGCATCTTGAACAAATGGTGCTGGTCTAACTAAATGTTTACATGAAGAAAAATGCAATAGATCCATATTTATCACCCTGCAGAAAACTCAAGTCCAAGTAGATCAAAGACCTCAACATTAAGCCAGATATACTAAATCTGCTGTAGGAGAAATTGGCTAAGATCCTTGAACTCATTGGCACAGGAGACAGCTTCCTGAACAGAACACCAACAGCTAAGTCTCTAAGATCTACAATTAATAAATGGGACCTCTTGACATGGAAAAGCTTCTGTAAAGCAAAGGACATCGCCAATAGAATGTAATGACAGTCTAGATTGGGAAAAAATCTTCACCAATGTTACATCAAATAAAGGGGGTCAGGAAATTTTGAGATTTAGCATTTTCTTTGGTGGATGCATTGATTTCTTCCATTGTATCTTCTACACCTGAAATTTTCATCCATCTCTCATACTCTGTTGAGGATGCTTATATCTGTAGTTCCTGTTTTCTTCTCTAAGTTCTTTCTCTCTAGGATTTCCCCAATTTGTGCTTTATTTATTGTTTCCATTTCTATCTTAAGATCTTGAATTGTTTTATTAATTTCTTTCACCGGTTTGTGTTTTCCCGCATTTAAAAAGATGATTTGTTCAATTTCTTCACCTCATTGTTTGTATTTTTCTGTATTTCTTTGAGTGATTTAGTCATTTCCTCCCTACAAACTTCTCTATAAGCCTCAGTCTATTTGACTATATCTTCCTGTATTTCTTTACATGTTTTTTTTTATTTCCTCTGTTGTCATCTTCATTAGCATAGATTTAAGGTCATTATCTTGTGTTTCAGTTTGTGTTAAGGTATTCAGGGATGCTCGGCTTGAGATAACTAGGTGTTGGAGCTGCCTATATTGGCCTGGCTTTTGTTGATTGTGTTGTACCCTGGTCTTTAGCTGTCTGGTTCTCTCTGGCAGTTGCGGGTAGTTTCTGGTGCCCACTGGAGTTCTGGGGGCCAGTGGGTGCTAGAAGAGCTCTGGGCAGAAAGCTGGGTGTTCTCACAGGACCCCTCCTCAGATCAATGGTTATGGTCTCGACTGGCCTGTGTTTCTCAGGGAATTGCCAAGGCTCTCCTCAGATGTATGATGCTGAGGAGTACCTGTACTCTCCTGGAGCCTAGGAGAAGTCTCGGAGGCAGCTGTCCTGCCACTGCCTTTCTTACTCTGAGGTAATGAGCTACAACTTCCCAGGCACTGGGCTCAGACACTGTGCTTGCCAGATGCAACAATCTTGGAGAGCCAGTAAGCCCAAGATCTGCTTGTTCTCCCTATGGAGACAGGTTGAACTTTGGAGCAGTGTCTGGAGCTGTTCCTGTGGCTTCCCAGTGTCAGGCTGCCTGAGGTTGGAGCTGTGTGCCTGGTACCCAGAAGGTATTCATGGCCAGTGAGAGCAGCTCAAAAGCAAGTGGCTATACGCTGAGACTGCTTGGGAAACCAGGAACTTTCCTGGAGATTAGATGGGTGACCTGAGGTCAGACCCACTCTTTTCCCCCACAGTAGGGTCTCCTCTCATCTGGGAAACAGAGATGCTCGTGTTTTGGGGCCCACACTTTGGTCTGTTGATCACTCTGCAGTCACTGCTGTCCTGCTGATCAGACACAGTGTGTGATTGGTGCCGCCATTTTGGATCTTCTTCCTTTTCTTTAAGTTGGGAGAACTACCTTCTATGATTTTGTTAAAAATGTTTTCTGGTCCTTGGAGCTGGAACTCTTTACCTTCTTCTATTCCTATTATTCTTAGCTTAGGTCTTTTCATAGTATCCTAGATTTCCTGGGTGTTTTGTGTCAGGAATTTGTTACATTTAACATTTTCTTTGACGGTTGTATTGATTTCTTCTATTGTATCTTCTATGCCTGAGATTTTCTCTTCCATCTCTTGAATTTTGTTGGTGATGTTTGTGTCTGTTGTTCCTGTTCTCTTCCCTAGGTTTTTCATCTCCAGGATTCCCTCAGTTTGTTTTTTCTTTTTGCTTCTACATCCATTTTTTAGGTCTTGAACAGTTTTCTTCATTTCCTTCACCTGTTAATTCTTTTTCCCTGTATTCCTGTAAGAGATTTATCCATTTTTCTTTAAAGGCCTCTATCATCCCTGTAAGGTTGGATTTAAGGTCATCTTCTTGTGCTTTAGCTGTGTTCAGATATCCAGGGCTTGTTGTAGAAGGATAGCTGGGCTCTGGTGATGACATATGTCCCTGGCTCTTTGTTGATTGTGTTTTTAAAAATTAATTAACTAATTATTTTTTTTTACATTACATCCTGATTGTAACCCCCTCCAATATTTCCTACTGGTTTCATCTGTCCTTCCTCTTCCCCTTATCACTCCTCCCTACTTCTCAGAAAATGGGAGTCCCTCACCCCCATGCATGTCACAAACCCATCTGAGCACATCATGTTATGTCAGGAATCAGAACTCCATCCTCTTTCCCTGTAGCTTGGTGAGGCAGCCCCACTAGGGGGAAGTGATTAAAAAGCAGGCAACATAGAAGAAAGTCCTGTCAAAGACAGGCCCTGCTCACCTTACTAAGGAACCCACATAAAGACTGAGCTGCCTATCTGTGTAGGGGACCCTGGTCCATTTCATGCATGGTCCTTGATTGGTGTTTCATTCTGCATAACCCCCATCCTCTGGTTAGTTGGTTCTTTTGGTCTTCTTGTAGAGCTCCTGCCCTCACTCTCCCACAAGTTTCTCTGTGTTCTTATGCTGGTCTTTAGCCATCAGGATTTCCTTGGTGTTGGCTAAATGTTCCCAATGCAGGCCCCCTCAGGGAGTCAAGCTCCACAGGACTGCCAATGGAGCTCAGGGAAGAGCGCACTGCTCACCTCTGGTAGCTGTGCTTCAGGTGGACTAGAATGTTCCTGGGCTCCACAGGCCCCTGCTGGCTGTGCCCAGGTGGATCAGGCAGGTAGGGAACAGGCAGATGGGGCTCTGTGCTAAATGTTGTTGGGATTCTCCTCTCTAAACTTCTTGTACCTTATAGGCTTGTCCTTATAGTTTAGGAATTTTATTTTATTTTATTTTTGATTTTGTTGAAAATATTTTCTGGGCCTTTGAGCTGGGATACTTCTCTTTCCATTCATATTATTTTTAGGTTTAGTTTTTTAATTTTTTATTTATTTTTTTATTGTGTTCCAGATTTCCTGGATAAGCTGTCCAGGAATTTTTTAGATTTAACATTTTTTTTTCACAAATATATCTATTTTTTTTCTCTTGTATCTTCAATACCTGGGATTTCCTCTTCCATTTCTTGTTCTTTCGGTGATTCTTGTGTCTGTAGTTCCTGTTTGCTTAACTATATTTTATATTTCCAGAAATTTCCTCAGTTTATATTTTCTTTCTTGCTTCTGTTTCCCTTTTCAGGTCTTGAACAATTTCACTATTTGTTTCCTTTATCTGTTTATTTTTCCCTTTGTCTTTCTTTGAGAGATTTACTTATTTTTATTTACTTCCTCCAAATTTTGTCTTTTCCTCAATTTCTTTAAAGGGATTTGTTCATTTCTTTTTTAAGGGCCCCTGTCATCTTCATAAAGTTGCTTTAAGGTCATTTTCTTGTGTTTCAGTTGTATTAGAACATTCTGGACTTGCTGTAGCAGATAGAGTAGGTGGTGACATATTGCCTTGACTATTATTGATTGTGTTCGTACTGGCATTTAGGCATCTGGGCTTGGGGTGATTATAGGTACAGTTTCTGATTTCTGAGTTTTCCTGTTGGATGGGTGTTTTCTTACTAGTTTTCTTCTCTGGTTTTTCCATGCAAGTTGGGACTGAACTTCCGATGCCTGTGGTGGCCTGTGGTTGAGGAGGGTATTCTCTGGAATTGAGGGTTGGGACATGGCAATGAGGAGGGGTTGAGGGGATTGGAGATTGAGGGGGTTGAAGAAAGCTGAGAGTGTGAAGGGGCATCCCAGGGTGGTTCCAATACCTGGAGTTCTGGCTGCCAGCACAGCCAGTGGTCAGTCTCCACCTGATTGGGGGCTGCAACTCTGTGGGGGTAAAGGGGAGTGGTGGTTGGGTAGCAATGGAGCAGTGGGATCAGTCTGAAGTGAGTAGCCTACTTGGAGTTCTGGCACCTGTCATGGCCATTAGTGGCTTCAGCCAGAATTGTGGGAAACTCTTTCAGTCTTACAGTAAATCTGAAGGCTTCCCCTCTGCTGCGAGATTTAGCTTGAGCTCCATTAGAACATTATGGCAGAGACTTTGTTCTTATGGAGGAGGTGCTATTGCAACCCTTGGTAGCCCTCCCATAACTTCATCTTGCAGAAGAGAAAAAGACATCATGAGAATCTGGGATATTTTATTAATATAATATATATAATATAATAAAAAGACGATGGTACTTTTTTTTTTCTATTGCTCTTAGAAATGTCTAAAATGTATCAGTGCTGATGAAAGGTGAACCAAATCTTTAGTGACCTCAAGATGGTTACTGAAAGCCCAAGGGAGAAGAAAATCTGTCTCCCTTTCCTGCCAGGCAGATAGGGATGTGAAGAGTCCTCCATTAAGGGCTCCTTGTCCTGAGATGACAATGAACAGCTGTTGCTGCTAGCAAGTGCTTTGGAGGTGCTCCCGAGGGCAATGATCAAGGACTAGAAGTTCTGATTTTCACATCGTTTCATCAGAAGCAGCTGGCTGCAAACCCAAAGGAACAAGCAGAAACCTTGATTACTGCCTTGGTGTTGCTATGTGGGTTACTGAAAAGGCCCAGTCTTTTCAGAATGTAAAAAGGAATACCAACCCCCAAATTCCTCTTTCCAGTGATTCAGATATAGACTCTGCAAGATGAGAGATGAAATATTTAACCAATATTTAACTTCCTTCCTTCCTTCCTTCCTTCCTTCCTTCCTTCCTTCCTTCCTTCCTTCCTTCCTTCCTTTTGTTTTGGTTTTTGAGACAGAGTTTCTCTGTATAGCCTTGACTGTCCTGGACTCACTCTGTAGACCAGACCAGGCCTAGAACTCAGAGATTCCTCTTCCTCTGCTTCCCCCGGTGCTGGGATTGCAGCCACCATGCCTGGCTACTTTCTTTCAGTGCATGCGCTCTGGAGTACCTTTCTGTGCTTACTTGTCTAGAGTTCCCTGAGAACTTGACATTAGGGCACCAAGAGTTTAGAAGAACTTAGGTTGATACTGTTGACCATTTGTAGTGCTAGGGAGCAGAGGCTACAATGATGATATGTCTTTCTTTTGAGACTATTAATTTGGCAAAGAAGATATGTACACAACTCCTAAAGTGGAATAATTAACCCTTGAGAACAGAGGAGATGCTGAGTGTGAACTCATTCTGTGTTTAGGTAACAGTGATAGGGAGTGTGAGGGTGAGGATAGAGTGGGAGGTTAGCCATGATGAATCATCTTCAAGCCCACCTAGCAGTAATCCACGGCACTTTAGCCTACCAGCTTTCTCCTTGAGTAGACTTCTCAATTCCATACATATTTTTGAATCAATCCTTTAACTAAGAAATTTCTACTTCCTTGCATTAAGTATGAGTTAAGTTCTGTGATTGACAGCAAGCTTCCTAGGCAAGACACTCTGCTTTGCGAAGGAGTACTAAGGAAGAAATCTGCTTTTTGGTATTTCAAGGAGGCTTCTCTGTGTGAGTTATTGCTGAGGGTTTGCAGCTGCCGTGTTTGTTTACATCACGCCTGCACTACAGTGCTAGATTCATTGTTTGTAAGAATCTTTGGAATAATTTGTATATGAAGGATTCTATATAAAAATCGGTATTTATTCCTTTCTGTATTAAACCTTTTCAGCCTGACATATAAGGGTGCTTTCTATCCAGCAGGTAGGAAGTTGCGCATTAAACTCTTATTAACAGCACCAGGAACTGGCTTTCAGTGTTCCATCTGGGACAATGGAAAAGGACTCACAGATATGCAGGTAAATTGAAGCAAAGACAGGCTAGAGCTTAGGTATTTATTCAACTGTTGAAAGTTTTATGGGTAGACAGGCTATGAAAAATGTGGAGAAATTTTACTGATTGAGTTTGAACTACTCTGGTTTATTTGTGGATGCTGCTATATACAGAATGTGTGTATGTGTTTGTCTGTTTGCATGTGTGTGTGTATACAAATTGTAAAATGTCCATTTTCAGCACCTTGCTACATGCAATTACTTTACTAAAAAGCATAATTGTGATTTACTGATGAAATAATACAGGTAATATCTACCATATGCTTTAAACACTAAACAATTCTGTAACCTTTCATATTCTAAAGAAAGACATTATACTGATATTTGTTGGGTGTTTATTTTTATTTTTAGAGAAGAAATGGCTAAATTAATATCATAATGATATTTCAAATTATAAGATTATAAACTATGTTTTTATTACTTAAAAATTAGCATATAGAGTAAAGGGTTTCATGATGTTTTTATACAAATTTATTGTTGATCTTCTAACCTCACAACCTTTCATTAATCCCTGCCCCTTTGTGCTGGTCCTCATTCTCACCTCATTGGCTGTCCTTTTCTTCCACATCACCTCTGTTCTGTTACCCTCTTTTCCCTTCCTTTGTCTCCTTCTCCAGTCTTCACTGAAGAGCTTTTTTTCTGTTTTAATGTTCTCTTTTCTAGTTTCCCAAACAATACCACACACATATACAGAAATATGAAAATTTAAACCTAGAAGTTGCATATACAGAAAACATGCAGTATTTAAATTTCCAAGGCCAGAAGAATGAGTTTAAGATAACAACTTCCTGTCCTAACTATTTTCTGCAAACATCATGCTGTAATTGTTTTGTTATAGCTGAATATAATTCTATTTGGTATATATACCACATTCTTCTTATTTATTCTTCTGTGAATGAATAACTATGACAGTTTCATCATAAATTATTAAACAATAAATATTAATTCCCAAATAAGACTTAGAGTCCTATGGATATGTACTAAGGAGTATTGTAGTTGGACGTTTGGCAGCTTAGTTTTTGCCTTTGTATACTGGTTTCCATGGAGCTGTATGTTTGCATTCTCACTGACACTGAAGATTGGCTCCTCGTCATATGCATCCTCAGCATATTTTTTCTTGATGTTATCTTACTTGGGTGAGATGACATTTCAAAGTAGTTTTAACTGACCACAAATATTTTGAGGGAGCAAGACAGCAGATGACACTCATTTATCAACTCCAAGAATCTTCAGGAATAATGTAGAAATAGTTGAGGGAATCCATCCTTCAAGGTGGGGGGTGCTGGAAAGGCTGGGGAATTTCAATAGTAAAGACAGAACATGGACACTTTCTTCTGGAGGGTTCATCTGAAAGTCAGGAGTGCTCGGGTTTGAAAGGGCAATTGCAGAGGACAGAAACCAAAGCCAAAGCTAAAGAAAACCTCAGAAAATATGTACATTCATTTCCACAAAATTCTGGGAGCAGTTGAGAGAAGAGAGGAAGCAAAAGAGAGAAAGGGAAAGGAGGGAAGGGCAGGGAATGGGGATGGGAGGGAGTGAGGGAGGGAAAGAGAGAGAGTATGAGAGCAAACACTAGAAATAAAAGTGAATACAGAGACTCAGAAAATAAACAACATTGGATTTATTACTGAGTAGATTGAAAGTTTAGTCAGATAGGAATCCTAGGGTCTGTATAACATATAGGTGCTGGGAATTCTCATTTGTCATAGTTGGTTTCACCAGGAAAGTGGCAAAACGTTTTTTTGAAGACTCCTGCTGAGTTGGAAAAGAGGGGAATCTAAAGGGCAAGGATCCTGTTTGAACTTCCTAATCTGGGAACCTGGGAAAATGTCTGGCAATCATGCTCAGAGCTGGCCTATAGAATCTAGCTAGCCAGGGGGAAAATTGTGAGTCAGTACCATAGACAGCTCTACCAGTGGCCAGTGGTATGGGATGTGAGTGACTCTCATCTGTGTCTTGGTGTTGGGCAGGAATTCTAGCCCTTGGAGCTCTGCTGGAGGAGAGGAGAGCGATCACAGGTAAATATGTGGAAGCAAGTTGTTAGGACCACTTTGCCCTACCACAAGCCTACAGACTTGAAAGTACCAAAGCAGAGGGGAAGCTGTCTGCTCCATACAATATCTAAAGGTGGAATGACCATCTTGAGTACAACCTCCTACTGCTCAGCTTATAAACACACATTGTTTGGGGGAAAACAGCACAAAGGTCAACAAAGGAAACAAACTACCACAAAAGTTTTGTGCTCATTGGGAGATTTCAACCCCAATAAGCAAGGGAAGGAAAGTGAGAAAACAGAAACAGACTCTGTCTTCCCACTTAAGCAAAGACAATCTTGAGGGATATAAGCCTGATTTTACTTGCTTGTTGTTGTTGTTTGAGACAGGGTTTCTTTGTGTAGCTGTGGCTGTCCTGGACTCGCTTTGTGGCTGTCCTGGACTCAAGGCTGGCCTTGAGCTCATGGAGATCCGCCTGCCTCAGCTGGGATTATAGGCCTGCACCACTGTGCCCAGCTATAGGACTTTATAGAGTGCTTAAAAAAGACCGGCTCACTTAATTCATATCATATGAATTCATCCTTACATATCAGTGGCTGCTGTTCCCCCTTTCTATTTTCATCACTTCTATAATTCTCTTAGCTAATGTTTAATTTTCTGACCCAGCTTTGCACTGCTACCCATCCGTCTTTGTCTCCGCCTCTGGCCCCTTCTCACGTCTCTGTCTGTCTTCTTTTGTCTGTCTTTATTTCCTTCTCCTTTGTTTTCTCATACCCTGTCTCTCACCAGGGCACAGGTTAGACTGATGCTAGGGGAGAACTTGTCCCCATTTCACATTTATAAGTGTTTGGATTGTTTAAGCTTGCCTGTGGAACTCTCTTTTCTTTCTTCTTCCCTTTCTATTTACTTTTCTTTCTTCTATTTTGTTTCCATTGCTATCATGCTTATCACTAGTCTTTAACTCATTTTATGTGTATGAGTACGCTATCTGCATGTACACTTGCAGAAGAGTACACCAGAAGAGTACTTCAGAAGAGGGCACCAGATCTCATTATAGATGGTTGTGAGCAACCATTTGGTTGCATGGACTTGAACTCAAGACCTCTGGAAGAGCAGCCTGTCTCTCCAGTCCCCTTATCACTAGTCTTACTCACTTTCTGTTTTTTTTTAAATGGTTAACTCATATCTTTGTATGTGCTGTATTGTTATCCTTATTTCTTGTTCCCAAAAATTATTGAAATTGAGGGAGCAATTGTTTTAGCATTTATATATCTATATTTTAAATGTAAGTTTAGCAATCTGTATAGTTAATTTTGTACAGAGTTTTCTATTCTTTATACATATTATTTTATATAAAATAATGTACTTATTTTATATATATTTCATTTTATAATTTATTCACTTTAAATCTTAGTTGTAGCCCTTTCCCTCATATCATCCTGGTCCCACCCTCCCTGCTTCTCTCTCCCTATCCTCCTCCCCTACCATATGACTCTACCCTATCACGTTTCATCAGGACTGCCTGCATCCTCTTCCTCTGTGGCCTGGAAAGGCTGCCCTGCCAGGAGGAAGTGATCAAAGAGCAGACAGTAGAGTCTGTGTGAGAGAGACAGCCCATGCTCCCCTTACTAGGAAACCTACATGGAGACTGAGCTGCCTGTCAGCTACATCTGAGCAGGGGGTCTAGGTCTTCTCTATGCATGGTCCTTGATTGGTGATCAGTCTCTGAAGGCCCCACTGGGCCCAGATTTGTTGGCTCTGTTGATTTCCTTGTGAAGAACCTCTCTCCTCCGGGTCCTTCTATCTCCCTACTCTTCCATAAGACTCCTGGCAGTCTGCCAAAATGGGCTGTGAATCTCAACATCTGCTTGGATCCCATGCAAGAGTCTTTCAGAGGACTTCTATGGTAGGCTCCTCTTTTGTCGCCTCTCTTCAACTGCTTCAGGTGTCTATTCTTTGTCCCTTCTAAATGAGAATTAACCATCCTCTCTAGGGTCTTCCTTGTTCTTTAGCTTCTTTAGGTCTGTGTATTTTAGTATGATTATCCGGTCTTATATGGCTAATATTCACTTATAAATGAGTATATACCATACATGTCTTTTTGGTTTTGGGTTTCCTTGTTCAGAATGATCTTTTCTAGTTCCATTAATTTGCCAGAAAATTTCATGATTTCCTTGTTTTTAATAGATGAGTAGGTTTCTATTAGCCGGAATCTGTAAATAACCTAGATAACCCCCAACTGAAGAATGGATAAAGAATTTGTGGTACATTGCTTTCTATTCTTAAGGTGATTATTAAGGATCAAGCCTGAAACCTTGAAAATGTGGGCTTACAGTTTAGCTACTGCTCTATCCCACTAGTGAAGGAGAAAATGCATCTCAACCATAGCACATCTAAGTTTTACTTGAATATTGTAAAAAAAAAAAAAACAAAAAACAAAAAAAACCTGAAAGAATACGAGTGATTCATAAAATGCAACCAGTGATCTAGTGTCATATTAAAAGTTCAAAAGAGGAAGCAAAAGAACATGAAAAATCAGAGGAACATGACTTTTCCTAAAGTTAGCAATCCTGTATTAATGGATTAAAATGATGGTGAAGTAGGTGAAATCAACAACATCCCAGACAGATAATTCAAAAAGAAAAAGAAAAAATGATTGCAACAATGTTCAGTGAAATCAAGGAAGACAAACATAAACTCTTGTGTAAATTCAGAGAGTATAGAGCAGACAGATAAATGAAGTACAAATTAAAAAAAAAAGCTGAAATACTAGCAAAGTCAATTGAAATTTTGGAAATTTATAAAGCGTAATAAAGGAAATAAGAAACTTGGTGGAAAGCATGGTAAGTTGGATAAGATGGAAGACAGAATATCAGAGATTAAATATAATCTCTGATAGATTCTCTGTAGATGAATTGACACATTCATAGAATAATACAAAACAACAGAAAAGTATAGAAAGAACATGCAAGATCTCTAGAACATAATTTAAATTCTCCAGTTCTGAATATGGGCAAGAGGAAGGAAAATCCTAAAATGAAGGGATAGAAAGCATTCAATAAATAATAGAAAATTCCCAAACCAAGAGGTGCTGTTCAGACTCAGGAGGCAGTGAACCCTCCAAGCAGATAAAGCTGAAAGATACTCTTTTTGCCTCATATTACAGTGAGAAACTAAACATGCCAAATAAAGAAATAACCCTGAAAACTGTGAGAGAGGATGGTAATAAAGCCAAGCCCACTGGAATAACAGCAGTTTTCACACCAGAAATTTACAAAGTCAGAAAGACATGTAGTCGTGTATTTAAAAAGCCCTAAAATATATCAACTACCATTGCAGATGACAAAACTCAGAAAGGTTACTCTTTAAGCTGAAGGAGTAAAACAAGCCTTCCATGATATACACAAAAATACAAATCATAAAAGAATTCATAAAAAAAAAAAAGAATTCATGATCACTAAACCAGCAGGAAAGAAGCTATCTGGAGGAATCCTACACATTGAGAGACAAAAAAAGATGAATATATTCAGAGGCCATGGAAAAAACCAAGATGTATTAAAACAGTAAATAAGCATATGAGGATTAGGTCTATGTCAACATTGTAAATCTACAAAAAGCTTTTCATTAATAATTCTGCATGCTAATGGTCTCAGTTCTCCAATAAAAGAACATTCACTAATAGATTGGAGAGAGGAAATGGAAATGGGAAAATGATGTAATTATATTTTAATCTCAAAAATAAAAGAGATAATATAAACAGCTATAGTCAAAATGTAAAGATACCAAACTAATTAAAGATGTTTGAACACCCCCATCCTCACTGGTCATAAACCAGATGCGATGTCTCAGGGGTTAGGAGCACTGGCGTTCTTCCAGAGGAACCTGGTTCAGTTCTCAGCACACACACACGCATTCTAGCTCACAGTCATCTATAACTCCAGTCATAAGGGCTCAAGGACAGCAATCACAACATTTTCTCAATCAACACAAGAAAGGCAGAGTTTTCTGTCACTTTAAGATCAAAGCTCTAAAAAAAAAAAAAAAAAACAGGATTGGAAGGAACAAAAGCCTATAAACATTGTATGTCCAACCTACAGCCATTGTTCTACAAAATGGAGAATAACCAGAAGTATTTCTTCTACAATTAGATCAAGACGGGGATGTCTGTTTCCTCTACTATTACTCAGTTTAGTGCTTGAAGTCTTATCTAGAGCCATTAGTGAAAAACAAATACAAATTGGAAAATAATAAACTTACTTGCAGCTTACATTGTTCTACAAGTAAGGGATCTCATGGACTCCTCCAGGACACTCTCGGGTCTAATAAACACTTGCAGCAAATTGGGACACAAACCTACACACAAAATCCAGTGTGTTTTCTAAGCACCAATAACATCATTTTGTGGATGAGTCAAGGCAAACTACATTCACAGCTGTTTATAAATATCAGAACAAAGGCAACCATGTCACTGAAGACTGCTGTAGTGAACTAGATGAGGGAAAGACCACCCACAACCGGTGGATTGAAAACAAAATGCTGGGAAAATGAGTGTCCTTAAAATGCTAACACCCTTTTCACAGAAACAGAAAAAACAATTTTGACGTTCATAGGAAATCACAGAAGACATTAGATAGTCAAAGCGAACCCGGATCAACCTGGTGCTAGAATTATGCCTGATTCCAAGTTACTTTACAAAGACGTAGCAATAAAAACAGTATGGTACAGGCATAAAGAAAGATGCCGCTAAACGGAACAGAATAGAATACCTAGACATAAGCCCACTCAGGTACAGTCTTCTGATTTTTACAAATATATAAAAAATGTACAATGTAGGAAAGACAGCCTCTGCAACACTAGGCAGAGGAAACCATCTACATGCAAACAGATGAAACTGCGTCTGTCTGATCTGTCTATAAAAAAGTCAGCTCAAATGGACCAAAGGCTTTAATGTAACACCAAAAATACCTGAAGCTGTTAGAGAAAAGTATTGGGAGAACACATCAAGATCTGAACATAGGCAAGGACGTTCTAATTAGGACGAGTCAATCAGGAACTAAGGTTGACAACTGACAAACGAGACCTTGTGTAACTAAAAATCTTCTGCCTGGCAACGGAAGCGGGAGAGTCTCTCTCTCACACACACCTTTAGGAATAAAATAATAAAATAGAAATAAAAATAAATCTTAAAATGCAAAAAAGTTCTACTACAAGTCCTTAATAAATATATTTTAAAATACCCAACATTCATATCCCTCAGGAAAATGCAAATTAAAAGTACATTGAAACTCTATCCCAGCCCAGCCAGAGTGGCTTTCATATTGAAAACTACAACAACTGCTGGTAAAGGTGCAGGAAAAAGGCAACACTTCCACATTGTTGGCAGGAATGAAAATTAGTCTAGCCACTATGCAAATCGTTACGGGGGCTCCTAAAAAATAAACAAACAAAGAGCTCCAAACAACCAAAAGCTAAAAATAGATATGCCATAGGACCCATCTGTACCACTCATGGCCATATTGTGGAAGAACTCTAACTCATCCTATCACAGAGAAACCTGAGAAATTCACTTTTATTGCAGTACTATAATGACAGCCAAACCACTGAGTTAATCTAAGTATCCATCAGTCAGTGAAGAATGTTTATACACGATGAATATTTATTCACCTACAAAGAATGAATTGTTTCATTTGCTACAAAATGCATGTAAATCATTTTGGATATTATCACACTAAGTGAAATAAGGAAGACTCAGAGACACCTTGTATTGTTTTTCCTCTTTGTCAATTCTAGATTTATTACAAATACTTAAAACCATGCACATAATACCCCATATAGAAATGCAGAATGGTATCCACAGGAAAGAAGTTCATGTGTGAGTGGGCAGGGGACAGAATGGGCAAAGGGATGAAGGATGGGTGAATATGACAAAAATTCTTGATATACTTTTATAAAGTTATGTTTATGAAACCAAACATTATGTGTAAAGAATACATAACAATACAAATGCTGTAAAGAAAAGAATACGTAACAATGCAAATGGTACATCAACCTTCAGGTGGAGACTAGAAATGAACACTTTAAAATTTATGTCTATTGCGTCCATGGTTTGCTCCTACTGAAGCCTTCTGAGCACATTTTAGCCATTGTGTTGACTCCTGAAATGTGCACTTACATCTCTCACATCTTGTTGAGGTTTAGGTAACAGAGTCTGATTTTCCCATGATGACCCTTAGAAACACTATTTAATTTAAATGACCCCAAGGTTCTGAGACCTCATCAATTCAATCTGTGAGTTCAGATGAGGTAACTTATTATTGATGCTATAATCACAATGCTTATATGGCTTTGAGAACTCATCTAACCATTTAAAACACCTGTTATCGCATCTCTAAAATGAGACTATTAGTAAGACCAACATCATTTTGACTGTAAAGGAGATGACTCTTACAAAGTTGAAAGCGAGTATTCGTCACGTAAAGAGCAAAAAGACAGACACTCCTACTAAAGGCATCACGATGTTTATTCCTTGGTTTCTATCCTATTTTTTAATAAAATAAAATTAAGTTAAAGAAAGGCTTTTGTACTAATTTTTAATTGTAGCAAAAACATTTTCTTCACAGCACAGTCACTGAAAAAAATACACAAATATTGGAAGAATATGAGTCGTCAATACTGCAAAACCTCAGTTTAAATATATCTTAAAACCCCATCATTTATGGAAAAACTCATAAATGCATACTTGAATGCCTGGAACACTTAATTTTCTTAGATGTTCAATATGACTATTACTCCAACATTAAACCCTATAGTTTTAAGGAAATTCTTGATTAATAGTATACAAAATTCCTTAAATGTTCTGAATTCAATAAAATTTATTTAGTTGTAAAAAAAAAAAAACTCAGTCCATAAAACTGGGAGTCGTTGAATATGTTTTTAAAAGTTCAGTCAATTTCTGCATTTTGAAAATAGATTCAGTTTCACAGTTCTTCCTTGTCTGCACATGAGTAAAACGCAGACTGAATTACTCTCAGATTTCCGTACACCATTCAGCCTGTGAGAACGCTTTGTTCTGGAAAAGGCTCGCGCAGGGACACTCAGCGAGACTGTACAGCTTGTGCTCTTGTAACCAGCATCTACAAGGGTGTTGATGCAGGTGTGACTCTGCTCAGTAAAGTGGTCATTGGCCAGAACATGTGCGTGACTACCCGGAGTCATACTCTGCCAAGAACTAGTTTTCAGAGGGAAAGTCCACATAACAAATAACAGAAATGTTTAAACATGGGCATAGAGAGGAAGAAAATACATTACTCAGAATAGGTGAGAGAGGAAAGGATAAAAATGTGAGAAGTTCAACGGAAATAAGAGCAGTTTAGACAAGTTTACATCAAAGTAACTAGGACAATATAGAAAGCACAAGTTATGACTGGTGGCAGGCACAGAAAATCTAAGCATATGATATTTCATAATGCAAAAAGGAAATAAATTTCATTATTTCTAACCACATTTTTGTTTAGGGGTTAGGAAGATGGCTTGGCTATTGACAGTATGTGCAGTTCTTGCAAAGAACCTGAGTTTTCTTCCCAATACTCACATGGGGCAGCTCAACTGCCAGTAATTCCAGCTCCAGGGCCATGGTTCCCCCACTTGCACTCACATGCAAAACACACATGCAGACACATGCATACATGTAGTTAAAAACCAAGAATAAAAATATTAACAGCGTTTGTTGAGTGAATGAATGAACAAAATATGAGTGAATGAGTGAGAGAGGGAGGAAAGGGAGCGGGTTGGGGAGAGGGAGTGAAAGATGAAGAAGAAGAGAGGGAGAGGGAGTGGAAGATGGAGAAGAAGAGAGGGAGAGAGCTTAAAAACTGTAGTGGGATACCATGAGAAAAGAAGCAACAAAGGTGTGAAGTTCTACATAAAGGTCCCTTTACAGTTTTCTAACTTAAAGCTAATTGCTTATATCTTCTCTTTAGCAAGAGGAAAATGAAAGCCCTTGCAGGCAACACTAACATTTGGAGAAACGATCACATGAAAAGCTGCAGCAGCGGAAGCAAACGGGAAGCTGATCTTTCAGCTTTCTTGGGATGGTGGATGGCCTTGTCACTATTAGGCATAACAAGTGTTCCTGGAGAAGTAAACTCAGACATGGGGAGAAGAAGCAGCTCCAAACTGCAGACAGGAGCTGAGGTCTGAAGGACTGGCAAAGGCGCAGACCCCGAGGCGCAGTAATGAGCATACATCAGGAAGGGCCGAGACAGAAAAGCAGGGAAAGGCTCTTTGGTCATGTTCATGGCCCTGGTGTCAAAGCTCCTATGAAAAAAGAATCCTATGTAGCTAGAGTAAGGATGCCATTTTTCCCCCTCATATTCTCTAAAGTCCATTCATGATCACAATGCCTGCTCTCAAATACATAACAACTGTGTGGAGTTGAGGCTCAACAGACCTGCAGGATAGATATTTAACATTTTCACATCCTCTTGTTTTCTTGTTAGGGTTTTCTTTGCCCTTCCTTTAGTTATAAAAAAACAAATACCTTAAATCCAGGACATGGTTTGGGTCTGTAGGTGTCAAGAGTTGTTTCCCAATATTTGCAATTAACTTTGAGAGACCTCAAAAGTTTTACCTGCCTATGAGGGAGGAAGGCTCCTTTCTCTAAACTGGCATCACTCCCCCTGAGCCCTGGAAGCTGAAACTCATCCTCCAGGGAGCCTTCTAGTCAATTCTGCAACCCCTGTCAATGATCATAACAAGCCAGCAGTCACTTCATTTAATAAAACCAACAGGATCTGTTTCTCTAGGGCAGAGACTGAGTGACTTTAGTTCTCCTCTGCCCCATGTTTCACGGCCATTATCTTTACTTCTCAGAAGAAGCACACGGCTACCTCAGTGTCCTCGTGGGTTAGAAGGTGTGCTGGGCTCCAAAAGAAGAAAAGCATTCCTACTGTCCTTACCTCTTCCATTTGTTAGGGCAGGAGAGCCTGCAAAATTAGAGCTTTGATGCAGCTCCTCCAGGTGGATGGCGCTTTTACAATTTGGCAATTTCTTGCAGTGAATCGGATTGCTACAATCTTATCATTTTCAAAAACTCATCATTACTCACTCTCTCTGTGTAGATATTTTTAGTTATAGGAAAACCTCCCTCTGCTTTTAATCTCACACTGGGGTAGGGTTTCACATTTCACTTTTCAAGTGCACTTCCACAAAAGAGAAATAAATAGACATTCGGAATCTCTCAAAACCAGAATGCTATTGTAACTTTTTATCCTTTGCCACTTTAAACTCAAGAGCTTGTAGAGAGGCACTTTCTTTCTCTTATGCTAAATTGTTTTTAAATACAATAGTATAATACAGAGTTTGCATTGACCAGGCATGAAGGACAAAAAGAGCTTTTTTATAGTCTTGGTCATCAATTGTTTAAACTAAACAGAGAAATAGTATTTTACATCTGCAAAAGCATAAGTAGGATGTATGTGTAATATTTATATATGTACATATATATGTGTACCTAACTCATATCTATGTTTTTATCATCTACTAATACATTTATATATATCAGTATATCATATCTAATTTTTCTATAATCTATTTAAATTTATCTGCCATCTCTCTATTACATATTATCAATCATTTACCTATCCATCAAATATTCTATCTATCTATCTATCTATCTATCTATCTATCTATCTATCATCTATCTATCATCTATCTATCTATCTATCTATCTATCTATTATCTATTGATATTTATCATGTATCTAGCTGTCAATATCTTCTATCTCTTTGTCTCTCTCTTATCATCTATCTACATATTCATCCATATCTTATCTATCTATCCATTATCTATTTATCTATCCATCTATCTATTTATCTTTCATCTCTCGTCATCTGTTTATAATATTTATTAACTTGAAGCTTTTCTGAATAAAATACAGGAAAAACAGACATAAGGGACTTCAAAAATACTTGACCCTTTGTTAGACATAGCAGAACCCCACATATGTTTGATTCATTCCTTAGTCATCTTAGAGTTTTAATTCCTTGACAGCTATGAAGAAACTGAAGTATCATTTCTCTTTTACAAGTGTGGCTCAAGGATACCTGTTTGGGAAATTTAGGGATATAACAGAACATCTCGAAGTCTGTTGCATGTGTGACAGTAAGCTTTAGTGGGTAACCTTAGGAGGAGCTACTGTGGTTTGCTCTCAGATAAGTGAGAAAGAATGGCCAGGATTATGAAGCAGAATTAAACCACAGTAAAACATGCTGTTCAGTTTGCAGTTTCAATATGAAAAAAAGCATAGAAAACTGGAATTGTTGGATAAATTTTGGGCTTTATAAAGGTAGATTTCTTTTCTCTTATTTGAGTTTTCTTTGAGACAGGGTCTCCTTTTTTTCTTTTTTAAGTATATTTTTAATTCATTACAATTTATTCACTTTGTATTCTTGTTGTAACCCCCTCTCTCATTCCTGCCCAATCCCATCCTCCCTCCCTCATCTCCTCCCATGCCCCTCTCCAAGCCCACTGATAGAGGAGGTCCTCCTCCCCTTCCATCTGACTGTAGCCCATCAAGTCTCACCAGGACGGGCTGTATGAGACAGGGTCTCTTTTATGCAACAGGCTGATTTGAACTTGTTATATTGCAGAGGGAAACTATGCATTCTTAGTCTTACTGGCCTGGAAAGATCAATTCGGTCAATCTTCCCCCACCTCTGCTCTGCCTCTGTCTCTCTCTCTCTCCTCTCTGACTCTCTATCCCTTTCTCTGTCCCTTTTCCTCGATCTCTTCTTTCCTTTTTTTATTTCCTGACTGTGAAGATTATTAAAATATCATGGTTGATATTCATTTCATCTTTCTTTCTTTTTCTATTTTTATTTTTATATTAATTACAGTTTATTCACTTTGTATACCAGCTGTAGCCCCCTCCCTCATCCTCTCCCAACCCCACCCTCCCTCTCTCTTCTCCACCCATGCCCCTCCCCAAGTCCACTGATAGGTCCTCCCCTTCCATCTTACCATAGCCTATCAGGTCTCATCAGGATTGGCTGCATTGTCCTCCTCTGTGGCCTGGTAAGGCTGTTCCCCTCTCAGGGGGAGGTGATCAAAGAGCCAGCTATGAAGTTTATGTCAGAGACAGTCCTTGTTCCCCTTACTAGGGCATACACTTGTGTACTGAGCTGCCATGGGCTATGTATGTGCAAGGGTTCTAGGCTAGGACAGGAGCTTACCACAGAGGGCCCCTGACTCTACCCAGCAGTGTTTCAAAGCAAGTGCTAATAACTTTATATTTTTTATGAATAGTAGAATAAAAAGCAAACAAAATAAAAATATCTTTGCTTTGAGAAGATTTTAATATGTTAATTAGAAGAAAGTATTAGCATTTATCTCCTTATTTTCACTCAGAGAATAATTGATTTATCTCTTCTTCTTTCTCCTTTCTTCTTCCTCTTTTGAGACAGTATTTTACTATGTAGTCCTTTGTCTAATGATATATCCCTGAATGGCTTTCGTATAAACACAACCCAGAGTGGGCTGTACCCTCTCACATCAATCATTCTGTGGACTAGGGGAGTGAGATAGGAGAAAAGAGGGAGGGAGGGTGAGACCAGGAAGAGATGAGGGAGAGGGCTACAGTTGGTATACTGTGTAGACCAGGCTAGCCTTGAACTCACAGAAAATTTCCTGTCTCTGCCTCCTCAGTGCTGGGATCAAGGGTGTAGTCTACCATGTCCTGGGCCCAGTGAAACAATTTCTGAAGTAGAAATTTTATAAGAGGCACTAATGTGACAGATAGAATCAGCGCCATGCCGGACCAGGGGCTCAAGCTAAGATCGTGGCGTAGAGGATCCTGAAATCACTTACAAATCAGGCTCCGTTCATGACTAAACACTTTGCCCATATGCTATACACTATCCTTTTAAAAGCACATTGCAGCAGCAAAGAAGAATAAACCTACACAAATTCCTGCACTGTTTGTTCAGTATACATGTGTTTGACATGGGGGTGGGAGGTAGGGGTTTGTTCTGAACACTGGCAGCCATTTGAATCATCTGAAGATGATTGCGGCCACGGATGTGTTCAGTCAATGGCTGGTGGGGTTGACTATACAAGTCCTAAGACTTGATGATGATAGATCACATAAGTCTTTGTGTGTGCATTGTTTAGTAAATTCAGTAGTTTTTATTGTTTCTTTAAATGAGTGTTCTGATTAGCTTTTGACAACCTAACATGAGTTAGGGAAGAGAGGGTCTTGGCTGAGAAAAGTCTCTATCAAATTGGTCTGTAGCAAGACCATGGGCATTTTCTTTCTTTCTTTTTCATTTTCCAAAATATTTATTTATTTGATAAGTAAAATAAAAATTACATCATTATCACTAAAATTTGAGTGATCACTATTGAAATTAAGCCTTTCCAGAGTTTGCAATTTTTATTCTTAGTCAGTGAATTATCACTCCTTTCTCTTTATCTGAGAATTCAAAAGTTTATATATAAAATTTATTCACTTTATATCCCAATTGTAGCCCCTCCCTCATCTCCTCCTGGTCCCACCCACCCTCCCTCTTCCCTCCTATTGCCCTCCCCTAGTCCACAGAATGATTGCTGCGGGAGGGGACAGCCCATCTGAGTTGTGTTCCCTAGGAAAGCGGGCTGAGAAGGGGATGGAGAACAAAGCAGTGAGCTGCTTTCCTTTATGGCCACTGTCTCAGTCCCTGCCATATTAGATGCTGACTTATAATATGTAATAAACCCTTCCCTTCCCATGCTGCTTTTGGCCATGGCCTTTATCACGGTAACAGGAAACCAAACTAAGACAGAGAGTTTTGCGCTTTTGTGAAAACATTGTTATGTTCAAGCATATTCTATAATGGAAATGATTTTTGAAGTCTTTGACTTTTTCCTTATTTACTTCTTTGAGAAGAAGGCTAAAGTTGTGTCACCAAGCATATACATACATACATACATACATACATATATACATGTATGTCACAGATAAATATCCCAGAATTCTTTTGATTATTCTGATTTCAAACTTTTTAGACTAGGTAAGAATTACCCTAAGCAGCTGAAACAGGAATTTATAATATTCTTCAGATTTTCAGTTCGACTCTTAACCAATTAGGAAAAGCTCTCAGTCCAGGTAAGTTAAGGAAGTCACATGAGTGTCCAAAGCAATAAATGAGACAGTGCAGAAGAGCAGAAGCCACGGTCCTTTATATCTGCCTCACTGTGACATTGCCCAGCATTTTTTATTATTCCGCCTTTACACCCACAAAGCGTTCCCCTCAAAATTTTAGAATTTTGAAACAAATATTGGGGCAGAAAGTATCATCAACATCTAGTAGCTGTTTTTTCAAGAATAGCAAGAGACATTATTATGGTCTGTCATCAAGACAGAGGAGGCCAAAGTTGATCGCTGCAGAGAAAGATTTATGCAGACATACACAGCAGAGCGTAAGCTAAAAATGTGTATGCGTTTCAGTAGACTAGCAGCATATCTGAGTTCTCTGTCTCCTTATGTTATAGCATTCTTCATGTGTTGCAGCAAAATACTCCCATAAGAGAGGAGAATGAATTACATTGACCTCATAGACACGTTTTTGAAATGTTTCATGTATTTAAAGAGGACTTGTGTGAATTTTGTATTCAGTTAAAAATGTCATAGCTGGGAATGGTGGTGTATGCCTGCAGTTTCAGTACCCTGGAGGCTGAAATAGGAGTTTGTGAGTTTAAGGCCAGCCTGAGACAGATAGTGAGATCTTGACTGAAAAAAGATTTATAGGTAATAGTTTCTCATCTTCCATATTTCAGTTGTGAAAACTTTTAGCAGTAGCAGAAATTCTTATACTTTGGTGTTTATGATACTTACCTGGAATACTTATTAAGATATGAGTTCTTTGTCTTTGTATAATGCTTTTGTCTTCAATCTTGAGTAGAAGGATGTAAGGTAAAATCTGGAAAAATATAAACAATGATAAAGATTTTGTTTACATGAAACAAAGATACTGTGAGAAATTTAGCTACAGAAAGCAAGTCCTTGGAAGCACCTCTGTAAAAGCAGTAAGATGTTCAGTAAATATTGGTTAGATGGAAGACTGTGCAAAAGCTGGCTTCTGAAGTTGAAAGAAACAGCAACAGTAGTGATTACTGAAGTCTTGCAATATGATGATCAATAGAAGCATTTTTTTCATGAAATGTATTCTTCTTTATTAGGAAAAAAACATAATACAAAATAATTATAATAACCAAACCAAACCAAACCAAAAACCCCAATAACACAAAAAACAGGTATTTGAGCCCATAGACTGCAGTGCAGAGGATCCCAATGTAGCCTAGGCATTTAGGCTTACACAGATCATAACTGTGGCTATACACTGTAACAAGTGCACTAAGGCTAATGTAACACATTACTAGTGAGGAGGCCAAGAGTTTGAGGTGTTATGTGGGACCATGTAGAGTATACTTAACATAAACCCGAAAGTGCCCCCAAAAGAGTAAGTAAAACACTGAGTTACTAGATAATAAAAGAAGAAAGAAATTGAATAAAATGAACTAAGAAATCAATACATAAACAATGTTTGTCATGTCAGTATCAAGTGTCAGAGTGATTCTGGCCACCACAGTTGAGAACACTCTTTATGTTTGCTTTATGTTTGCGTTTACAGGGTTCTTTCAACTCATCTCTCATTTTATTTTATTAGTTACAGTTTTTTATTTTTTATATTAATCACAGGTTATTTACTTTGTATCCCAGCCGTAGCCCCCTCTCTCACTCCCTCCCAATCCTACCCTCCCTCCCTCGTCTTCTCCCTGCCCCTTTCCAAGTCCACTAACAGGGGAGGACCTCCTCCCCCTCTATCTGACCCTAGCTTATCAAGTCTCCTCAAGACTGGCTGCAATGTTCTCTTCTGTGGCCTAGCCAGGCTGCTCTTCCCTCATAGGAGGGGAGTGGAAGAGCTCACTATTGAGTTCATGTCAGGAATAGTCCCTGTTCCCCTTATTAGAGAACCCATTTGGATACTGAGCTACCATGGGCTACATCCAAGCAGGGGTTCTAGGTTATATCCATACATGGTCCTTGGTTGGAGAAACAGTCTCATGAAGGACCCCTGTGCCCTGGTATATTTGGTCCTTGTGGCACTCCTGTCCTCTCTAGGTCTTACTAACACCCCCTTCTTTCATATGATTCCCTGCACTCTGCTGATAGTTTGGTTATGAGTCTTAATATCTGCTTTGATACACTGCTAGGTAGAGTCTTTCAGAGGCCCTCTGTGGTAGGCTCCTGTCCTGTTACTTGTTTTCTCCTACATCCAATGTCCATCCCATTTGTCTTTCTAAGTGAGGATTGGTCATTTTACCCCGAGTCCTCTTTCTTGTTTATCTTCTTTAGGTGTATAGATTACAGTATATTTATCCTATCTTGTAGGTCTATATAAGTGAGTATATATCACGTGTATCTTTCTGCTTTTGGGATACCTCACCAACCCTTGATCTGACAGAGGGCTAATATCCAGCATATGTAATGAACTCAAGAAGTTAAAAAGAAACAAATCAAGTAATCCAATTAAAAAATGGGGTACGGAGTTAAACAGAGAAATCTCTGTAGAGGACTGTAGAATGGCAGAAAAGCACTTAAAGAAATGCTCAACGTCCTTAGCCATCAGGGAGATGCAAATAAAAAAGACCCTGAGATTTCACCTTACACCCACCAGAATGGCTAAGATCAAAAACTCAAGTGACAACACATGCTGGAGAGGCTGTGGAGAAAGGGGAACCCTTCTCCATTGCTGGTGGAAATGTAAACTTGTACAACCACTTTGGAAATCAATCTGGCACTTTTTCAGACAATTAGGAATAGTGCTACCTCAAGATCCAGCTATACCATCTCTAGGCATATACCCAAAAGATGCTCAAGTACACAACAAGGACATTTGCTCAATCCTGTTTATAGCAGCTTTATTTGTAATAGCCAGAACCTGGAAACAACCCAGATGCCCCTCAGTTGAGGAATGGATACAGAAATTGTGGTCCTTTTACACAATGGAATACCACTCAGCAATTTAAAACGAGGAAATCATGAAATTTGCAGGCAAATGGTGGGACCTAGAAATGATCATCTCTCATTTTAAAATTGAGATCGTCCCATTTAGAAACATGTGATGAAGCACAACTATTAATAAGCAAGCATGAATCATGTAATGATTATGGCTCAAGAGTTTATCTTGTTATAGATTAGAGGACTGGTTGTGTGTGTGTGTGTGTGTGTGTGTGTGTGTGTGACAGAGCCACAGTGGACAAATTCTACCAAGGAGTTTAAAGAATGCTTTCACTAGAATGAAGAGTCATGACATAGTGACAGCCATTCATAGTTTTACATTAAGAGGTTAAGACAGGAAGAAAGTGTATACAAGAAGGCAAACTTCCCAGAGCGGGGCTCACATGAATTCAGTACTGCATTTTATAGGGAAATAGCTATTTTCAATTTGTACATGGTGTGTCTAAATGACTTAATGGAGACTATCTTATGGTAGCCACCTTCAGAACTGTGCAGTCAGCACAGCCAGCAAATGTGAATTGTCTACTTTTAACTTTTGCCAGCATTTCCATCCTCTATTTGGTATTACAGTAATGCAAGATCTGTCTCCATTTTGCTAGTAAGTCATTCTTATGTACATTAATGCACACATATAAATATACATATATATGTATGTAAAATTATACATCCTTCATCTGCATATTTTACAAATAGAAAGAGATGATTGTGCAGATAGGGGACTAGATAGGTGACTGAGCCATTAAAGGCTCACAACCAAAAATAAAAAAGTACAGAGATAGGTGGGGTTTGTATTTTGTCCTATTTTCCTCTGTCAGTGTGGAGAATACCATTTGTAGTTTTATAAGTGGCCTTTATGTCCAGGTATTCTCTGGCGAAAGGTTCTGGATTAGTTGACCCAGTCTAAATCTTGTAGAAATCTGATTGGTACTAGAGGGCAGGGCAATGATTTCACACATTAATACGTTAAGCAACCACATAGGCATCTCATTAAAATGCATCCTCTGAATTGGTAGGTAAAAGGTAGAGCCTGAGATCATGAATTCCTGTGCAGCAGGTACACTCAGGAGCTCCCTCATACCTCCTATATAACTAATACCTAGTTGGGTCTTCTCCATTTTTAAGTTTACTTTACATAATGTAACATTTTTATTAACTGAGAATTCTTGCCTTCACTTTTTTTTAATATTTTATTTATTATGTATATAATGTTCTATCTGCATATACACCTGCATGCCAGAAGAAGATATCAGATCTTATTTTAGATGGTTGTGAGCCACCATGTGGTTGCTGGGAATTGAAGTCAGGTCCTTTGGAAGAGCAGCCAATGCTTTTAACCTCTGAGCCATCTCTCCAGCCTCCTTAACTGAGAATTCTATACAGTGTATTTTTTGCCTTCACTTTTTTTTAATATTTTATTTATTTTAACTGAGAATTCTATACAGTGTATTTTGATCATATTCTCTCCCCCTGACTCCTCTAAGATCCATGCTCCAACTCTCCAAGCCGTCTCAACTTTGAGTCTTGTTTTCTGTTTTAAAGAACTCACTGAGTCCAGTTTGTGCTGTTCACACACTAGCAAGTGTAGGACCCTCCACGGAGTCAGGGTCAGCCTTCCAGGGCATTGTACCCTCAGAGAAAACTGGTTCCCTCTCCATCAGAAATCAAAGTGTCAGCTGTTCTTCAGTTAGAGGCACAGGTCAGGAGTCTCCTGCCCTCTCGTACTGAAACGCTTCTTGGCTTGGTTTTCTGCCCGTCTGTAGTCTATGAGCTGGGGTGGGCACAAGCAGCTTACATGCCACACCGAACATTCACACCTGCTGTAATTTATGGTGTTAGGGGAGTGGACCGAAGAAGCAGGACGCCAGCTCTCGGAGTCCCGGGAGTCCCTTTCATCCTTTAGGAAGCCTTGACTTACATGAGTCAGGATTCACGGCTTAGACGCAAAGAAGAACTGAGTAGTGAATGGCGGGAAGCAGAGCTGGGAGTTATGGGACATTGAACACAGTGTTAATGACAAGGGGTGAGAGTAAGAAAGATGCTCAAAAGAAAAGGGGCCTCTCAAGGAAGAGTCGCGCTTTGTCTATCAAAACCGCAGCGGTGGGTCTTGAAGCTGTTTTCTTGAAAGGATAGCTAAGGGACCTAGAGATATCACCCGCAAAGATTACAAGCATAAGGCAGCTGTCTAGCTTCTACACATGCCGATGCAGGAACGCAGTATTTTTAATTTTTTTATTTTTGCTGTAAACAAAGTTACCAGATTTGCTTGACGTTTCTAAGAAATGTCTGGAGAAAAGAATGGATTCCTGCCCACTGTCATGTACATTTTAGTCCGAAGCCTGTGTCACTGCTATTTTAAAATAAAGTATTTCTGTGTGAAAGGAATAGCATCTGTATGTCCGCAGCCTGTACGGTGAATGCTCATCGTGCTGGAGTCTGGCAGCTTTATTCAGATGGCAGGATAAGGCACTTTTCCTTCCCGCGGCCTCATAATTTTTTGTTTTTATATTTAGCCTTGTATGACGTGAATAAAAGAGATTGCTTATACTCAGGTAGTAAATATAATCATTAGGGGAAAGATTGCTTTCTTTTTTCCAGAAAGAATTAAGGGCAACAAAATTGGCGCCTGGTTGTTTTAAATAGCAGATAAAGTGCTTTTATGTTCATTTAAAAGTAGTCAGCTGATAATTAAGTGTATTTGGTAATTAAAATAGACATTTTATGTATTTAGAGATGATTTCTCAGTGGTTTATTCCTGAGGAAGCTTTGTCATCTTCAAATTTTCCGAACATGTCATGATTAAGCTTTTTATAGAAAACATAGACACTTTATGTCGTTACTTTGTCTGCACATGCATTTTGCACAAAAGGTTGATCAATGAATTCACTGGTTGTATATATTGTATATTATGTATCATAACATATATTAATTTTTTTCTGTTGGGTGAGTGGCACAAGCACTTTACAAAAGAGCTGCTTGGGGCGGGAAGGAAAGGGAAGCAGACAGAACAATGGGGAGAAAAGGACAGCGTTAGCTGAGGAAGTGCGCTGTGGCCGAAGAAGAAGGGATGAGTCCAGCCCTCCACCGTGCAGGTAGCATGCTTGTCTGCCACAGGAGCACGGTGTTTGTTCTTTCTCCTCTGACAGTGAACTAAAGAATGCATTGTGGGGAAGCCATCCTGACATACGACATGGTGCAAAGGAGGATCACAGCGTGAGGCAGCATCAAGGAGTTGACGTGGCCTTGATGCACTTAGGCACAGCACGGGGGCTCCGGAGTGCCTCTTCCGACCAAAGACCCGGTACAATTTGCACAATTCTCCCGAGAGCTCCCAGTGAAACCCCAAGCCCCAGTAAACCGGGCCAAAGAGGAGAGCAAAGACCTCGCCCCCCTGCCGGGAGACACACAAAGGGAGGCAATTCAAGGAGGGCTTAGTTAAAAGGAGGGAAACCTATACACAAATATTAGAGAGCTGGCATGGGTTTTAAAGAAGAGTAATGGTATGAATGGGAGCAAAGGGGCTGGGAAGAAAATGGGAAGTTCTGGGACCTGGATAGCAAAGTGAAGATCAGAGAGATGTGCTAAACATTTTTCTCTCTCCCTTGGTCTCCCCCCCCTTTCCTGCCTCTCCTCTCCCCTCCCTCCCTCTTTTCCTTGTTCCTGCCTCTCTTCCTTCCCTCCCTCCCTCCCTGGTGACCCTTGGGAATGCTGTAAGAAAACCGGATTATTTTGAGATACTTTTTTCCTCTGACGTTCTTAACTTTTAAACAAATCCCCATCTCCACACGAAAGTTTGCAATTAAAAAAAGAAAAAGGATAAAGGAAAGAAAGAAAAGCTGAGCAAACTTACTTCATGTTTCTGGCTGAACCAGTCTCAGCTTCACTCATTTTCCCTTGCTGCTTCTTATGATCTGCCAATTGCATTTACTGCTTATATTTCAATCTTTTTATATTGTGACTGTATATAATATAATAATGTATATTAATTACTATTCTTTCACTTGTCCCTTCAGTAAAAAAAAAAAAAAAAAAAAAGCTTTCTTGTAAATCTTAAGGAAAATAAGCGTATCTAACGGGTGTTTTCATTTCCATGAAGAATTCACATTATACAAGTGTTAAATACTTGGGGAAAAAAAATCACTTTTTTTTTAAAGCCTGAAGCATGCTTCAGATTGATGATGACCATTGTTCCCTGAGCTGTCAATAGCTCTTAACACAGCCCTGGGTCATCTCAGACAGATTTCTACTAAGGTTTAATAGACGGTTACAGGGCTAAGAATACAAAATATTAACCGATGTGATTTTATTTATAACCTCATTATCTGCTTGCCGTGAAAGCCAACCCAAGCAGCGAGTCCAGTAGTCGGTGCTCCATTGCTGTGAAGAGGCACCGTAACTAAGGCAATTCTTAGGAAGGAAAGTGTTTACCTGGGACTGCTTACTGATTCAGAGGTTTGGTCCATTGTCATAGTGAGTTTGGTGGCACAAAGTTGGACTTGTTGCTGGAGAAGCTGAGTGCTCTCTGTTTGATCGCAGGAAGAGAGAGTCTGTGGCTGGAATGGGCTTTTTGAAACCTTAAAGCCCACCCCCAGTGACAAACTTCCTTGAGAAAGCATGGGCCACACCTCCTGTCCTTTCAAATACTGCCACTGTTCTCCTGAGTATTCAAATCTATGAGCCTACAGAGGCCATTTTCATTCAAACCATGGCACCAATTACCCAAGAGCTCCCTCTGGGCTGCTTACTGATCCTATTGCATAGGTAATCAACGTAAAGTGTTTTAACTTTCTCTTTAAGTTACAGTCCCACAGGATTTCTTCATAATTAAGATTTTTTTTTACAGTTTTTTTTCTCTCTAAATTCAGGTTACTACTGGTAACACCTGTTCTTAGTATCTTAAGGGAAACATTTATCTAAGAATTTGGAAAAAGATAGAAAATGGAAATGCATAAAATGTTTCCTCGTGATTTGACGGGGTGTGTGAGATTTTGAATGATTGTACTTGGGTCCTTTAAGGTTCTTGGATTTTAGACCAAGAGTTCACAACAATGTCATAGTCCCCGGGTCTTATGCCCACAGGAATCCCAGCTTCTCTCTGTTGTGTTTGGTGTTCAAACTTAATGTGAGTTACCTTCCTACTTTAGTGGCAGTACAGAATTTCACACTGTAGTTCAAAAACTCCTTGCTACTACAACTGGGCCAATGTGGGACTATATTCTACGTGTGTTCCTCCTTATTTTCCTTCTGCCATTGAGCAGATTGTCCGTTGTTGTAAAAGCCATCGAAGGCTCACAACTCATGGAGAGAAGGCACAAACTTAGGAGGCACAAACACAACCCACTAATGTCACTATGCAATAACTTTAATCTTGGACAAGTCACTTCATTTCCCAAGCTCTGGTTTCCAGGTGATAGCCATATTTATTGATATCAGGCTGTGCTGGCTTCGTGCTTACTAGTTGTATCACTTTTAGTTTTCCCAACCTTCCCAAGGGACAACTTCTGTCAGCTTGAGTGTGTAGTTGAGGAAAACAGATTAAGTGAGGGGGAGGGGGAAGCCCTCACTGGGCTCAGTGAAAGCCTGTAAGTTTGGGCATGGTGGTTATCACAGCAACAGAAAAAAAATAAGCAATGCAATGATTTCTAATTGCACAAATTTCCCAGCAAATAGAGCAACTCTTTATTGCTGAACAACTTGCGTTGCCTCAATACAACCTTCTCTTCATTCGTTCCTCTATTCTTGTATACCTAGGATGGTCCCATACTTTTGTTTCTGCGGCTAGGTGATGGACAAGTGTCTCTGTGATATGTTCACTTCGTCCTTTGGGGAAAACCCAGAGGTGATATAGCTGGGCCCTGTGCTGTGTCTACCTTTAGTTTTTAAGTGGAACTCCATTCTGATTCTTAGTGGCTGAATGAGTTCACATTTCCATTAGAATAAAAGGGTTTCCTCCTCCTCATTCCTTCTTATTTTCTTTTTTGATTTCTAACAGATTGCCGTTCTGACTGGGTGGGAAGAAACCTCAATGCTGGCTGCTTCAATTTACAATTCTATAATGAATACTGTGGCTTTTTCAGTTTTTATTTTCGTTTTTATCTTTTTAATTATTAACCACTGCTATTTTAAGAACTGTGTCCATTTTATTAGCCCACTCATTGGTTAGGTTGTGTTTTGGTGTTTAGTGTTTTTTTTTTTTAATCCTATATATTATTTTTTTAATTTTTTTTATTAATTACACTTTATTCATTTTGCATCCCCCCATAAGCCCCTTCCTCCTCCCCTCCCGATCCCACCCTCCCTCCTCCCTCTGCTTGCATGCCACTCCCCAAGTCCACTGATAGGGGAGGTTCTCCTCTCCTTTCTGATCTTAGTCTATCAGTTCTCATCAAAAGTGGCTGCATTGTCCTCTACTGTGGCCTAGTAAGGCTGCTCCCCACTCAGGGGGAGGTGATCAAAGAGCAGGCCAATCAGATTATGTCAGAGGCAGTCCCTCTTCCCATTACTATGTAACCCAATTGGACTCTGAACTGCCCTGGGCTACATCTGTGCAGGGGTTCTGGGTTATCTCTATGAATAGTTCTTGGAGTATGAGTCTCAGGGAAGTTCCCTGTGTTCAAATTTTCTTGTTCTGTTGCTCTCCTTGTGGAGACCCTGTCCTCTCCAGCTCTTACTATTTCCCACTTCTTACATAAAATTCCATTCACTCTGCCTGTCAGTTGGCCATCAGGCTCAGCATCTGCTTTGATAGTCTGCAGGGCAGAGGCTTTCAGAGGCCCTCTGTGGCAGGTTCCTAGTTTGTTTCTTGTTTTCTTCTTCTGGCTTTCAAAAGCCCTCTGTAGAAGGTTCCTAGGTTGTTTCCTGTTTTCTTCTTCTTCTGATGTCCATCCTCTTTGCCTTTCAGGATGGGAATTGACCATTTTAGTTAGGGTCCTCTCTCTTGCTTAGTTTCTTTAGATGCACAGATTTTAGTGGGTTTGTCCTATGTTGTATGTCTATATGAGTGAGTATATACCTTGTGTGTCTTTTTGCTTCTGGGACAACTCACTCAGGATGATCCTTTCCAGGTCCCACCATTTACCTGCGAATTTCATCATTTCCTTATTTTTCATTGCTGAGTAATATTCCATTGTATAGATGTACCACAATTTCTGCATCCATTCTTCAGTTGAGGGGCATCTGGGTTGTTTCCAGCTTCTGGCTACTATAAATAAACCTGCTACAAACATGGTTGAGAAAATATCCTTGTTGTGTACTTGAGCATATTTTGGATATATGCCTAGGAGTGGTATGGCTGGATCTTGAGGAAGCGCTATTCCTAGTTGTCTGAGAAAGCGCCAGATTGATTTCCAAAGTGGTTGTAAAAGTTTACATTCCCACCAGCAGTGCAGAAGGGTTCCCCTTTCTCCACAACCTCTCCAGCATGTGTTGTCACTTGAGTTTTTGATCTTGGCCATTCTCATGGGTGTAAGGTGAAATCTCAGGGTCGTTTTGATTTGTATTTCCCTGATGACTAAGGCTGTTGAGCATTTCTTTAAGTGTTTCTCTGCCATCGACATTCCTCTATTGAGAATTCTCTGTTTAGCTCTGTTCCCCATTTTTAAATTGGATTACTTGATTTGTTGCTTTTTAACTTCTTGAGTTCTTTAATATATTCTGGATATTAGTCCTCTGTCAAATACAGGGTTCATGAAGATCCTTTCCCAGTTTGTAGGCTGGGCAGCATGATTCTTTTGGTGTGGCATTGTTTTGGCTATTTGGGGTTCTTTTGTGTTTATATATGAATTCTGAGATTTTTTTCTACTTATGTGCATATGGTATTGGGATTTTGATGAGAATTGCATAGACTATGTACATTGATTTTGGTAGCATAGACATTTTCATAGTTTTAATTCTTTTAATTCATGCTTTTGGGAGGCCTTTTCATCTATAGTTGCTTTTCTAATTTCTTTCTTCAGTGTTCTCACAGACATGTCTTTTGCTTCCTTTGTTAGGTTTATTCCATAGCATATTTTTTTGGTTAATTGTAAATAAGATCATTTCTCTGACTTCTTTCTCAGCATGTTTTTTATTTGTATATGGAAAGGCTACCGTTTTTGTTTTGTTTTCTATTTATTTATTTATAAAATTATTATTCTTTATTACAATTTATTTACTCTGTATCCAGGCTGTAGCCCCTTCAGTCCTTCCCTTCAAATCCCGCCCTCCCTCTTCTCCCCCTCTGCCCCTCCCCTAGTCCACTGATAGGGAGGTCCTCCTCCCCTTCCATCTGACCCTAGCTTATCAGGTCTCATCAGGACTGGTTGCATTGCCTTCCCCTGTGGCCTGGCAAGCCTCCACTGCCCCTGCCCCCCTATGTGGTGTTGATCAGAGAGCCAGCCACTGAGTTCATGCAGGAGACAGCCTCTGCTCCCTTAATGTTTTAATTTGTTCTTTGAGAATTTCATACATTTTTACAATATTCGCCCTCCACATCCAAGTTGTCCCAGATCCTTTCCCTCTCCTCCCTGTCCATCCAACTTCGTGTTCTCTTTTTTCTCTTAAAAGAACAAATAAACATTGTGTAAATGTGCCACAATTTCTGTATCCATTCCTTTGTTGAGGGACATCTAGGTTGTTTCCAGATTCTGGCTATTACAAATAAAGCTACTTTGAACATAGCTGAGCAAATGTCCTTGTTGAATGGTTGAGCATCTTTTGTGTTTATGTCCAGGAGTGGTATAACTGGGTCTTAAGTTAGAGCTATTCTCAATTTTCTGAGAAAAAGTCAGACTGATTTCCATAGTGGTTGTACCAGTTGACATTCCCACCAGCAGTGGAGGAGGGTTCCCCTTTCTCCACATCCTCTCTAGCATGTGTTGTCACTTGAGTTTTTGATCTTAGCCATTCTGATGGATGTGAGGTGGACTCTCAGAATCATTTTGATCTGCATTCATTGATGACTAAGGATGGTGAGCATTTCTTTAAGTGTTTCTCTGTCATTTGATATTCCTGTTGAGAGTTCTTTGCTCAGCTCTGTACCCCATTTTTAAGTTGGATTATTTGGTTTGTTGGTGTATGATTTCTTGAGTTCTGAGCAGGGGCTGCTTCTTTCATGAACTTGGTTGCCTGCTCTTTCATCACTTGCCCCTGGTGATGCAGCCTTGCCAGCCCATGGAGGAAGAGGATTCAGGCAGTCCTGCTGAGACTTGATAAGCTATGGGCAGATGGGAGAGGAGGAGAACCCCCCTTTTCAGTGGACTAGGGGAAGGGGATGGCAGAAGCGGGAGGGATGGTGTGACTGGGAGGAGTTGAGGGATGGGGTGTCAATTGGGATGGAATGAATAATTTATAAAAAACAAACAAACAAATAAACAAACAGTGCCAAGACTCCAATTCTGTGGATTTTAATTTGTGGAGCCTGTCCTGGAGGATAGTTAACACATCAAACTTCTCTCCATTGGAAAAACTTTCCTTCACCTGGTGTCTAGAAGTGGAACTTTGTGCCCACCTCATTTTCTCCATGTTGAGAATTTTTACTGGCTTGAGCTTGTGGAGATCTTTACATTTTGTCATAGCATCTAAGAGTTTATGTGCATGTGCATTGTGAAGTCAGGAAACCACCATCTCCTTGAAGTCATCCGCCACCTCTGGATATTACAGTTTCTTTCCCTCTTTCGTATAGATTCTTCCATCTTGAGGGGGGAGGTATAATATGTACATCCTGTTTAGTGCCGAGTATTTCAGAGTCCGACTTTCCATATTAATGCCCATCTACTGCAGAAGCTTCGAGGTGAGGGTTGAATAACACACTAATAATCTTTGGCACAAAATATGTCATTATGAATCCTTTGATTGCTATATCCATTCAGTGAAATAATGTTAATAAATTTATCTTTAGCCATGACTTGGCTGGCTGAGATCATTGGCCTTATTGACACCGTCGGGTGTTGCTCCTTATGATGGAGCAGGTTTTACATCCAATTTTTAAAAGAAGCTGGTTCCTCTCGTCACAGGCCTCCTGTGATTGCGCCAGTGGGCACATCTTTCCAGGCACGGCATTACTGCAGTGTACAGGGTTCTGAGTCAGATGAGAGTGATGGTCACTTTCTGCTCCAGCAGTGCGTTTAGCGCCTTACAGCACTGCGAATTTTAGCCTGTAGAGATGAAACATACAGCTCTATATCAACCTGATTTTGCCACGTTGTATGACTCAGGTTGTAATTTCTTCAACAATAAGGTCTTACTGTCCAATATTTTAGGGTAACTAACAATATTTATAATCATTAATGTTTGCAAAGGTTGATGGGACTTCATTGACCAAAATGAGAAAACCAATTCCAATACTCATGGGTTTTGGTTGGTAGTATATGATGTCTGCTTGGGGTATTAATTTCTAGATGTAGGGTAACTCCATTTAAACTCATTTTTATGGATATGCTTTAGGAAGATTCTACAGTAGTAGATTTTTTGAAGTCTTTTTCAAAAGGCTTATCCCTTAGTTATCCCTCTCCATATTCTTTCCTCTATCACGTTCCCCTATCCTCACTCCATTTAATCATTCCTGTTTCAATTTTTCTTTATACTACTATATTCAATTTGCCCTTCCTCAGAAGATTCCCTTCTCACCAATGGTCCCTTATTAGCTATATACCTTCTGTAGATATTCTGATTGAAACACACATATTTAAAGTGTAAAAACTGATACCTGAGAGGGACTGGAGTCCTCCAATTTAGACTCTCTCTCTCCTTTCTCTGTATAATGTCTGGCTGTAGGTCTCTGCATCCATTTCTATCTGCTGCTCAAAGTTTCTTCTGACGATGACTGGACAATGTACCGATCTATGATTATACCAGAATATCATTGGGAATCATTTCTTTGACTTTTTTCTTGTTGTGTTTGCCTCTACCCTAGGTCTCTTCCCACTGAATCAACTAAGCAGGGCTCATATGAACTCACAGAGTTCTGAAGCAGTAGGCATGGACCTTCACTGGTCTGCCCTGTCCTCTGCATATATGTGATGACTGTTAGTTTAGTGTTTTGTGATCTTCTAACAGTTGGAGTAGGTCTATCTCTAACTCTTTTGCCTAGTTTTGGGAATCTTTTTGACTACTCTTGGGTTGTTTTGTCCAGTCTTGATATGAGAGTTTTGCATTGTCTTAATTGTATCTTGTGTCCTGTTTAGCTGTTGTCTCTTGGAGGCCTGCTCTTTTCTGAAGAAGAAATGGAAGGGAAGTAGATCTCAGGGAGAGGGGGAGAGAGAAAGTGGGGTGTTGGAGTTGGGAGGAGTGGAAATAGGGGAGGGGAAACTGTGGTTGGGATGTATTATGCAATGTATGAGAGAAGAATTTATTTTCAATATATATATGTATATATCACATATGTGTATATACTTATACATACATATATGCTAACGTCCACATTAAGAGAAAAGTTGCAGTATTTGTGTGTCTGGGTCTGAGTTACCTCATTCAGGATTATTGTTTTAGTTTCATCTGTTTACATAAAACTTGTTGATTTAATTTTTCTATGTTCTGAATAATGTTTCATTGGTAAATGTACCACATTTTTTATTATTCATTCATCAGTTGATAGACCTTTAGGCTCTATTCATTCTCTGGCAATTATTGATCGACCAGTAATGAACAAGGATGACAGTCTATCTCTAATGAAGGATGTGGAGTCCTTTGGGTATATTCCCAAGAGTTGCACAGCTAGGTTTTGTGGTAGATCTGTTTTCAGCTTTCATACTGATTTTTGTATTGGTTCTACCAGTTTGGCCTCCTATCAGCAATGAAAAAGTGGCCGCTTTCCCTGCATTCTCTGGAGTATCTTCTCTAATTTGTCTAACTGATCTTAGTTGTTCTGACTGAGGCAAGATGAAATCTCAATGTAGTCTTAATTTGCATTTTCTTAATGACCAAGGACATTGAGTATTTTACTGTTTATCAGCCATTATATTTCATTGTTTGAGAACTTTCTGTTTAGTTCCTTGTCCCAGCTTTTTTTTAAGGTTTGTATATTTATTTTAGTTTTCTTTTCTAAATTTTTCTTTATTATTATTATTATTTATTCCAGTTTATTCACTTTTTATTTCAGCTGTAGCCCCCTCTCTCATTCTCTCCCAATCCCACTCACCCTCCCTCTTCTTCCCCTATACCCCTCCCCTAGTTCACTGATAGGGGAGGTCCTCATCCCCTTCTATCTGACCCTAGCCTATCAGATCTCATCAGGACTATTTGTTATCTTGATGTTTAAATTTTTGAGTTCTTTGTATATCTTAGATACTAACCCTTAGTCAGATGTATAATTAATGGTTTTTCCAATGTTATGTAGGATACTTCTTTGCTTGAATGATAGTATTCTTTCTTTTACAGAAAATGTTCAGTTCCTGTTGGTTTTATTCATTAATTGCTTTGTGCTATCAAAATCTTGTTCCATACTCCTACAGCTGATAAACACCTTCAGCAAAGTGGCCGGATACAAAATTAACTCAAAAAAATCAGTAGCCCTCCTGTATACAAAAGACAAAAGGGCTGAGAAAGAAATTAGGGAAACAACACCCTTCACAATAGCCACAAATGACATAAGGTACCTCGGAGTAACCCTAACCAAGGAAGTCAAAGACTTGTATGAAAAAAATTTCAAGTCTCTGAAGAAAGAATTAGAAGATATGAGAAGATGGAAAGATCTCCCATGCTCATGGCTTGGCAGGATTAACATAGTAAAAATGGCCATCTTACCAAAAGCGATCTACAGATTCAATGCAATGCCCATCAAATTACCAACACAATTCTTTACAGACTTGGAAAGAAAAATTCTCAACTTCATATGGAATAACAAGAAACCCAGAATTGCTAAAACAATCCTCTACAATAAAAGATCTTCTGGAGGTATCTCCATCCCTGATCTTAAGTTGTACTATAGAGCAACAATTTTAAAAACTGCATGGTACTGGCATAGAAACAGAATGGTGGATCAATGGAACCGAACAGAGGACCCAGAAATAAACCCACACACTTATGGACACCTGATCTTTGAAAAAGACGCCAAAACCATTCAATGGAAAAAAGACAGCATCTTCAACAAATGGTGCTGGTCTAACTGGATGTCTACATGTAGAAAAATGAAAATAGATCCATACTTATCACCCTGCACAAAACTGAAGTCCAAGTGGACCAAAGACCTCAACATAAAACCAGACACATTAAATCGGCTTGAAAAAAAAGTGGGAAATACCCTAGAACTCATTGGTACAGGGGAAAACATCCTGAACAGAACACCAACAGCACAGGCTCTAAGAGCAACAGTCAATAAATGGGACCTCATGAAACTGAAAAGCTTCTGTAAAGCAAAGGACACCGTCATCAAAACAAAGTGACTGCCTACATATTGGGAAAGAATCTTCACCAACCCTTTATCTGACAGAGGACTCATATCCAGTATATATAAAGAACTAAAGAAGCTGAAAAGCAGCAAACCAAGTAATCCACTTAAAAAATGGGGAACAGAGCTAAACAGAGAATTCTCTGGAGAGGAATACCGAATGGCAGAGAAGCACTTAAAGAAATGCTCAACCTCACTAGCCATTAGGAAAATGCAAATCAAAACAACCCTGAGATTTCACCTTACACCCATGAGAATGGCCAAGATCAAAAACTCAAGTGACAACACATGCTGGAGAGGTTGTGGAGAAAGGGGAACCCTTCTGCACTGCTGGTGGGAATGTAAACTTTTACAACCACTCTGGAAATCAATCTGGCGCTTTCTCAGACAACTAGGAATAGCGCTTCCTCAAGATCCAGCCATACCACTACTGGGCATATATCCAAAAGAGGCTCAAGTACACAAAAAGGACATTTGCTCAACCATGTTTGTAGCAGCTTTATTTGTAATAGCCAGAAGCTGGAAACAACCCAGATGCCCCTCAACTGAAGAATGGATGCAGAAATTGTGGTACATCTACACAATGGAATATTACTCAGCAATGAAAAATAAGGAAATCATGAAATTTGCAGGTAAATGGTGGGATCTGGAAAGGATCATCCTGAGTGAGTTGTCCCAGAAGCAGAAAGACATACATGGTATATACTGACTCATATAGACATACAATATAGGACAAACCCACTAAAACCGAAAGAAACTAAGCAAGAGAGAGGACCCTAACAAAAATGTCCAATCCCCATCCGGAAAGGCAAAGAGGATGGACATCAGAAGAAGAAGAAAACAGGAAACAACCTAGGAACCTACCACAGAGGGCCTCTGAAAGCCTCTGCCCTTCAGACTATCAAAGCAGATGCTGAGCCTGATGGGTAACTGTTGGGCAGAGTGAATGGAATTTTAGGTAAGAACTGGGAAATAGTAAGAGCTAGAGAGGACAGGGTCTCCACAAGGAGAGCAACAGAACAAGAAAATTTGAACACAGGGAACTTCCCTGAGACTCATACTCCAACCAAGAACTATTCATAGAGATAACCCAGAACCCCTGCACAGATGTAGCCCAGGGCAGTTCAGAGTCCAATTGGGTTACATAGTAATGGGAAGAGGGACTGCCTCTGACATAATCTGATTGGCCTGCTCTTTGATCACCTCCCCCTGGGGGGGAGCAGCCTTACCAGGCCATAGTAGAGGACAATGCAGCCACTTTTGATGTGAACTGATAGACTAAGATCAGAAAGGAGAGGAGAACCTCCCCTATCAGTGGACTTGGGGAGTGGCATGTAAGCAGAGGAAGGAGGGAGGGTGGAATTGGGAGGGGAGGAGGGAGGGGCTTATGGGGGGATGCAGAATGAATAAAGTGTAATTGATGAAAAATTTAAAAAAAAAGGGAAAAATAATTTAAGAACCTTAAATGACTTTCAAAAGTGGAGGAAAACATGGAGTTAGTCAATTGGCATGGAGCACGTCTCGCCCCTGGGGGCAATGGTCTCCTGAACCTACTCAGACCTTGGACACCACCACTGCTAGTTCTAGAACTGATGCAGTATGTTCCAACGAGGGGTTTAAGGCTTCTCATAATATTTCCTATAAGCCCACACCTGTTTGTCTATATCCCCCATTTTTATTCATTATTAGCCAGATAGAGCCAAGTAATTGTGGTGATGATACTTGCTTTTTTGCCCAATGCTGGAATGCTAGTAAATTTAGGTATGCCCTGGTTACTTGCATGCCTCGCTGGGTGCCTGTGCCCATTGATGCCCCTCACGCTATGACTCTCTTCAGACAGAAAAGGGATCTTGGAACTACAGCCACCATTGTTACTGCCATCTCATTGGCGGCTGTTGGAGCTACCACTGGGGCATTAGCCAAGAGTCATACTGGGCAGACTGCTCAGACCCTGAATAATCATTTAGCCAATGTAGCTCATGCCTTAGTTGTACAAAAAGGAATTAATGCTCAACTAAAAGGAAGCTTGATGGTGTTCAATCAGAGGATTGACCTCGTGCAGGAGCAAATTGATACCCTATGGCAAATCGCTCAACCTGGCTGTCAATGAAAGTATGCTGGACTTTGAGTCACTAGCATATAACATGAGAATTTTTCCTGTGCTGCAAATCTGTCTAAACAATTGTCGAGCTATATTTTAGGTAATTGGACTGGAGAATTCGATACTACGATGGAGCAACTGAGAGTGGCCATTGTCACAGTAAATTCTACCAGAGTGGACGCAGGACTAGCCACAGGATTATCATCATGGATTGCTGCAGCCATGAATCATCTGAAGGAATGGGCGGGCATGGGAGCGTTAGCAGGCCTTCTGGTGTTGGTCTCCTTGGTTTGCCTGTGGTATATATGCAAGATTAGAGTCTCACAACAGCGTAATGCAGCCATGATCATTCAGGCCTTTACAGCCATTGAAGCAGGACATTCTCCCCAAGCATGGTTGGCTACCATAAAAAGCCAAAATGTTACGCTCAGGATGCGAGGCTAAGCACTGCACTCAGGGTTGGCCACTTTGGACCCAGAGAAGAGCAAGTCTGATTGCATGCGGGTTGATGCCCCAGGTCCCGCCTCTGAGAAAAAGGTATCGGTCAGGTCTGATGCTCTTTGGGTGGGTGACACCTAAATGAACATCGGTACAAAGTCCCAATTTATTTTTAATATCAGAGATCAGAGCTCTACTCTTGCCTGATGCGTCTAAAACAAAAAGGGGGAACTGTAGAGAGCTGCGGAATGCCGCGCCTTAAAGATGGAGCAGGTTTCTGCCTTCCACCTTCCCGATGGTGAGTGCTCTCTGTCACAAACAATTCCACATTTGGCTAAGGCTGAGGATCTGGCTTGCTTCCATGTATGTGGACCTATCTGCATTGCCCACGTGGCACGCTGGGTTGGCTGGCTACCCAGAGGCTATTTAAGCTGTGGGCTGGCTTTCCCCAGGGTCAGATGATTGTTCAAGGTTCCTGAATAAACTGCATTGAAAAAAAAAAAAAGAGCAATAAACAGTTCTAACCGCTGGGGGGGGAATCTTGTTACATTGTGGGAGTAGTCAACTAATGTCTAATTTAACCCAAAGTCCACTACACGAGAAGGAACCTGTACCTGGCACTGTTTGCATAGCCAAGAACCAGAGACTAGATAGACTAGACAGGCTAAAACCAAAACTGCTTGTCTAAAAACAAATGCTCTCTTTTCTCCAATGTGTATTTTTTGCTCCTTTGTAAAAAATCAGGTCTCTCTGTGTGGAATTGTGTCAGGCCTTAAAATTCTATTCCATTGATCAATGTGTCTGTTCTTATACCATGTTTGTTGTTGTTGTTGTTTTTAATTTCTAGAGATTTGTAGTACAACTTAAGTTCAGGAATGGTGATATCTCTAGAAGTTATTTCATTGTTCAGTATTGTCATAAATATCATGTTTGTGTGTGTGTGTGTGCCTATATGAGTTCCCATATAAAATTTAACATTATTTTTACCCTCTGTCTCTCTCTGTCAGTTTTTCAAGACAGGGTTTTTCTGTGTAGTGTTGGCTGTCCTGGAGCTTACTCTGTAGACCACTATGCTCTTGAATACACAAAGATCCACCTGCCTCTGTCTAGAGTCCTGGGATTAAAGGCATGAATCTCCACTGCCCTCTCAAGATTATTATTTCAATTTCTGTGAAGAATTGTGCTAGGATTTTGAGGAAGATTGAATTGGATCTGCAGGTTGCTTTTGTAGATTACTATTTTTATAATATTAATCCTGTCAATTCTTGGGGATGGGAGAATTTTCCATCTTTGAAGTTTCTTTTCAATTACTTTCAAATTTAAAAATTTTTCATTGCATGAATAGTTCACTTCCTTAGAGTTAGTCTGTTTGTTTGTTTGTTTGTCTGTCTATGGTGAATGGCATTGTTTCCTTGACTTTTTTCGCAACGTATGTGTTGTTCCTATATAGAAAGTCTACTGATTAATAGACTTGTTTTTTATTTTAATTTTATTTTTATTAATTACAGTTTATTCACTTTGTATCCCAGCTGTAAACTCCTCCTTCATCCCCTCCCAATCCCTCCCTTCCTTCCTCATCTCCCCCTATACCCCTCCCCTACTCCACTATTAGGGGAGATCCTCCCCCCCTTCCATCTGACCCTAGTCTATCAGGTCTCATCAGGACTGGCTGCATTATCTTTCTCTGTGGTCTGGCAAGGCTGCCCCCCCCACCCCAGCAGGGGGAGGTGATCAAAGAGCCAGCCACTGAGTTCATGCCAGAGACCTTCCCTGTTCCCATTACTAGGGAACCCACTTAGACACTGAGCTGCCATGGGCTACATCTGTGCATAGGTTCTAGGTTGTCTCTGATTTTAACAGGAATGCTTTGCATTTCTCTTTGTTTAGAATGATATTGGCTATAAACTTGTAAAGTGCCTATTATTATGTGGAGGTATGCCCCTCTCTTACCTAGTCCCTATAGCACTTTTTCTCATGTTGGAGTTTATCAGAGGCTTTTTCTGCTTCTAATGAAATGATCATGTGTTTTTGTACTTTAGTGTGTTTATATGGCAGATTACTTTATTCATCCATCAATAAGTTGAACCATCCCTGCTTCTCTGAGTTGAGACCAAATTGATATTGGTGAAAAACCTTTTTTTTTTTTTTTTTGGTGTTTTCTTATATTCAGTTTACAAGACTTTTAACAAATTAATTACTTACTTAATTTATTAAATCTATTCAATTTATATCTCTACTGCAGCCCCCTCCTTCGTCCTAGCCCTACCCACCCTCCCTCCCTTATGCTTTTTCCCTAGTCCCCTGATAGGGAGGGACCTCCTCCCCTTCTATCTGACCCCAGCCTATCATGTCTCATGAAGGCTGGCTGCATCATCTTCCTCTGTGGCCTCCCAGAGGGAGGTGATCAAAGAGCTTGCCACTGAGTTCATATCCCTCCAATTATTTTGTTTTCCAGTTTCATGGAACACAAACTTTTAAAGTAAGATATTATGATTCTTTGAATTTCTTCAGTGTCTTTTTCATCTTCAATTTTATTAATTTTATGTCTTTCTTTTGGTTAAGTTGGCTGAAAGACTGTCAGTCTTGTTAATTTTTTCAAAGCACCAACTTTTTTTGTTGATGTTTTTGCATTTTTATTTTGTTGTCTGTTTGCTTTTGTTTCACTAATTTTAGTCAGTAACTTGATTATTTCTTCCAAACTCTTTTTTTTTTTTTTGGGTATTGTTCCTTGATTTTTTTAAACCTTTCAAGTGTATCACTAAGCTATTAATAAGAGATTCCTCCAGTCTTTCTAAGTAAGCAATTGGCACTACGAAGTTTCCTCTCCAGACTGCCTTCTCTTTTGTCCCGCACATTTTCATGTTTTATTTTCATTTCATTAACTTCTAGAGCATTTTATACCTATCTTGGTTTTTCCTGGACCTAACATTCACTTAGCAGTTTTTTTGTTGAGCTTCCACAAGCTTGTGAACTTTTCTATCATTTCTCTTGATTTGACAGATAGGATGCAGGGTGCTATTTCAACTTTTCTATATTTGTTGGGACTCACTTTTTGTTCTGTTATTTAGTCTGTTTTTTGAGAAAGTTCCACCGTGCTGCTGAAAAGAAAAGGTATTCTTTAGAGCATTTAGGAATGTTCTGCAGGTGTTTGTTGGGATCATTTAACTTACGATTTTATTTACACTCAAAGTTTATCTATTTAGTGTTTGTTTGGATGACCTGTATGTTACACTTACCCACTATAATTGTGTTTTGTTTAATATGTGATTTTTACATATAATAGTTTTTCTTTGATGGAATTCGGGGCCCCTGCAGTTTTTAAGTGTTTATAATTATACTATCATCTTGGTGCATTTTTTTTAAATGAGTATGCAGTGTTCTTTCCTATGTCTTCTGATTAGTGTTGGTTTGAAGTCTGTTTTGTTTGAAGTCAGATGTTGGAGTAGCTACTCTTGCTTATTTCTTAATTCCGTTTACTCGGCATCTTTTCCCATACTTTACCCTGAGGCTGTGTGGTGGTTTCAGTGAGAACGGTCTCAAGCTACTCCTTGGCTTGTCATTCCCCGGGCCTCTGATCCTTCTTTTTCTCTACACTTTTTTAAAAACTGATTTTTAAATATTTATTCATTTTTATCCACTCTACATCCTGGCTGTAGCCCCATATCTCCTCCCCTCCCAGTCCCACATTCTCTTCTTCCCCCTCACAACCTCATCTATTTCTCAGAAGAGCAGAGCTCCCTTTCCCATCCATCCATCAAGCTGCATCAGGACTGAGCATGTCCTCTTCCCTGTGTAAGGCAGTGCAGTCAGGAGAAGTGATCAAAAAGCTGGCAAGTGGGTCCTTGTCTGATGCACTCTCCATTTCCTTTACTACAGGACCCACATGAAGCCTACGCTGCCCATCTGCTACATCTTTGTGGGGGGCCTGGCTCCAGTTCATGCATGGTCCTTGGTTGATGCTTCAGTACCAGAAAGCCCTTCCTGGCCCTGGTTAGTTGGTCCTGTTGGTCTTGTGGCGCTCCCGTCAACTCCAGGTCCTTTTCTCTTTCCCACAGGACTCCCCGCACTTCTCGTAGGTAAGACAAATTTTGGGTTGAAAGTCTTAGAGGTGCATTGGTGTCCCCCTCCCTCCACTTGAAGTCCCACCTGACTGCAGGAGATGGTGATTTCAGGCCCGTTAACCCCGTTGCTAGGAGTTTCAGCTAGGATCGTCCCCAGAGAGTGTGGGGAGACTCCTATGTCCCAGACATGCCCCCTACAGATCTCTGTTCTCTCTTCCAGTTCTCTCATTCAACCCCCCTTCCTCCTCCCTGGTTCTTCCCATACCTCATCCGCACCCCTATCACCCTCCTCACCCCTCCCTCACAGAGCCCGTCCTCCATCTACTTCAGATGATTGTTTTATGGCTTCTTCTGAGTGAGAGTCAAACATCCTCCCTCAGCCTTCCTAGGCTTCTTTGGGGTGTGTGGATTACAGCACGCTTATCTTGTACTTTATGGCTAACATCCACTTATAAGTGAGTACATAGCATGCATGTTTTTCTGGGTCTGGGTTACCTTACTCAGGATGATCTTTCTAGTTCCATTCATTTTTTGTGGGGATCAGGAACCGAGGGGAAGGGGGCTGAGTGGCTGCGGAGCCCACGCAGAATCCTGGAAATCAGACTCCGGAGACCAGACTTAAGGTGCAGATCTGACTTTATTTTACAGTGTAAACAGCCTTTAAATGATTGAAAGGCCACGCAGACCATCCCATGCTGGCCTCAAGCACCAGTAACAATCAGTCAGGTTGGCGCGACCATAAGGAAATGTGGGAGATGTGGGGGAGCAAGGTCACCTTAGGAAACTTCCATAAAGAATGGGGAAGCAGTCGCCCTCCTAGGCTTGGGTCCATTTTGAGACTTCACTAGTGTGCCCGAAGTCCCTAGTGGATCAGCACTGTGTGTGGTGGATCAGGACCCTTGTAGGAGTCGTGGGAGTCGCTGATGCTTCGCTCCCCAGTCCCTTGGGCCTCCGAAGGCTAACTCTTCTGGCTTTCCGAAGCTCTATTGAAATGTTATTCTAATGGGCCTACTTTTGTATATGATGTGGTCATGTTCTCTTCAATGTTTGAACATCTTTCCTTTGTTCTGGATACTTAGTGTTTGGGTTATTTTATATCACAAGGAGTTTCCTTTCTGGTCCTGTCTATTTGATACTCTGTGTGCCTCTTGTACAGTGATAGGCATTGCTGTCTTTATGTTTGTGACTTTTTCTTCTATTATTTTCGCTAGAAAGATTTTCTGTGACTTTGACCTGTTTTTTTCTTCCTATATTTATTATTTATAGATATGATCTTTTTGTAGCATCCCAGATCCAGATTTTCGATTTTCTGGATGTTTTGTGACTGAATATTTTTTTTTTTCTTTTAGATTTGGAGCTTAGCGTAGCTGTCCTCTGAGAGGCGCCACCCAGCATTGGATTGAAACAAATGCTGAGACTCACAGCCAAACATTGGGCCAAGTGAAGGGAGTCTTGTGGAAAAGTGTGTGTGTGTGTGGGGGGGGGAGGATAGAAGGACCTGGAGGTTCCAGGAGCTCCACAAGAGAACCAACAGAGCCAACTAACCAAGGCCCAGAGCAGTTTGCAGAGACTGAAGCACCAACCAAGGACCATGCATAGATTGGGCCTAGGCCCCCTACACAGATATAGAGAATGGGCAGCTCAGGGTTCATGTGGGTGCCCTAGTAAGGGGAGCCTGGGCTGTTTATGACATGGGCTCTGTTGTCTGCCTGATGACTCTCCCCTGGTGGGGCTGCCTTGCCAGGCAGGGGGAAGAGGATGCCCTCAGTCCTGATGTGACTTGATGTGCTGGGGTGGGCTTGTAAAGGGGGGGACTCCTTTCTAAGGACTAGTGGGGGGTAAAGGGGCAAGAAGGCAGGAGGTTAGGACCAGGGAAGAGAAGGGAGGGAGTTATGATTAGAATGTAAAGTGCAGGTCTATATGGGATGTCTCCATCAAATCCTTCCTCTCAGCGCTCAAAGAATCCCGTGAACAAGGGAGCAGAAAGACTCTAAGCGCCACAAGGTCCTATAAATCACGTGACCAAAGCTCCTATGAACTCACAAAGCGTCAAGCAGCAAACACTGAGCCTGCGCAGGTCTTCACCTGGTCATGTGCCTATATAGTATGGTTTTCAGATTAGTGTTTTTCCGGAACTTCTGAGGATTGTGTCTCTGGTTTCTGTACCCTTTCCTGGACTCTTTTCCTTCTGCCAGTTTGACTGTCCAACTTCGTTGTGATAATTTTTTGTTCTATCTTATTATATTTTGTTTTGGTTTCTCTTAGAAGTCTCTTCTGATGAGAGACAGACGAGGAGTGGATTAATATGGGATGTTCTGTGGATCTGGGAGGAGGAGAGGGAGGGAAACCAGTAAGGATATATTGTATGGGAAAAGACTACTTTCAAGAAAAGAGGAAAAGAAAAAAATTAAAACCTGGCTCTCACATTTGTGTTTGGTGCTTATATGCAGATAGTTTCTCTGGCTGCTTTTAGCATCTTTTCATCCCCATTTTAGACATTTTTATTGGGATGACTTGTACATTTCTTTCTGTGTGAGGGGATTTGAGTTTTATTGATCTGTTCCTTGTATTTTATTTTGGATCATTTTTATTAGTATTTCTTCAACTTTAGTGTTCTCTTCACTGCAGTGTATAATCTAAAACTATAAATTTATTGCTGAATATATCATCTTTCTAGTTCACTGAAATACCTGCTTTCAATTTATTGATATATCTTATCATTATAGGTCATCATTATAGGTCATATTTTTATTTCTGCTTCTTCACATGCATCGTGGTTTTTGATTGGATGTCAGCACTTACTTAACTGCTAACTGCTAGATGCTCTTCTGCTTGAGAATCTAGTTTCACCTAACTTGTGATTCAACTATATCATGTGAATTTTTTGATCCTTTTGAGTGCTTATTTTTCAAAATTATTTTTCTTAAATGGTGTGGAGTAGAGCTCAGTCTAGGGTGATTGTCCTTTGCTGCTAAGGAGGGGCTTGTCGTCTACTGTGGGAACTGTGAGTTATATTGTTTTCCCAGCTGGCTGTCAAGGCAGCACTATTCCAGGCCCTGCCAAAGCTCTTGCCACCATTGACTTTAACATGAGTTCTTGCTAGACAGTAGGTAGCTTTTTCATATATGTTCACAGATAAATATCCAGTAGATACTCTGGGGATTCCCTTGCTTATCTTGCAAATTCTGTTTTGATTCAAAGGTTATGATTATGCAGAAGCAGTACTGAAAAGATGAGTGTGCTTTCTGAAGCTGGAGAGGAAACTGAAGGGTGTTTAGGAAGACTTCCAAGCACACACGACGCAGACCTACAGAATCATCTAAGAGGAACTCTTCAAGTGGTAGCGACAGACTCACTAAATAAACTGGCTTCTTGTGGCATTAAAGACTTCAAAGGCTCATTTTTAGTGCAGGTGCTACAAAGATGGAGAAAACCACAGATTCGGTTTTTCACTTAATTCCCCAGCGACTAGAGATCTTCTGGCTGTCTTTGCAAAAGGCCTGTAAAGATGAAAGTCACTGCTGAAATTTTCATATGCAGGAAGCATGGGGAAGCAATTAGCAAAAACATTTCATGACTAACTGCGGAATAGAGGATGTAGGGATGAACAAAGAAGGGGCAATCACCAAAACAGAAAAAAGGCCTGGATTTGGAGATAGACTTCATACACACGGTGAAGCCTGGAAGCAGTGGTGGGTGACTGGAAGGCTTGGAGGAGGCTTGATTGATAGAATGTTGATTCCAGGGATAGAAATAGAAATGACAGAAAAGCTTGTTTCAGAGTGAAGATGAGAAATTTATTTTTAGATGTTTCAGTCTTCATGTGACAATGGTATACTAAAGTAGATAGGAGTACATCTGTGGGACGAAAATATGGAAGTGTAAGCAGAGTTCAGGGTTGAGGACAGAAAGTGTGTGCAAAGTGTGTGGAGAGGTTGGTAGGGAGGTCGCCTAATAACATTAAGGTTCAGTTAATTTATTAAGCTGTTAGCATCAATAGTTTTTCAGAAGCTGGCCTTGGCATTGGGATCGAGGGCAAAGAGGTGTGGCTGCCATCCTCAGGGAGTGGTTAAACAAGTGAGACATTACACCACAGCCTCAAAAAGCCTGGAATAGAGTCATGGTTTCTAAAATGTTTCCAGGGAAGATATTATCTGAGCAGCGTCTTAAGACAACACTTGTGAACCAGAAAGAGAAACAGGTAACGAGTGATAGAGGCAGAATGAAGTGCGTGTGCCACAGTGCAAGGCAGGAGAGGGCATGTCATTCCCAAGGTCTACTTGAGATGGGTGCCTGTAAGCAGAGATAAGACAAAGGTGGAGAAAGGCAAAAATAAAACTAAAAAGGATATCAAGGGTTGCTCAATGGCTTTTTAGGATAGCTGAATGGAGATGACCTCAGGCAATGGGCTTCTGTGTAGGTGTACTTTTTAAAGCTATTTTATTGGGTTCTTATATCTAACACCCTTCTCCACCCCAGTCCCTTCAACCTCCCCACCCCCCATCAGTAGTTAGGTGAGATAGAAGATTAGAGGGGAAAGGGAATGTAGACCTTATTACGATACTTCCTGCTGACTAGGGTCATCGGATTCCTAGGGGCAAGTCCAATCTTCTTTGCCAGAATATCCAGCAATCAAGCAAACCAGAAATCCAGTAATTCAGCAATAATAAACAGTGGCAGGAACCAGTAACAGCAGGGACTGGCTGCAGCAGTGGGAGCAGCAGCTTCCACAGGACCCCTCAGGGCTCTCCCGTTTATACCATCTCAAGAACTCCTGGAATTAAACTATCTGCAGCTGACACAAATCATGTCCCTTACAGAGCACGAAACACAGTTAACTTAGCCACTGTGGACCATCTGAAGAAGTGCCATATACCGTACTTGGGATTAAAACAAAAACACATTCACATAACATAACTGGGTTTTTTAAGAAACCAAAAATTCTCACTAAAGTGCAGTCACGAAATCAATGCAGTTTCATTGGCAACTAAGAAGGACACGGGAAGTTGTGAAATGCTGTGTTTGGGGGCTAAAAGCTGAACTCAGGGGAACTAGCTGCAGTGTTACTTTATCTTTGTAGGCACACTGAAGAGAGCTGGAACCAAGGTGGCGAAGATAGGAATAAAGAAAAACACATTCCCAAAAAGACCGAGGAATCATAATAGACAGAATTTTATGAAAGATTGGACATAGGGACACAGGAAGTTGGAATTTTTCCAGCATGCAAGTGATATTTGAATAATTTGACAGGAAAATTGTTCTAATATGTGTGATGATTGAAAACAAATAGTGTCTATCTAGACTGACAACTCAGATCTCTGCACTTGCGGATTTTGTGTTATTTGATGGATTCTTTGAGGAAGAAGCCGTGAAGATTGATCTGGAAGCAGAATAATGAGATGATATTAATACCAACAGTTAGATAGGTAGGAAGAGGAAATGAATTGACAGAGGAAAGATGACAGAGAAAAAAAAGACAAAGAAATAAAATGGGTCTCGGAGGAGAAAGCATGGTTAACAGTGCTCACAGTTAGAATAATGACCCAAAAGGTAGCACCTTTTCAGCATTGGGAAGGTCCAGATGTTTCAGTAGGATTATGAGGAAACAAACTAAATAACACTGAGTGGACTAGGCCTGGAGAAAGTGAAAACAGTCATGCAGTGCTGAGCCTAATAAGTTCAGTTATTTAAATTATAGCAGATGGGATCAGTGTCTAGTTCTCGCTGACTCTCTGGGTTTGTTCCAGGCAGGTGATCCCAAAGTAGTCAGGTATATGCAGTAGTTGGTTTTTCCCATGTAAGACATGGATATTTTCATGACCTGCCCTCGGGAGCCATTGGACACTGCTTCTGCCATGCTATATTGATCTAAGTGAGTTACATGGACCATCTCAGATTCAAGGCTGGGGATTGCACATGGCTAAATGTCCAGGATCACCGATGCACACAAGAACCAAGTTTGGAAAATCCATTTCTAATTTAGTTTTAGATAAAACTGGGTTCTTGACCTTTGGATAGACCTACAAAAATGTCTAAGAATCTAGGTTACAAGTAAATATTATAAGTTTATCTTCAGCCACAAAAACCCAAGACCACCTAAGTATCTGCAAAAGACAGAAGCAGCTTCTTCCTTTGTGAGGGAAGTACTGCCGCCTTGTTAGAATTTATTATTTTAAAATTAGACCGTTTGTGGGGAGCGAGCTGACAGGTGCCAAAGGAGACATGCACAGCCAAGATGACAGCGCTTTGCTTTCAGACCGAGGTCATGTTCTGCATGTGGCGAGTGACCCAGATCCCTGCCCATGCGCCATCGCTGCCTTCAGACCCCAAGGACTAGCTCTGCTAGTATAGAACTTGCACATGAGCCCGTGAGGAACAAATAATAGTAACAATTGCACACTTCCTTAGTTGTCACTAAGTTAGAATTACCTTCATGCCTCCAACCACAAAAAAATAGCATCTGCATGACTGACCTACCAGTTCTTTATATCTGATCTTAAAAATTAACCAAATCTGGTTAAGAGCAAAAGAAAAAATCTCAAAGCAGACATTTAACCAGCACAAGGAGCCCAGGTCACACTGTCAGCCACACAAAGTGTATAAAAATCCAAGACAATATTTCGCATCTCTACCCATTAGTCCCACAGAGATGTTCTCTGATGAGTCTTACCGAGATGAAACTCAGGACACAGAATTTAAAGGAGAAAACCATTAATATGATCAAAGATTTAAGCCGTTTAAAGAAGACATTATCAAACATTTTGGTGAACTTAAGGAGGGTAGAAATAAATTTCACAATGGAATCCAAGAAAAACAGGAAAGACAAAGACAGCTAAGAACACAAAAACTGAATTAATCAAAGCCATAGGAATACTGAAGGAAAGAGAAGCAGAAATGAAGATGGAATTGAAAAACTCAGTAATCTAATTAGAAAACGCAGGACAGCCTTATCAGCAAAATGAATCCAGTAGAATTTAGACTATCAGTAACTGATAAAACAGAAGAATCAACAAATAACCCTCAGGAATATATAGAAATTTTAGGATGCCAAAAAAAAAAAAAAGACAAAAATCTATGAATTACACGCGTAAAAGTATTTTAGATCGATGGTATAGTCTAGATCTTCAGTAGGTACAAACTTTCCATACTTGACATCGTCCTACTTGACGATGAACTGGGAAAGATGTACCCGTATAAAAATCCCCACAACAACAACAACAACACACACACACACACACACAGAGAGAGAGAGAGAGAGAGAGAGAGCGCACACACACACACACACACACACACACAGAACAACACATTAGGTAAAAATAGAACTATCATAGTTAAAACACTAAATATGTGGAATAAAGAGAAGGTATTGAAAGCTATAAGAGAAAAACCTCAAGTTACATGTAAAGGAACACCCACTACAATAGCAACGGAATTCTTCACGGAAACTTCAAAAGCCAGAAGGTCCTGGAGCAATGCACTCCATGATAAAAAGAGCACAGATTTAAACCCAAACTGCTTTATCCATGAGTACTCTCTGTCATAGTCAAAGGAGAAAGAAAAGTTCTCCATTGCACAAACAAGCTGGAAGAATTCGTGTCTGCCCGTTAACGCAGCCCTCCAGATAACACTAAAAGCAATACTCTGCAGTGAAGAGGAGAGTGGGCATAAGCAAAGTCTTCATAAAGAAAACAAGTGAAGCTATAATTGCCCCAAACAAAATAAGACTCAGAACACAAACAGCAACAAATCAAAATGGCAGCAATCAGCACACACCTTTCAATAATAACGTCACATATTAACTGTCTCCATTCCCTAACAAAAGACACAGGTTAGTTCAAAGATGGAGAAACAAATCTACATATTTGTAACTTACAAGAAATTTATCTTACCTCCATCACCACCTTAGAGTAAAAGGATGGGGAACGTTTTCCAAGTAAATGGGACTGGTAAACAAGCAGACACTACAGCCCTATTATCTAACAAAATAAAGATCGAACTAAAATAAATCAGAAAGAACAGGTAACAGCATCTCATTTTATTCCAGGGGACAGCAATGTAAGAAGACATTACAATTTTTTTTTGCCAAACTCTGTAATACACAATTTCACACACACACACACACACACACACACACACAAAACAAAACAAAACAAAACAAAACAACAAAAGATTCTACTGAAATTAAAAACACAGATTAACTCCATGTCAGAAATATATGATTTTTTTTCTCAACAATAGACAAAAAGAAACAGAATTAAGTGACATTGTATGTATCTAAGAGACATGGTATATTCTTCCTGAACTCCAAAGAATAAATAACCTATTCAATAGCCCATTGAAAATTCTATAAACAAATCTATTTTTTCAAGATTTGAGTAGCTTATGATTAAATACATGTTAACAAAGCACTTTCTTCATTTCTCATTTCTTAGTGAGTACTTTGTATACTTAAAAATTGATAGCCTCAAACATACTACGATGCCTACTGACCACACCTGGCCCCTGTGCATCCTCCATCTAAATGAATTAGAGGAAACAAAGAAAAAAATGCACTCAGGTTGTTCATCTCCTTATAATAAAAATAGAAGCTGCAAAAAGTTCTCATCAAAGTATATCTTGTATCAGGGGAAAGAAGAAATTACTTAAAACACTCAGAGAATAACTAACTTTTTATGTTGAATAAAAGTTCTCTGGATTAATTTCACCTAAAATGATGCATTCTTTTTTGAATCAACTAGTTATTTCAGTTCCTACTTGACAATGAACTGGGAAATGGTCAGAACAAAAGTAGTTTAAACTTTGAGCTTTGCTACTTGAATTTTGTTGTTGTCCTATGCTGTAATGGCACGCCATCCTGAGGATTTGCCTTCTCAAAGTGATGAAATGAAAACGGGGAGAGAGGAGGGCAATTGGTAACATTGGTGATAACGGGGTGTCTCTGTGAGTTATATTTAATGTTGTGACTAAATCGCTCTCTGAAAAATACATTGTTCTCTGTGTCACGTCTTGTAGAATATAAGATAGATAAATTAGGTGCAAAATTGAGAATTTTGAATTAATCTTTTCTAAATGAAGATGTGTTTAATTAATGACTCTCAATACACTTAAATGATATATATTCTCACACTAAAGAATGCCAACTATGTTTGCATGGTGGTTCACAAACCTTCAGATTATTAAGATTTTCTCAGTCATTTTACAGTTCTTAATCCATAATTTCAAAGTTCAATTAAAATTACACTGGAAAACGCTAGAGATTATATTTTATTAGTTTATGGAAAGTCTGTTCAAAAAGAAAGAAGTTACAGCCATGCAAAGTCCATTAGGGAAAAATCCTCCTCAGCAGTAGATCATCATGCAGATGGCTCTAAGCTTAGGCAATCTAAACAAAGGTGTTCCCAAGTTCTACAGCTTGCCATAGGAATGCTCTTCCAGTTAGTTTTGAACAAGCTGACAAGCAGAGTTTAAACTGAGTATTAGAAATTTTATTAATGGCTTGTTTTCCTCTGCTTAAAATTTCTTCTCTGTTACAAATTTAGTCCCATATTTTATTTTATTTATATATTTTCTTTATTGCTTTCTCCTATAATGCACTATGACCACTTTCTCTTTTCTCTACTCCTACACCCTCTATCCCTCTTCTTCCCTAGATTCACTGCTCCTCCATTTCCCTGCAGAAAATAAACAGGCTTCACAGGGATATGAACCAAATATGCAATTAAAAGTTATGATAAGCCTAGGCACACATTCTTATATCAAGGTTGGATGAAGCAACCCAATTGGATAGAGAGAGAGAGAGAGAAAGCGAGAGAGAGAGAGAGAGAGAGAGAGAGAGAGAGAGAGAGAGCCTAGCTCAGTCATATACGGGGTCTGTAAATTTTTGCTGCAGTCTCTGTGAGCCCCTATGATCCCTTCTTAGTTAATGCTGTGGGCTGTGTTTTCATGAGCATCTTGACCCTTGGGCTCCTACAATACTCTCCCCATCCCTTTGCAAGATTCCCCAAGCTACGCCTCATGTTTGGCTGCGAGTCTCTGCTTCTGCTCCCACGAGTTGCTGGTCAAAACCTCTCAGATGACATTGTGGACGGCTCCCATCTATGAGGATAGTAGAATATCATTAGAAATCATTTCATTAACTTTCTTTTTGCCCGTCATGTTTGGTTCTATCCTTGGTCTCTGGGCCATCCAGCCTCTGGTTCCTGGTCCTCCAGACAGTGTCAGGTACGGGCTTCCTCATCTGACTTGGGCTCATCTTTGGTTTTTCACTCCCACAAGTTCTGTGCCATCCTTTCCCCAGCACGTACTGACAGATTTCATACAGGACAAATTGCAGGTTGAAGGTATTGTGGCAGGGTTGATGTCCCAGTCCCACCACTGGAAGCTTCTGTGGTTAGCCCCCAGACCCTAGGTGTCCTTCTGCATGTCCGCCTTGGAGATTCTAGGGAATTCCACTGTACCACGTTTCTACATAACTCTCCAAAATACTGTACTCTTTCCCTCCATTGCTGCTCCACCTGGTCCCTCCTGTCCCCATCGCCACCTGTCAACAGTTCATCTGCAAAATCACTTCTATTTCCCCTTCCCAAGGAGATCCATGCATCCCCATGGAGCCCTTCTTGTTACTTAACCTCTCTGGGTCTGTGGATTGTAGTGTGATCATCCTTGACTTTACAACCAATATCCACTTATAAGTGAGTACATACCATGTTTGTCTTTCTGGGTCTGGGTTACCTCTCTCAGGATAGGTTTTTTTTTTTTTTTTTTCCTAGTTTCATCTATTTGCCTGCAAATTTTATGATGTCATTTTTTTTGTGTGTGAATAACATGCTGTATTCATTAAAGTCTCAATCTGCCCATTCACAATTTGAAACATACGTGAAATCAGAATGCATCTTATATCCAGTGCCATATTGAAGTGTGTGTCAGCCAAGTGGTGGCCATGACCTATAGTTAAATGAGTGAAGAGATAGCCAGCAGGTTAAACTGTCCACAGTTCTGTGTTCTCCCCACGGTGTCAGAATTCCCCGAAAGGGAGCCCAGGGAACCCAGAAAGGCTGCACCTGGGGGCACATAGCTGCCTCCTGCCTCCAGGAGTGGGCTCCGGCTGCCAAGGGCTGTCTCCCTGTTTGTCTTTTAGATACTGCAAAGGAGGAGGTGGTCGGCCAGGTGTGGGTGGTACTTGCGGGGAGCACAACCCCGGCGTGGGATAGGTATCGTCCTGAGGCACATGCGCAGAACGGGAAGACAGGCGCCCTCTCCCTCTGCTTCTCTTCCATGCTCTTCTCCCCTTGTTTCTCATTAGTCATTCCCACCTCCTAGAGAAGGAATGAAAACAGACTCAGGTTCTGGCTGTAGGTGTGCTGTGACGTCAGTCTGCAAGGACACGCCCACCTAGGACAGAGACAGAGGGAAGATTGACAGAGGCAGCTCCTCTGCCTTACCTTTTCCTTGCTGTGAAAACTGAACTTGGGGCATGTGGGAAACTCAGAGCACACCCTAGGAGATCATGAAAGGACGTCTCTCTCTCTCTCTTTTCCATTCTGGGGTCTCGTGTTCGCTTCATTGCCATGTCTCCTTCCTCCTGTCTGACCTCTAACAGCTCTCCAGCCTTCTCTTTACTGATCTTGATGCCCCCGAGGAAGTAATATCACCCCCGCCCAGGTCGGCCTTGTCTACTGTCCAGTCATAATGTCATTTTTTTAAACAGCCGAGTAATGCTCCATTGTATAAATGTACTGCCCTTTCTTTATCCATTCTTCAGTTGAGGGACATCTAGGTTGTTTCTAGTTCCTAGCTATTATGAATAAAGATGCTATGAACAAAGTTGAGCAAGTGTCCCTGTGATAGAATGGAATGTCCTTTGTGCATCTGCCCAAGAGTGGTAGAGCTGGGTCTTGAGATAGGTCCCCCCCCCTTTTTTTTGAGGAAAAGGCATATTGATTTCCATAGTGGCTTTGGAAGCTGCACTGCCACCAGCAATGGAGGAGTGCTCCTCTTGGTCCACATCGCCAACACGAGTTGTCACCTGTGCTTTTGATCTTAGCCATTCTAACAGGTGTAAGATGAAACCTCAGAATTATTTGGATTTCCATTTCCCTGATGGATAAGGATGTTGAACATTTGCTTTAAGTGCTTCTTAGCCTTTTGAGATTCCTCTTTCGAGAATTCTCTGTTTAGATATGTATTCCATATTAATTGAATTATTTGGTTTGTTCATGTCTAGCTTCTTGAATCCATTTGTCATTTGTATATAGGATGGATACTGATTTTTTTTCTTTAATCTTGTATACAGACACTTCACTGAAGGCATTTATTAGCTGTTGGAGTTCCCCAGTAAAATTTGGGGGGCCACTTATATATACTATCATATCATATGCAAATAATGATACTTTGACTTTTTCCTTTCCAATTTTCATCACCCCAGTCCCCTTCAGTTTTCTTACTACTCTATCTAGACCTCCAAGTACTATATTAAATAGAGAGAGAGAGTAGAAAACCTTGTCTTTTTCCTGATTTTAGTGAAATTGCATTGAGTTTCTCTCCACTTAAATCAGTGTTGGCTATGGGCTTGCTGTAAATTGCCTTTATTATGTTTAGGCGTGTTCTTTGTATCCCTGATCTCTCCAAGACTTCTATCATGAAGGGATTTTAGATTTTGCCAAAGGGTTTCTGCATTTAGTGAAATGATACTATAGCTTTTTTTTCACTTTGTTTGTATGGTGTATTGCACTGACTGAGTTTTGCATGTTGAAACATCCCTGTGTCTTTGGGATAATGCCTACTTGACAAAGATAGATCATCGTTTCGATGTGTTCTAGGCTCCAGTTTGCAAGTATTTTATTGAGTATTTTTGCTTCAATGTTTAAGAGGGAAAACGGTCTGTAATTCTTTGTTGAATCTTTGTGTGCAAAACTATATGCTCACATTCTTAATATTTGCAAACTGAATACAGGAATATACTTAGATGATCACCATCACAATCAAGTTTGGTTTGCTTTGGGCATTCAGGTTTGGTTCAACACATGTGAATCAACAAAATGATAAATCATTTAAATAGCCTTGAAGACAAAAAGTCATAAGAATTATATCAATAGATGTAGAAGCTTTCCAGAAAATTCAATGTGACTTCATAATAAAAGTCCCAGAGAGAGAGAGAGAGAGAGAGAGAGAGAGAGAGAATTTATCTCAGCACAATAGAGGCTGCATATGACAAACCCGTAGGCACCACCATCCTAAGTGAGGAAAACATCAAAGAAATCCCACGAAAATCAGAAATCATGAGATGTGGCTCTCTACTATCCATGTTCTTTTTCTTTCAGAGACTTTTTGTTGGTTCTTTCTGAGTTTTCCATCATGCACCCCAAGTGCACTCATCTCCTCCTCCCCTTGCACCCTCCACCGCAACAGTGGACGCTGTAGTGTGTCCCTCAGTACCCTTTGTTCACACTATGCTCGTAAACGCTTATTGCATCGAGGAGGTTTGCAGGCATACTTTTATCTATTTTATTAGGGTTCTTATACCTCTACCTCCTTTACAACCCTAATCTACTCTAATCTCTTCCAACTCCCCAACACTATGTAGGAGGAAAAGATGGTTGCATGTCTCTTTAGACTATTTCCTAATGGTTGGGGTCATCAGGTTCCTTGGGGCAAGTCAAATTTTCCTTTCAGGATATCTTCAACTTCTTCTTCATGTCCAACTACAACAGCAAACGGGCAGCAGGGGTCGGGAGAGCAGCAGCTGCCTTCTTCTTTCTCAGAGCCTGCCCCTATCCCTATCCAGGCTGGCATTTATTTCCTTCTGAGATTCCCTAGAATTAAACTATCTGCAGCTGGCAAAGATCACACCCTGATCCCGCATTAGGCAAATTGTCTGCTGCTGTAGACGATCTGAAGCAGCCACGTATCCCACACCTGGGATTAAGACAAAAACATATTGGCATAACATAACTGAGTTTTTAAAGAAACCAAAATTCCCACTACAGTGGTTGGTCTGGTCACCCGGTTTCCTCTGCTCATTTCCTTGGGGCTGAACTGCAGCCCCCACATGCAGGGCTAGCTCTACTGTGATGCTCAGGTGAGGCGCAGGACCCTCTGTCCTGAGTGCTTCAGCAGCAGGTGAGGATCAGCGCCAGCTCTCCCGCCTGCCGAAAGTGGCAAGGGGCAAGGGGAGGGGAGGGTATCTCTCTCTTGACCATGCTGCCTCACAAAAGACATGCTGTGGGGCTTCTTTTCCTACTCACATCCTTGGTGCTGCCTACCCCAAATCCCCAGATCCAGGGCCAGCCCTAATGTGTTGCCCAGATTTGGTGCAGGGCCTGTTCTCCCAAGCGCTGTGGTACGTGAGGGGTAGGGCCACCTCTCCTATTCTGATGATCTTGGTGCCAACTCTCCTGCCTGCTGTACGTAACAGGGGCGAGGAGGTGGGCTTCTCTCCCTTGTCCATATCTCTGCCTGGGTGACAAGAGGCAGGGCCAGCTCTCCCATGCTTAACCCTCGGTGCAATCTCACTTTTGCTCCCAGGCAAGGTGCAGGCCCTGCTCTCTCACATGCTACAGCTGGTGAGGGGCACCGACAGTTTTCCAGACCCCAGGGCCAGGTCTCTCACCTACAGAGGGGGTGAGGGCTGAGGCGGGAAAAGGGTATTTCTTCCTCATCCACAGCACTGCATGGGAGATGAGTGGTAGAGCCAGCTCTTCCACTCTCTTTTCCTCTGGCCTAGCTAACGGGAAACTTCTAAAATTGTGGGTTGCTCTCCCAAGTACTTTAGCCTGCCAGGGACCAGCCAGGGATTAGCTCTCCTGTCCTCATACCTCCCGGGCCATCTCTCCCACGATGGCCAGATAGGGATGGAGCAGGTTCTGCACAGCCCTCAGATATCACCATGTTCCCTGATGGCAGGCAGCCCAGACCAGGAACATCTCCTGGCCTTTGGTGGCAACCAACCTCTGATGCTGTAGCGTCAGGGACCCAGATGTGGCCCCTGATGCCAGGACCCTACCATGGTCCCAGGTGCCATCACTGGCTACTCAGATCAGACTGTTCCTCACTATCCTCCAGTCTCCAGTTCTGCCTCCATTCATTGTGCACACAGCCTTAGGTTTCTCTTTCTTTTCCATTTTTCCAGCAGTTGCTTGCTCCTCTTAGTGGTGTCTAGAGTCTCTGAGTGCCTGGGACTGTCTTGGAAGTGGTCTTACCAGCGTTGTGCTCTGATAGTGCATTATAGCTCTGAACAGGGGTCATCTCGGTCACGATGTGCCCCAACCCCAGCTCTACGGAGCTCTGTCCTGGAGGGCGTCTCGGTCTAGGCTTCTCTGCAGGCCCTATGCATGCACGGTTGTCTGTCTCAGGCTCAGTCCTGCCCAGGAGACCTTGGTCCCAGCAGAGTCCTCCTAGCCTCCAGCTTGCTTCCCATCCTGGAAGCCCATCCAGGCCAGCCTGGCACTGCACTGGTGGCTGTCTTGAGCTGTTTTCTCTCTTTTTTTTCAGGTGCCATTAGGCTACTAGTCACTCAGTTGTTCATAGGTCAGAACACCAAGCATAGACATGGCCTCTCTCTCTTACCTGTTGATGCACACATGACCCATCAGCCACACCGGCATTGCTTCTAGGGTTAGGCATACTCCTTTCCAATAAAGGCTTGAAATAACTACGTACTAGGGCAATAAAACAAGAAGGACATTAGGTGATATAAATAAGAAAATAAGTCAAATTATCCACACATGCCAATGATTTTATAGTATACATAAAAGACCCCCAAATTCTGTCACAAAGCCTTTCAGAAAAGTGGCAGGACCAACTTACACCAACCAGTAAATTTCCCATATACGAAGGACTGGCATGCTGAGAAAGAGATCATTGATATACTCCTATTCACAATATCAAAAAGAAAGAAAGAAAGAAAAGATAGAAAAGAAAAAGAAAAGAGAAAAGAAAGAAATCTAGGAGTAACTGAAGAAAGCGAATGAGGAAGACACTAGAGTACAGAAAGACCAGCCTTGCTCAAGATTGGTAGGATTAAAATTGTGAAAAAAACATGATACCCCAAATCAATTTATATATTCCATGCAAAATCCCGTGATATTACTGAGAGAAACAGAGAAATTTTTTAAATCTATATGGAAGTACAAAAGACTCTGGAGAATAAAAGTATTGTTTCTGATCAAAAGGAGCGAGCAATAGTGGACAGAGTCATTTGCTATTTCAAGCAATATTTTAGAGCCATAGCAATAAAAACAGTGTAGTATTAGCACAAAGACAGACATGTAGATAAATGGAACAAAACAGAAGACTCAAAGATGAGTGCATGTAATATGATTGTGTGATATTTGACCAAGATGTCAAAAAATACATACTGGAGAAAAGACTGTATCTTCACCAAGTGGTGCTGGGAAAATTTGATGTCCACATGTAGAAGAATGAAATTAAAAGTGAATTTAATAAAGAAATTAGGTATTTTCATCTTGTACAAAAAATTAACTCTGAATATATCATTGTGAAACCTGAAGCATCAAATATTCTAGAAGAAAACTTAAATAGTATCCTATACAACATAGATGTATATATGAGGTTTTGAATAGAACTCCATTTGCTCAGGAATTAATCCCAAAATATATAAATCTTTTGTGTAGCTAAGTAACAACCAATAGAGTGAAGAGGAAGCCCACAGAGTGGGAGAAAATTTCTGTCAGCTATGTATCAAGAATTCATAGAAGAATTCTTTGCATTATAGGAATTATAGAAGAATAATATTCAAAACATACACCAAACTCAAAAAATAGAGTCGAGAAACCACTCAATTAAAAATGGGCTCTATGTCTGCACAGAGAATCGTCAAAAGAAGCAATAAAAATAGCAAACATTTTTTAAAGTGTTCAACATCTTTAGTTATCAGGGAAATTCAAATTAAAAATAATTTGAGATTTCATCTTATTCTAGTCAGAATGGCAAAGGTCAAGAAAACGACTGAAGAAATGTTGGTGAAGATGGGGGATAAAGGGACGTTCTTATTCATTGTTGGAATTTCAAATTAGTGTAGGCACTCTGGTAATCAGTTCAGAGAATTTTCAAAAAGCTAAATTAAGGTTATAGCCCAGCCACATCACTCCTTGGCATACACACAAAGAATTCTCCCCCAAAGACACTTGCTTAGTTGTGTTCCTTACTCATTTATTTGCAGTAGCTAGGAAATGGAAACAACCTAAATATTCATTAATATTTATATAATAATAGAGCATACATGAAGAATAGAATTTTATTCAGCTCTTAAGAACAATGACTTCATGGAATTTGCAGGTGAATAGACGGATCTTAGAGAGACTAAATGGGGTAACTCTGACCTAGAATGACAAATGCTATATGTTGATTCTTGATTTGGGAATCTTAGCTCCTAATGATTAGATCTGAGTATATAATCTGAAGTAAGCACAGGGGCTAGGAAAGCAGAGGGACCGTAGGATGAGGAAGTTGGGGAGAGAACTCCGGAGAGAAGGGTAACAGAACACAGTTGCTACAATGGAGGAAGTGGAAAACTGATGGCAGGGCTTTATCTGGGAAGAGGAGAAGCAGGGTAATATGGAGGGAAAGGGAGGAAATGAAGACAAGGAACACTCACCATGCCTTAAAAAGCCACAGAGAAACATTATTTTATGAGTTTTTTATATATGCATGCTACACATAAATATGCATAAATATGTAACAATAGTAATTGAAGAAGAGGTCATGAATTTGAAAGGGAGTTGGGAAGACTCAGGAAGAGCTGGAGTGAGAAAAGGAAGAACTGGAGATGATGAAAATATAATTCTCACATATAGAATAGTCCAAAAAAATAAAAGAAAAAAAAGGAGATACAGGCTCCTATAGTTTTCCATCTGGATAAATTCTTTTTTATAGTTTTAGTGCTATTTATGAAATAAAGCAAAGCAGAATGTGGGGAATGGAAGGGCATTTCTATGACCAATGATATGTTTGTGAGTTCAATCATTCCTCAGCATGGATGGGATGAACTTATTTACCAAATCAGCTTCCTGGCACCTCAAACCTCTCGGTGTGCCTTGAGCAAGTGGGTGATGTAACCAGAAATGGTGACCTAACAGATTGTCCTCCCAGCCCTCTATCATACAGCTACCTCCTTTCTCCACAGCGCTGCTTCTGACTTCTCTACCCTCTTTCAAATTTGGACGAAAATGGTAACGCAAACAATAAATACTATAGTAAGAATAACAATTGGGTAAAAAAGGTGAATATGATTGCTACAAACCGCAGGTGAAATGTGCCTACAGACAGGATCACTGCACACATTGCATATTTATGGGTACCTTAATCTAGATTAAATTTTATCCCAATGATGCAATTTTAAAATCAAAGATGATCACAGGAGAGTGAATAGGAAGAAGATGAATTTAATAAATTCATCACATTCATGGTCTTGGGGACACTGCAGGAGAAAATCTAAGGGAGGGGTAAGAAACAGAGTGTGGCAGACCATAATAAAGGGAGAAAAGGGTAGGGAGATTTGGGAGAAGATGAAAAAGAATTGAGAGGAAACTGCTTTCTGGGGAAAATTGCTGCTCAACAGCCTTTTTGCATAAAGTCATAGATCAAGTTCATAATAGTTTACCCCCTTTTAAAATTAAATAACTACTTACACAGTATTAGATTTCAATATTGTATTTTCCAGAAAATTTTTTGTGCCAGTTCTTTTCCTCCACACACTTGTTACTACTCTAAACCTTCCTCCCTCCTAGAAGCTCTTGTGTTGCACGTGTCCCACTGCCCTCTCCCCTTCCTCAATACCTTTATTCCCATCTTGTGTATGCCTTTCTATTTCATAGTTTATATTCATACTCACACACACATATTCACATCTAAACTTCATAAACTAGGGTCCACATATGTGAGTTGTGTTTTTCTGAGTTACCTCACTCCATATACTTTCTGGGCCTATTCATTTTTTTTATGCACAGTTCATGATTTCACTTTTCTTTATAACTGAGTAAAATTCATTTGTTTGTGCATGTTCAGCATTTTCCTTGTCCACATTTCTACTGTGTCCAGTTCCTTGATATTGTGAATGATGCAGCGGTAAATATGCTTGTACAACTATCCCTGTGGTAGGACACAGCATCCTTCAGGTGTGCTCAGAACAGGTATACCTGGGCAATGCAGTCTTGTTTTAATGGAGAGAGAGAGAGAGAGAGAGAGAGAGAGAGAGAGAGAGAGAGAGAACTCCATGCTGGCTGTGCAAGGTTGCATTTCCACCCGCAGTGAATAAGGCTCCTCTTTCCCTATTCTTGTCAGCGTTTGTTGTTTACTTTTATCTTGATGATGACCGTTCTGACTGTGGTGGACGGAGTCTCAGAATGAAGTTAATTTAGATTTTGCTGATGACTAAGAATAATGAACACTTAAAATCTTCATTACATATACTAACTTAGTGCATGCACACACATGTTTGTACGTGTGCCACAGTGCACACATGGAAGCCAGAGGACAGAGGATCACACGCAGGAGTTTTTTCTTTTCTACTGTCATGTGACTCTCAGGGATCCACCTTGGCAGTCAGTTTTGGCAGCAAGTACTTCCACCCTCTGAATCATCATGTCAGCCCTCCTGAACCCTTTTAACAATCCTTTAGAGTAGCAGGTTTTACTTTTTTGAGAGAGAGATGGAAGTACACAGAAGACGGCGTGCCATGAGAAGGAACTTTGGGATGATGCCATGCTCAGTGTGCTGTAGAGAGGGCGGAGAACCGCTTGTATAGAAGTTTGAAAACATAACCCATGTGATGAAGTGTGCTCATGTTTTTCTTTTTCTAGGTCATTTTTTTTCCTGGTAGGAATGCAATAAATATTTTTAATGGAAGAATAAATACTTTTTTAGTACACCATTCATTTAAGAAAATAAGGGTCTTGATTTGTTGTGTGGCTTTGGAGTCAGTTCCTGTCTTTGCCAGTTTGTAGTGCTGTGATCTCAGCAAGCTCTTTATCCTCATTCAACTTTGGCTTCGTTGTCTGTGAATGGGTATGGCAGTGGAAAAGGCCTCACGTGACTGCAGGCAGTCCTGGTGGGATACATGGCAAGGTCCCAGCTCACTGCACACCCTCGACATATGGTCCCACGGATGTAATGACAACACAGTAGAGTTTTCTCATTTCTGTTATGATTTCAGTTCCTCCTTTGCCAAAGATATGTTCTACGACTATAAAGTCAAACGCATTTCTTTGCATAACACTGATGTTAGCGAAAAGATCCTGAGAGGTGACAGGTGAAAATATTTAGGCCAAGAGGCAGTATTTCGGAAAGAATACTAGTTAAGCCACACAAAAATGTCTTTTTTCAATTAGCTCTAATTCTTGACTATTGCATAAAGGTTTTCAATCGTCCATTGGGCGGTGGAATTAAGCTGTACTTACATGCAGAAATAAACTTGTCTTCTTCCTTCTTCTTTCTGTATGATGGCACATTTCTACTAATTGCATCATTTCCAGGAACTCTCCAGGGTACTGCGGAGAGCAAGTAGAAGCAACGTTACAGGACAAAGGCTTTTACCCTTTATTGACCACTGTTATCCACAGCTTGACACTAAACTTGAACAAACAGTTGAGACGAAATGCAAAACCCACTGATCACCAATTTCATAAAGTCTGAATTTGATTAGAGTGCCATTCCCCCACACCTCCACCCCTGTGTTCATAAGAAAGGAACTGCTCTGAGCCCCCTTCAAGAGGCCGCTTGACTGAAGCCCTGTGAAATTCTAACCAAAAGGTAATAGAAAGGAGAAACCAAGCTTATCAAATTTTCCTTGGGAGCACTGGTCTGTTTCACCAGTGGTAATTGGTGAAGTTCAGTCCTGCACTTTGACGGGCTGCAGGAAGCTGCTGGAAGGAGTCACCAGTAAATAGCAGAGCGTCAGAGAACAGCCTTTCATGCACTCCAGTAGCGATTTCAAGAGTTTTAAGAAGAGTACAGAGACACACAGGTGAATCAGTGCATTGGGTTGGATTTGGGGGGAGTAATAGCTATTGGTTAATGATGGGAAGAATTTTGGTGCTTTGAGTTTTTAATTGGATGAAGGACACCGTATAGAATGAAAGCTGGTTTCTACTAAAGTGGTCTAGTGGGGGAGGAATCCAATAAGAGAGGGTTGCCTTCTCTCTCAAACAGATACTTTAAGTTAATCTATGTATTAGGGAATTTTGTAAGGAACAAAGGAGAAAAACATCCCACAGGTGTCCTTTTAGTTTAATCAGTGCAGCTGGCATTGTGGTCAAAGTGCCCGGGCCTCGGGGCCTTCTCCTGAGAGAGTGAGAGCTGCACCAAACCTTCCTCTGGAAAGGTGTCAGCAATGAAGCTGTTGACGGCACGAATGGAGGAGGTGGATCTTTAAACAGCTCTCTCTGAAAATCTGATATTTAAAATAAGAAAAGTCACCGGAGCACTTCGGGAGTTTCCGACAGTCACACACCAATCCACGTCAGCTCTCCCAAGCCTGATGTTCATCTGCACAGAGCAGTCCACTATGGCTGGATGAGTTTTGATGAAATTGGAAATTGGAGATAGTTGCAGATAACTTGATTCTTAGAAAGGACCAAAAGATCAAGCCACGTGTATTTCTAGCGGCCAGGAGCGCCCTGACTGTCCATCAGGGTGGAAAGGAGGGTGAGAAAATGGAGAACACATATAAATAATGGCAACTGTTCTCACCGAGTGGCAGAGAGACAATTATTACTGCCTGTTGGATCAAATTTGTCGAAGGGCAAATGCTTCTCTTGTGTTGTAAATTCAGTTTTCTGTTCTTTTAACTTTAAGCAAAGCACTAGTTAAACTTCATACTAAAGGAAGGAAAACTCCAGCAGTAGTTGTCGATTCATTGTTGCAGCTATTGAGTACCCGTGCACTGAGGATACAAAAGACGGGCCGTCAGTGGACAATAGATGAGAAGGTAAGCCATTCCTTCATTTTGGAAGAGAAGAGAAGTGAGTTTCGTTCCATAAACGAAGCTTCCTTGCTGACTGTTGATTTGGGCTGAGGGGCCCCTCGTACAGCTCCTAGTGTACCAGTCTGTCATTCTCACTCTCAGGGAGCACTAAGAGAAAATGACTTCTCTTCATTGCTGTAAGCAGTACTGGGAAGTGAAAGTCTGGGAAGACGCCAGGGTAGACTGATGAGCGCCGGATTCTTGTGATGCCCCGCGCTGCATTCTGGGAAGGTCTGAGCTCCACAACCAGGATCTCTGGCTGTTGTCACTTGAAGAGGCACTAGAGTTCCGGAAAAGCCTGGGCAAACATGTCCAAGATAGCAAAGACACACGTGGAAACAGCAGCCTCAAGATTTACAGGAAAGTTCGCCACTGACTGTCTTTGACAGCTGTTAGGTGTGAGCAGAGTAACTGGGAACCCAAAAACGGTATGATGAAAAAGTGGGGTAATGTCAACGACGGAAGTTTGGGGACACAGGGTTCTCGGGAGGTCTTGACCGGAGACATTGCTCACGCCTCGCCTTTGTGCAGTCTTTCTTTCTCAGTGATATTCAAGAATCTGGGTACGGTCTTGAGACATTGCACTAAACGCCGCAGGAAGGCGCCGGGCCTAGAACTTTGTGTCTGAGCCCCGTACAGCTGAACAGGTATAATAAATTTGAATTTTGGCAAAGTTACCACTGGAATCCATAGGGCCTAGAGGACAATCTCGGCACTTCATGAATGGTATCTGAACAGGCACTGATCTATATGTATAGCACAATGTCATTAGGAGTCATTTTCTTTTTGCTACTTTAAAAAATTAATTAAATTTATTCATTTATTTACTTTACGTTCTGTATGCAGCCCCCTTCTTCCTCTCCTCCAGGCAGCACCGGCTCATCCTCTTCCCCCTTTCCTCCGACCCTTCTCCTCAGAAAAGGGTTCACGACCACCCCGGGTACCAACCTGCCCTATTATATCCAGTCTCATCAGGACTAAGTGCATCTTCTTCCACTGAGGCCAGACAAGGCATCCCAGCTAGGGGAAAGTGATCTAAATGCATGCAACAGAGTTTATGTCACAGACAGCCACCGTTTCACTGGCTAAGGGTCCCACATGAAGGCCAAATTGCCTGCGATGCACAGGAACAGCAGCAATTGGAGATGGCCAGCACACGTGAGGTCTGCCCCGAGCCTTCTGCCCACTGGTTCCCGGGCGCTGGCTCTGTCTGCAGTTCCAGGGTCAGTGGTTGCGGTGAAGTCCGCGCATGCTCTTTCGTGTTTCAGTCTCCCCACAGACCTAGGTTATTCGACTCTGTTAGTCTTCTTGTGTAGTTCTTCTCCCCTCTGGGTCTTATCCTCCCCCCACACTTCCACAAGACTCCCCAAGCTCCACCTAATATTTGCTGTGGGTCTCAGCATCTATTTAGGTCTGCTGCTTCGTGGAGCCTCTCAGAGAACAGTCATGCTAGGCTCCTCGCTGCAGTTACAGCAGAGCATCGTTAGTGGCGTCAGGGACTGGCTCTCTTCCATGGGGTGGGTCTCAGGTTGGGCCACTCATTGGCTGGCCATGCCCTCAGTCCCTGTTCCATCTTTACTCTTGCACATCTTGTAGTCAGCGCAAATTTTGGGTCGAAGGGTTTGTGGGTGGGTTGATCTTCCCCTCCTTCCACTAGGAGTCCTGCCTGGCTAAGAGGTAGCCACATCAGTCTCCATGTCTCCTGCTACTAGGAGTCTCAGGTAGAGACATACCCACATCCTCCAAGGAGCCCACTTTGTCACAAGTCTCCAGATTGTCCCAGAGATGCCAACCCCTCTGTTTCCCTTCTCTCTCCCCTCCCCCTCCCCACATCTGATCCCCCGTTCTCTTTCCCCTCCCCACCCCTTCTCCCACCCAGTTATCAAACTTCATCCACTTCTGATGTCTATTCTATTTCTCCTTCTGAGAGGAATTCAAGCATCTCCCTGGGCCCCTCCTTGTTTCTTAGCTTCTTTGGGTCTGTGGATTGTAGTGTGTTATAAGGTTAATAACCACTTGTAAGTGAGTACATAACAAATGTCTGGGTTACCTCACTCAGGATGACATTTTCTAGTTCCATCCATTTGCCTGCAAATTTCATGATTTCCTTGTTTTTAATAGCTGAATAGTATTACATAGTATAAATGTGCCACATTTTCTTTATCTTTATCCATTATTCAGTTGAGGGACACTGGGATTGTTTCTAATTTCTAGCTTTTATGAATAAAGCTGCTATGAAGATAGTTGAACAAGTGTCCTTGTGGTATGGCAGATTTTTTTTTTTTTTTTTTTTTTTGTAGATTCCCAGCAGTGGTATAGCTGGGTCTTGAGTTAAAACTATTTCCAGTTTTCTGAAAAAGCACCAGATTGATTTCCAAATTGGTTCTTTAAGTTTACCGGCAATGGAGGAGGGTTCCCCTTTCTTCACACCCTTGCCAGCATGTGCTGTTACTTGAGATTTTGATCTTAGCCATTCTGACAGGTGTAAGATGGAATCTCAGAGTCATTTAAATTTGCATTTCTCTGAAGACTAAGGACACTGAACAGTTTTCCTCAGCTTTTACTGTACAAGATTGTTTTAGCTATTCTGTTTTTCTTTTCTTTTTTCCATATGAAGTTAAGAATAGTTCTTTCAAGGTCTGTACAGAATTGTGTTTATATTTTGATGGGAATTGCATTGAATCTGTAGATTGCTTTTGGTAAGATGGCCATTTTTATCAATGAGCATGGGAAATCTTTCCATCTTCTGATATCTTCTTTAATTTCTTTCTTCCAAGACTTGAAGTTCTTGTTGTACACATCTTTGACTTCCTTAGTTACTTCAAGGTATTTTATATTATTTGTGATATTTTATACTATTGTGAAAGGTGTAGTTTTCCTAATTTCTTTCTCACCCCATTTGTCATTTGCATACAGGAGGGCTACTGAATTTTTTGACTTAAGCTTGTATCTTGACACTTTGCTGAAGGTGTTTGTCAGCTGTGGGAGTTCCCTGGTGACACTTTGGGGCTCACTTTATATACTGTCACATCATCTGCAAATAGCGATACATTGACTTCTTCCCTTCCAATTTGTTGCCCCTTGAACTCCTTTTTGCTTTGTTTGTTTGCTTGTTTTACTGCTCTGACTAGGACTTCTAGTACTGTAGTGAAGAGGTACAGTGAGAGTGGGCGGCCTTGTCTTCTCCCCAATTTCAATGGAATTGCTTTAAATTACTCTCCATTGAATTTGATATTGGCAAAAGGCTTGCTGTATATTGCCTTTATTATGTTTAGGTATACACCTTGTATCCCTGATTTTTCCAAGACTTTTAACATTAAGGGTGTTGGATTTTTTTTCAGATGCTTTTCAGCATCTAATAACGATCACGTTTCTCTCTTCTTTCTTTCTTTCTTTCTTTCTTTCTTTCTTTCTTTCTTGCTTTCTTTTTGCTTATATGGTGGATTACATTGATGGATTTTCATATATTGAACCGCCCCTGCCTGCCTGAGATCATGTTGGACGATACTTTTTTCTTTTTTTTTTAATTTTTCATCAATTACACTTTATTCATTCTGCATCCCCCCATAAGCCCCTCTCTCCTCCCCTCCCAATCCCATCCTCCCTCCTCCCTCTGCATGCATGCCACTCCCCAAGTCCACTGATAGGGGAGGTTCTCCTCTCCTTTCTGATCTTAGTCTATCAGTTCACATCAAAAGTGGCTGCATTGTCCTCTACTATGGCCTGGTAAGGATGTTCCCCCCCAGGGGGAGGTGATCAAAGAGCAGGCCAATCAGATTATGTCAGAGGCAGTCCCTCTTCACATTACTGTGTAACCCAATTGGACTCTGAACTGCCCTGGGCTACATCTTTGCAGGGGTTCTGGGTTATCTCTATGAATAGTCCTTGGTTGGAGTATGAGTCTCTGGGAAGTTCCCTGTGTTCAAATTTTCTTGTTCTGTTGCTCTCCTTGTGGAGACCCTGTCCTCTCCAGCTCTTACTATTTCCCACTTCTTACCTAAAATTCCATTCACTCTGCCCAACAGTTGCCCAACTGGATGATACTTTTGATTTGTTCTTGGATTCAGTTTGTGTTTTGTTGAGTATTTTTACATCAATATTCAAAAGGGAAATTTGTTTGAAACTCTTTCTTTATTGGTTTTTGACTGTGGCCTCTTAGAAGAAGTTTGGCAATGTTCCTTCTGTTTCTATTTTGTGTAATAGTTTGAGGAGTATTGGCTTTTGTCCTTTGAAAGTCCCAAGAGTCTATGTTGGAAACCCTATCTGAAACTCCTAGCATCAGGGAATATGGAACCTGAGGTGACAACCTCCTGTAGCCAGTTGGGACTTCCAGTGGAGGGAGGGGAATACCAATCCACTCAGTAAACCTTCTACCCCAAACTCTACCCTTTCCACGAATGGTGTAGTGACAAAGATGGAGCAGAGGTTGAGGGAATGCCCAAGCAAGGGTAACTCAACTTGAAACTTACCCTATAGGAAAATGCCAACCCTGACACTGTTAATGACATTCTGCTATGCTTGCAGAGAGGAGACAGAATACCATGGAACTGGGAGGAGCAAGTCTGGAGCAGGAGTGGGGTTGAGTCATGTCCAGCCCTGGAATGGGACACTCCCTCCCCTGCCTGGAGCCTGCGTGTCCTGGTACATGTAGTCACACACCGTATCAGTCACCTTATCTGGTCATGTCCAGCAAGCACCTGAGATTTCTTGTCAAGCAAAGAAAGCATTCCCAGCACCTTGTCCCCAGCCAATGATGCACAGCCCTCCCTTAAAGCCTCTACCCACTCCGCACAGGTTTAGGTAACCTTTGTTTCCCCCAATGAAGTGAGCTGTTTCACTGAAACCTATCTGCTGAGTCTGTTCTCATCCAGCTCACCACCATCCGAGGTCTCCATCCCCCAGCTGTTCCTTCTTTGCCTCCCCTCCCAGGATACCCTGGTGGTGATCTCATGCTTTGGGGAAAGAAGCCAGGAACAGCACGTGGTAGTGGTGATGTGTTTGTCTCCTTCTTTAATTTGCCGATCTGAAATTATTTCTTGTGTGTTCTTGGGCATGGTTACCTTCTTTAGTTTGGATTTTTTTCTCTTAAAGTGCCTTCAGTAGGGCTATATTGTAGACAGACTTTGATTAAATTCGGTTTTATCTTGGAATGTCTTATTTTCTCCATCTACTGTAATTAATTTTTGTTCGGGGTATATAAGTCTGTGCTGACATCTGCTCTCTTAGTCTGCAGAGAACATCTGTCTAGTCCCTTTTAGCATCTACCTTGAGAATCCAGGTGCTGTTCTAATATGTCTGTCTTAATATGTTACTTGGTCTTTTCCAGTTGAAGCTTTTAATATTACTTTTTGCTCTGTATGTTTAGTGTTTTATTATTTTGTTCCGAGGGGAATTTTTCTGGCCTATTATATTTGGTGTTCTGTATACTTCTTATACAGAAGTATAATATTAGAGAAATTTTCTTCTGTACTTTTGTTGAAAATATTTTCTGTACCTTTCACCTGGAGTTCTTTCCCCCCTCTATTCCTATGATCATTATGTTTGGCCTTGTCAGAGTGGTCTGATTTCCTGGATGTTTTGTGCCAGTACACCTTTTTAAATTCACCATTTTCTTTGACAGAGTATCTATTTTCTCTATTATCTTTTCAATGCCTGAGACGCTCTCTTCCATCTCTTGTGTCCTTTTGGTGAGGCTTGCCTCTAAGGTTCCTATTCTAGTTACTAAACTTTTCATTTTCATGTTTTCCTCAGTTTGAGTTTTCTTAATTAAATCTATTTAACTCTTTTAGTTCTTGAACTGTTTTATTGATTTTCTAGCATTTGTGTTTCCTCAGATTCCTTTAAGAGATTTATTTATTACCTCTTTGAAGACATATGTTATACTCCAAAAGTCTATTTTAAGTTCTTTCTCTTGTGCTTCAACTATGTTGGGGCTGGGCTTTGGTAGAGACATATTGTCTTGGTTGTTATTGATTGTGTTCTAATGCCTGGGGATCTTGGATTTGAAGACTGTAATTATAGATGTTGAAATCTGGTGTTATCTTTGTTAGATGATTGGGTTTTTTTTTCCTGTTTTTATTGCATTTTCTGGTTCATAGGAGAATGTGGTAGCTCTGGTTTTTTTTTTCCTCATAAAAATTTTCCTGGGATCCTGATAAGTGTGGTCACTGGTGATGCCAGGTTAAATGTCTTTCTATGTGTTGAGAGCTAACTCTTAGGCATGGGGCTGAGCTAGGAGAGCTGTATGTGGGGACCCGCTGGGGGAGGAAAGCAGGGAGTTTCCCAGAATGCACTTAGGGAATGGTGGAAGAAACTTAGGAGAAGCTGTAGCCGGTGGTCTGATATGGAGCTAGAAATGAAGCTAAGAAATTACATCTGTAGAAATGGAGGGGTAGGTAATCTGCAGTCGCCCTCCTGTTTCACTGGCTGGATTGGTTTTCCACTTCCCAGAAAATGCCTGTTGTAATTGGACGCTGGGACAAAGCAATGAGTTGGATAAAGGAAATGAAGGGTGATCTGTGTGATTCACTAGAGATGGGAGCGGGGATGAGAAAGGGAGGCTGCATCAGGTGTTTTGCCACAGACCTGGGGGTAAGACAGAGGGACTGGTTTTTAGGAGCACAGGGACAAGGGAGGATCTGCAGGTCGTCTGCCTGCTTTCCTGGCTGGTTCCCAAGGAATGCTGGTTGGAGTTGGCAGCTTGCATAAGGCAATCTCCCCTGTAGCTTTTAGAATTTTTTTTTTTTTTTAAATTATGGATGTTTGGTGTTTTGGTTGTTGTAAGCCGAGGGGATGTTTTTTTCCTGGTCCAGTCTATTTGGTGTTTTGTACACTTCTTGTATCTTGATGGACAGCTCCTTCGTTATCTTAGAAATTTCCCTCTATGATTTTGTTAAGACTATTCCTTTGACTTGTGTTTCTTCTCCTTCCTTTATTTCTATTATTCTTAGTTTGGTCTTTTCATTGTGTTTCATATTTCCTGGATGTTTCTTTCTGGATTTTATTATTTTAGATTTAACATTTTCTTTAACCAAGGTATTCTTATATTTAATGCCTGAGATTCTCTCTTTTATTTTGTATTTTGTTGGTGAGATTTTCCTCTGAGTTTTCTGTTTGAGTGTCTCTGTTTTTCATTCCAGACCTCCCAGTTTGGATCTTCTCAATTGGTTTTATTTCCATTTTCAGTTCATAAAGTGTCTTATTTATTTCTTTCCACTGTGTGTGTGTTTTCTTAGATATCTTTAAGGGATTTATTCTTTTCCTCTGTAAGCACCTTTGTCATATTCATTAAGGTTATTTAAGTGTGTTTTTCTTGTGCTTCAGCTATGTTGGAAGACTTAGGTTTGCTAGTTGCTATTTATTTAGTCCTGGATGCTGTTGATTGTGTTTTTACAGTGGACTATAAGGCATCTGGGTTTGGGAATATTGTAATTCTAGGTCTTGATATATGGTGTTGTCTTTGTTGGGTGTGTTTATTCCCTGGTTTCTGTTATGGTCTTTGGTTCTTAGGAGAGTGTGATGGCTGTGTGTTGCTTTGTAGAGATTTGTTTTGGGATCCTAATAGATGTTTCCACGGGGAGTTCCAAGTAAAATGTATTTCTACTTGTTGGTGGCTGGCACTAAGGAAGAGGGTGTAGGGTAAGAAGGCTGTGCTGTGGGTCCACTCAGGGAGGAGAGTGTTCCTCCAGGGTCTAGTCCCACAAAATGGGGGCAAGTGGCTTTCTAAAGAGTTGCGGTGAAACTTGTGGACTGGACTTGGAGGAGTGGAGGAAGAGGTGAAGATCTGCAGTTAGCCTACATGTTCTCCTTGCTTGAGTTGCATGTAGGTTTCCAAGGAGTGCCTGTTGGAGTTGGGCCTGGGATAAAGCAATGTTTTGGAGGAAGTAAGTTTGGGAGGTAAATCTATGTGGTCCACTAGAGGGGGGGGAACGGGGGAGGGGCCTGAAGCAGGTAAGCTGCTGCAGAGCTGGGTTAAGACTGGAGGGATTGGTTTTGGAGAATCAGAAGGAGAAGTGAAGATCTGCAGTTGGCTTACCTGATTTCGTGACTGGAGTAGCCTACAGGTTCCCTGTAATTTATTTATTCAGAGACTTAAGCTTCTTTTTTTATAGTAGAGGTCTTTCAGCTTCCTGGCTAGGTTCATTCCAAGATATTTTGTTATCTTTGATGTTGCTGTAAATAGGAGTGTATCCATGGCCTCTTTCTCAGTGTTTGTAGTTGGTTCATAGAAAGGCTACTGATCTTTGCAAGTTGATTTTGTACTTGGCCACTTTGAAGATATTGTTGATTGTTTCTAGAAATTTTCTGGTAGTATTCCTGAAATATCTAATGTATAATATATTATCTGGAAATAAGAATACTATTACTTTCTCAATTTCTAGTCACACAGCTTCTTTTGCCTCATTGTCTCAGTTAATGCTTCCAGCATTATATCAAAGAGGAGTGCAGATAATGGTCAGCCTTGTCTTGCTTCTGATATTAATGGGATAAGTTTGAGTTTTTTCTTCATTTAGGATAATGTTGGCTGTAAGTTTGTCATATATAGTGTTTATCATGTTAAGGTATGTTCCCTCTAATCCTACTCTTTCTAAAACTTTTAGATGAAAGTATATTAGATTTTGTCAAAAAATTTTCTGTGGTTTTTGAGATGGTCATGTGATTTTCATCTCTAAGTCCCATACTTATTGACTTACATATGTAGAATCAACCCTGAATTTCTAAAATAAAGCCAACTTGCTCATAGTGGGTAATTTTTATATGTGCTGTTGTTTGCTTTGTTTCTTTGTTTGTTTTTTTATTGTGAATTTTTGCAATTATGTTTATCAGGGATATTGGACTATAGATTCTGTTTTTTTTATTTTGTTTGTTTTGTTTTTCTGTATCTTTACATGGTTTGGTTATTAGAGTAGTAGTGACTTCATAGAAATAATTTGGGAGTAATTCTTCAGTTTCTTCTTTGAACATTTATGAAGTATTAATTATGCTTCTTTAATCAACTTGTAGAATTCTGCTGTGAATCCATCTGGGCCTTTGTACTTTTTAGGTCAGAAGGCATTTTATTACAATTTAATTCTCATTTGTTAAAGACCTCTTTAGAATGTTCATCTCTTCTTGGTTTAACTTTGGTAATTGATGAATCAGGAAATTTATTCCTTACCCCTTCCCTTTTTTAGGTTTTCCAGACTCATGGAGTATAGGTTTTTAATATTCTTTTTATTACATTTTATTCACTTTGTATCCCAACTATAGCTTCCTCCCTTCTTCCCTCCCAATCCCACTCTTCCTCCCTCATTTCCACCCAGGCCATTTCCAAGTCCACTGATAGGGGAGGTCCTCTTCCCCTTCCATCTGATCCTAGCTTATCAGGTCTGACCAGGACCGGCTGCATTGTCTTCCTCTGTGGCCTGGTAAGGCTGTTCCTCCCTCAGAGGGCAGGGATCAAAGAGCTAACCACTGAGTTCATGTCAGAGACAGTCCCTGTTCCCCTTACTAGGAACCACACTTGGATACTGAGCTGTCACAGGATACGTCTGAGCAGGGGTTCTAGGTTATCTCCATGCATGGTCCTTGGTTGGAGTATAAGTCTCAGAAAAGACCCCAGTGCTGACATATTTTGGTTCTATTGCTCTTCTTGTGGAGCTCCTGTCCTCTAAATGGAATGGACATTGGAAGAAGGAGAAAACAGGAAACAGGACAGGAGCCTACCATAGAGGGCCTCTGAAAGACTCTACCCCACAGTATATCAAAGCAGATGCTGAGACTCATAACCAAACTTTGGACAGAGTGCAGGGAATCATATGAAAGAAGCAGAAGTTAGTAAGACCTGGAGAGGTTTTAATAGTCTAATATTCAGAATTTTATTAGAGTTTGTTATAATGTTTTCTTGTTGATTTTTTAAAAAATTCTGATTCTATTAATTTGATTCCTTTTCTTTCTGTGGGTTAGCTAGACTAAGGGTCTGTGGATACCATTTATGTTCTTAAATAAGAATCTCTAAATTAATTTAGTCTTTGTATTGTTTTCTTTTTCAGTAACATTTGTTTTGCTTTTTATTATTTCTTGTCATCTACTAGGTTTGTGTTTTGTTTGTTTTTGCTTTCCCAAATTCATGAATTGAATCATTAAGTCATTTATTTCTGTTCTTTCTAATTTTAATGTAGGTAGTCAGGGCTATAAATTTTCCAAATAAAATTACTTTTAATGTGTCCCAGAAGTTTTGCTGTGTTTTCATTTTTATTTACTTTCCAGGAATATTTTGATTTATTTTCTGATTCATTCATCATTTAGAAATGTGGTTTAAATCTTCATGAGTTTTTGTTTGCTGAAATTTTTATTGTATAGAAGTTTAGAAAGCATCTATGGGATTAACTCAACTTTTCTGTATTAGTTAAGGCTTGTTTTGTGTCCCAGCATATGTTCTATCTAAGTTAAGTTTTTTATTGCTGTGATAAAACACCATGATCAAAATTAACTTCATGAGGAAGGTCAACCTACTTGTACTAGAAACAGTCCTTCATGAAAGGAACTCAGGGAAAAGTTCTGTAAACATAGGAACTACTGTGGAGACCATGGAAGAATGCTCTTACTGCCCTGCTCTCCAACAATTAATCGGCATGCACTTCTTCTTTTTTTAATCTTATGACCTTATTTGTAGAAATAAAATGTCTGCCTTATTTGTAGAAATTTGTAGATTCATTCCCTGAGACATGGAAGTTTATACATTGTGGATTAGACTGATCATGTCATCCCCTACTGAAAAACTTCTGTAATGCAAAGGACACCATCATTTCAACAAAGCAGCAGCTTACAGAATGGAAAAAATTTTCTACTAATTCCACAACTGATAGAGAACTAATATCCAAAAGATACAAACAGTCAAAAATTAAATATCAATAAAAGAAATAATGCAATTTTATAAGGAAATACAGATCTAAACAGGTAATTCTCAATAGAGGAATCTCAAATGGCCAAGAAACACTTAAAGAAATGTTCAGCATCATAGCCATGAGAGCTTATCAAATGATGCAAATCAAACACCTTAAGATTTCCTGTATCCCTGTCAGAATGGCTATGATTAAAACCACAAATGACAGCTCATGTGGGTGATGGTGTGGGTTAAGGAGGATATTCCTTCATTGCTCATGGCAGTGCAAAGTTGTATAGCCACTCTATGTTGGCTCCCCAGAAGACTGAAAACAGTCTACCTGGAGACCCAGGTATCAACTTGATCAACCATGTTCAATGCTGTTCTCTATATAATATCTAGAAACCGTAAACAACCTAGATGTCTCTCAACAGAAGAAATTGATAAAGAAAATATGGTACATTGCCAAATTAAGTATTCCTCAGCTCTTTAAAAAATGACATCATAAAATTTGTAGGAAAATGGATGTAACGCGAAGAAGGTATGTATTTGCTTATACATGGATGATAGTCACTCAAACAAATGATAACCAACCTACAGTTCATAGACCTAGATATGTTAGGTATATAAGAAAGGACAAAGGGGACACATGAATCTCTGGGGAGAGGAAAATAGAACAGAATATAAGGGTGGAGTGAGGATGGGAAAGGGGAGGACAGGAAGGAGAGGAGATAACATTAAGGAAGGGAATGTAGGAAAAGACAACTGGAGCTGAGGAGCATTTGAGGGATGAAATGGAAACTTAGTGCAGTGGAAACGTCTTAAAATATATGAAAGTGATCCCAATAAGGTCTCCTAATAAGAGACAGAGTCCCAAGTGGCCATTTTTTTTCTTGCCAAATGAGGTGTCCAGTAGTGGGACTGGGTTGCATTCTATTGAGCTGTTGACCAAGGAGGTTCTGGAAATCTCCAAACAACCTGTCAAAGGTTTGCTCTCTCCAAACTGGCCATGGTGTTTTATTGCCAAGGACAGATCCCACATAACTCATTTGAACATGGAGAAGTCAAGCTTGGGAAACATGGATCCTTCATCCCTATGTTCTAGTGTCTTTGATGTGTAAAGGTACTATGAAGGCTTCAAAACAAAAGAAAAGAAACATAAACACTAACCTGCTCACAGAATCTGTGATACACAATCTGTATCACTTACAAGATGTCCTAGGGTAAAGGAGGCACAGAACTTGTTGAAGTATTCAATCTTAAGTCAAACAAATGTCTGATTTTACTTAAGGCCTACTCCACAGAATAAAATCCATGCCTGACACTGCTTGGGTGACCATGAACTAGACTAGAAAGTCCAGGGATCTAGGGTAAAACCACGGGGTTTAAAACATGGTATTGAAAAGATGCCTCCTAAGGTCATTCTACACTCATAGGTCAGTGCCTTATTCAGTCATATTCAGAGAAGCTTTCTCCTACAGCATACAGGAACAGATGCTGAGATGCACAGCCAGACATTATACAAAAAGAGAATCCTTGGAACATAGTTCTTTTTTTTTTTTTCAATGCAGTTTATTCAGGAACCTTGAACAATCCTCGGACCCCGGGGAAAGCCAGCCCACAGCTTAAATAGCCTCTGGGTAGCCAACCCCAGCGTGCTACATGGGCAATGCAGATAGGTCCACATACATGGAAGCAAGCCAGATCCTCAGCCTTAGCCAAATGTGGAGTTGTTTGTGACAGAGAGCACTCACCATCGGGAAGGTGGAAGGCGGAAACCAGCTCCATCTTTAAGGCACGGCATTACGCAGCTCTCTACAGTTCCCCCTTTTTGTTTTAGACGCATCAGGCAAGAGTAAAGGTCTGATTTTTGATATTAGAAATAAATTGGGACTTTGTACCGATGTTCATTTAGGTGTCACCCACCCAAAGAGCCTCAGACCTGACCGATACCTTTTTCTCAGAGGCGGGACCTGGGGCATCAACCCGCATGCAATCAGACTTGCTCTTCTCTGGGTCCAAAGTGGCTGACCCTGAGTGCAGTGCTTAGCCTCGCATCCTGAGCATAACATTTTAGCTTTTTATGGTAGCCAACCATGCTTGGGGAGACTGTCCTGCTTCAATGGCTGTAAAGGCCTGAATGGTCATGGCTGCATTACGCTGTTGTGAGACTCTAATCTTGCATATACACCACAGGCAAACCAAGGAGACCAACACCAGAAGGCCTGCTAACGCTCCCATGCCCGCCCATTCCTTTAGATGATTCATGGCTGCAGCAATCCATGGTGATAATCCTGTGACTAGTCCTGCGTCCACTCTGGTAGAATTTACTGTGACAATGGCCACTCTCAGCTGCTCCATCGTAGTATCGAATTCTCCAGTCCAATTACCTAAAATATAGCTCGACAATTGTTTAGACAGATTTGCAGCACAGGAAAAATTCTCATGTTGTATGCTAGTGACACAAAGTCCAGCATACTTTCATTGACAGCCAAGTTGAGTGATTTGCCATAGGGTATCAATTTGCTCCTGCACGAGGTCAATCCTCTGATTGAACACCATCAAGCTTCCTTTTAGTTGAGCATTAATTCCTTTTTGTACATCTAAGGCATGAGCTACATTGGCTAAAAGATTATTCAGGGTCTGAGCAGTCTGCACAGTATGACTCATGGCTAATGCCCTGGTGGTAGCTCCAACAGCCGCCAATGAGATGGCAGTAATAGTGGCGGCTGTAGTGGAACATAGTTCTAAATGGTATGTCTCCATCAAATCGTTCCCTTCAGTGCCCAGGGCACCCCCTGGAAGAGGAGGCAGAAGAGTAAAGAGCCAGAGGGAATGGAGGATACCAGGAGAACAAGGCCATCTGAATCAGCAAAGGAGGGCTGCTATAAACTCACGGAAGCATCAAGCACAAGGCCTACATGGCATCTGCACAAAGCATCTGCAACAAGTCCTGTACATATATATAATAGTCTTCAGCTTAATCTTTTTATGGAATTCCTAAGCATTTGAACAAGTGAGTCTCTGATTCTTATGCCTGTTCTTAGGGTTCTTTTTCTTGTTTGGTTTCTTTGCCCAGCCTCAATGTTATGATTTTTGTTTATCTTATTATATTTCATGTTGTCATGTCTGGTTGTTGTCTTTTTGAAGCCTGTTCTTTTCTAATGAGGGAGGGAAATCGAGTGGATCCAGAAGGGAAGGGAGGTGGGGAGAAACTGAGAGGATTAGAGGGAGTGGAACCTGTGATGAGGGTATATTGGATAGGAAAATAATCTATTTTCAATGAAAGGATAAAGAAGAAACACATTTTGACAGAAGAAGGACTGTGTAATATACTGTGCTCCTGTATAAGATTATATGAATAAAAAATGTATGTATTTAATTATCTAGATCTGCAATTGATTAGACAGCCTGAATTCTTACAACCTCTAGGATCACCAGCCCAGGGGTGGTATCGTCTGCATTCAGTTGGGCCATCCCACATCAGTCATCAGTTAAGGAAGTGACCACAGGCTAACCTGGTGGGGACATTTTCTTAGCTGAGGTTTTCTCTCCCGCCAGGACTCTAGCTTTTATCATGTTCGGTTATAACTAGCAGCACATGGCACCTTACCTATTTTAGGGAATCTATCGTGTGCTGCTGGGTAGAATGCATGTTGTCAAGTGTTTTGGTGGAACATGCTGTTGATATTTGTTAGGTTCATTTGCTGTAAGATATCATTTCATTCTGAGGTTTCTCTGTTATTTGCCCAGATCACCTGCTCACTGGAGAATGGGAAGTGTTTACTTCTCCTACTATTAATAATAGGGTTTATGTTAATCTGTGTCTTTCATTCCATTAAAATATTTTGTTTTCTGTTTTTCTTTTATGAAATTGGGTGTATTAGAATTTGATGTATGTTTGTTTAGTATTGTTGGGTTTTTTAATAAATTGGTTAATCATTTGATTAGTTTGGTCTTCATTATCTCTCTTGATTAGTTTCAATTTGATGTTTTTTTGGGATGGCAAAACCTGCTTTCTTCCTGATCCTATTTTCTTGAAATACTTTCCCCCCATCCTTTCACTTTAAGATGGTGCTTATCTTTAATGTTAAGATGAGTTTATTGTAGACAAAAGATTTAAATTTTGATTCTTAATTCATACAGCTAGTCTATGCCTTTTGTTTGGAAAATTGAAGTCATTAATAATCATAATCTTTCAAAGATGTGTGTAGAGTTGTCTTGTTTTAAATTTTGTGTTCTTAGTTGTATTTTGTATTTCAATATATTATAGCTATGTTTGTTTTATTTTTCTGACTGTGCTTATTCCTCTATTTAATTTTAAGCTTTTCTTCCAATATTCCTTAGTTGTTTGTTTGTTTGTTTGTTTGTTTTGTGGGGTTGGTTGTTGATTGATTGATTTTTTTTAAGCTGTTTGTATGCTGGAAAGTTTTTCTTTCTCTTTCACCCATGGAAGATAGTTTTGCTGGGTACAGTAGTCTGGGTTGGTGGGTGTATTCCGTATATTTAATGTTTTAACTAAAATATACCATGGAAGTATTTCATTTCTGTATGCTTATTTTATATGTATGGGTAAATTACGTGGCATTGGTTACAGAAGACAATACTTGTTTTTTGATTCTTTGTTTGGGGAGGCTTTTTGTTTTGATTGTCAATGGTGTACACTGTGACTGAGGTGGCTAGATTAGGTTTTCTCCAGAAATGATTGGTGCCCTCACTGTTGGTCGGTGGTGAACTCAATGGATTGACTCCCTGAGGACAAGGACTGTCACATAATCAACATCAGGAATTCAGAGCGTAGAGACAGCACAAGTCTCTAATCATTATGTCCTTTCCTGCCTGTGGAATTTCCCACCTCAGGGAGCTGGTCTGTCATTTCTATCAGAGAGGTCAGAGAGTAATGGATGATAAGAAACTATTGCTCTTTGCTTCCAAGCTGGGTAATTGGCTTGTTGCCAGTGAGCTGTGAGGGCAGCATTGTTTCGCTGACTTCATTTCCAAGCTTGGCTGCTCTGGGAGAAGGGAAGAAACTCAGAACAAAGGTAAAGGGCTCCTTGCCCTGAAGCTCTGAGATGGCTTCAGAGGGTGGCATGTCCTCAGGTCTGGCCTCATCCAATCTCTTGTCTTACCATGGTGGTTTGAATAAGAATGGTCCCCATAGGCTCAAACATTTGAATGCTTGGTCATTAGTGAGTGGTACTACCTGACAGGGATTAGGAGGTGTGGCCTTGTTGAAGAAAGCGTGTCCCTGGGGGTAGGCTTTGTAAATTCAACCGCTGAAGCAAGGCCACCACTCTCCCAGCCACCACTCCACCGCCATGTCTACCTGTGTGCTGCCCTGCAATAGACTGTGCCTCTGAAAATACAAGCCAGCTCCAATTAAACGCTATTGTTAAAATAAATGTTGCTGTGGTCATGGCACCTTTCCCAGGAATCAAACATTGACTAAGACACTTACCTGAAAGGGTTGGTCATGATTCATGGAAAGGAGGTTTCAGAGACAGTCCAAGATTAGGTTCTAGTTTTTGTTCTTTTTTTTTTTTTGATAACTGGCATAATCTGATTTAGTTTCTGTTTATATGTTTAGAATGTACCTCCATGTATTAGGTTGTAATAGCACCGTAATTATTATTTTTTTTGGCTTTTCCAGAAAAAAGTATATACTGTTGAATTTTGACAACATTAAACATATTTACTTAAATAATACATATAAAATGTTCCAGAAATCAAGGCATAAAGTGTTGATAGATCTATTCATACCCAAGGTGAACCTGAACGCATGTGCAGAACATGTGGGGATCTGAGACTGGGAAGACAGGACATGTAATTTTTATACATTTCCCCAAACATGTTTCTGGGAAATTCTAGTTCATTGTGTGGACACATAATACACACATACAAACATTAATTGATGCTAAAACATATTTTATGTTAATATAGTCATCATTCAAGTGGTGATCAGCATTCATAATTATTAAAGTCATGTGGTAGCAACCACAGTAACCATCATTCAATAAGCAAAGTCCTTGAGAATTAAGAATTTGTCTTGACCAGTAGTTAGTGTTTTATGGCATGAAGGACTCCTCACTCTCTTTTTTTCTTTTTTTGTTTTTGTTTTTCAAGACATGGTTTCTCTGTGTAGCCTTAGCTGTCCTGGACTTGTGTTATAGATGATTCTGGCTTCTAACTCACAGAAATACCTCTGCTTCTAGTTCCCCAGGTGCTGGGATTTTAGGCGTGTTCTCACCTTTCTTCTTAACTTAACACTTTCTGATTATTTGTCTTTAAATTTTATTAAGGCCTAGATCTGAAGTGAGTGGGAAAGAAGGAAGAAAAAGAGATGATACTGAACATAGTTTTCCTGATAGACTTCAATGCTAGGCACTTGGCTGGCTGGGCTAACATATAAGCCAATGTGTGTGGAGGTTGTTTTAGCCTGAAGTAATGAACGCTGGATTCCAAGTGCAAATGAGATGGATAGTGTACTTGTTGTGACTGTTGGTACTCCTATGCAGGAATACTAAGGTAACAGTCACTTCTCCAAACTAAAACCAGCAGCGTTGGAGTTGGCCTGGTCTGTCAACAAGACTCACCTAACGAGCCATGCTTTCTGATCAAGACACATGGTCCAACACGGGATCTGGCAGATGGATAGAATATTTTGGATTACCAGACACTAGAAAAAGTTTTTGCAGATGGCATAGGTATGGCACACAGACATGGACATGGAATTTGAGCAGACTGGAGAAAATGTCATGCCCTTCTTCAAAATGTTGTTTCCAGTGTGGCATCTTCTGCTATTAGAGACTTATTTCAGTGTTCTTTAGAGGAGATATTCCAGCTTGTCTTTTGAAAATGAAGGTGTTTATGATAGTTAAGATCTTAAACAATTTTCAAGCTCTAGCTTTTAGGGGATTCATATCTAAACAAATAAAATGAAGAATTAGGGGGCTTTTGGGAAAGGAGAGGAAAAGGAAACAGCATCATATTGTGCCTAGAGACAGTCTCAGCTGACTTTGATGAAGATATCAGATCCATCCACAGCAGTTCAGTGTGATCACAACACTCAGCTCTGCTGTACAATACAGAAATGTATGTCCAATACCTCACGGAGAGTTGAAAGCAAAGTAACAATAGCTTCTTCTTTCATTTCCTTCTTTCTTTTTTGTCTTCTCTATTTGGTTTCTTCCCGTGTTTTCATTTTTCTTTTTGAACATGTATAATATGGGAAGCTCTGCCACAATGGGTATTGGATAGTATAAAAGTCACTGTGGAGTTTGTGATTATTTAAAAAAAACAATTTTTGAGAAACATACATATTTAACTTTTAAATAAGTGAAGATTTGGCAGTTTGATTCATGTAGTTAATGTACACACTGCTCCCGTGCGTGCGTGCACACACACACACACACACACACACACACCACCTTAATGTCTAAGTACCCAAACAGATACTTACTAAAACAACAGCGTCTGATTTTTATTAAATAATTATGATTTCTTTGTTTCTTATATAAATTAATACTTCAGTACATAGCACAGCGATGAACTATTTTCAGAAGTAGGACATAATAGTTATCTTCAATACATCAAGAGAAATTTAGAAACAGGACTACCTAAGTTAATGAGAGGCAAGAGGGAATTTGAGAGAATAGAGAATTTGAGATAAGAAAGTAATTATTTTAATTATTTTGGATTTTAAATTATTTACTAAGTATAGCAATTTTGAGAGCTTCTGTTAGTCAGCTCAGAGATTTTAAAGAGAGTATCAGGATGTGGAACAACTGCAGGTGTTCCATATGCTGAAGAAAATCTTCCTGAAACGCTCCGAGGAAGCCTTGGTCCGCTCCGGGGCGGGTACCGTGGTGCCTGTTTTGTTGTTTCTTGGTTCGCTGATTATTCAAGAAACAAAACTATAAACCCTGTCAGCTGGATGATGTGATGTGTCTTGGTGTGTAACTCTTTGCCTAGTACTTTCTTGCTTTCTTTTAAAAAGAAAAATATTTGTGTGCTGTTTACAAAGACTTCAGGGTAGCACTTGCCATTTCAGCTACTAACACAGACAACCTTGACAATCATAATCTATTTTTTTAGCCCATTTCACCCAGACAAGTAAGCAGTCATCAATTACAGACTCTCACATGAAATACAAGTTTAACACCACAGAAATGAAAACTAAAGCAATTTGTACCTTTACTATTCCAAGGGGAATCATTCTTGGCCTGTTTACTGTGAAATATTCCCTCTATTGTATCCTCTTCTAAGTTATGTCAATGTCACCAACCATAACCTGAATCATAATGAGTAGATGATACTTTTGCATGACTAGAACCATGTCATCATTATTAGATGACCTAGTTAGCATATGCAGTTAAAAATGCCATCCCCTTTTTATTTATTGACTTATTCAGAATGCCATAGGTTATATGCTGACTGGGAGCCTGATGTGTTATAAAGAAATGGCGTATTGTTTTATTTTTTATTTTTTTAAACTCATATCCACTCTCCATGAGGAGACATGCACACTTCTTTAAAATATTTCTTTACAAACCATATTTTTCCATCTATGACTTTTATTATCAACAGCCATGGAAAATATATAAGCATGAACAGAAATGTGATAGAAATGATTCCAAAGCATAGGGAGACTTTAGAAGGAATGTCAAAGCAGAAAAGATGTCAGTGAGAAAAGATAACTTGATTCCATGGCTAGTAGAGGTGAAATGGGCACAGAGTATGCCTGTTTGCTCAATGTCATTACTGTTTGTATTCAGGCATCAAGGAATGGGTACACAGATCTGTGTTCCTCAAGTAAGTTTTTTCCTAACACCCTGTCAAGGTCAGAAATTTGGCATTATTTTTTCCTTTGATTAGAAATTCAAATGTGTGAAGAATGAAGCAGTTGTCAAGAATGATGCTAGAATATATTCTTTCTCTTTCCTTCCCTTTGCTCACCATTTTACTTGGCATTCGATCTTCACTTTCCAATACTGTAGTTTCCCAACCCAAAATCTTCCTAAGTTATGACTCCCTCCTCTCCAGGAATGATCAACATACTATTCTTTCACTTTTGGAGAAACATACTGCCTTGTCCTGTTTTTTTCCAAACCATATTAAACTATCCAGTGTTACCTCTGGAACTCAGTAGGTCCAATCACTTTTTAGATTAGCCTGGTTATTTTCTAGCTTAAAAACAAATAAACAAAAAACAGAACAAAAATTAGGTAACATGTACAATAAGCAATAAAACGCATTTTCTTTTAAAGATTTATCCAACGGTAGATGATGATTAAAATTTTTAAGTTTGGAAGAAAATGTTGAGACTTTTTTTTTGTCTTTTTTTTTCACCCTTAAAGCACACCCAACAGCCTTAAACTTCATCGTGTCTCCTGGGCTCTGGATTCTATCCCACAACTTCGGTTGCTTTCCCAGAACCCACAGAGGCACCAGAGACTCCAGACAAGATCGTGCCTCCTGCCCACCAACTCCCTCTAAAGCAGACCCAGCTGCTCCACACTGCACCGCATCCTCTGTTTTCCTGGAAGCCGTGCCAGTTCTAGCAATCACAGAAGCAACATTGGCACCCAGAACCCCAAAAGTCACACAAGCCACAAAAATCAGGGAACAGCCTATGAAGCCTAAAGACACACTGGTCACCAGAACCCCAGTTCACTCAGGCCAGATGGCCAAAGGAAAAAAAAGAATGGAAACCAAGGGAAAAAACACAAAAAAACAAACATCCAACTAACGAAGATGAAATCAGAGTTCAATGCCTAAACCTATAATAACCCCAAGCCCAGATGACTAGAGTCCAGTGTAAGGACACATGATCAACAGCCAGGAAAATAAGGCACCACCACAACCCAGCCATCCTCTTCCCACCAGCCCTGGGTTTTCCAACACAGCTGAAGAACAGAAAAATGGCCTTAAATACAATCTTATGGAGATGATAGAAGCACCTAAGGAAATGAATAAAACCATTAAAGAAATCTAGGAAAATACAAACAGGGGAGGGAAATGAATAAAATTGTCTAAGACCTGAAAATGCAAGTAGAAGCAAAAGCAAAAATAAAAACAAAAAACCCCACACACAAACTGAGGGGATTCTGGAGATGGAAAATCTAGGTATGTGAACAGGAACCACAGCTTCAAGCATCTTCACCAGAATATAAGAGATTGAAGAAAGAATCTCAGGAATAAAAGATACAGTAGGAGAAATTAATACATCAGTCAAAGAAAATGTTAAATCTAAAAAGTTTCTGACACTAAACATCCAGGAAATCTGGGCTGAGAACAATAGGAATAGAAGAAGAGTCCCAGCTCAAAGTTCCAGAAAATTATTTTCAACAAAATCATAGAAGAAATTTTCCCTAATCTAAAAAATGAGATTCCTATAAATGTACAAGAAGCTTGCAGAACTCCAAATAGATTGGACCAGAACAGAAAGTCATCTTACCACATATAATAATAAAAACACTAAATGTACAGAACAACAAAAAGAATATTAAAAGGTTCAGAGGAAAAAGGCAGACCTATTATAGTCCCACCAACTTCTCATCACAGCTTCTAAAAGCCAGAGGGACCTGGGCAGATGTCTTACAGACTCTAAGAGAACACAGACCTTGAAAGAACAATACACAGCTTCATATGAAAACACAAAAACACCAAGATAGCAAATGCAATCCTGCACAATGTAGGTATCACAAACCCTGATTTCAAGCAGTACTTCAGAGCAAGAGTAATAAAAACCACATGATACTGGCATAAAAACAAACAGGTTGATCAATGGAATTGAATTGAAGATCGAGAAGTAAACCCACATGCCTATGAACACTTTATTTTTGACAAAGAAGCCAAAATTATACAATAGAAAAAGAAAGCATTTTCTTTTTTTATTTATATATTTTTTCTTTTAAAAATTTTTTTTATTAATTACACTTTATTCACTTTGTATCCCCCCATAAACCCCTCCCACCTCCCCTCCCAAGTCCACCCTCCCTTCCCCTTCTTCATACATGCCCCTCCCCAAGTCCACTGATAGGGGAGGTCCTCCTCCCCTTCCTTCTATCTTAGTCTATCAGATCTCATCAGGAGTGGCTACATTGTCATCAAAAGATTGCTCCTCCTCATGGGGAGGTGATCAAAGAGCAGGCCAATCAGATTATGTCAGAGGCAGTCCCTCTTCCCATTACTATGTAACCCTAAACTGCCATGGGCTACATCTGTGCAGGGGTTCACCTTACACCCATCAGAATGGCCAAGATGAAAAACTCAAGTGACAACACATGCTAGAGAGGCTGTGGAGAAAGGGGAACCCCCTCCACTGCTGGTGGGAATGTAAACTTGTACAACCACTCTGGAAATCATTCCGGTGCTTTCTCAGACAACTAGGAATAGCGCTTCCTCAAGATCCAGCCATACCACTCCTAGGCATATATCCAAAAGAGTCTCAAGTACACAAAAAGGACATTTGCTCAACCCTGTTTGTAGCAGCTTTATTTGTAATAGCCAGAAGCTGGAAACAGCCCAGATGCCCCTCAACTGAAGAATGGATGCAGAAACTGTGCTACATCTACACAGTGGAATGTTACTCAGCAATGAAAAATAAAGAAATCATGAAATTTGCAGGTAAATGGTGGGATCTAAAAAGGATCATCTTGAGTGAGTTGTTCCAGAAGCAGAAAGACACACACCACACACGGTATATACTCACTCATATAAACATGTAATATAGGATGAACCTACTGAAACTTATACATCTAAAGAAACTAATTAAGAGAGAGGACCCTGAATAAAATGCTCAATCCCCATCCCAGAAGGCCAAGAGGAAGGACATCAGAGGAGGAAGAAAACAGGAAACAGGCTGGGAACCTGCCACAAAGGGCCTCTGAAAGGCTCTGCCCTGCAGACTATCAAAGCAGATACTGAGACTCATGGCCAACTGTTGGGCAATGTGCATGGAATCTTATGTATGAAGTGGGAAATAGTAAGATCTGGAGAGGACGGGAACCCACAAGGAGAGAACTAGAAAATTGAACACAGGGGTCTTCACAGAGACTCATACTCCAACCAAGTACCATGCATGGAGATAACCTAAAAGAAAGCATTTTCAACAAATAGTGCTGGTCTAACTGGATGTCTGCATGTAGAAGAATGCAAATAAACCCATCTTTGTCACCCCACACAAACTCAAGTCCCAGTGATCAAAGACCTCAGAGAAACATCTAAACATGATAGAAGAGAAAGTGGGCCATATCCTTTAATGCCTTGACACTGTACATAACTTTCTGAACAGAAAACGAATTGCTCAGGCACTAGGAATAACAATTAATAAATGGGCTGGGTGGTGGTGATTCACGCCTTTAATCCAGCACTTGGGAAGCAAAGGCAGGCAGACTCTGTGTGTTTGAGGCCAGCTTGGTCTATGCAGTAAGATCCAATTAAGCCAAGGCTACACAGAGAAATACTGTCTCAAAAAGCAAAATAATAATAATAATAATAATAATAATAATAATAATAATAATAAATGGGACCCCAAGAACTGAAAATCTGTATAGCAAAGAACACTGTCAAAAGGACAAAATGGCAAAAGGTCTTCACCAATCCCACATCCACGAGAAGGATGATACACAAAGTGCACAAATAATTCCAGAAACTTTTAACGTCAGCAAAGCAGACAACCCCATTTAAAAATGGGGTACAGATCCTAAGAAAGAATTTTCTACAGAGAAATCTCTAATAGCCCGGAAGCACTTAAAGAACAGTTCAACATCCGTAACCACCAGGGAAATGCAAATCTAAGTGACTCTGCGATTCCGTTTTATACCTGTCATGTCTAAGATTGAAAGCACTAGTGATAGCTCAGGATGGTGAGGATGTGGAACACGGGGAACACCCAACCGTTCCTGGTGGGAGTGCAAACTTGTGCAACCACATTGGAAGTCAGCTTGGTGGTTTCTCAGATAGTTTGGAATTGCTCTACCTCAAGACCCAGCTGTGCCACTCTTTGGCATATACCCAATGCACACTCTACCATACTACAAGGACACTTGCTTAATTCTGTTCATAGCAGCTTCATTCATAATAGTCAGAAACTGGAAACAACCCAGATGTCCTTCAACCAAAGAATGGAGGTAGAAACTAAGGTACATTTACACAATGGAATACTACTCATCTATTAAAAGTAATACCATCATAAAATTTGCATCCAAATGAGTGGAACTAGAAAATATCATCCCAAGTGAGGCAACCCAGACCCCAAAAGACAAACATAGGTTGTACTTTCTTATAAGTGGGTATCAGCCATAAACTGAAGGCTAACCATGCTACAATCCACAGACCCAAAGAAGCTAAGTAACCAGGAAGGCTCAAGGGGGCATACATGAGTCTCACTGAGAAAGGGAAAAAGAACAGACACTATGTGTGGATGAGGAGTGGATTGGACAGCGTTTGGAGTGATGATGGAACAGGAGGGACAGGGAGGACAGAGGAGGGGGAGGAGAGGAAGAGAATACTGGGAAAGACAACTGGAATGGATGCCATATTTGAGATGAGTTAGAAACCAAGGGCGATGGAAACCTCAGGAATCTATGAGGGTGGCCCTAGCTAAGACTCCTAGCAATGGGGAAAATAGACCCTGAACTGGCCATCTCTTCTGAGTGAGATTCAAGCATTTCCCTCTGGGCTCTCCTTAGCTTCTTTGGGTCTGTGGATCGTAGCATGGTTATGCTGTATGTTATGACTAATATACTCTGGTAAGTGAGTATGTAATTAAAGAACAGGGTGTCACTATTAAAATGAGGAACTGAGGTAGCCTTATTAATAATTGACACTCAGCATCCTTGCTGACCTAAATTACCTGAAGATTTGGGCTTTAATGATGTAATTAATTGTCCCCAAGCCCCATTTTGCATTGCCTGTATGTTACTGCACAACACCGACATCCACAAAGGGGAAAAATGCAGGTAGAAGCAAAGATGACCAGAAAAAATAGAAAGTATACCTAAGAAACAAAAGAAACAATAGTTACATGGTGAATTCTCAAAAACTAAAACACCATCACCACCACCACCACCAACCAAAACCAAAACCAAAACCCAAACGAAAACCAAATCAACAACAAAACACTTCATTTCAGAGGGAATCAGGAGGAAGAGGAGCTGAAAGTCACCTTGAATACATAGTGACCGCGAGGACACTCTGAGCAGAGGTGAGCGGTCCCCATTGTCTGTCACCCCGAGGTCGAGGCCTGGCAGGAGCTGGGTCGCATTAGCCTTGGAACACTCCACTCCCGATCTACCTGGCCCATCTGGGACACAGCCAGCAGAGGCAGCAGAGGTCAGTGTATGGAGCTCTGACTCACATCATCACTGCCTGGAAGAGGCCAGTGGGAGGCCCAGCAGTGGTCAGCTTGGAGCCTTTTCCGCTGCCTCTGAACTGCCTGAGCATCAGAGGCCACCAGGCCTGCCAACACCAGAGATAACCAGATGGCTAGAGGTCAGCGTGAGAACACAAGCAGCAAAGCCCAGGGCCTTAAGGCACCACCAGAAACCAACTGTTCTACCACACATGTCCTGGAGATACTATCACACCTGAAGTGCAAGAAAATGATCTTAAATCTGAGGCTATAAAAGTGAAAGAGAGCCTGGACCCCATGCTCAGATGTAGCCCATGGCAGTCCAGTCTCCATGTGGGTTCCCTGGTAAGCGGCACAGGGGCTGTCTCTGACATGAACTCTGTTGCCTGCTCCTTTATCCCTTCTTCCTGGTGGGGTGGTCTTGCCAGGCCACAGAAGAAGAGGATGCAGCCAGTCCAGATGAGACTCAGTAGGCGTGGATCAGTTGGTAGGGGAGGAGGACTCCCCATTTCTGAGGATGGGAGGAAGACAGAAGGAGGCTGGGACCAGGAGGAGATGAGGGAGGGGGTCATGATCGGGATGTAAAGTATGCATAAATTTAAAAAAATAAATAAAAGACCCCGTATCAGACAAACAGGAATGATGAAGAAAAACAGAACTTAGTTTTATGAAGAGTTATGTCAACAAGATAAAATTAGTCTTTAAGAAAATGTAACCATTTTAATTATGCTTAAATTGCTATAAATTTTTAATTGATCCAAACCAAATGTTAATATGTATATATTTAGTTTTTGTTTCCTAATATAATTTTTTATGAAAGTTGTTTTTCAATAAGAAAAAGTTGTTTTCTGCTTTTGGTTTGGAGGGGTCCTCGTTCCTTTGTGAAATCTGCCTGAGAGGCTCTAATCATGTGAATCTTATATGCTTAAATAAAACCAGGATGACTTAAAGCGGCTGTAAGATGTTTACAATCTACACCAGACATTTTACACATGTACGCTATGCATTTCTGTATTTTAAAAGTAACTACTAAAAAGTATAGTAGTAGGAATATTCTTCACATTTATTTTTCTCCTTGTTGCATCAGAGTTAAAAACTGAACATTATTTCAGTGTGAGATAGCGGTGACAGCAAGAAGACATCAGCAGCACAATTAAAAAGCTGATGGATTTACTCACTAAAATTTAATTTAGCCATAGTCAGTAGCTATTTTCCAGGAAATCTCTCTACAGCCAAGTGTCCTCAGGCATGTACGAGGAACGGGAAATGACTGGGATTTATTTAGTTGTATTTGTATGCAGCAGATTTCAATTATAAGTTCTACTGTGGATTGTTACAGTTGTATATTCTATAGTTCTCCAAGCTTCAAAATTTAAGGGGAAGAACACCGCTGTTCTACTGAAAACATCAATTCGTAGATTCTTGCCTCCCCTCTCCCCTCCACCCCCTTCTCCACAATAAGGACTGGAAATTTCCTGATTTAACTCAGAATTCCTGCTGTTTCTGAAACTTAAGACAGGTGCCTGCGTAAGAAAGAACTTGTAGAAAACAACAATAAACTTCGGAAGATTTTTGATAAGGTGTACCCGGACTCTTCGGGGAGCTTTTCACCGATGATTTAATACCTAATGAGACCTTGCTACCTGCTCACACTTTTATGATGCACTTCAGAAAGACGAAGGTGTGCACAGAGGCCCAGGAGCTGGAAATAGGTTTCCGCGCTGGCTCAGTCCCAGCAGACGGTTAGTGGCGCCCTGGTTGAGAGACGATCAGCAGGAAAATGCAGGAAGACGTGGCACAATTCATTAACGCTGCCTCCCAAGCATGCAGGAGCAAAGAGGACCACAGCTCTCCTTGCTGGCTCATTAGAACAGGCTTTTAGGAAAGCGTTTCAAAGTGAGGCTGGAGATTCGCATCATTTTGTCTTTCTTCTCGCCATCAGGAGCCAACTTCTTCTATTTTACCTACAATGCCTAGAATAATTCTTTGAAGATGGAGAGAAGTGGCAAACGCTCCTTTGATCACTTCAGAGTGTTAAAGTAGAAACAATATCCTTGCCATTGATTTGCCATAAATGCCCCAGGCTCTGAATGTGTATTATCTGTAATGTTATATTAAATCCTTTAATTTCCAGATGTCTATATTCTTATGGAAGGGATGCTCAGTATAGTTAAGTCGATAGAAGGAAAAAACTGTTTACCCATGCAAAAAGTGCTGATAATCACATTTTCATATTCTTATTTTCTTACTCTGCTGCACAGGTAAAGAAGGGTCTGACAGGCGCCACCAGAGCTAATCTGCTTTATCGCTTCCCTGTAAACAGCTGAAAGCCAGTCCTTAGAAAGAAGCCTCCCACGTTGGTTCCCTCTGGATTCCTTCAAGTTCTGTGACCGGCGTGTCTGTGTCTTCAACAGGTCCTTGGAGGTAACCAGGAGCAATGGTAAGAGCATACACTTTGGGAATCTCTTGCCCTTTCCTGACCAACAATTTGGGAAGGAATTCCCATGCTTGGCACAGTTTTTATTGTTGTTGTTTTGTTTTGTGCTTGCCCCAAAATGTGTAACTCAATTTAAATCGTGTGTGTGTGTGTGTGTGTGTATAAGCACACACAATATTTGCATATTTCAGCAATCTTATACAATACTATGTTTCCTTATGGCTTTTTCAAATATCGTTAGTGTAACTTATCTCTCCTTCCTGTCGTCCACTGCATTACTTTCCCATCTTTCTCCACAGTTAAAATAGCTCTTCTTGTTTCGACCTTCCACCTTCATGGCACATGTGTGTTACCATTTTCCTGTGTAGAGTTCTTTTTCTTTCTACCCCATGGTCCTTTTCTACATCCTTGGTTTCTGTGGTTACTTCAGGTCATATGCTCGAGTCATATGCTTGTTTGTGGAGCTAGCATCCACAAACAAGAAAGAACATTGGTAAGAGTGTTATCGTTCTTTTTCTTTTTCTATTTCACATGAAATTTTTTCTTTTAATTCTGTAACAAAGCGAGGGTGTATGGTATTTTTATTAACATTCACTATAATGTTTTCTCTCTTCATCTTCATTATTATTATTCATTGCTATTTATTCACTTTATATACTAGCTCTAGGGAAGATGCTTACTCCTCATTCAGAAGAGCAAACAGGATAGACATGGCAAGTCAGAGAAGACAGGGATCAGGACAGGAGCCTACCGAAGTGGGCCTCTGAAAGACTCTACCCAGCAGAGTATTAATCTTCTATTAGTGAAATAGCTGGATACTCTGTGGGATCCTTGCTACTCTATTGATTGTTACCTTTTCTATACAGAGTATTTTTGTTTCATGCGTTTCTATTTGTCAAATTTTGAATTTATTGCCTGAGCAAATGGAGTCCTATTCAGAAGGTTCTTTCCTGAGCTTGTAGAGTACCGCCCATGTTTTCTTCTAGAAATTTTTGTATTTCAGGTGTCTTGTTGAAGTCTTTATTTTGAGCTGATTTTAGTTTACAGTGATAGATACAGGTCTAATCTCATTGTTTGATGTGTAAACATCCATTTTCCACAGAACCATTTGTTGAAGATGGTGTCTTTCTTTCACCCTATATTTTGGAAGGTATTTTGCAAGCTTCCAGGGAATAAAATCAACCAGTACCCTACCACACTGTAAAACTCATAAATCAAGTTTCTCACTTAAGAGGTCACTTTTCAAGTCTCAGTAGCTACAGATGGCTAAAGCTGACCTTGTGGGGCCTTTCGAAGATACAGAACTGTTTTCTCCTGGACTTTATAATAGGAGTCCTATTCTATGTTAGTAGAATATGGAGGTAGTTCGATTCCTGTTCTGCCTGTACTCACGTGCAGGACTGTCAACACCACAGAGATAGGGCCAGAGGCTAATTTTTTCAACTGGATTCAGCCTGCAGGTTTGTATTTGTTTCATTTGATCTGCCATGTTTACTTGCAGATATTCTCAGAGTAAGCTTCCTATTTTATGTCTGATTTTTGTCCTCCATTTGTTTCACACTGTTGTCTGTACCTCATCAAGGAGCCTGAGCTAATGAAGGCAAGAGGTGGGGTGTCGACAGAAACATCATAGTCTCTCTATTCTCTTTTCTCAGACTTGGTGACCAAGTGCCAGTTCCTCTGAATAAAAATTTCTAAGTTTTATAGCAATATGACCTTATAAAGGTTAATTTATAGCAGACACCATGGCAAGCAATTAACAGCTAACAATACAGTATATTAATTATTGCCTTAAGTGTTATGTGAACATGGCCTCTCTCAAAATGTTTGGCCTTTCTCAGAATGTTTTACTGTATTGCGTTCACCCATTTTCTTGTAATATAAGTCAAGCATCCTACACAGACAAGAAATAAGGCCAATGGCATAAGCCTCGAGGTATCAGGATAGGGTATAGCATAAAAGTCCTTCAATACCAACACTGTGGGATTGTGGCAGTCAAGTTCATGCCTGAGTACTTGAGAGACTAATATACTTTTAGTGGATTCAACATGGATACTTCAGACTAAAGGATGATTCAAAACCCAGGCAGAACATGAGAAGAGAAATGAGGAGAGACTATGTCATGCTACTCAGAATGGCACATGACTTAGGGTAACTACGGTTAACAATGATTAACTGTATAGTTTAAAAAATTTATAAGAAAGTGATTTATTTCCACCAAAACAAATGATAAGCTAGTATATGGATATTATTATTTATACCGATTTGAAACACAATGTCTACATTAATGGAGACCTCATACAGTATACCGTAAATATGAAATTTTTATGTGTCAATTAAAAAAATTGGCATTTTTCTGGAGTTCTTTTTCACTTAATATGTGCACTAAAGCCTTATGCAGTAGCCAACTTCATTCAGAGCACCAGACAGTTTACACACTCAGGATTAAGATGAACCGCATCATAAAGTGTACAAGCACAAGGGTGAGCCCCGTGAGGTGGCAAAGTGCATGTGTGGAAAAAAAACATGCTTGTACTTTTTTTCATAGAGGCATATGAACAAATAATAATAGACAGTAAACTCTGAAGTAAACTCAGTCTTATCTGACACACCTGGGAGGGGCATGAAAGCAAAACCCAAGAAAAATTCCATGTTTTGGAAGAAACTAAGGTCACCAGACTCTTGTCCCCTTGAATTCTCTTACAAGTGCTCAGATATATCCTCCCATGACTCCAAATGCAAAATACAAAGCCCCAGAGGAGGGGATGTTACCAATTAAAAGTGTGGTAGCTTTAGTATACACACACACACACACACACACACGTGCACACGCACACACACACACACACACCACACACACATGCACACACACACCCTTGAATGTTTTTGTGTAGGCATTGTGTACTCTGGGGCATATGAGGTCGTTAGAGTACAAACTCTGTGGTCCTGCCTTTTTTTCTACCTTATTAAAGACAGGTTGTTGCTGGTGATTGCATCTGTGTGTACCAGACCAGTGAGTGTCTGGAAAGTCTCCCGTTTTCCCCTCCCATCTTGGCCTACAAGTGCTGGAATGATAGAACGGAGCTACAGCACCCACCTCTGAACTGGTTCTGGGAATCAGAACCTATATTCTCATGCCAGCAAGTGCTTTGCCTGAGCCATTGCCCCAGCCCTTAAAATATGTGCTTAACGTGTAAGAATGTCTTAGGACATACTGTGGAAAAGCCTCATTCTGAGCATAAAGAGTAAAAACCTTTTGGGCGCTATCGTCTCACGTTTCCGAAGGATAATGAATGCCTATGAATTTTTACATGCCCTTTGGGCAATAAATCTGGGGAAACAGTGCAACAAGGTCATCATGTACCCTGTAACTATAGCTGAAATTGAACAATTAACAGTGAAATGAGCAAAAGAGCAGGAGGAAGTTTTTCAATTGTGGTGTGTGTGTGTGTGTGTGTGTGTGTGTGTGTGTGTTGTGTGAGTGTCTGGTCATGTGTAAAAAAAAAAAAAAAACAAAAGAAATAGAAAGGTTAAATTCATGAACGACTGGAAAATATTTGTACCAGGAAACGATTGCTCATTATAAAAATGTTTTATCTGCAGTTCTTAGTGGAATCATGGTTGGATGGTTGTTATAGCCCATTCTGCATTTGGATCATCTTGGGCCCAGGGAGCAGACGCTGCGTAAAAATGAGGTCTGAGCACTTGCCTGGCTGCATCACCTGGCCTTTGCTGACACTAAGGCGCGTGCTTGACATCTCCCTTCTCTGCAGACTTCGGTGAGGCCCGGGGATTAGCAGCAGCAGGAAGTCAAGGATTGCAAAGATGGTTGAGTGGCTCTGTGAATAAAGTTCTGGACATTACATGAGCCCTGGCTTGAAGCATATGGAATCAGTCCTGAGACTCTCAGAGGGGTGGAGACAGAACCTTGCACAGCTTGGCATGGGCAGTCTGTGTGTGCTGAACCAAAAAACAAATGGAACAAAGACGTCTAAATTTGCAGCTCCAATGGAAGCACTGAGCAGGGCTAAGCCAGTGTCTGTAAAGCTCAATTCAAAGTGCAGCTTCTTGTATATTTCAGCATTTGCTTACTCCAGGCTATGAGAATATTTCACATTAACCCAGTGTCTACAGCTATGAATCTATGTATTTCTATTTGCCTTATGTATCTGTGTATCTAAAAGTAATTCATTCTTTTCATCCAACTACAGCTGGTCTCAACAAATTCTTTCTAAAAATATAGTCATAAATAAGTTAATTAACACTGTTTTTAATAGATCCTTTAACATATACATGATGCTTGTAAATGAAAATTCATATTTATTTCCTGACAACCACTTCACCCTTATAAGAACATTGAATTTTCAGTACTTAAATTGCCCTCAACAGTCACTAGATACTGTAAATATGAAGTCAGTTGCTTCCACACTTACACATTCTGTCTTTCATTTTCTAAAATCTTATTTAGAACCAAAAAGGACTATTGAGAATTTGCTAATGAACCTGGATATTATGAGGAATCTTTGAATTTTAAAATTAAATTCCAATGAGTTAAGATAAGCAAGGTTCAAAAAACCCTGGTATTTCCATTTTAGTGAAGCCTGTCAATCAAAGGACTAAGCCTCAGCACTGCAGCTCACTCAAGTGTGAGCTCAGGTAGTGACAGATGTGTCCAGGAGAGGTTCATGAAATTTCGGAACAGTGCTGTCCATGGCATCATTTAACTGCTGGCTGTGGTAGTTACTACTGCAGGGCATAGGTATTAAAAGTCCTTATACCATTATAAAAACACAGACATGACTGTAATTCAAGAGATGAATGTCTTCCTTTCTTCACAGAAGATTGCAGAAACTCAGGTTACTTTCTTAGAAGAAAGAACATGAAGCTTTTCCAAAAAGTCTTCACCAAGAAAATGAAGCCAAAAAAAGTTTCGATTAAATGGACGTACATGGTATATGCGATTTAAAATAATGTAACCTCCTCACCTTTTCTTTTTCTAAATGTGCATTATTTTAGATTTGTAAATAAATTTTTGACAATCTTTATTTGAGTTAAATTTTATATTTTATGTAATATTTTAAAAATGTATAATATTCTCTGCTTTGAAAGGTCAACTATATTTAAATGCCTTTTCCTTTTAAACACACACCTTGCATGTGACACATTTTTTCACATAACCTTTAATTTGACACTTGTTATATAACTGTTATTTGTTTATTGTAGAATCTTTGTAACAATAAAGTTCAAAAAATTAAATGAAAATCACCTTAATGTCAGTGTCCTGAGAGGACAATTTTTTTTTTTAACTTTCAGTGTTTATTGCCACCTTTTGCTCCATGAATATGTGAATCAATGTATGTGTCACATTTCTAAAACAAATGGCTGGGGTATCATTACATTTCCTTCTAGAAGCATTAATCCAGGGAGGCAAAGGTAGCCATGACAGTGGGACATCATCAGAAGATGTTCAGGTCTTGGCTCTTTAATCGTTAACGATCTGACAAAAGAAATCACTGATCTCTCCGAGAGTCTCTCCTCCCTCACTTCACATTGATACAATATGACTGACTAGCTGTAAAATTTACATACTTTTCTTCAGATACACAGTTAAAAATATTTTGTCAGCATACATTATTAAATAATGTTTGAAACAGATTTTTAAGTGAAGGAGAGACTTTTTAGGATTATGTTATAAATAATTCAACTATTTGTTTAGCTAGCTTTTGACTCTAGTTGACAAAGATCCCAAGTGGTTATAAGGACTGTTAATAGACCAAGCAATCCAGAGGTGAGCTAGGCCAGAATCTCCACTGTGGTTCCTGGACAGTTGAAGTCGCTTCTTCCTTTGCTCAGCATGAAGGCTTTGTGAATCTGTGGTTTAAGGCTGTGCTTCTGGTGCCTAGGCTCTGCCTCCTTCTGTATTTGCATGGAGGAATGTGCCTGCTGACAGGAAGCTGGCAGAAAAAAAATCTCTTGACTATTCTACTTGGTAAGAACAGGGTAAACATTAGAGTCAAGCAAGAGACTGACTTGCCTTCATATTTTACTCACGAGAAAGGTGTCAAATGCTCATATAAAATCATCAACAGAACTCACATTATTCTGACAGGTTTCTCAAGTCCTGGCTAGACAGGGCTATTCTCACTGAAGCCAGGGGCTCCCAATAAGTACATTGTCAACCAAAGCATTTTAAAGATGAAGGAGTTAATGGCTGTTCAAAGCCCCTGGGAAGTTGGCTACACTGCTATCACACTGAAGTAATTTTTTCTTACTTCCATCAGTTTCATTAGGAACATTTATCCCATCTCTAAACAAACTTAACTGTGTAGGGGAAGGGAAAGGGGAGGGGGAAGCCTAAGAGCGGGACTGGAACCAGGATGGGGAATAGTGATTCACTACTCTGTACCATTATTCATGTACTTCTGGCTACATGTCTGACCCTTTCAGCAAAGGGAGGAAACCAAAGAATCAGGATTGTTTCTGTGGAGAATGAGATTAAGTCACAGATGGGAACTTCAATTTGTTGTTAAGGTTATGAACTTGGATTTGTTCTTTGTGTAGTTCAGAATATGGACTGTAAAACCAATAAAAAAATTTAAGGCAGTGTCTTTCTTTATTATCGTTGCAATTTTGATTTCTTTAAAAAACAGAGATTTTATGGGAGTGTGTGTTTTGTTTTACATTCCTTGTTTAATTACTTTGCAATGTGGTTGCAGTCCCCCCTCCTGCCAGTCTCACCCTCACACCCCTTCCCTCCACTTCTCCATGGTGTAGGTTTCAGGCTGGGCCAGGTGTGAGGATAAGAGGCTGCTTCAAGCAGGTGTCTCTGATTTGCCTCATGCTGTAGCAGTGGTTTTTCAGCTTCAGCTAGATCACACTTTCCCCAAGAAATTCAATGCCCCTAATGAGTAGAAAGTAGTCTAATGAGAACTTGCTCCCACTTTCCAGTCTATCCTTTTTTCTTCTCTCTCTTAGCTAGTGTCAGGTGGTTGAAAGGGAAGAAAGAAAATGGAACCCACAAACTAGTAAAAAAAATCCAGCTACAATGATCTTCAATAATATTTATTTCGGCAAACCTGACTTGATTCCCACAGGACCCAATTGGTTTTGTAAATATGTACCACCTGAGGCAAATGTGGCAAAAATCAGTTACCGTATCAACATGGCAGCAATGTAGCCTCTCTGGGCTCTACAGGAACTCTACAGGAACCCATCCCAGCAGACTGATCACCCATGCTTAGAGTCGAAGGGTCATTCCTCTGTCATCGGAGGGCATTCCAATCCTAAATCAATGTGGTGCAAAGAATACAATAATGACAAAAATGTCAATATAATGGTCTCACGGAAGGGCTAATTGGTAATTATTTCCTGAGATGACAGGCCACAATGTTTCTTCACAGTGAATGACAGTGAAAAAATAAAAGCTTGTTTGGATCCCTACAAAGAGATATTAAGATAATGAGTACTAATAGGGACTAAAGATAAGCTATAACCAAGAACTAAGAACTGAGGAGCACAATTAACATTTATCAAGTACCTATTATGGTCTAGGAAATTTACGTCATATTTGATCAAAAATTATCATGTGACAATGTCTTCATAGAAGAGGAAACTAAAGTCTTCCCAAAATAAAGAATCATGCTAAAATTTTGTAGCTGGTAAAAGTTTTAATTGGAATAATATGAAATCAAGTCACCTGTAAAGCCTGGGACATTTTTCATTCTATCAACCTAAGGCATGTAAAAGAAACAGTCAAAAGTTACAGGTTTATGTCGCTAAAAAGCATATGTCTAATAAAAAGGTCAGTACTGGAATTTATGTCATTTTCAAAAATTCTATATATAGAAATTAATTTAAAGAGACAATTATGGATATGACCAAATATATAGATAACAGGTGTGTACTCTGGTATTAAGAAATTGGATACAACTTAAATAATACAAAAGAGATCATTAATATTAGTTATGCTATACTATGGAATCACTGAAAATGAGATTAATGGGAAAAATTTAAGTGATATTTAGTGTTGGACAATGAGATTTTAGACATAAACCCAAAAATGAAACTCATCAAAAAGTTTAATCTGGATGTAATTAAAATTACATGTAATCAGCAGGTTATTATTTATCTATTTAGGGACATATAAATTTAAGAACATTTAAATGCCACCCACTCAGTCGTGTTCAATTGCTCCTAGACACATACACACTCTCCTACACACACACACACACACACACACACACACACACACAGGTCCATCTATATGTATATATATGAATTTGAAAGAGAATAAGGAGGAGGTACATGCCAGGATTTGGTAGGAGGAAAGGAAAGGGGAAGTTATGTAATTATATGTTACTAATAGTTCTCCCCAGGAAAGAGCCCACCAACTGGTCATCTGATGCCAAATGATCAGCCCTGAAACATACATACAACATGCAATGTTATATGGACACAGCAAGTTACATTTAGGGATATATATGTATAAACAAATACATATATTCCTACAATTAAAATTTACAAAAAAAAAAAAAAAAAGAAACCACAAACTGGAAGAAGAACAGAGAGGGTTTATGAAAGGGTTAGAGGAATATAAAGACAGAGGAGAAACATTTTAATTAAATTACAACTTCAAAAATACAAAACAAAAAAATGAGGGGCTATTATTTGAAATAAAAGAAATAAAGAAACAATATGCAACTGAAGAGAATCACATTAGTTGAATCAAGCTAGTCTTTTAAACATTGCATTCTTTCTCATTTGTGGTTTTACATTTCCTATAGATACAGAAAATCACATATATATGCAAATATATATTAGATATGAAAGTAGAGCAAAAATTGTCTAAGTGAACAAATATGAAAAACAGATGGGAAAATGGGGCTTATAAAGCATGAGGGGGATGACCTCAGCTTACAATGTATATATGAATAAGAGCTTATATATTAATAAAATTAAATAATTTCTAAATAAAAATTATTTAAGTGGAATAACTATATAATGGGGGAGAAAATGCCTGAACTAGACATCTCATGTCAAGTAAAACCTGTAAAGCCAGCAATGGCTTACATCTTGTTGAGTCATTGGTTAAAAGGGTCCCATAGGCACCCCACCCCCACCACACACAAATTTTATTTTTGCTCTTGATAGCCTGGAAGTAAGGCTGTGTTGTTGAAGACACAACTTACATTATTGAACATGGAGAAGTTAAACTGGTGCCAGCTAGCATCTTCCTCCTACAAAATATCTGTCATAATACTTTAACACTTGATATACTACGACAGGAGAAAAGTACACATGAATGTCACCAAGAAACCCTACTGACTACAACAGTGACCTGTAAGATTTTACTGTGCAACAGTGACACAAGTTATGTCAGCAACCAACCACTTTCTGGCTGAATTTAAGGTCTACTTCATGAGGTGGAACCCATAGTGACACTGCTAAAACAGGGAAGAGATTGAGATTAGGTAGGTCATGTGCCCTCAAGGAAAACATCCTGCTAAAGGAACTTAGCATAATGACTTAATAACTTGTAATGATGACATAATAACTTAGCACACTGTTACGTACACAGACCAGAGCATCACTTAACTTTTATAAGAAAACAAAAACAAAAACAACTTCTAGCAGGAGACAGTGATTAAGCAGAGGTCCAGAAGTGACCAATGTGCATCGTGAAGGACTTTTGGAGCGCACGGTGTTCAGTGAGATGTTCTTATCAGACTCGGAGCATCAGGGCTCAGTGATGTCTATAGAAAAGGATAGAGGAAGATGGTAAAAGCCAGAGGTGGTAGTCTGACTTCAAGGAAAAGCCGTTTTCCAGGCACAACAGGACAAATACACATAGAAATTCACAAATACCGGGGCAACATGCCCAAGACCTGCACAGGTCCAAAGCAGAGAGTTCCAGAACTGAAAATGGGAAATTGACATGAAGTCTTACCCCTAACCATGAAGCTGTTTGCAATTTGACATCTGTTGTAAAATGGGAAATCAGTTCTCTCCAGTGGAGCATCATCGGGCACAACAACCACATTCCAGGGTAGGCCCCGAGCTCAGGAGAAGATGACCAATTCAGAAAGAACATCATACTCTTTTCTCTATTTTTGTGTGTGTTCCTCTCTCTCTCTCTCTCTCTCTCTCTCTCTCTCTCTCTCTCTCTCTCTCTCTGTGTGTATGTGTGTGTGTGTGCGCACTCCTTGTTTTGACATTTTTTTCTTGTTCAATTTTTTATAGTTTGTTTATTTTAATTGTTTTTGAGGAAGCGTAAACAGGAATCGGTGGGTAAGATAACGATGTGGGAAGGATCTATGAGGGGCTGTGGGAGTAGAAAGGCTATGACTGACTCTGATAGATGAGAACGCGGGGAACAGCCCCGAAGGCAATGGCACAGAAGGTAGCTCTCGGAACAGAACAGCAATAAGACAAACACTAAGAAAAATAATCAATAAATGAGACCTCATAAAACTGGAAAAATTCTGTTAGGCAAAGGACACTGTCAATAGGACAAAACAGCAGCCTGCAGGATGGGAAAAGATTTTTACTAACATCACATCTGACAGAGGGCTGATATCTAAAATACAAAATAGTTAGAAGAAAACGTAGTGCATTTACACAATAGAGTACTACTCTGCTGTTAAAAACTATGACAGCATGAACTTTGCAGGCGAATGGATGAAACTTGGACAAATCATTCTAAGTGTGGTGACCCAGGCCCAGAAAGACAAACAGAGCATGCACTTACTCACTATGAGTGGACATGAAATAAAGAAGAATCGCGCCACAATTGGTAATTTCTTACAAAGTTAAATTCTTTCCCAGGATTCAGCAATCATTTTCAGAGAGGCTTATTCAAATAAGCTGAAACTTCATGTTTCCAAAAATTTCTATGCAAATATTCACATCAGGCTTATTAATAATTCCCCGAAGTTCAAACTAACCAAAATGTCCTTTGAAGGATAAATGGGTTAATGATGGTAGATACTGAGCTCACCGCAAGACAGAAAACACATATATATCCTAATTCCTAAGGAAAGAAACTAGTCCTAGAAGCTACAGGCATCCTTTGCATGATGTTCTGAAAATGGTAAAGCCATATCGCGGCGCAAAGATGTAGGAGGAGACGTAGGAAGTGAAGAACACACTCAACCTAAGGGTTTTCATGGTAGCAGACCATAATGCACGACACTTTGGCGGAGAACATACAGCGTTACTCATTTGTTAAAGTGGATAGAAATAATGTACAAAAACAGAAAGAGTGAACCCAAGTACAAACTGTGGACGTTAATCAATAATAGTGTGTTAATGTTGGGCCATCTGTTTTCCTAAATGTAGGCTACAATTGTAAGATAACAACAGGGGAAACTGTGTTTAGCAGCAATTATGTAAAAATTCCTGTTTTCCGCAAATTGAAAACCAAAAACATGAATAAAATCTTATGTTAAATATTTGGATTTTTTCTTTAATTATGTTTTATTATTTCTTTTATTTTTGATATATGAAATTACATCACTTTCCTCTTTCCAAAGCCTCTTGTATACCTCTCCTTGATTTCTTTCATGGTCTCTCTCTCTTTCATTAATTATATTTTTAATACAAGTAGAATTACATCATTTCACCCCTCTTTCCCTCTCCCTAGTCCTCACCAGGTGCCCTCCTTCCAAGCTCTCCAATCCTCCTTTAATTCTTTATTATTGCTACCTACACATACGCATGCACAGATATATACACTCAACTGTCTAAGCCCATTTTTTATTGTGTGTGTGTCTGTGTGTGTGTGTGCGTGTGTGTGGTTTCAGGACTGACACTACATGGAACACCAACAAGAGGACTCATCCCTAGAAATTGCTGTGTTTCCTTCTCCCAGCAATCATTCCTTGGGGTGGAACGCTGTGATGTTTGCCCCATTCCATATTAAGATATTCATTGATATTGCCACTGCTCTGGGCGTGTTTATGCCACCACGTACAGGAATGACTGTCTCACAGATGGCTTCCTGATATTCTGGTTCCTACAGTCTTTCTGCCCCGTCTTCCTCAATGTCTCTTGAGCTATAGATATAATATTTGTACTCCCCATAATCTGCTGTTATTTGAATTTCATCCAGTTGTGGTAGTCTTCGTTTTAAAGAGAGACTTATTTTTTCTATTATTATTATTATTATTACTATTTACAATTTATTCACTTTGTATCCCAGTTGTAGCCCACACACTCATCTCTTCTGGGTCCCACTGTCCCTGCCTCTTCCTCCACTATCCCTCTTCCCTAGTGTACAGAAAGGGGAAGTCCTCCTCTCCTACTGTCTGACCCTAGCCCCATTAGGACTGCTTGGATCCTCCTCCTCTGTGGGCTGGCTAGTTCGCCTTACCAGGGAGCAGAGACAGGAGCAGGCAATTGAGTTCATGTCAGAGACTGTCTCTTCTCCCCTCACTCACAAGGACACTGAGGTGTCTATGTGTTACATCTGAGCAGGGCATCGAGGTCCTCTCTCTGCATGGCCTTTGGTTGATGCCTCAGGAGAGACTTCTTTAATACGGGGCGGTAATTGCAGTTATCTTTTGAAAGGTTGGTCAGGGTAGTCCAAATGACTAACTATTTTGCTAGCCCTTGGTTGCCTCTCAGGGGTTGAGGGTAGAGCCCTATTGCTGAAGATACCGTTCACTTAGAACACAGGACTCCAATGACTGATATGGATCTGATGGGAATACCTTCTTCCTTTGATCTAGCTTTCTAGTACTAGAAAATATGGAAGCTGCCACAGGAGGGAAGCAATTAAACAGTCCTACCCATCTGCAATGACTGTAAAACACAATATCCAGCATGGTAAGATGTCCTCTGAAGAGGACAGAGCTAACTAATAAATGTCTAATTAGACTTAAGGCCTACTCAACAAGAAGGAAATAATGCTTGGTGCTGGAAAACTAGCCAAATTCTCTGGCTAGTGAGTTTATACATCCTGAATAAGAACCTATTACTGCCCCTTTGATAGACCAGCATTATTCCTTAATATAGTCTTAATCTTATCCACATAACTCCAGATAAGTATAGGTAGCTACCAGCTTTCATCAAACAACTTCTTTAAAATTTTGACCATATTATAGTTAAATGTCATATGTGATCATACTCACAATGATCTTCTCTTACCCCTTGGTTCCTGTTGACTCCACTTAGTTCTTCTTGGCCCTTCTACATTCCTGGTCATTTTTCTTAAACTCAGGTCTTTTGCAGGTGCTGTGGGAACAAGATTGTAATGACCATGTCCCATTCAGAGATAGTGTTTGTGATCACCCACAATCTTCCAGTTCTTTCAGAGTTTCCAGCCCTTCTTCTGTGAAGTCAAAGCCTTTATGAATCATCAATTATATCATCAGTAAATAAAAAAATGTGTTTTTGAAAACTCTGTTGTCTAAGGATTAGGATTCACATTACAGTGGAGTATTTAAAGCTTCTATTGTTTAGCTTCATTTACCTCTTTAAGTAAATTTCCTAGAATGGTTATATTTCTCCCCAATGTTCCCTACAAAACATGCCTTTTATTTTTACTACACGATGTAGTAAAAATTGTTAGTAAATGGTGAGTATCACTGTGTCTGAACCTTCACTTTGTACCTTAAACTTTTTTTGTAACTTACTACTCCATTTTTAATGTCCATGGCTCCTGAATTCCTATTTTTTTCTCCAAGAATTTAATCTGTTTCTTGAAACTTTTTTTCTGTTTTATTTTATTTCCTTGAGAATCCATCCATTTCCTTTTTCTTCCTCTAGAACTGTGCTGAGACTCCATTATAACATTTTTCATATTCTCCTTTGTGTCATGTTATGTGAGTGATTGGTTTTCCTCTGTATACCAAAATATCCCTTAAGATATAACCTATGCTTTTGTGTCACTAAAAAGCACCAAGTGCAGATCTTTGCACAATGAATGGTTGATAAATTGAATTGATTTAAATTATATTAGATGTCATTTGAAAGTGCTAGCAAAATGCCATAAATGGTATCTGTGTGAAATGCTTTGAATTAAATGTGAGGACAAATACATTAATGCCAACATGCTCTCAAGTAAACATCACTCGCTGCAGTAAAGATTATCAAACAGCAGCTTCCTTGCGTAAGACTTGTGATTACAGTGCCTGATCGGTAAATTAAGGGTAAGTGTACCTTTCTCATTTGCACCAAGAACAGAAGACAGAAATCGTAAGATCAGTGTCACACGAAGTGCAATGGGCATGCCGTTGAAGATGAAGTGATTCGAAATCATTTCATGTGGGAAAATATGCATGTGTTATCACAATGAGATGCAGAGAGAGAAAGCAGAGGTGATGTATGACTTTTTTCTGTTTCTCCCCCTGGAAACCCGAACCAAAAGCAATGGATTATTCAGATGTTCTTTTGACTTAAAAAACAAACAAACAAACAAATAGACATGCTCTAAAAGTAATTATTTGATCATTAAGAAACTCATCTTAGTACTTTAAGGTTCTCTGTGGGTTTATGATGAATTTTAATAACAATTTTTCTTTTTAAAAAGATGTATTTATTTAAGTGCCTGAGCAGTCTATTTGCTTGTATACCTGCATGACAGAAGAGAGGATCAGACAAAGTGGGACATCAGATTTCATTACAGATGGTTGTGAACTATCATGTGATTGTTGGGAATTAAACTTGGGACATCTGGGCAAGCAGCTAGTGTTCTCAACCGCTGAGCGATCTCCCCGCCCAATAATGACTTATTTTAAAAATCGTTAGTAATGCAACAAACATCAAGTGATTTTTTTTATGATGCCTTTGAAGAGTCCACTATTATTTGTTACAGATCCATACACTGATGGAGACTCCCAAGACACTGTCCATGGTCCTTAAAAGCTCATATCAAGCCAGAGCTGCAAAATCCTAGACAGGAAAGATCCAGAAGAGGAATCCTTTGAATCCTTTCCTATAGAGCACCTTCTCATAATTATTTAATTTTACACTCTATTCAATAAGGAAAATTCTGCATAATTTTTATTTGTTCATTTGCATATAAGGTTGTGGCCTATATAGACTATAAACCAATGTTCCTTTTTATACTAACTGCTAACACTTAATGTCATATATATTTCAGCATAGTTTTGTATTGCTGAAAAAATAAGCTTTGTGTGCTAGTAAAACAATGAAACAAATCATTAATTCCTTGGAAGACCATAATAACCTGAAAAATATCCCATGTACTTGTATGTTTCTGTGTATGTGTGTGCGTCCGTGTGTGTGTGATTGTGTGTGTGTGTGTGTCTGTGTGTGAGAGAGGGGGAGGGAGAGAGGAAATAGAGAAGGGAGGGATACAAAGAGAGTTATTTTTATAGGTTCAGATAGATTCTTACTCTGCTCTATACAGGAAGATAGTGAATGGAATTTCAACAAAGAGCTTTTGCATAGGACATACATGAAAAACTTGTTAGCTTCTTTTATACAGAAAACTTACTCCTTTTAGAATTCATAGCAAAACGAATGCATTCTAAGCTACAATTGTAAAGTAAGTTTTGGCTTTCTTGATAGTAACACTATTAAGATCTATTGATTTTACTGCTGTGTGTCATGAATCATGATAAAATTCCTCAACACAACAATAACATAACAAGTAAAAAATATTTTAATCATAGAAAGAAAGACTTGGGATTGCTTTGTTTCTCTTAGACCTGGTATTTAGGCTGAGGTTGGACTAGGCAGGTGACACAATGCAGAAAGCACTAGAATTTAGAGACATGATAAGATCAGTAATAAGTGTGCTACTTAGAGTTTGAACTATTTCTATTTAGTATCTCGTGTCACACCTAAAATACTACGACAGTCCTGTGTGTGTTTTGAATGTGTGGCAATCTAAGTTTATAGTGAGCAGTCTATGACCCTCGATTGCTGTCAAGATGTAATACTGGTGATTAAATCACAGATGACACACCACATCAATTCTTCTTAGAGTTGTGCAGGCAGCCAGTGTTTACATTTCACTGGATGATTTGATCTGCTCTCTACCATTTCTCATTATATCAAACTTGACCAGGTTACATATTTGGTATCTTATTAAGGTTGTGTTTTTATATATTTATATGCTAGGCTTTCTGTGTGTATTTAAAAATTATAAGCATCTTGGAATCATTTATTATAAAATCTTACAAAATAAGATGCAACATTATATTTATGCAGCAAATATTTACTATAATATTTACTATATTTATTATGTGTTGATCATTTCTGCATGTACTGGTGATAAATTTTTAGAAAAATATATCTGTCTTCATGAAGCTCATATTCTAAGGAGGGAGGTGTAAAACCAAAAAAAATAAAGACAAAAACAAAAACAAAAAAATGAGGAAAAACAAAAAAAGAAAAAGGAAAAACAACCCCATCAAAATTAATAAACTATATTCCATAACAGTATATTCTAAAAATAGAGAGAGAATAAAAGATGCTGTGTAGAGAGTGTCAATGTGGATATTTAAATAAGCAATTTGAAAATAAGCAGCCTTGGTAAGACTCTAAAGAACAGGTTCACTGCGGGCACTTGCACATGTTGAGGACCGTTTCAGTTACGAGGGACTTCAGCAGAATGCTGAGAAGAGCGAAGGGCAGAGTGAAGCAGTTACAGGGCGCGGGGGGAGGGGAGCATGGAAAGGAGGCCGCAGACAGAGACGCATGAAGGCCTCAGACTGCTAAAGCTTTGGCCATCCATGTGTGCTTGTCCTTGCTCTTCTTTTTTTATTCTGAACTACAGTGGACAACGTTCCATCAGGTGGCTGCTACAGCAGCCTAACTCCTCAGGTCTTCAAGGTGCAATAATGTGGAAATGAGAACTTTGCCCGCCTACACGAGAAAAGTGATGTTAATAAAAGGTGTAGAAGTTGTTTGAGGTCACTGAGGTTTGCACTCCGTTTTTAGTGCAAGGTTTTCCTTGACCTTTTACAGGAAGTCACTGGGTGTGTTTGAGTGCAGGAGTCTTAGAAGCAGACTTTTTCATCAAGCAGCTTATTTTAGTTTATGTGGCACGCCAATCCATTGAAGATAAGGACAGATACAAGCGGGCAGAAGGGCAAGAGATGATTGTTGTTATGGCCAAAGAAATTGTGAGTCTGTTAAATAGAGGATATGAAACAGAAAGGACTTAGAACTTTTGGCTTCACCACCTGAAAGGATGGAGACGCTATATACTGAAATAAGAATGTGGGGTTAGCCCTCAGCGGGAGAGTCCGAAGTTTAATTTGTGCTTTTTCAGTTTGAAAGTGGGTTAGGTATCTCGCTGAAGATGTAAGGATCCTGAAATGCAGATTAGATATTTCGCTGCAAATCTGAAGATGGTGAAATTTGCACCGTGGATAAAACCTGAGAGCAATCCAGAAAGATGATGCTGTTTCCTGGAAGTGACCCTGGCTGCTACAAGGCACAACTGAGAGCTTTTACTTCTCAATGTTGAAAAAGTGCCCGACGTAAAATGACTACAGAAATTAGGTTTCCTCCAGAAAGTTCTAACTCTGGAAACTCTGGTCCCTCCTACTTCTGGCTACATCAGCAGAGATCCTCTGTCATCAGACAGTTAACTTCTTTTATTTGGTTTTCATAGTTGTTCATGGTGTAAACAGAAACAATCCCATCCATACGTGGAATTGTTCATAATGTTTAAAGTTATGGGATTGAAATGCCAAAGGGAATGAAAGAAATGGAAAGAGAATTGGGTGCTGTTATCTGAATCATTCTAAACATATAAGATAGCATCAAAACCAAGAGAAAAAAAAAATCAAATGACATTGAGCTGTTGCTAAGATCATAACTTATAATTTAATATAAAGATAATATTTTATTATCCTCTTGGTCATACTGTCAATATTTATGATTTGTGTTTCCAAGAAATTAACTGACTTGTTAATTTACTATGGGATGTAGTTGTTAAAACCTACTCTAGGACACTAATAATTTCTTCTTTTTTCCACAGGAAAAAATTTCTAAGTTCATTTAATTTATAATATTTTTTTTTGTGAATTAAATGCAAAATACTTTTAGTATTAGTAAAATTTAAACATGAACAAAGTCATAAAAGCTTTGGAAACCGGTGCATTCTATCTCTTAAAACTATTTTAGCTACTGACATAGGGGACCTGAGATACAATAGTTGAATTGAGGAAAATCCGAGGAGTGTTTAATGATCAGACAGTTTATTAAAAAAAGATGGAGGAAACACAAAGAACAGTTTTAAATCGTATGGCTAAAGACTGAGCTATCGTTTGCCTTGGAGAGGCTAAGAAAGGGAGCATGTACCAGACCTGGAAGATTCTACCAGGGATAGTAACAATGGAACCCACAGCTGTTCCCTAGGGAGGTAAAATGTATTCCTCCTGTACTCTTTTCTTTTCTTTTCTTTTCTTTTCTTTTCTTTTCTTTTCTTTTCTTTTCTTTTCTTTTCTTTTCTTTTCTTTTCTTTTCTTTTCTTCTTTTCTCTTCTCTTTTCTTTTTTTCTATCTTCTTTTAGAATTTATGATGTGAGTAGGTAAACCTCTTATCTCTCTCCTTCTTAACTATTAATGTGTCTCTTCTCTCCTTTCTAAATTCATGAACTTTTCTTTTTTAATTTTTTTCCTTCTTTCTTTTTATTTATTTATTCATTACAATTTATTCACTTTGTAGCCCAAGCTGTAGCCTTGTTCTCTCCCAATCATTCCTTCCCTTCCTCTTCTCCTCCTATGCCCCTCTCCAAGTCCACTGATAGGGGAGGTCCTCCTCCCCTTCCATCTGACCCTAGTCTATCAGGTCTCATCAGGACTGGCTGCATTGTCTTCCTCTGGGGCCTGGTAAGGCTGCACTCCAGAGTGGGAGGTGATCAAAGGGCCAGCTGCTGAGTTCATGTCAGAGACAGTCCCTGTTCCCCTTACTAGGGAACCCACTTGGAGACTGAGCTGCCATAGGCTACGTCTGTGCAAGGGTTCTAGGTTATCATGCATGGTCTTTGGTTGGAGTATCAGTCTCAGAAAAGGCCCCTGTGCTGACATATTTTGGTTCTATTGGTCTCCTTGTAGAGCTTCTGTTCCCTCCAGGTCTTTCTATCTCCTCCTTTTTAAATAAGATTCTCTGCACTCTGCCCATAGTTTGGCTATGAGTCGCAGCATCTATTTTGATACCCTGCTGGGTAGAGTTTTTCAGAGGCCCTCTGTGGTAGGCTCATGTCCTGTTCCCTGTTTTTTCCCTCTTCTGAAGTCCATACCATTTGCCTTTGTGAGTGAGGATTGAGAATAATTTTTATAGTTATACAGACATGTGAACATATACTCTACTAAGTCCATTTAATATTAGTAGTATGCATGTGTGTTCAGAGCTGGCCACTTGTGGTTGGACAACATATTTGGTAGCTAATCCTGTGTTAGCATGTAAAGTGATGTTGTCATTATCAGGTTTTGTTTAAGGTAACTATATTCTTGAAATTTCACAGTATAGCTTCAATATGTTGAGAAGACATTATCTTGCAACAGGTGCTTTGTTTCTCTGTTTCCTACAGTTTTTCTGACCCAAATTTTTGTAAATTTTCTGGAGCTTTAGCTGTGTTTAGTTGAAGGTTTATCAGTTGTGATTGGGCACCTCACCAGCACTTATTCTCTGCATTTTTAAATCTCTGACTGCTAAGAAAAGAAGCTTCTTTGCTAAGAGATAAAGCTACACTTCTCTGTGACTGTAGAATGAGTATGATATGCTCAGAGATTACACTTATTTAGTAAAATGGCAATGCTGGGCCCTCCTCTGGAGTCTATCACTATTCTGCCTGCAATAATTGCGTATGTTTATATTATAAAACATGAATTCCCTCACACTGAGTGGCCTTAAATCCAGTCAGATAGATGTTAGTTACTCCCATGATAAAAACTGCCACTATTGTATCCATCAAGATATCTCTTTCCAGGTCAGCCACTATTGCTCTTCATAGGCTTTACTACTTGAATCCTGTGGAAGAGGAGGGAAGAACTGAAGGAGCCAAGGACACCACAAGATAACATATAGAGTCAACTAACTTGGCCCCATAGGTGCCCATAAAGACTGAACTGCCCAAATAAGGAAATAAAGGCACTTACAGAGGTCCTACATCAAATGGACCTAATAGATGTTTACAGAACTTTCCACCCAAAGGTAAAAGAATTTACCTTCTTCTCAGCACCTCATGGAACCTTCTCCAAAATAAACCATATAGTTGGTCACAAAGCAAGCCTCAACAGATACAAGAAGATTGAAATAATCCCCTGTATTCTATCTGACCACCATGGAATAAAGCTGGACATCAACAACAATGGAATTAGAAAAAAGCCTACAAGCACATGGAGACTGGACAACTTGCTGCTCAATGATAGCTGGGTTAAGGAAGAAATAAAGAAAGAAATTAAAGACTTCCTAGAATTCCATGAAAATGAAGGTACAACATACCCTAATTTATGGGACACAATGAAAGCAGTGCTCAGAGGAAAATTCATAGCACTAAATGCCTTCAAGAAAAAATTTGTGACATCTCATACAAGCAACTTAATGGCCCAACTGAAAGCCCTAGAGAAAAAAAGAAGCAAATGCACCCAAGAGGAGCAGACAGCTGGAAATAATCAAACTCAGGGCAGAAATTAATCAACTAGAAACAAATAAAACTATTCAAAGAATCAATGAAACCAAGAGATGGTTCTTTGGAAAAAATCAACAAGATAGACAAACCTTTAGCCAAACTAACCAAAAGGCAGAAAGAAACTATCCAAATCAGCAAAATCAGAAATGAAAAGGGGGACTTAACTACAGACACTGAGGAAATCCAAACAATCATTAGGTCATACTACAAAAGCCTATATGCCACAAAATTCGAAAATCTAAAAGAAATGGACAATTTTCTTGATAGATTCCATTTACCAAAATTAAGTCAAGATCAGGTAGAAAGATTGAATAGTCCTATTTCCCCCAAGGAAATAGAAGCAGTCATCAACAGTCTCCCTTCCAAAAAAAGTCCTGGGTCAGATGGATTCAGTGCAGAATTCTACCAGACCTTCAAAGATGTGCTAACTCCAATTCTTTCCAAGCCATTCCACAAAATACAAACAGAAGGAACATTACCAAATTCATTCTATGAAGCCACAGTCACCTTAATACCTAAACCACAAAAAGACCCAACAAAAAAAGAGAACTTCAGACCCATATCTCTAATGAACATTGATGCAAAAATACTCAATAAAATACTTGCAAACCGAATCCAAGAACACATCAAAGATATCATCCACCACGACCAAGTAGGCTTCATCCCAGGCATGCAAGGGTGGTTCAACATATGGAAATCCATCAATGTAATCCACCACATAAACAAACTGAAGGAGAAAAACCACATGATCATCTCCTTAGATGCTGAAAAAGCATTTGACAAAATCCAACATCCATTCATGTTTAAAGTCTTGGAGAGATCAGGGATACAAGGCACCTATCTCAACATAGTAAAGGCAATATACAGCAAGCCTATAGCCAACATCAAACTCAATGGAGAGAAACTTAAATCAATCCCACAGAAATCAGGGACAAGACAAGGCTGCCCACTCTCTCCATACCTCTTCAACATAGAACTTGAAGTCCTACAAAGAGCAATAAGACAACTAAAGGAGATCAAGGGGATACAAATCGGAAAGGAAGAGGTCAAAGTGTCACTATTTGCAGATGATATGATAGTATATATGAGCGACCCCAAAAATTCCACCAGAGAACTCCTCCAGCTGATAAACACCTTCAGCAATGTGGCAGGATACAAAAGCAACTCAAAAAAATCAGAAGCCCTCCTATATACCAAAGACAAAAAGGCTGAGAAAGAAATTAGGGAAACAATACCCTTCACAATAGCCACTAACCACATAAAGTACCTTGGGGTGACACTAACCAAGCAAATGAAAGACCTGCTTGAGAAAAACTTCAAGTCTCTGAAGAAAGAAATTGAAGAAGATATCAGAAGATGGAAAGATCTCCTGTGCTCATGGATTGGTAGGATAAACATTGTGAAAATGGCCTTCCTGCCAAAAGCAATCTACAGATTCAATGCAATTCCCATCAAAATACCAACTCAATTCTTTACAGACCTTGAAAAAAGATTCTCAGCTTCATATGGAGAAACAAAAAACCCAGAATCTCCATAACGATCCTGTATAACAACAGGTCATCTGGAGGTATCTCCATCCCCGATCTCAAGCTGTACTACAGAGCATTAGTAATAAAAACTGCATGGTATTGGCATAGAAACAGAAAGGAGGATCAATGGAACCGAATAGAAGATCCAGAAATAAACCCACACACTTACGGACACCCGATCTTTGACAAAGATGCCAAAACCATGCAATGGAATAAAAGATAGCATCTTCAACAAATAGTGCTGGTCTAACTGGATGTCTGTATGTAGAAAAATGCAAATAGATCCATACTTATCACCCTGCACAAAACTAAAGTCCAAGTGGATCAAAGACCTCAAGCTAAAACCATTAAATTGGTTAGAAGAAAAAGTGGGGAAGACCCTAGAACTCATTGGTACAGGAGACATCTTCCTGAACAGAAAACCAACAGCATAGGCTCTAAGAGCAACAATCAATAAATGGGACCTCATGAAACTGAAAAGCTTCTCTAAAGCAAAGGACACCATCATCAAAACAAAACGACTGCCTACAGATTGGGAAAGAATCTTCACCAACCCTTTATCTGACAGAGGGCTAATATCCAGTATACATAAAAAACTAAATAAGCTGAAAAGCAACAAACCAAGTAATCCAATTAAAAAATGGGGAACAGAGCTAAACAGAGAATTCTCTGTAGAGGAATATCGAATGGCAGAGAAACACTTAAAGAAATGCTCAATGTCATTAGCCATTAGGGAAATGCAAGTCAAAACGACCCTGAGATTTCACCTTACACACATCAGAATGGCCAAGATGAAAAACTCAAGTGACAACACATGCTGGAGAGGTTGTGGAGAAAGGGGAACCCTCCTCCATAGCTGGTAGGAATGTAAACTGGTACAACCACTTTGGAAGTCAATCTGGCGCTTACTCAGAAAATTAGGAATAACGCTTCCTCAAGACCCAGCTATACCACTCCTAGGTATATACCCAAAATTTGCTCAAGTTCACAACAAGGACATTTGCTCACCCATGTTTGTAGCAGCTTTATTTGTAATAGCCAGAACCTGGAAACAACCCAGATGTCTATCAATGGAGGAATGGGTACAGAAATTGTGGGATTTTTACACAATGGAATACTACTCAGCAATCAAAAAAGAGGAAATCATGAAATTTGCAGGCAAATGGTGGGATCTAGAAAAGAGCATTCTAAGTGAAGTATCCCAGAAGAAGAAAGACAAACATGGTATATACTTGCCTATATAGACCTACAAGATATAATAAACATAATGAAGTCTATACATCTAAAGGAGATAAACAAGAAAGCAGACACAAGGTAAGATGATCAATCCTCACTTAGAAAGACAAATGAGATGTGCATTGGACATATGACAGGAGTCTACCACAGAAGGCATCTGAAAGACCCTACCAAGCAGCGTTTCAAAACAGATACTAAATCTCATAACCAAAACTTTGGCAGAAGGGGAGTTAGTATGACAGGGAATGGACAGGAGCCCCACAAGAACTAAATATATCTGGGCACAGGGTTTTTTTCTGAAACTGTTTCTCCAACCAAGGACCATGTATGGATATAACCTAGAACCTTTACTCGGACGAAGCTCATGGTAGCTCAATAACCAATTGGTTTCCCATAGTAAGGAGAACAGGGACTATCTCTGACAGGAACTCAATGGCAGGCTCTCTGACTCCCCACCCCCCAAAGGAGGAGCAGTTCTTTTTTGTTGTTGTTGTTGTTGTTTTGAATTTTATTTTTTTCTTATCAGTTACATTTTATTAACTCTGGATCCCAGCCGTGTCCCCATCCCTCATTCCCTCCCCGTCCCTCCCTCCCTCCCTCATCTCCACAGTTCTGCTAGGCCACAGAGGAGGACTTCGAAGCCAGCCCTGAAGATACCTGATAAAACAGGGCCAGACGAAAGGGGAGGAGGTCCTCCCCAAGCAGTGGACTTGAAAAGGGGCAGGGAGAAGCTGAGGGGGGGAGGGTGGGATTGGGAGGGAATAAGGGAGCGGGATACAGCTGGGATACAGAGTTAATAACATGTAACTAATAATAACAAACAAAAAAACAACCAAAAACAAACAAAAAACAAAACAAAACAAAAAAGACTGAACTGCCAGCCAGCAAGAAGAATGAGATATAAACAGGCCTCTGCACATATTTAACAGTTGTGCAGCTGGGTCTTCATGCTGGATTCCCAATGTGGGAACAGGGACTGTCTCTAACCACCTTAAGTTTCTCTGCATCACTTTCCCCACTGGACTGCCTGCTCTCGCCTCCATAGAAGAAGTTCCTAATCTTACTGCTACTTGGCATGCCAAGGCTACTTGTTATCCCAGGTAGGCCTCCCCCTTTCTGAGAAGAGGAAGAGGCATGAATGTGGAGGAGAGTTGAGAGGGAGAGACTGGGAGGAGAGGAGGACGAGGAAGCTGCTATCATGACGGAAAGTAAGTAAATAACTTCATAAAAACAAGACTTCAAGATACTAATCGGATCTCACAATGTACTTTATAATCCTACATTTTATACAAACAGATAGTATTTCTTCATGTACGCATTCTTTGTGTTATTAAAATACCTACACAAAAGTGTTTGGAACAGTTTTATAAAAATCTGAACACCAGAAAGTTAAATGAAATAGAACTGAAGAGATCAACTTGTTTAAATGAAGTCCCTGGACAGAGGACCTAGGTTCTGTGTCCTATCTAGAACCTTAAAAGCTAAATGTTTTTCTCTTCACGTTTGTTTTGAATATGATATTTTAGCAGCTATTAATCTCAGCTGACACTTCATACATAATTGATATTGTAATGTAATTCCACTCGAAATGTTGATAAAAAGTTACAATGCTGATGGACTCAGAAGTTGTGCTAAATTTTCTTAGTTTAATACAATATCATGATTATGTAACTTATTTTGTAAACAATCCAAATTCCTGACTCAGAAAGCTGCCTGGATTGCTTAGAATATTGAAGGGTTATGCAGCTCAACTAACTGTTGTCTTAGAAGGTTCTTGTTTTCCTGGATTCGTTTTCTTACCAAGATGTTACGATATTCAAATGAGTTAGAGGCAGAACCCTGCAATGATGTTATTTACTCCATCACTCATTTAACAGTCATTTGTAATATCCCGGCGATAAAGACAAAGGAGGCCATGGGGGTGTCATGAAGGGTCTCAGTTTAGAAGATATGACATTGGAAGATGCAGTGTTAAAAGATTAAGAGGAGATCTGTGATCAGACATTGTTCAGTATCCAAAGACTTCGAAGGATACCATGTGTGGGGGTGAGGATGTGTCTGTATTCCAGGCAGAGTGGGTTTTGCCCACCAAATAAAGACCACATTTAATTAATCTTTGAAATATTCCCTGGAACCTACCAACCTTTTTATGATGACTGCAACTGCCCTAGTGGAGCTCTGGTGATAGTGTCTTACCCGTGTTCTAACTCTTCGTTGCTCCTCCTAACTCCCCCAGTTACTGCCACGCTGTGTCTTTATACGCCACCTAACACTTGACCTCTGCACAACTTATCTCTCGACTATACTCCTCAGTATTTCTGTGATTTGTCTTGTCCTAGAGTTTTCTCCTTTGCCCATCCATAATTTCCAAGCCCCCAAATTTTTCATTTTCCTGGAGGCCAGCTGGAGGTAAATACTCATTTTTTTAAATGATAAAACTGTTTTTGGAGTTTTCATTGTATTTATGATGATCAGCTTTGTTTTGTGTTTACACTTTACCTATCTTGCTAGATTAGAAGCTTTTTGAGGGGCTCATTCATCACTGGCATGATCCTTTCACAAGTGAAGACAAGAAGGAATTCAAATGTATTTAAATTATCTGAATATTCTATAAATATCACATCACACAAGACATAACACCTAGGTGGATCTGGTATTAACAAATTTGCTGCTAGGTAGAGTGACACTGGAAAGGCATTGAATTTTCTATTTAATATGTTTAGTGATTTAAGGTACATGTCAGTGAAAGGAACAGAAGTTGCAAATCACATTAAATAAATATAACAAAATACCATTAAAATATTTAGCAGCCTTTTATGTTCCCTCATGCCTAATGAATTCTATACTAAATTCGTACTTTTGAAGTCTAGATGTTGCTTTATGTAGTCTCAATGCAAGGTAAGTTACCTTTTTATTATTTTAAAATTTAGTTGTTTCATTTTGATGTAAAATAATCACATGGAATGTATTTTAAAGAACAAACTCCTTAGCTCACAAACAATCCGTTTCTTCAGTAGGTTGAGCTGTCAGCAAGAAGGAGAGATTTGGTAAACTGCATGTCACTATCAGCCATTGATAGCCAGTGATTTGTTCAGAATCCAAAGGCTAAAGCAAACCTCATGCTGCTGTATGTCAGATACAATTGGTCCACAGTCAAAGTTTTACAGCTCAGACAGGCCACACTTTATCCTTCAGGCTGCTACTTAAGATAGCCATGACCCTGAGGAGAACCAGTCAACAAAACAGAGAGACAAGAGGATGTGATTTGTATGCATCCCTGAGCCAGCTCCCATCACCCCTGACCTATCGGTCAGGCTGCAAATGACAGCAGGGTGCACACACCTGATCAGACAGAATATTCTCATTATAAACCCTAGGAAGAGAGACAGAATCCTCTGTGTTTACCCACAATCCAGATGAATCTACTTAAGAAATGAAAGAAAAAAATGTTAACCCAATAAGAAAAACTACCAACATTAAAGTACTTCATAAAAATTTAAAGCAAGTCTTTATCCTGACAAATTCAGAGAATGAGTTTCTCTAATCAAAAAGCCTATTCAAATAAAACCAACCTGAAATGAGTGATCTTTGCAGAGCTGTCCAAGGGGCATAGTTCTAGGTACATTATTTCAGAAAAATTGCTAAAGAATGAGCCTGAAACGCATGCAACCTTGCAAATGTTCTTTTTTTTTAAGTTTTATAGGTACTAAGAACTTTCACATATTAGAAATAATTATGTATTTATGAAATTTTATGTACTGGTATGAAAATGACTGTGCAGTAGGCAGGCTAGATTACATAGTCCGTTTATTCTTAGAAACAGGGAAGAGAATCTCTGACTTTGCTAGAATGAGCTATGTCTGAGGCTATGAGAAAGGCAGGGGTAATGTTTTTAGGTTTCATGGAAAGTTTTGATTCCTAATACCTGAACATGATAAAGACTCACCACACAAAATTCCATGCTGCATGCAGATGGTTTTACTGTAGAGACTGTAATGATTATAATTTACAAAGTTCACCATCACTACAAATGGTATTTAACTAGATATTACTCCTCCTTCTGAAGTACTTGAGTATGCACACAATTACATGTTTATTATGTATTATGCATATATATGCACATATACATGCTATAAACTGTATTAATACCATGTTTTAAAAAAATAAATACATATGGTGCCTTTAGTGCTGTTCCTATCTTTGTACCAAGGTGATTAGTAAAATCCCAGAGACTGGTCAATACTGTACAGTCTATGTCCCATTAGCAACAGTGGAAGTGCTGGGTAATTTAACTTTTTGTCAGAGAGCTCCATCTTCCTCTCAGGCAGCATGTTTACAGTTGGACAAAGTCTTGCATATTTTCACATGTAGTTTAGTATCTGTTGACTGTGAGGAAGACCTGAAGTTGAAGGTGTGCAAGTGATCAAGTAGTGAACTCTGGCTCAATTACATTTTCTGACTTTCTTTTCTTACATTTAAAATTCAATTTGATAGTTAAGATTGTTTGCTAAGCAGTCATGATGACGGCTTCCTATCCCAGCATGCACTTCACGGACAGATTCCACAGGGGTGTCTTTTACTCCAGCTCCACAGAATGCATAGCCTTTTGTTGGTCTCTGAGCACACAGAGGCACACACCACATACCCATGTGCGTGTACGCTCTCTCTATCTCACATACACACTAGAATAGTAAAGTACAATAAAATTCAGTTGGCTTCTTAAGTTTCTGTTTGGTTAAATTCACCCTTTGTGTTTATATTAAGTTTTCATCTCAGTGATTAAGACATTGAACTACAGAAGGTTCATGAAGATAAAGAAAAGAACACTTAAGTGAGAGTATGATTTAACATTTAAAATTATTTAAATGTCATGAGTCACTTTTATAAAATTAGAAATATAATATTAACTAGGCACATCTTATATAATTGGAGTATGACTTAAATGTACTTTTTGGGAAATTATTTGTAAATTAAAAATTATTCCAAATATGAATTATGTTATTGATTCTTCTCTGCTTTTGGATATATCAAAATAACAAAGTCTTATACTCAAATAAGAAACTTTATGTTCAACAATAATAAGACCCTAGCTTATCTTCAGGACTGGCTGCCATGTCTTCTTCTGTGGCCTAGCAAGACTGTTCCTCCCTCGGGGGGATGGGGGGTTGGGGGGAGTAAAGGAGCCAGTAGTTGAGTTCATGTCAGAAATAGTTCCTGTTCCCCTTACTAGGGAAACCCAATTGGTTACTGAGCTACCATGGGCTACATCTGAGCAAGGGTTCTAGGTTATATCCATACATGGTCCTTGGAAAAGGGCAGGGAGGAACTGAGGAAGGGAGGGAGGATGAGATTGGGAAGGAAGGAGGGAGGGGGCTACAGCTGGGATACAAAATAAATAACCTGTAATTAATATAAAAATAATAACAATAATAAAGAAAAGAACATGAAAGGGGAAAAAGTTTTAATAGCCTTTGTTGCGACCACCTTGACCAGCAAAGAAAGCACGGCACACAAACTCTTCTCCAAGTAGTTTATTCAGGAAGTTCGAGCAATCTTCTTCTCCCAGGAGAGCCCTCCCCAGTAATAAGTACCCTGGAGCCAACCAATCCCAGGAAGCCACATGGGAAGTGCGGATAGGTAGACGGCAGATCATCAGACACACCACAGCCAATAAGAAGTTGTTTATTCCGAGAGCACTCGCCGTCGGGATGGCAGAAGGCGGAAACCAGCGCCATCTTTAGGGCGCAGCACACACAGCTCTCCACAAGCCTTGGCTTGAGTAGTCTAATTCCTCTCCTTTATTTTGACATCCTGCTCCAGCTTCTATCTACTTCATTCTGATGGCGAGACTCCCTGGTCTTTCTTGCTTCAGCTTTCTCATTTTTCAATTGCATTGTCATTTCTTCCTGCGTTCTCTTCAATATTTCTGTTTTTACTTAATTCACTCTGTAAATATTGAATTGTCATCTCATTTATTTCTATATCTGTTTTTTCCTGAACGTCACTCAGGCATTTAAGTTGATGGAGCTGCTTTTCCATGTCTTCTTTACACTCCTTGAATTCTTTGATAAAATTTATGGTTGCTCTTTTAAATTGTGTGTCCTAAGGCTCATCTAGGTAATTCTAATAAGTAAAATTTTTGTAGTACCTGTAGATTTGGGAGGGAGTGCATAGTGTCTTAATGTTTTCATATTGTTTGTGTTCTGAGAAGTAACCATGGCATGAAGACGTTTCTCTTTGGCTATGAATGTGATATGGATTTGTAGCCTTCCTCACGTTGGGTTGCTGTAAGATCCACGGGGCAGGGTTAGGGCCAGAGATAGATGCTGAAGCAGGGCTTGCAGGTATGAAGAGAGTGCCATTGTTAGACAGGTTCAGGAAATCTCACTGGGCAAAGCTGGTGCGGACACTGTGTCTATAAGAAAGCTTATAAATGGAGATGTTACCAGAATTGATGACCTTCAGGGGAACTCAACAGGTAAAAGTAGTTTGTTAGGGATACATCATGAGCTAAGCTTGTGAGTGTTCAGCCAGTATGGGGAGGGAGGAAAATGAAAATAATCCATGAAATCAGAATGAATGACAGCAGCATCAATTATAATAGTGACTTTGTCTTCTAGAAATACTGTAATGAACCAATCAATTGCAGCATTTATAATGCTAAAATGATAAGCTGGGTGAGAATAATTAGGACCTACTAATAGACGATTTGTACAACTGCCATTGCCCACAGTCTAACGTCATAGTATGCTTTTAGGAAATGATAGGAAAAAATGTGATGTGGCTCAGATGCTAATGTCTAGACAGTCTTTCCAGTTGTGTTGAATGGGTTTTTCCTTGAAGGCACTTCAGATGTCTTGTAGCGTGCTGTTTGGGCTCTACTTCTCCCACCCTCCCCTGAGTGGTTGGCCTATGACCAAGGCTGGGACCCTGAGGGGAAAAGGCAAAAGGTGGGACCAGCCAGGATTAGGAGGCTTCATGTGACGGTGGGAACAGCCTATCAGGAGGCATGCTTCACTGAGCAGCTCATTTAAAGGGGTGGACCAAAGGCTGTTTAAACCTTTGGAGGACTGGGTCGAGGCTTTCGGGGTGAGTGTGCATCATTGTCCTGGGCTAAGGTGCAGGGAAGGCCTTATTCGCACGAAGGGGAATTCTAGGTGTGCGCTGGATGTGACCTTATAAGAAGAGATGGAAGTTTAACCTGTAACCTGGCCAGGTTACATGCAACCACCTCAAGGGTGGCAAAGGTGAGGATCCTAAGGCTACTTGTGCCAGGACATGCAGGCCCAGGGTAGGGAGAGAGGAGTCCTATTCCTCAGGATGAGATTTTGGAGGTTTGGACATGCCTCAACCTTGCTCCGGCCAGCTCCCCCATTGTAGGAAGGGTTGTGAGATCAAATAGGAATAACAACAATACATGATACAAGTTAACGGGAGACCAAAGGAATAATATACCTTGCAGGTTAAGAGTTTGTTTGCAGTTAAGAATAAGGTCCTGTTTGTTCTATTTTTAATTTATTTTTATTTTTTTATTTTTGTTAAAGCTGAACCAGCTGTGCTTGATCACATGTGGGCAGGAGGCACGTGGGCAAAAATATGTTAGGATGCATGTATGCAGGAGGTATGTATGCATGAAATACATAAAGATGCATGCTTGCATTTGATTGGACCTGATGATAAATGCAGTGCATTATCGGTTTTGCCTTTTTAAGCCTCTGAAAAATGTGACTCATGGCCATTTTCTGAAAACTTGGGTATGGACCTGGCCAGAATCCATCCTCCAGGCCAGTATTTATTGAAAGCTTTCTTTTAATTTGGGTCATAATTGTGGTAGTGATCTTATTTGCTACCAATGGGTTTAATAGAGTTTTCAGTTTTTAAATGTGAGAAACCTCAGACTATAAAGACTTTTGTCTTATTTTAGTACAAGTTTTAAAAACTGGATGTAGGAGGGGCAGGAGCTCCACAAGGAGAGCAACAGAACCTAAAGATCTGGGCCCAAGGGTCTTTTGTGAGACTGATACTCCAAACAAGTACCATTCATGGAGATAACCTAGAACCCCTGCACAGATGTAGCTCATGGCAGTTCAGTATCCAAGTGGGTACCTTAGTAAGGAGAACAAGGGCTGTCTATGACATGAACTCAGTGGCTGGCTCTTTGATCACCTCCCCCTGAGGAATGAGCGGCCTTGCCAGGCCACAGAGGTGAACAGTGCAGCCAGTCCTGATGAGACCTCATAGGCTACGGTGAGATGGAAGGGAAGGAGGACCTTCCCTATCAGTGGACTTGGGGAGGGGCATGGGTGGAAAAGAGGAAGAGAGGGTGGTATTGGGAGGGGGTGAAGAAGGGGTCTACAGCTGGGATACACAGTGAATAAACTGTAATTAATAAAAAATAAAAAACTGGATGTGTCATGTTTTACATAGTCCTACATCATGAAAAAATAGCTTATTTTTGTAAGTTAAATAAGTCTTTTGTCATAAAAAATTTTTAAAGTTTCAAAGGATATCCCTTGTCCTGTCCTCATGAGGAAAGCATAAGGTATAGTTTTTAAATCTGGAACTCAGCTTGTCTTGGGCTGGGTGCGCACCACTGTCTGAGCAATACCTTTAACAGGGTGTTAGCAGCCTAAAATGTATACCTGGCTCACGATGCGAGCACACCTGTTTTAAACAGTGCAGCCTTTGCAACTGCATCCCGAAAAAGCTATAGAATCAACATGAGGTAATTCGGCATCAGTTGGCTTTGGGTGCATGTGTAGTGACATCAGGTACCTCCTCAAAATGAAATTGGGTGTGCATCAATTGGTGTGTATCTGATTAAAATCGGATGCATTGTTGGAAAGGACATATACAGCACGCAAGGAGCAAAGGCAGGAGCTTATACAATCAAAGCCTGTTAGTCCATTTAGAGAACCACCCAAAGGACCCCCTCAGTAATGACATCCTTGAAACCTCAGGCAGTAACCTGAAATGCTTGTGTACCTTTACTTACCTTGTCCGCTGTCAATCCTGACTGAATTTCTGGTATGCTCTGCCTTGAGTGAAGTTTCTTGAGTAAGTTGCAGTCTCTGTGAGCTTTGCTTTTATTCTTGAGGCTCCAAATATGTAAATAACTGGCCCAAACTCTGACCCCTGGTACATCCAGAAGTTACAATAATAATGGAAAACATTTTAATGGGGGTTCTAGGTAACATTTAATATGCCTATTTGATTTTTTTTTCTAATATTGAATAAATAGTCTTGAAAAAAGGTCAGATTTTATTTAAATCATGTGTGGCCATTGACTAACTTATTTTTGTTGGAATTTTAGAATATATTGTTTACTCTTTGTTACTAATATCTTAAAACTCATATGTAAATATATTGCAAACCAATATATTGGTGTGTGGATCAATAGTTTTTTCTTTCTTTGTGACCATTGTAACTTTTCATGAGGATCTTCCTGATCAGAGAGTCTGGCTTCAAATGGCACCTTCTTTGCCTCCTTTGTCTTCCTAGAGCAAAACTATGTAGAGTCAAACTTGACTCTTTAAAAGATACTGAAAACGCTTTGAATTTCAGCTGCAGATATGAGGGGTGAGGTAATTAAGACAATTGAGAGCAAGGAGAACAAAAGCAACACGGAGTTATTTTCTGGTACAACGACAACTACAGGGATGGATTTCAGTCTTTGTAAAACTGTGCTTTGGGGTTTACGGTTTTGTCATTTCCTTTCCTTCCTCTTAAATGAATGAATACGTATGTAAATAAAACATCTACCAGAATTCTTATATAAACAAAAATATAGCATTCAGTGAAAGGAAGGAGCAGCTGATAGAGGAGGGCCAGTGCGGTGGGGCTTTGTTAACAAGAGAGGGAAGGATTTCTTTGTACCACAACAAAACATAACCCTTCTTGTGAGGGAAAGGAGACAGAAGCCTAGCATTTGCTGGGCTGGGCTGCTTGGAACTGACCCAGTGGAGGGAATCCTGGTTCTGTTTCCAGAGCTAGGTAGCCACACCACATGGATTTTTTGAGTAGGCAGGATATGGGGAGTCTGTGTTCCTGCTGACCCGAGGCTCAGTATGTTTGGAAAACAAAAGGAAAACCAATATCAACCAGCAGAACTATATTTGAAGTTCTTCCCACTGAGTTCTGTTATTATTTAAAAATGAAGACATACAAAACCAAATTGTGCCTTTAATGAGTTCTTGGTCTTTGTTCTAATGCTTCTGGTTGCTGGTGAGAGGAGCATGAGCATGCGTGGCCTTCTCCTACCCTGTCGGATTAGTGGAGTACTGCTTTAAATGCATACATCTAAGCTCCCTCAAAGAGAAGGGCATTTTAAAGAGTGAACAGAATCGGGACCGCTTGAGCAAATCTTTATCAGTCATCACATAGAGCTATCAGCCTGCATCAAAACGTTTCAGTGTCATAGTGCCTTACTGTGACGACCACACCCACAGAAAGCTCTGATTCCGTACATGTATGGAGGATTTTATCAAACATGCATAAGAATAAAGGCAAAAGAGCAAATCGTGAATGTTGATAGCTTGCTGGGGAGGGCGACACAGTAGTAAAATTAGATAATCACCATCTTGTCCATTTTATATGAAATCTCGAGCTGAATGGAAATCCTAAGCATATCACTTCCCTCTTGTATTTCTGCTTTGTTATTTGGTACATAACAATTGTTGCACTTCAGATATCTGAGATGAGAGGCTCCTGTCAGAATTTTCAGCTCTTTGGTTGAAAACATAAGCCATATATTTAATACTCTTTCCAGAAATATAAGATTTTTGTGACCTAAAAGTTAAACAATTTTGCATAAATATTTTAATATTTTAAACTCAGAAAAAATAACTTTATAGAATGGCATCTTTGTAGTAGCTATTTTGCAGCTTTACTTGAGTGTTATTATTATTATTTTTACCATATTTGGGAACAAGAAAATACAAAACTTTTTATATGAGTTGAAATTTAACAAAATCAACCAACCATTCAAATGTGACATGAAAAATCTGTCATTCATCACAAATTAATTAATGAAATGTTAGTGAAAAGTAGCAGCTAAAAAGAGTTGCCTTACACAAAATGGAAACAATAGGATGAAAACAAATCCCACAAAGGGCCATTACGCTTAGAAACAAGTTAGAGCCAGTTATTACTCAGTTCACACAAAAGATGTGAATATTTCAAAGTGCTGTTGAGACTCGCTCTATCTCCAGTGTAATTGCTGCCTGTGCTTTTTGCGGTGGGGGAAAGCCCCCAGTAACATTCAGCATGAAGCCCTGTAACAGCTTTCATGTCTTCTTGCTGTAACTCAGTTAATAGAAAAGGCATCCTGCTCTCTAAACAACACACCTGCAGCCCGCTGCTCTTGGGAATCGCTCCATTCATTGGTAAACACTGCCCACATACATCAAAAGTTTCCACTTTTCCCAGTCCTTTTTAACACCGTGGTCCCTCCCCTCTCCCCAGGCTCCTTGCAGCTATCTAGGGAATCTTTCACTTTTTGTCCTTTCCCGACCCTTCTGGACCACATTTTCTCTTCTTATTCAGGCCATCTGCTCTCAAGGAAGGTAAAACTTCTGTTAGGAAAACAATCAGCGTCCCTAGAAATTAATTGCTTTTGTGAAACACCCTTTCAGCCACTACGTAGGAAGACACACATTGTGCAAACAAGACTCAAAGTAGGATAGTAGTTTAAAAATAGTTTGCAATTGATACATTTCTGGCCACAGTCTCCCCCATTCGCTCTGCTAGTGGTACAATCTTCTTGTTCCCAACAGAAGTCTTTCTAAATGCCTGCTCAAGCCTCACTGAGCAGCTGTGAGTTAGGTCATTTTCCCAGGAGTTTTACATGTGGAAAACTGGGCATTAGTAAGGCCTCAAAAAGGACACCATCTGGCCCTAGTGAAAAAAGGGATCATGACACTTCCTGCGGTACCAACAGACCCTGATGAACCAGAAAGGAATTCAGCGCAGGACTGTGATCCAATAGAGACCGGCCCCACAATCACCTCCGTGACAGCCAACTCCATTCATCTTAGCAGTTATCTCATAGCACAATGGACTTTTGTGCCGTGCTGTTTACTGAAGGCGGACTAAAATCCATTTTGATTTTTGTGTTCAGTCTCAGCGCCTGTCCTCCTTCCTGGAACACACACCGTATCAGGAGAGAGGGAGCTGCACAAAGAAGGCTTCTTTCAGCTCCCATTCAAATTTCTCAGAGTCCCTCCCACTGTACATGGGAAACAAGGATAAAGTGCTAGACTCTTCAGAGGCACCAACAAAGACCTTTCCCAACCAGAAGAGCAGTCATTCTCACTTTCAATAAAAAAATAAAATTTATATATATATATTATATACAATTGGTTTGGTTTTGGAGGGAAAAGTTGGCATTTAAACAGATAAGGAAAGCTTTCCTGGGTGTGTTCTGGAGTCTCTGTGTCACTGTGTTGAAAGACTCTGATAAAAGCAGAGAAAATTTTAATACCACACATCCCATACCAGAATTACTTAACAAAAGCCACAAGAAAGTTAATGTTGTCATCTCACATTGTTCTATAGGTCTCTCTTCCTCCCACCCGTCCTTCCTATAATATTTATCTTTCTTACATCAAAATATTAAAGTTGGAAAGTCTGATTCAAAAACAGTATCTTTTTTAAATTTAATTTGATTTTATTAATTATACTTTATTCACTTCAAAAACAGTATCTTTAATTCTTACTTTAATCTTTTCTTTGATCCAATATATAACCCCAAAAGACATAGACACTTAAGTAACTTGCCATTAGCATATGTGTGTGCTTTTTACATATAAAATATCATTTGCAGTAGATGACTAAAACTTGAAAATAGACATCTTGGACTATTGTCACTGGGGATAAATAAGGGATATGGAAGGCATTTATGTCCTTTGGAGGAGCTGGGGATGAGGGAAGGTGTTGACTGAGGCCTCAGAGCGTCCACCAGTTCTAAGTAGAATCATCTTCATTATCCCCCTCTCCTTATTCTTTCTTTCTTTCCTCCTTCCTTCCTTTTCCATCCTTCTTTTCCTTCTCTCTTTCATTCTTGTAATCTTTAGCTTGATAAACCTCATCTTGCCTGACAGTGGGGACACCATTGATGCACAGTTGTGAACCCTTTCTCACTCTTGGAAAGGGTTGGAACCATCTTGGAACCATCAATAGAAAGCTACGATGCTACACAAAGGGATTCTGGGGTTAAAGAAGATGGTTAAGGCCCATTGTTTTTCCCATTCTAAAAATTTAGCTTGCAGGGGTAGAGGGAGGCTGCTCCTATTGTAAACAAACCTTTTGCCTTTATTTTGAAAAAAAAAATTAAAAAGCTAACACAGGATAAGCAGGGTTCACAGGTCAGTAGACTTTAAGCAAGAAAAATATTTCTCTGAGTCTTGGCTCTGATGGAAATAAGCAAGTTCTAGTGTGGAAAGACAGCCATTCTTCACTTGTGAACAAGTGTGTCAAAGACCTAATTATACATGTCTTCTTCCAGTGTAGATTTGTCACTGTTGGTGAGAGCCACAAAGGATTTGTTGAGAGAAGCTCAAGCCATAACCTTTACCTTCACCATCAGCAAATTGTCCCTGGGTTCTGTGCTGATGGCAGCATATTATGATAATAAAGCTGAAATTTTAGTGTATTGGGCCGCCATGAAAATACCTATGAGGAGTGGATTGATTAGGCTTGGTGGTGGGAAAAGGAAAGGAGTGAGGGAAGGAGAGATTGATTTTGATTTGAAAAGCCAGAAAAGAGTACGACACAGCTGGCACTTCTTTGCTGAGATGTTCGCCTATTCATATACAGAGTTTTTCCTAGTACTGGTGACACTCGTTCAGGGGATCCTTTCAAAGGCTTAGATAAGAGAGCTATCAGGGAAACTCTGTGCCAAATATTAAGGGACAGACATCAGGTGCTAGGTCTAAAGAGCTGGGAGCTCAGGAAGAACCAGGGGCTCAGGAAGGGTGCAGGCTGCAAGTAACTTGGACGGAGCATTTGAAGGGGTAGAGGTCACCCCCAAGAAGGGGAAAGTGGGGTTGCAAGGTACGGGGTGACTTCTATCCTGGAAGGACGAGGCAGGGTCACCCCAGTGCGGAACATAAAAGCTTCCTTACTACCAAAAGTAAGATAGGAGATCCAGACTTTCTCCCAGAAGTGTTTAATAATGTGGGACACAGACTTATTCTTTCCCTCAAGAGCACTAATCCTCTGTGGAGGGGTAAAAGCAAGCTTTAGTTTTGCCTTTTCAAACAAAAGAAGAGTTGAAAATCTTGTGGGTCATAAAATAATCTTACCTACTATATCTTCTGACACTTTTCTTAGCATCGGTGTTGAAACGTTTAACACATTTACCAAGAATTAAAGAATGTTTAAAGAATTAAAACATACAAGTGACATCTCTGTTGCTGAAGGCCTGTGGAGTATTGTTTTAACTGATGGCGTGTGCATCTTGTGGTCCCCCACATCCCAAGGGAAGCTCTGTCTTGAGGCAACAGTTTCCTAAGAAGAAAATGACAATGTGCTCCTTTAAGGGTTAGAGAATACTTACGTGGAAACCTCACAAAAGTGGCGTTATGTCCTTAAACATTCTAAAGATCATTGTTAATAGGATCAATTTTTGTGTGTCATTCAACTAGATCATTCATGGGCCTTAAGAATGGCATTTCAGTAGAGACAGGGAGTGACTGGGGGTGGGGAACGGGGTAGTGAGGAAGGGCCCGCGAATTCCATGTGATCAGCTCAGCTGCAATAATCTCTTTTCTCCTTCCTGACGAAGCCACACATGAGAGCACTCTGGTGTCTTTCATCATTATTTGTCACCCTTTTGTGTGTAGCAACTTATATCCACAGCCATAGCAGCAATTAAAATGAAAAAGAATCAAACAATGTTCTTAGTGAATGCTCAGAGTCCAGTGCCACCAAGCGCCGACCCTCTATTGACTGGGGTACCTAGTGCTGTTCGTGCCCGGCAAGCACTGTGGAGAAAAGGGAAGAAAATAAACTGTTATATGCAGAATGTAGGGATGGTTTAAAAGATAACATCACTTAACACTTTGACAGTGGCTAGGGTGCCTGTACCAGACTCTCCCTTCATGAAAATGTAGAAGAGAACAGAGCAAACGACAGGATTCAGGCTTAGTTGAAAATATCAGGAACATTAAATTTTGGTAGATAGGTAGTCAAAAAAGAAAGTCCATCCAAAGAGAAGGCAGTCTTGTTTCTGTTGAAAAGTCTTCTGAAAATTTCAGATTATCATCTGATTATTTAGATAGTTCTCCCAAAATTCAATGTGTGTGTCACTATGTTGTCAAAGAATGTACATTTAAATTGCTTTCCATTTTAAACAGCAAATTGAAGGAAAAGATAATAAATGAGATTCTCCAAGACCACCCATAGAGGGGCTCAGCACTAGCTACACATGCTTTCTCTGTGATACCTGTGCTGGTTACGGTCATGTATTCTAGAAAGTGAGGACTCCAGAAGCTGCTCCCTCTTTCCGCATGAGAAATATGTGTGTGTGATTTCCATCAGAAATTTTTAGAGTCACTGTGAGATTAATAGTTTTGCATGCATGTGTTCGTTCTTTCACCCAGAGTGTAGGTTTTAGAAAGTCTCGCTGATCAGCTTCATTGGGATACCAAAGATGCATTTCACAATCATGGGTAAGGCAAACTCTGATATGTATTCGTTATATCTTACAATTTTGTAGGAAAAAACATATTTCCAAAAGCAACTGATATTTAAAGTGGTATGCTGCTAAAATTCTAAGGTGATATTAAGGATTTGAGCGAATATAAAAATGAACCTTAGTTTCAGAGCTGAGAGTGTCCTTTTCCCCTGTGGCCTGGCAAGGCAGTTACTCCAGAGGGAAGTAATTGAAAAGCTGGCAAGAGAGTCCATGTCACAGAGAACCCTCACTCCCTTTATTAGGGGACCCACAGGAGACCAGAGCTTCCTATCAGCAATAGGGGAGGGGGTGAGGCAGAACGAAGGAAGGTGGGGCAGGGAGGTGGTGAGGGAAGAGCCTAAGACCAGAATGTAAAGTGAATAAATAGATAGATGGATGGATAGATGGATAGATAGATGGATAGATAGATAGATAAATGGAAAATACTGAACTTTCTAGAAAATGGCCCAATATCAAATGGAAGAAAGTGTGGTTCCAGGAAATCAAAGAAGTAAAGCTGTATCTGAAATGACAAGAATGATGAAAATGTATAGGAACATGACTCAGAATGTATTCATGTATGTACAGCAACATCTAGCACATTCTTCATGCTCCTGTTGCAAATTTGATGTTCAATAAATATCGGCTGAAACCTGTTCTGGAGTTGGGCCAGGATTCCTGGGTAGTGACTTGACTTTTGTGTAGTGAAGGAAGTAAGGAATTGCCTGTATTTTAGGGTGGTCTCTGCCAGACATGCCTGCCTGGCAATGGCCAAAGGCCACTATGACACAGGACATAGTGTCCTGTGTTACAGACAAGAGCTTGCTTAGTCATTTCTCTCAATAGAGAATTCCCAGGAAGAGTTCTTTCCCCAAAGATATGCCATTAAGACCTTAGGATCTCTTAGAACGCTCTATGTGGCTACAACCTGGGTGACAAGAGCTGGCAAAGCTGTTGGCCAGGAAAGCACTTTCACACAACACACTGAGAATTCATTGTGATTGCCCAGTACTGTGGAGAAACGGCGTTTCTTCCTTTACCTCAGCTAGGACTTCGTAGCGATGTCTTTTAACCCCTCAAGAATGGAAAACTGGTGAGACCTGGAACCAGAATGGAAGTGGAGGAACCACCTTTCCTATGCAGTATTTGGATATCCACTGTAGCTTTCACAGCTCTCCTTAAAGCAAATACAGAATGTCTTAGAAGACAAACAAGAATTTAGAGGCAGCCCTATTAAGGTTCTCCAAAAATGTCTTTGCTTCTAAGAATAAGGACAACAGAAATGGAAAGAATCCAAGTACCTTACACAGCCAGCCTGGTTCAACCAGGTAGTTCTGCAGCTGAAAAAGGACCGGGACTGCTTCTTTAGAGTGATCACATTTTCTTGTGTAAATTTTGGCAAAATAGGTGACTCAGATGATCGGTAGGGAGTGGCTGGCAATTTGGCTTTAAATTTTGTGAACTTCCTTCAATACCCACTTGTTTGCTAAGATGTCAGCTGCAAGATTAGTGGAGCAGAGGGGGAGTGCCGTGCATTCACACTGGCCCTATGTCTATTTTCAGTGTGAAAGGAACTGGCTGGAGAGGGTTGCAAACACTTGAAGCGATGCGTTCTGCATTACAACGAAATGCCTTCTTCCACAACACCCAGGACTCCCCACTTCCCTTTTAAGGACGCCGTAACCAGACCAACTGACACCAAAGCAAAAGCAACCAAACAACAAATACCAGGATATGCTAAACATTGGAAATGTTACATTAAAATGGACTCTTGAAGTCTGAATCCCCTCGAATTTTAATTGGTAATTAACAATATTTAAAAAAACTACACAGACTTTAAAAAGGCAAGCAGAGGCTCTGTCAGAATTGAACCAGCAGAAGCCTAACAAATACCTTTCCATAAGAAGCACGGTGGCTGGTGGCACCCACAGGTCAGCTGTGCGAAGGGCTGGTGATTTAAAGCTGGTGTCACTCGGCCAGCCTTGGACTGACTGAGGGAAACAACGCTCTGACGCACACTCAGCTGAGCTCTTTTTCTGAGTCTTCTAGTTATTGTAAATACAGGAGCATTTGGCTGCACTGCAGAGACATTTGAAAGCGTTCTGATACGTTGTCTCTCAGGAAATCTTTTTAAAACTCAGAAAATATTATTATTTGACAGGCAAATAAAATGGATCAAAATTACTTAACATTTTAGAAACAAATATGCTTACGATAAGATTTCTGGTAATACTTAGTGTTCATTGAGAAAGTAGGGTGATGATCTTAACATAGGTTCTTTCAAGTGTTGTGATCTCCAATTTCACATTGACCAGGAAAACTGTCCAAAATCTTTTTTAAAAAGGATGTAATGTAGAGTAATTGAGACTTGCATAGAACAGATGTCAAAGTCTGCAGTGTCAGAAACCCAAGTAGTCCCTGCTTTGCTCCTATGGTGCGAAATCTCTTTTTTTCTAATACAACTTCAAGGCCGTTTGTAATTATTATGTTTTATGTTACTTTATTTTGGTTGTGTTTACAGGGAATGCTGTACAGAGGAAGACAAGGCAACCAGTCCTGATGAGACCTGATAGGCAAGGGTCAGAGGGAAGTGGAGGAGGACCTCCCCTATCAGTGGACTAGGGGAGGAGCATAGGGGGATAAGAGAGAGGGCAGAATGGGAGGGGACTAAGGAAGGGGCTACTGCTGTAATGCAAAGTAAATAAATTGTAATTAAAAAAAGAAAAGGAAAAAAATCACTTAGCCAGAGCTTGGCATATAGCAAGTGCTCAATAAATGTTTGTAGCATAAAGAAATGAAAACTGAAAAGCCATGTACGTGTATTTGAGCTGAAGGAGGTGCTAGGCTGCGGAGCATGGAGAAGATAGGACTTCTGCTACCTTGCTTTTCCCGTCCAGGAACCGGCTGCAATGGAATCTGAACTGTAGCGATGTTGGTACTGGGCAGGGTCTGTATGGCAGTGCTGACACACACCTGTGCTTTAGTGACGGCACACCTCTCTCCCATGTGGCAGTGCACACCTGCACGGTAGGGACGGTGCACAGCTGCGCTTCAGGAATGAGCACACCTGTGTTGCAGTGATGACGCTGGGAGAGAGGATAGGCGCTGTGGGAAGGGGAGGCTCAAGGAGAGAAAACAAACAAGAAGAGGGAGGAAAACCTGTGGAGAACTTCAGAGCTGAAACTACGAGTGCCTGTGTCATGAGGTGAGGCAGGAGAGGAAGGCAAGGCACTGGGCTCACTGTGACCAGGATGGCAGATGGAGATCAACCTGAGGATGCTCGGGGTTTGAGGAACTATTGTGCAAAGTCAATATTACCATTATGAGGAAGAAATAAAACACAAACAAACAAACAAACAAAAGCCATACTCAATTTCTCCCTGGTACTCTCCCCTAACTCTCCCTTTGTTTTTACAAAAGGGAAGACAGGAGGTATGCGAAGCAGGAAATTCAACCAGTAGCAGAATTCACATTGTGAATGTATCTGTGACAGGAACTGTTAACATAGCATCTGGGTTGCTGACACACAGCTACCCAATTTCTAGGTAGTAATTTTAGAGTATAATTCTGTATTTTAAAATTATTTGGAAATTGGAATTTATTATGGTTTTCTTAATGAACACAGCTAAGAGACCTCAAACTCTCTGTGTGCTAATTTGGCAAAGAATAAATCCTGCCATAGAACCTCAATGAGCTTTGCCATTTGTGAATCTGCTACCAGGGCAACTCTTTTGGGGCTCCAATGAATGGCCCCTAATAGGCTGAGGCCAGCCCATTTATACAGAAGCGACTCACCAAATGCATTCTTTCAAGGCTTGATATTTCTCCTCCATCAGCAATATAGGGAATTATCCTGTTCATACCTGGATGCATTCACCAATGAACACAGGGACGCCTGTGATCAATTACCCTTTAAAGATTTTCAGTTATATATGTGTGTGTGTATATATATATATATATATACATATATATACATATATATATAATGATGTATCAAAACTAAATATGAATGAAAAGACTAATTATTGAATTTTAAATGACCATTTGGTAATAAATAAAATCTATGTTCAAAATACAGTCACCATTGATTTTTAGAGCCTTGTTAACATAGAAGAAATAAATTCAAATAAAATTAAAAACTCAGAAAACTAGTAATTTTTTTTTATTAAAAATACAGTGAAGATCAGACATTCTAGTCTAACGTGATTTTCGGGGTGACTCTGTTGGTTCTACTGACACTGATATTGAAAGTTTCATAGGGGCATGGATAGTGGTTTCCCCAGTGCCCTGTCCCAGGAGCCTCACCAATGCCAAGAACAAGTTTCAAGTGTCTCCAGGACTGAGGTGGGGAAGTGAATAGAGAAAAAGAGAGGAGCTTAGGGTTGAAGAGGTCACGCTGTTTCTCAATGTCAAATTTAGCAGGCACTGTCTAAAATTTCCCATGCTTCTTTTTTCTCCCAACACCATTGAGAGTCTTGTCAAGACTTATTATTATTACTTTATTTCTGTGTTATTTTGGGGCCTTCATATAAATATTTGAAAGTTTTAATAAAGCAACTTGTAGGTAAATGAATGATGCATTTATGATAATGGCTGCAGCTATTTGAAAGTGATCTTTCAAATTATGCTGTAACAAATACATGTAAAATGAAAATTCCCCCTCTTGGCCTTAGTGCCTTTCCATGATCACAGGCCTCTCTGGATATGTGGAATTTCTCTATCTCAATTTTATTTTCAATCACAAACCTCAAATCTGTTGGAGAACATCACTGAACCTGAGACAGATGGTGCCACCTCAGAAAGAAGGCGTGGAGATATACCTGTGTGAGAATTAGACCAGGAGGTGTGTGTTGGCGGTAGAACAAAAGGTAAGAGAAAGAGAGAATCGATCTAAACCAAGGCTGGCTCACGTAACAACCTGACAATCCAGTGGTGTAAAAGATTCCACATACAAATAAGTAGCATGCAATCATTTCTGTCAGAAAAGGGCAAAGATCAAAGGAATTTCCTCAAGCAGGGCAAGATGGCATGAATATAGAAATAAAGTAAATATTGGGTAAGTGAGGATTTCACTCACCTTGCTAATGAGGAAGCTTGCATTTCTCTGACTCAGCTGCTGTCTGGAGGTAGCTGCCACTCTCTCAGACCCTGAGAGCTGGACTGGCACTCTTAGAACAATCTCCAAGCTTCAGAATTGGAGCAGGGCACAGTCTTATAACTACAGACTGCCTCACACTTCAACACACATAGTAAAGAAAATACTCCTTGTAGTTCACAGTTGCTTGTCTTTCTGAGATTGAGAAAATGGAATAACCAGTGTCAGATGTCTGTGTCAAGGGAAAGCAGTGAGTGATGGGGAGGGTGCAGGATGGGGCGAGGGGTTGGGGTTGGATACTAATGAGGAAGAAGGAACACAGAGTACTGTTTAGATGTGAAAGACAACAGAAAAAGACCTCTTATGGCAAAAACATGGCCAGATAACTTGACTTTGTGATGACTGTAGAGGTGAAAAGGGGAAGCTCACTGCAGACTTGTCTGTTATTTCTCTTTCTCCATAAATGTCACACAACTTATGCTATTCTTAATTCTTTGCCGATGGATGGATAGTTGGCAGTGAAGACCAAAACAGAAATTTTCTTAGAACATCATGATTTGTAAGCTTCTGATCTAGCCTGTTATGGAGAACAGCAATTAGGAAGTGTGCAGGTGGTATCAAAATCCCTTCACTAACGCCGAAATCTTCAGTATCAAATCACCTCCCAACATTAAAAACCAAAATAACACAAAACTTAAGCTTGCTTCTAAGTATGGTATTTGTAATATAACTACCAGCTGAATTAAACTTTACATTTCTAAATTAGCCAAGTTGTTATGCTTTGGGATTTATCATAGAGAGGTTCAAGATAGAAAATGATTAGTTTTCTTGTAAACTAGGTTACTCAATAATTAATTTATAATTTATATGTTTGTCCTGCTTACATGCCTATGAACCACAATGACTGTTTGATATCAGAAGATGCAGCAAGAAACTGTAAGATCCCCTGGAGCTGGTGATACAAATGGTTCTGAGCCACCATGTAGGTGCTGAGACTTGAACCTGGGTTCTGTGGTAGGTAATTAAGTGATCTTAACCATTGAGGCATTTTTCAGGCTCAATTAATTAATGCCGACACCTGGTTTCAGTCTATAGCACAATCTAGCCTGAAACTTACTTGTGTGTCCCTGTCATCTTGAACTCATGCCAATCCCTCTGCCTTAGCCTCCCAGCTGGTAAGACTACAGGTACGACCTACCATGTAAAGCTCTATTTCATTATTCTATGATTAAATGAAAGGAGGGTCAATTGTAAGAGGAAACATAATGAACCGCAATGAAAAGTTTTCAGTACAGCATTTGTCAATGAGGCTCTTTTGTATACATATTTAGGTGTGCAACTTCCAAGACGTGATGTTTCTATGAGCATGGACAAACATATCTATGCATGTACATTTCTGCTTTCTGCGAAACTGATGCCACTTATGCAAATTTTTCTGACACTTGGTTTCATTTTAACTTAATAGCAACATGCCATGAACCATGGTTAGGAATAGAGATAGCACACGCCACTCATAAAGCTGCATATATAATATTTCACAGATGGAGGCAACATCCATTAGACCATCTTCCAACTGTGTTAGCCAGACTTTCTGTCCTCATGACACATACCCCTCCCATGAATACTTAGAAGAAAGCCGAATTCTATTCCGTTATTGGCTTCAGGAGCTCCAGGGCCTAAGAGCAGAGATGGTGTGCTGTAGTCTAATGGTTCATATCATGGCGCCAGGGAAATAGAGCGTGAGAATGCCTATGTTAGGAGGTTTTCCTTTTATTTTTTCCCTTTTTATTTCTTCATATCTTAGGTAATCCTCTCTGTAAATGTCCTCACTGAGATACCCAGAGATATCTTCCATTAATCTACTAATAATCTCTCACTCTTGTTGACAATCTCAATGTTGACCATCAAGATTAACCATCCTTCTCTGGCATGAGTATTACTTTCTTCATAAGTAAGGTGTGAACCGTATCTGCAAATCGAAATAGTCTTAATAGGTGCTCTAAAAGAAGTGAACGGAGTAGAATATTGTTCTGAGTTTCTGCTGTAAAATAAATGCCCTTGATATCTATTTAGCTAATGTTTTTTAAAATTTATTTATTTTTATTCACTTTACATCCTAGTTGTCGCCCGTCCCTCCTCCCCTCCCAGTCCCCCTTTTCTCCCTCTCCCTCCACCCTCAGCTATTCCTCAGAAAAGGGGCGCTCCCGTTTCCATCCAGCCCAGCTCATCAAGGTGCATCAGGACTGAGTGTGTCCTCTTTCCCTTGGCTGGTAAGGCAGTTCTGCCTGGGGGAAGTGATCACAAAACTTAGCTAACATTTCTTTTCTTCCTCTAAGTAGCTGTGGCTTGGACCTCCTGTTTACTGTTTCCCAGATGTGTCTAAAGCATTTACCTCAGCCTGGAACTGCTGTGTCTTTTCATGGAGTGTAAGTCACTGCTGCCATGACCCATGCTTGGGCCATTCCTGGCTTTGTTTTTGAAAATAAATGAGACAGAGCATGTATATACAATTATAATGCTAAAATAATCAAGTATACATTATTTATTTTCTAGTTTTCATATTAAAATATAAGGTCATTCTAGATAGATTTTTTTGTTTTATAAGAGTTGATGAAATTATCTATTTTTTCATGAAAAGAAATTATTCCAGAAACTTTAACTGGAAATTCACATTTTATGTCTACTGTTTTTGACAAGCGACTCACCACCCTTATCCTCTGACAGGAAAGGCTTGCCGCCAGTGGCCACACTCCCTCCTGAGTTCCTCTCGCATTTGCCACCTCTGCCATTCATTCATTTATTCATTCTTCTTTCACTAGAGTGACACGTATGTCCAGACTATGAGCTAGGCACTAAGCTGAGTACTGTATGTAATAAAGAGAAAAAGTTAACTTTCTGTCCTCCATAATTCTGAAGTTTACTGGGAAAATACTACTACAGAATTGTAATTGGAAAAGTTACAAGGAAATTAATGTAGAAATTTCTGAGGTGGAGAGTGCTTTGAAGAAAAAGTTTCCTGTGACAAAATATAATAGATGAGTTTATTTATTTTTTTATGTATTGAATGACAGGTGCCTTTGGAGTCCTACCTGACGGAAGTTGGTTTTTCAACAGAAGTATGAATATAGAGGGGTGGGAAATGGGGCTCAACGTATCCCAGTCAATATGGCACATGGATTTCAGGACCAGTTTGGGCTATATCCTGTTTATTATTGTCAAAGGCAATTTTAAATGTCATTTCCTTTCTAAAAGAAGCTAAAACATCCATTGCAGGTTTTTAGTATAGATCTGAGGTATCCAGAGGACATCTTCAGATTCTGTACAGTTTACAGTCTGGTAGGGGATCTAGAGAGACAAAAGTCTGTTACACTGTATAGTGATAAGGACTATGTTAACTATAAAGAGAATTTTTTTCCTTTTCTAAGAAAAGGAGTAAAAGTTTATATAAATAATTAGTAAACTGTTTGGAAGCCTAGACAGCTTTGACAAAAGTAATGAGTTCATTCAGGAAAAAGAATTGTGGAATTAAATCTGTGTGTTTGAATAAGTTGTGTATTATGTAAAAGAAACTCAAGCAATGAGTAGGCAGTAATAAGAACAGGGTGTTGGGGAAGGTGAAGAGTGAGTTGGGCATATTACAGATAGAAGAAAACACATGCACAAAGGTATGGAGATGAGAGACATCAGTATTGATTATGGCAATGAGCTGTTAGCTGGTGTTTCCCATTTGGCTCCATGGCAATACCTTATATGAAGATTTAGGTTCATGAGACAGAAGCACCAGCCTTAACTAGCTGAAACAGTGCACGGCGAACACTCACTCCAGAAGAGGGCATATTAAATTGCTGAGTCATGTATGGTTTTCTCTGACACACTTACACATTTTTAACATAGTTGATATTCCACATGGCTTGTGTACGGTCTTATGCTACCAAGCATATATACTGCTTGTACTTTGAGACTTGCAAGGTGTTAATTTTTATAATGTGGTTACAAAGCTGTATTGCTGGGTGCAGACAATAAGGCTCAGCAGATAGATGTGCTGGCTGGCATGTTTGGCAATGTGAGTTTAGTCCAAGGTCTCAAGAAATAGAGAGGGATTGGAGCCCTACAAGTTGTTAATTGAGCAGATTAATCTCTTTAATCCCTGCAGGGGCAGGCAGATCTCTGAGTTCCAGGCCAGGCTGGTCTACAGAGCAAGTTTCAGGGTAGCCAAGGCTGCACAGAGAAATTTGACTTAGAGAAGTTGTCCTCCAGCTCCCAAACGTCCTCAGACCTCCACACGTGTGTTGTGGCATGCTGGCGTACAGGTGTGCATACCTATACTCTCCACACATCAGTGGATAAGTAAATGTAATGCAGGATTATTAAAAAGGTAATTCCTGAGGCTGGGCAACTCCAAAGGTAGACTATTATTTCTAGTAGATTCCCAAGAGAGTTTTTAATTACAGGGAAAAGCTAATGGAGGAAAAAATGGAAACAAAGAGAGATGGGCAATAGATATAGAAAATAGAGGGTGGAGAATCCAGCTCCAAGTTAAGCATGCCATGGTAGAAATGGCTGGAGTTCTGCCATCTTTTCATCATGGAATGGTGATAGTTATGTCTTGGTAACTAAAAAGTAAATGAAACCACACTCTTACTTACCAAGTGTTTCCTCGGTGTTCTTTCATGAGGACAGAACAATTAATTCTTAAAATTAAGAGACTTCATTGGTATCAGATATTTAAGTATTTTTTGTGTTTTCTTTGTTGTTTTGCTTTAAAAAAAAAACCCCAAACTCTTAATAGAAAAGACCAGTTCTCTTAAATATACACTTATTATCTAAAGAGAATTCATTTGGATTCATAAAATGGATGGACTTAATATTCATTAAGTATGCATTATGCAAAGTAGGCTAATGCTTTTGGTTATTGCTCATGTTGCAAAAGGTGAAATTAGAATTTTTAGAACTCAGTCATTAAATGTGCAGATTGGAACATATTCTTGATGTTTTTAACAGTCTTTTCTTTATAGTTGGGGCAGACAGCTCTTGTATAGAACAGGACTGGAGAAGTGACTACTTAAAGGAGAAAGAATCTGAGAAGCACTTTAAGAAGGAGGATACACAACCTGCAATTGTTTCACTCCACTCTATTTTTTTTTTTTTGTGGTAGGTAACTTCTATCAGGTGGAATAATTCAAGTTTTGAACAAGTTCCTTTGAAATTGAGCTCACTTTTGGTAAGAATCAATGTCCTTTTTTCCATCTCTATGCAATTTATACATTCCAATCTTCAGGGAGAAGTCAATTTAAACTGGCAACTTGGGAGTATCAATAGCTTTACAGATAAATTCAGTGAATTGGAATCCCACATTTGTTCCTAAATGCTTTCAGCATAAATCATAGATGTTTTTATCATTGTTTTCAGATAATACAGCAAAATAATTCATGGCATTCAGCTGCTGGTTACTAGTCAGGTGATTTTTAAGCCTTATTTTATCTCTTTGTAAGGTCAATTTTTTCATTATCATTAACATTGTTATTATTAAAATTATGTTTTAACTAAAAAGGTATATAAGTATTTTCTTGAGATTCTAAGTCTTAGAGCAGAAGTTTGGTAGTTTCAGGTGAAAAGGTAATATTTACATAAAGACAGGACATGTGGGTCCATCATATGATGTCTGCACATGCCAGAAGCAGGAAGCATGTTCTATGTGCACATAGTTCTACGTGTGTGTACCTTGTCTACACACTGGGCAAGTTTTAAACATTTTCCAGACAGGGCCCTTCAGGAGACATTTTACTTTCTGCACCCCTCAGGTTGTCTTAAGAACTCCTGGACTCTCTTTGCTTTCCAGAGAGTGTGCTGCTCTATCAACTCAGACAAAACAAAACAAAACAAAACAAAACAAAAAGCTCCTTTGGAGTAAGAATTAGGATCAAAATTCAAAATCTGAGCTCAGCAAAAGCAAAGATTCTTAGCCCATACATTTAAACAATTTCCTCTCTTCTACTGATAAAAGTACAAACAAAACAAAGTAACAATAACAAAAATTACCATGTAAGCCTCTAATAAAAGACACTGCCTATGTGTCTGCCCCACTTGAACACATCTAGATCCGTGGTGTGGCCACATGTCTGTCACTCCTTTCCTTTCCTTTTCTCATCCCTTGTACCTGCTTCTGTTGTGTAAGCAGTTACCCAAATCTAAGATTTAAAGACCACATATTCTCTCACAGTGATGCTATGGTTCTGACAGAGGAGTTATTTGAGGAAGACATTGATTTACTTTCTTTTAAAATTTACTGCTCATCAGCCAAACAAAGCTAGTGTCATTGGGGGAGAAATTAGACAGAGAGAATAAAGAAAGGAGACATTGAAGAGAAGGGGCAAGGGACCAGCTAGGTGGAAGAGAATATAAATAATACTATAATAACATTCAATCCAGCAGAATTTGGCATGAACTTGGGACGGACAAGTCAGATCTCTTTCCACTGTGTGAAGGTAAAATATGACTTTTGTATCTCCTGTGTTTTGAAGGTCTTTTAAAGTTGGAGCATACGCACTGATAAATACACATGCATATGTCCTTCTAGCCTTTTCATGAGATGCTGCATCAAGAGCTGCAGCTGGATCAAATTCAGCCATACCATAAGTGTAACACACATGCACACTTTGAACACTTAGCGTGAGAAAATAAAACATCTCATCAATGTTTTTATATTTTAAAATAACATTGTGAGCCCACTGTGTTAAATAAAATATTAAATTAACCTCACTTATTTCTGTTTACTCTTTTAAATATAGTTTACAAAAAAATATAAGGTACATATGTAAGCTAATGTCATTTATTTTGTAAAGTGCTTTTCTAGAGATATAGAAAGTGAGATTTTTCTAGTACTAATATAATAAAGAACAATCCCTTGTGTTTAACTGTAATTAGTTTTAGCTGGCTTTTTGTCATTCCCTTTATTTACAGATCTTGTCAGAAATTCACTTCAGAATAAACTGTGCATTTGAAATTTTATTTATAATTTAGACTAGATGAACATTTCAGGTACATAGATCTTCTTTCAGTTAGTTCTAATAAACAGAAGGTACACTCATAATTTATTTGTCTCTCTGCTCCCCGTTAGATTGTTTGGTGTCTGGTGAAATTTGATCACAGCGAACTCATAGAATTTTATTAATCCATTAATAATTATTCTATCATGAGTCCTTCATATAATGTATTTCATATACTTCCCAAAGGTATTGCTGCCTTGAGTTTAAGAATACACGAGGAGAATAAAGATACGGAAGTTGTTTAGAACTCTAATGTAAGAGCCTTAATTTTCCATTCTTCACCATGCTAAACACTTTTGAGGCAAAAGAGATGCCTTAAAAGTCAACCTTATGATCATACTAAGATCAACTAATTACTGCTGATTTGCATGTTTATTGTGTATCATATGAATGATGTATTTGGTATGTGGGTCAAGAAAGGAAAAACTGACACCCCGAACCTTCAAAATAAGGTTGCCAAATGGTGTCTGTGGGTTCAAAGACAATAAAGTAGGAAAAACATCACACATAATTTAGAACAACAATGGTTTTATGAACAATGAAATTAATTAAAAAATCTTCAAAGTAAAGTGTCCTGTTATGTTTATTAGCCTACTTTTGAAGTTACCTAGTCTTAAGTTTTTAAAATTATTGACGTAGTTGCACCTTTCTTAAGACTACTTAGGCCGAACTTTAATATAATATAATTCTTGTTCTATTTTCTAACACACAAAGAATCTAATTTAGTCGTTGCATAAATTCTTAGGAAGTCCTTGATAAAACCCTGTTAAGAAGACAACTAAGAATGTGGCCCGGTCACCAGGCTGCTACGTTCCACTGGGTAGGGAAAGACGACCCAGAAGAGTAACAGGAAGAACACAGTGATGCGTGCTATGGTGAGGCTGTGTTTATTGTAATCGTGAGAGCTTTAGCAGGCACATTTCCTTGAGGTTGTGAGGCGTCCATTGTCTGATGTAGATGTAAGCTCAAGTTCCTCCTTTTGAGTGCTGGCGGAACCAGAGCACATGGTGGACACCACTGTCACAAATAAATATTGGTGACTAGATTTTAACTTAACCAAATGGTAGGTGATCCAGATGAGACTGTTCTTATCAGATGAATCATAGGACATGGCTCCTTCCTGATGTATGAGAGCATGAGCCTGAGGCCAGCCTCCAGAAGCTGCTGACAGTCCCATGGCCAACTAATAAGCCAAGGACTGTGGTCCTATAACTACCAGACATTGACTCCTCCCAGAACCTCAGAGGAGCCATCAAGCAGATCTCAGCATAACCGAGATGAGAGAAGATGTAAGCAGTTGCAACGTTGATCTCATCCTCGCGAGAGTCTGGACAGAAGACTCATCCACAATGCACTCTGGCTTCCGAGCTACAGGGCTATGATCTTGAGTGCTGCTGTTTTAAGTTGTTAAGTGTGTAACTTTGTTATGTATCAACTAAACAAACAAAACACAACCTTTAAGACTCTAAACCTCTAAGCCAGTATAGAAGGCTGGTTTAGTGCACCGAACAAAAGAAAATCATCTGAGTGGTGCCTTACGTTTTGATTAGATGTGAGAAAAATAAGGGAGTTGTAGTCAGATGTATGAACAGAATATCTGTAGTTTGATAATTCACTGGACTTGTCTATAAGACTTAAATATGTCAGATATTCTCATCCTCTTCCTGAGGTGCTGATATGATAATTCTGGCATGTAGCCTGAACTTCAGGACTTTAACATTTGTCCAAGACCTTCTAAAACACAGCCCCAATTGAGAGCTGCATTTTACACAGAGAAATGGTAGCACTTCAGCTGGTTAGGTCAAATGCTGAGGCAGACATGAAAGGTAGTTTAAATGCATACACGGTGAAAGCAAGCACCCTTCGTGCATTCTGGAAAAACTGTACCTTTTATAATCTTAATTTGTTTTTCTCAAGGCTCAGCGCTTGCCCACAGATGAGTCACACTCCCATGGCTTGTCCCTTTGTTATCAGCAAGGCTGAAAAATGATCTTTTATTTTCCTTCTACAAAGTTAGTATGGTTAATAGTGCCAACACACAGAATAGAAACACAGATTTTTGGTTACCTTAATAATTATGTAGTTCCCAGTTTAACAAACAGCTCTGTGGTAAGATCAGTGGATTAGCTCAGACTATATGAATGGTTGCCTTTGTCAATTTCACCAAACCTGGAATCAACTCAGAAGAGTCTCAGTGAGGGATTATTTGCATTGGGTTGGCCTATGGGCAGGACTGTAGGGCATAATTTTAATGAAGTTAATTGATGAGGAGAGATCTAATACAGTGTTGGTGTTGGCACTGTTTCATATAAAACAGTGTCCCCAAACTGTATGAACATGGAATTAAGAGCTGAGCAGAGCAAGAGGATGATCATGCTGCTCATTCCTCTCTGCTCTTGACAATGGGTATGATATGACCAGCAGCCTCCTAAGCCTTCTCCTATGACTTCCTCACTGTAGTGAATTAGGAACAGAATTACAAGATTAACAAATATTTTGTTCCTGATAGTTTTTTGTTTGTTTGGTTTGGTTTGGTTTTTGTCAACTTGATACAGGACAGGGTCAACTGGAAAAAGGGAACCATAGTTAAGAAAATGCCTGCATCAGATTGGCCTGTAGACAAGTTTGTTAAGCATTAATTAATTAATGTTGGAGTGGTCAGCCTCTGTAAGGAGTGTCATGCCTGGGTTGGGGCATTCATCCATGGCCTCTGCATCAATCCTATACTTCAGGTTCCAGCCTGAGTTCCTTCCCTGACGGGCTGTGAGCTGAAAGCGGAAGTAAACCCTTTCCTCTCCAAGTTATTTTTAGAAAGTGTTCTGTCACAGAAACAGAAAGCAAACTAAGATGTATACTAAGTCATTTTCTGTATTTCATTATAGCAACAGAAATAAGGCCCGGGCAAAGGAAACAAGGGTATTTGAACAAATTATAATTAGAGATTTTGTATTGCTTGAATGAGTTGTCACTTACTTTTTTTTATTTTTTTCAAACTATTAAGTATTCATGCCTTAAAAATAAGTTTGCTTTTATTATAGTACTACGTTTTATTTAAGGTTAATGAAACTCCCTAAATTAAGGGTTAGCATCTCCATTTGCACATGTGGAAACTAAGTCAGACCGCAGAACTGGGATTTGAGCGTGATATCTACTCTTGTTTTGGAAGATGAGGGCAGAGGCTGAGAGGCTTCTCTCCTGGGACCCAGAGCCTCCCCTTTTCAGACTGACAGCACTGAACCAGGCTGGTAGAGGCATTAGTTAGCACTTGATGGAAAGATGTAAACTCAGAATTACGAAGTCAATGTTTGATAAGGGTTTAAATATTTCAGTATTTTTTTTTTTACCCTCTGTAGTAGGAGCAAGCATATAAGAGTAAATATGCAAGATACATGACTCAGAAACCAAATTATTTGATCATAAGTTGTTAATTTTGGAAATCATATGCTGAATAAATATCTTTAGACACACAAAGGATCCCATTCTATTAAAATTAAACAACTTTCCTTTGTACATAATAAACAATGCTTTCCACATACATTAGTTTTAATATTTAGATTAGTAATTTTGATCTTCCATTATTTAAGATGGGAGAAAAAAATGCTTTTGTCTGGAAAACTATGGGCTGATTCTGCATATTGCATAATGAACATTTAAGCCTTTGGGCTTTACATGTGATATCATACTAAAACATTGTGAAATAATGATTTTTGCTTAAAAATGTGAAACATTCAATAATCTCATAATTTTCATTATTTCCTCCACATGTTTTATATTTATAAATAGTCTATGTTTTAGTTTGGGTTTGCTACCAACCCTCTTCTCTTAATTCACCACAAACTGTGAAGTTTTGTTTTCACATTTCTGTTGTGAAGAGGTGACTGGCAGAATATGATATTAATAGGTTATTGACTTGTTAGGTCTTAAGGAGCCAATGGAACATCCCATGCCACCTCTGTTGTGCACTGGAGCTTTGTTTCATTGATTGGTCTGTTTAACCCATCATCTCCAGGCACTTAAACCAAGATATACACTTGACAAACCTAATATTTCATTTTCTATCTGGGGACCATGCAGCAGAAATTAAAGGAAAGAAAGACAAATGGACAGATGTACAAGCAGAAAATTATGATAAATGTGAGAGGGAAGGAAGACACAAATACAGCACAGAGCAGTTTACATCTGTACTTTCTGGAATCAGTAAATATAAAGCCTAACCACAAGTGAAACTCTGGAGAGGTGGGTAGCATTTATTGGGAGTAAAACCAAGGCCTAGATACAGAACAGCCAGAAGGCAAAGAAGATATCAATGTGTAATTACTTCTGGGAGAGAAAGAGATAGAAGAGGGAGAAAGAAAAATTAGGGTAAAGGAGAGGTAGATTAAAATAAGGCAGAGAGAAAGAGAGAGCTAGAGAGCGAGAGATGAGAGAGCAAGAGAGAGAGACAGAGATTAAGAACATGAGTAATTTTGAAAAGAACACATCTTGGTACTTTACTTTTCTTCCTCTTTTTAATAAACTATGAATGAGATGTGGAAACATGAGAAATACTTCATCTTCCCCCTTTTTAAATTTTTATTTTTATGTCAATCAGAAAATGGAATACTTTATAAAAATATACCTAATATTCTTTATATCTATTTCTGGCATGATAGAGATGAAATTTAATAAAAATAAACAGAGGAAGCAAACTATTCCTTGAGATTGGTTCGGTGTAGTATTTTATTATGACTGGCGTTCTGCCCCTCTACATTGCGTTTTAGGAATACAGCAGCCTCACTTTGCCTTTTCTCAGCTATACGGGTCTGGACGACTCAGTCAGAAAAGCTAACAACATATGCCCCTCACTTTATCTTTCAGGAAAGGCACGACAGTGAGTGAGGAAACGGTCTGAGTGAGGAGCAAGGGAGCCCATCCTCATTCACACACACTTCATATCTGGAAGACTTTATGATTGGTGCTTCTTTGGATCTATGTCCCATAGTTTCCAGATTTAATTTATTTATGCCCACATTGGCTATGAAGAAATTGTGTTTACTTATTTAACTTTTAAAAATTTGAGTACTGTATTATATCATTTCCATCTCTCCCTCTACTCCCTTAAACTATTCCCACAGCCCCACACCTCCATAGGAGCTCTTCATTATTTACCACCTCCCTCTCTCCCTCTCCCTCTCTGTGTGTATGCCTGTGTGGGTGAACCACTTGGGACAGGGGCTAGTCTCTGGAGAAGAGTGATTTTTCTTTTTTTAATCTTTTTTTTTAAAGCATCCATCTATAGCCTCTAACTCTTCATTTAGAGGCACAGCCTGTTCATATTTATATTCATATTTATATTTAGAGGTTCATATTCATATTTAGAGGCACACCCTGTCCTCCTTGGCATCTCAACCAGTATTTTAATCATTCAGGTCTTATTGAGAGAACCATATTTTTGAGATTTCATGGGTGCAGCTTACGTGTTGTATATAAAAGACACTATCCCATAATCGACGGCATCTTGGCCCTCCGGCTCATAACCGTCTTCGAGCTCCTCTTCTGTGATGTTTTTGAGCCTTAGGAGTAGAGGAGGTGTTGAAGATATATCACTTGGAGCTGGGCACCGCACAGCCAGTTATCCTTATGCTTTGACCACTAGTGGCTTTTTGTAATGCTCTACACCTTCTCTAAAAGGAAGGGTCTTTGACAAGGGGTGAAATCCACACTCTTCTGTGGGCATAAGAATGTGTCTTAGAATGCAGACAAGAATGATTCTGTTTGACGAAAGCGGCAGTAGCAGCTTCTCTTCTAAGATCCATGATCTCACCAGCCATGGGCTGGTTTATTATACCAGGATTGAATTCATCCTTACTGGATGCACCTTACTGGGTGTCTTGTCTTGCTGGTAATTGTTGTGGTTAATGGGCTTTATAGCTGGATGTGACCATTCTTTAATGAGGAGACTCAAAGATCAGTTCTGGCTCCGTCCTCCAAGTTCTGTGTCTGAAATGTAATGTAAAGTATTTTCAACAATATGGTCTGACCTTCAGTTTCTGAAGGCAACCAAGAGAAATGGCAACAAATTACACTATTTTGAGCCTTTCCTTGACTCTTCTGACAAAAAAACTAGAAGGGCGATTTCTTGTACTGGGCATTGGGGACTTTGTTGCATAGTCTATCATCTCCCTAAGAGATGTGACTTCATTCAACACACACACACACACACACACACACACACACACACACACTGTTGATGTAATTTTAAGTAAGTTTATATATTTCCCTGTGGATTCTTCAAACACCTTTATTCTAATTTATCCTTTGCCTCTCCTTCTCCATTTTCATTGTCTTTCTTCTGCCTCTCCATGTTAAATCCTCCCCACTGTTTGTTTTTTTTTTTCTTTCAGTTTTCCTCTTCATAGTACCTATGTCCTACTCTTCCCATCTCCAAAGCTCCTTAAGCTTATACAGAGTCCAGTTTTCTTTTCCTATTTTCTGTGATTATTCTATATTATTTAAACATTATCTAATTTTTCTTTGGCTCTCTTATAAACTCTAGGAATAACTTACTCTCAACAAAAATCTACTATCTAGTATTTTGTATGGTAAAGAAGGTTCAGTGGACAAATAATGGTCATAAAAGCAATTATCTGAACTGATCCAAGTTGGAGTTACCTTGTGTGAATAGACTTTTCAAATTGTATAAGGAATCTTGCTGGAATGAGAAAACATGGGTTAGGTTTTAAAAGAGAATGCAATCAGAGAGAACTTTGAAAAGTCAGAGCTTGGATCTACAGTGAGATCTGGAAGTATTCTCTGACAAACACTGAGATTTCCAGTCAACTTCCAGTCAACTCTGTGTTTGAATATCTGCTCCATCAGCTGCCCAGCCTACTATCTCACTTGCCCCTTAAGTTTCTACCATAGATGTAAGCATAAAATGACACCTCAATAATTATTTGTTTCTATGGACATAGAAATAAATGACTTAAAGAGAGAAAATAAAATATGATATACGGCGATTGTCAATGACTTTATTGTTCATTTCTAAAGCACAGAGGAAATTCTCAGAAAATAAATATCCCAAGTCATTAATTATCCCTACCAACCTTGAAACCTTCTCTTTTCTCTATCTCTCGCCTTGCCTCAGTCCTGTTGTTAGTTGAAAAATAGTTTTCATACAATATATTCTGCCCATGATTCCCCTCCACAGCACCTCCAGATCTTCTCTACCTTTCCACTAACACAAAATTACATCTTGTCTTTTTTTTAATCTCTTTAGAAAGTAAATTAACAGGCAAGCAAACAAACACAATAAACTAGAGTGAAAAAACAAAAACAACACAAGAAATACACACACGCATCATAAAAACACAAGATAGGAAACCATAATGTACAAGCAAAAGAGCAGTCAGACAATAAAATGACCTGTACCAGAAATATGAGAAAAAGTCTACAAAAATACCATTGAGTTAATTTTGTGTTTAGTTAATACACCCAATGAGACTCCATTGGAAAAAAACAATTTTTCCTTTTCAAATTGGTGTCAATTTCAGATAGCTTCTTGGTTAGGGGTAGGAGACCATGTCCATTTCCATCTTTCATCACTTGCACCCCATCTGCCTTGACCTTGTGCAGGCCTGAACATGCTTCCTCAGTCTCTGTGAGTTCATATGCCTATCAGTAACATTATATCTGGAAGACATCATTCTGCTGGGGGGAGGGAGGGGAGGTCATCCACTTCCTCTGGCTTTTACAATTTTCCACCTTCTCTTCTTTGTAAGTAAATAACTCTCTGAGCCCTGAATGGAAGGGCTTGATGAAAGCATCCCATCTTGGACTGAGTTTCCCAGTCAATAACTCTCTGAACACTGTGCTGTTTTGGGTCTCTGTGTTTGTTCTCACTTGCTTCCTCATCAGAGGAAGCTTCTCTGGCGGTGGTAAGGATGACACTAATTCAATTGAGAGTGTTTATTCTTTCAGAGTTTGTGCCATTATTGCACTATAATATCTTGTAGATAGTTCACCACTGTAAAATGGATTTGTAGCTGGGTTGATGGTTATCCTTCTCCTCTGCATGTAGAGTATGTTCCAGTGACATGAACAGTAGTTAGTAATGATGAAAGCTGTTGTTAAGCACCAGCTCAACTTCTCCATGTTCAATGAAGTATGGAAATATGTAAGTGTTGTCTTCAGTAATACGGCCTTACCATCAGTTCATGGAGAGCAACCAATAGCCTTGGCAATAGCCTAAGGCATTGGGGGGGTGTGGAACCCCCTTGGCCAATATCTCAACTATATGTACCCATTTCTGTCACTGGAGGTTCTGGTTGGTTGTTGTCTTGCCCACTATTCAATGACATCATGCATATTTCACACGTGTGTATATCCGGAACCTTTTGTAGTAACAGGTTTAGTTGTCCCATATCCCCTCTTTTACCCCTTTTATCTAGTCCCGTCCCTGTTTAATTCTCTAGCTTTATTCTCTCTTGCTATATATTCTATATATTGCTTTATATTCTATATATTCTATATAGCAAGAGAGAATATCTTATATCTATATCCCATTCTTGAGGGATCTTCTCACTCCTTCTCAGTCCCTTACTTGATATGTAACCTCTGTGGCTAGTCTTTTCTCTAACATGCCTATTGAAGACTTAAAAGCTAACATGTAAGAGGAACCCTACAATATTTTTTTTTTCAAGTCTGGACTACTTCACTCAGGATGAGTCTCTTTTTTCTCCATTTCATAATTTTATTTTTAACAGCTGAATAGTATTTCATTCCATAAATGCATCTCATGTTTATTATCTATTCATCAGTTCATCTTGCCATAATTCTTAATGTTAGTTTTTCTTTACTATCATCTAGTTCACTTGATGCCCATCATTATTTAAGTATGTTTACCCTAAGGCCATAAACATAGGAAGCTTACATTAAAACTGTAGCATACACTTCAATGTTCTAGGATTTATAATATAAAGCATCTATCTGTTCTGTGTAGAAAAATCACAGAAGCATTTATTAACTTGATAAAAACAAAATAGATTAATGCATTTGAATTTACTTTTAAGGAACACATAGGGGTTTATAGATGATGTAGCTATTCATTTGCTTATTCCTTTATTTAAAATGTGTACAAAGCTCCTCCACAGAGCCCATAATAACTTTCCTGACATGTATCATATTCTGAATAAATCACAGATATTAAAGGAGTGTCCAGGTGGGTTCCATAGTAATGGGAAGAAGGACTGCTTCTGACTGCTCTTTGGTCGCCTCCCCCTGAGGGGGGAGCAGCCTTACCAGGCCACAGAGGAGGACAATGCAGCCATTCCTGATGAGACCTTAGAATCATAAGGAAGAAAAAGAAACTCTCCCCTACCAGTGGACTTGGGGAGGGGCATGTGTGGAAAAGGGGAAGGAAGGTAGGGACTGGGAGGGGAGGAGGGAGAGAACTAGAGGGGGGATACAAAGTAAATAAAGTGTAACTAAAAATAAAATTAAATAAAAATTTAAAAAAATTAAAAAATACACTGATAGAAAAGATTACAAGGAAAGAATGGGACAGGAATGTTAAATTAGGAATAAGGGGATGGTAGAAGAGGGAATACAGGAAGAGTTACACTAAAATCCTTTTGAAAAGCCATATGGAAATCTACTGCAGAAACTTTCTAATACACACACACACACACACACACACACACACACACACGAGTTAAAATGGAGTTATCTATAAGAGGGAAATAATTCCCTACGAGATAGCAAAGAATATAAAATAAAATGCCCAACTACAAGAGTCTGTTACTTTTTTTGGACTTCTTGTTCAGTAAAGGTCCTGTAAACTCCCACACAATACAGGCTATTGCCAACGCCAACACCCTTGACAACCCTCTAGAACCTGATGGTAAGACCCTATTGCTAAAGATACTACTTAGCTGGGGCATAGAAAATAAAGAAATACAGCTGGTACTAACCAGGAAGGTTCAGTCCTGCTGGGTAGCCTTTATAGTGCTGGATATATGCTACCAGAGGAGATACATAATCATCACTCTGACCCGGATGTGAACCTTTGAACTACTGTAATGACTGGCTTAGGAAGACATGACCACTTATACAATAGCAGCATAAATGTTAAAGGCATCACCAACCACGTTCTTCTGATCTTTTAATCTCATTGCACAAGATGAAAACCATTGGTTGACACCGTTATTGGACCAAGAACCTATGGCTAGACAGATCACAGACCCTAGGGGAGAACCTATAGCATTATTCTGCTCAGTGGAAGCCCTATTAAGCCTTCTCCTAACGACTTATTGTTATAACCTTAGATTAAGGAGTGTCTCAACCCTTATCAGCAAAGCTTTTTTTTGTTTTGTTGAGACAGAGTTTCTCTGTGTAGCCTTGGCTGTCCTGGATTCACTTTCTGGACCAGGTTGGCCTCAAATTTGCTGCAATCTGACTTTGTCTGCCTCCCCTGGGATTACAGGTGTGTGCTCAACAGATGATATGATATGGTATAGCTGACCAAGCTGCAGACAAGAGAATGCAGAATGTTCAGCCTTAAATAGAACATGTGCCTTGCACGCATTTCTCCCAAGCTTAGGGATTATTGTTAAAGGGGGGTGGAAAGAGTTTGAAGGCTAGAACTTGTGGGTGACTTCAAGGAAACATTATTTTCTGGATGTAGCAGTCTGTCCAAAACCTGTGCAAGTACAAGTAAGACCAAATTAAATCATGGACAGGGGAGTTGGGCATAAATTCCCACTCTTAGCCATAAAACTATTGTTAATTGTCAGCTGCTGGGATTAGGAGAGCTAGTTTCCTTTAAAAGAGGGGCCCAAATATTAGTGGTTATTTGGCCTTTAACCACATATACAAGAATACTTGGGTAGCACATACTGCTCTTCATGGATTAGAAGCAAACAAACAAACAAAATGCATACCTACAAAAATAATATCAAATCACAAGTTGAGTGGATGGGGAAGAGGGTGAACCTGAGAAGGGTTAGATGATTGGGATGTTTGTAATAAAAATCGTTATATAGACTAACATTTACTAAGTTGTTATACCCAAATCAAGATATAAAAATATCATTTTAAAGCCAGTGTATCAAGTCCTGAATATCTGAATTGAATCTGAAAATTCAATTAAAAGATTCATTTTATTTTTCTGTCTAAAATAACCACAAGATTATGGCTTTAAATAAATGTCTGAGCAGAGAGTTTGGAATGATAGTTATCTGCCACAGTCTTGAAATAAAGAAATTAGTAGCTTTGTTTGAACTCTGTCAGACAAATATATATTTTGCTTCAATTTCCAATTAAGATTTATACAGGCTTCAGTAGAATATCAGGTCAAATCTCATCATGTAACAACAATGCCAATAATGATAATAACATTGCAATTGAATGTTTGACATCTGGAACTAAGTAGTCAGATCATTGCTACTGAGGATAGAAATCAGGAGGATATTAAGACATAAGCTTCACCTAGCATCTTTCATTAGAGTGAGAATAAAATTCTTCATTGGAATTTGCAACACTGCTAGTAGTTCATTTTATTACTTTTACAGAGGACAAACAGCCATGTAATTAGAGTGTATTTGCAGTATTTCACGCTTATTTGTAGGCTGAAGATTAGATACCAATTGGATGTTATCTTTTAATGGCAAATATAATTACCATGAAGCTTGTTCTCTGCATCTAAGTGTTTATATTTCAATGGTGCCACAACTATATGATGTTTTCATTGGCTTATATTTGTATTCTTATTTAATAATCATATGCATGCAATATGTAATAAGATCATTTCAAGCTACTGTGGAAATGAATAAGTTACACATAGCAGAAAATGAGTATTTTATAATAATGGAACTTTCTATTTTTATACTAATTTCCAATGCAAACTATCACAGTCATGTATCTAGTATATTGGAAACATGCACAGATATGACTTAAAGGATTTAAAGGGAAAAAGTTGGGGGAAATAGAAAGACTTGGAGGGCACAGGAGCTTGAAAAAGAGATCAACAGAGCTGTAAAACCTGAGCCCTGGGGGCCCTGAAGAGAATGATGCTCCAACCAAGGACAGTGCATTGAGAGGACCTAAAACCCAGCTCAGATGTAGCTTATAGACTCAGTCTCCAATTGGAGTCCCTAGTACTGGGATCAGAGGCTTTCTCTGGTATGAACTCAGTGGCAGGCTCTCTGATCACTTCCCCCTATAGGGTGCAGCCTTGCCATGCCACAGATGAAGGCAATGCAGCCAGTCCTGATGAGACCTGATAGACTAGGGTCAAATAGTAGGGGAGGAGGACTTCCTCTATCAGTGGACTGGGGGAGGGGAATAGAGAAAGGAGGGTGGGATTGGGAGGAGATGAGGGAGGAGGCCACAGCTGGGATACAAACTGAATAAATTATAATAATTGATAAATGATAATAATAAAATTTTACAAGGATTTGAAGATTCCTTTAATAATATTATCTGCCATAAGCACAACTTATTTTCAAAATGCCTTCACAGAGTTTGAACTTCATACTATCTTATGTGCTTAATAAGGAGGGCAATCGGGGATCCCTTTCAACAGAAGAGAATTTTGGACATAGAGGTGAGAACTTCTAGAGAAAATATATCATCTTGTAATTGACAAATGGTATCTTTCACTGTAGTTATGGAGTTAAATGGCAGTATGCTCATTATTTGAAGATCATTTCTTTAGTGATCATTAATTCACACTGAATTGCCAAAAGATGTGCAACCTGGTTTGATCAGGACAAAGCTGACCTTACTGAGAAAGTTAAAAATAAAGACCAAGGTCACTCAGTGGTCCCTGAGTCAGAAGGAAGATGATGAACAAGAAAGACAAGGGAGTCACCATGAAGACAGGTCTGGAGCCAATGAGAAGAAGCTATGCTGTTTTAGATGAGCCTCAGCCTTTCCGGGTTGATGGTGTGCGAGACTGTGTTTAACAGGCAGCTCTCCAGGGGCATTAAAGCTCATGTTTGTGGCATTTCCTGATTTCCATGGCTTAAATTATCCCTCTAGGGTTGATTTCAAGCTAACAAGCTTTATTTGTTAAGAATTTTATTCTGGAGCAGAACACTGTATTTACGCAGTATATACATTAGACGCATACTTCTTTCACCCCAATCCTCTTCGGCCCTCCCCACTCCCTCTCAGCTCTATGTTATCATTGTTACATATTCCTCCCCGTTCCCTCTAAGCCTTAGAATCTCTTATTCGTCAATTATTACTGTTACACACACACATATTAATGAGTTGATTTAGAGAGACCATTGGGTGGGACCTGTGGAATGTTTCACACCCACATTGAATTTTGTTATTGTTTAGGTTGATGATTTTGTTAAAATCTGGGCCAAGGGGTCTTTTCTGAGCCTGATACTTCAAGTAAGGACCATGCATGCAGATAACCTGAACCCTTGCACAGAAGTAGCCCATGGCAGCTCAGTGTGTCCAAAAGGGTTCCCCAGTAATAAGAACAGGGACTATCTCTGACATGAGCTCAGTGGCTGGCTCTTTGATCACCTCTACCTGAGGGGGGAGCAGCCTTACCAGGCCACAGAGGAAGACAATGCAGCCAGGCCTGATGAGACCTGATAGACTAGGGTCAGATGGAAGGGGAGGAGGACCTCCCCTATCAGTGGACTTGGGGAGGGGCATGGGAGGAAATGAGGGAGGGAGGGTAGGGTTGGGAGAGGGTGGGGGAGGGGGCTATAGCTGGGATACAAAGTGAATAAACTATAATTAATAAAAATAAAATAAAAATTAAAAAAAGATTTCATGGGTGCAACTCTTTATCATATATGAAAGACACTAACTCACAACACACAGACTCCAGTCCTCTGGCCCTTGTCATATTTCTGCTCACTCTTTTATGATGTTCCCTGACCCGAGGTGTAGTGTGGTAGATGTATCCCCGGGGATGGGTAGCCCATAGCCAGTTCCCTGCTCTTTATCGTTAAAGCTGTAGTGGTCTGCATGACTCATTCCATCTGTCAGGAGTTTTGATGTTGTCTTTGTGTGGAATTCCTGGACTTTAAAAAATTGTGCTTATATATATGTCTACTCTGTATTCCTATAAGGGCTAGTCCAAATTCAGACTTTTAGTACCACAGATAATTTTTCTGAGATTTAAAATACTTATAAAATACAATTTTTATAAGTGAGTTTAATTCTTTTTAAATACTACAATCTTCACATTGGCTTTCATACACAAAGCTCGTACAAAAGAACTGATTCTAATGTGTCCTTCAGCAGTTTTAGGTTCTTAAAAGTTTACTCAAAAGGAAAAAGAAACCACAACCACTAATAGTACCAGCAACAAAAAAGTGTTTATTTTAATTTTCTGTAGTAAAATAAAACACAGGATACATTTGACGAGATAAATGCAGAGATACAGAACATGGCTAACAAGATAACAGCGTAGATAACAGTGTTTGGCATTTTATCAGCTAAGTGTTTCACGGCATGAATGAGGTAGACCTCTGGGAGTATCTGTAAGGGTGTTTCCAGAAAGCTGGAAATCTGTTCGAAGAAAAAGTGGGAAAGAGCCTCAAACTTATTGGCACAAGAGGAAATTTTCTGAACGGAACACCAACAGCACAGGCTCTAAGATCTACACTTAATAAATGGGACCTCATGAAACTGAAAAGATTCTGAAAAGCAAAGGACACTGTTGTCAGAACAAAACGACAACCTACAGACTGGGAAAGGATCTTCACCAACCCTATGTCTGACAGAGGGCTTAAACTGCGAAGCTAAGACCCATCTTCCCTGTGGGTTCTAACCTGAATGTAGATGGGAAAGCTGGAGCTCTCGGAGTATTCAGCATGGGTGGTCATTTCTCTTTGCTTCCTGTCTATGCAATCTGCCCCGCCCCCTCATGCTCCTGCTGTTTTTCCATTTCTCCTCCAACTTTGGAGCCTGAAACTTTTGTTGTCAGAACAACGACATAAAAAAATAACTAAACAGATTCCATTAAAGCACATACCAAATCAAATCTTTTGTGGAGGTACTTCGTATGAAAATAAGTGCATGACTGGCGGCTTGGCTTTCACCCACAGTCCATACATCTCAGCTATGCATTCTGCCAGAAATAGGAAATGAGAGGGCCCAGTTACTAGCTTTTAAGCCTCAGGGCAGTTTTCCAGTGTTTCCTCATCCCTGAATGACAGTTGTTTATGACAGTTGTTTATGAGGCTGGATTGGCACCTCACAATGCCTAGCACACATTAGTGGCTTTAGAGCAGTAGAGCTCTCTCTTTAACAGAATTAAGTGTTTATGTAAACTTTGGATAATTCTGTATATTCCATATGTTGTATAATTCTTGTCATTTTATTTATTTATTTAAATTTTAATTTTATTAATTATAATTTATTCACTTTGTATCCCCCCCTGTAGCTCCCTCTTTCCTCCCCTCCTAGCTCCCTTCTGTCCCCCTTCTCCACCCATGCCCCTCCCCCAGTCCACTGATAGGGGAGGTCTTCCTCCCCTTCCTTCTGATCCTAGTCTATCAGGTCTCATCAGGAGTGCATTGTCTTTCTGCATTGTCTTTCTCCGTGGCCTGGTAAGGCTGCTCTCCCCTCAGGAGAAGGTGATCAAAGAGCAGGCCAATCAGTTCAAGTCAGAGACAGTCCCTGTTCCCATTACTATGTAACCCACTTGGACACTGAACTGCCATGGGCTACATCTGTGCAGGGGTTCTAGGTTATCTCCATGATTGGTCCTTGGTTGGAGTATCAGTCTCAGAAAAGATCATCCTGAGTGAGGTATCCCAGAAACAGAAAGACACACAGAATATACTCACTCATAATTGAATATTAGACACATAATATATAATAAACTACTAAAATCTGTACACCTAAAGAAACTAATCAAGAAGGAAGACCCTGGCTGAAGTGCTCAATCCCCATTTAGAAAGGCAAAGAAGATGGACATCAGAAGAAGGAGAAAAAAGGGAACAGGACAGGAGCCTACCACAGAGGACCACTGAAAGGCTCTACCCTGCACACTATCAAAACAGATGCTGAGACTTATGGCTAACCTTTGGGCAGAGTGCAGGGAACCTTATGAAAAATGTGGGAAATAGTACGATCTGACGAGGACAGGAGCCCCACAAGGAGAGCAACAGAACCAAACAAACTGGGAACATGTGACATTTTAAAATAATGTCATATGTTGAGGAAATATCAATGAAAATTGCTTTCAAAAACTTAGAAGTTTATCCTATCTAGGAGAATAACAAGCCTGGACCTCAGCATTGAAAAAAAAAAAAAAAAAAGTAAATAAATAAATAAATCAGAACATGAGAAAAAAAGAAAAGCAGAAAAAAAGACAAAGCATTTTGTTACCATCGATGGGGATGTTGGCAGCCAGGCCTTTCCACTGGCCTTTCTTTAGGGAACTAGCAACAGCAGCACATGTCATCAGCAGCAGCCAAGATGGGACACGTTTCCAAAATGCACGTCCTCCCTTTGCACATGCGCTACATCTCCTTGAAAAAGAGCCAATGCCTCCTTTTCCCACACTCTTCCCCCTTTTCCCCTTGCTCAGGGGCAGCCTGTCTACCTCTCTTTCCCAATAACCCTCTCATGTGAGCTCTGTAGTAGAGGGTGACTTTACGGCACCGCTGCTTAAATCAAACAGAAGGGAAACACCAAAACAAAACCAACAGAAAAATCTACAGGCGTCTTAGGAGTGCTCTGAATGGAAGAAATAGTCTTCACCTGGGAAGAGCATACCAATTTGTTATCCAGTATCCAATGGCCAGCTCTAAAAGCATATGCATACAGATAACATTATACAGATTGTATAGGCTGTACTTCTATAATTTATATAATTACATGTAAGTAACAATAATGAAAGATAGGTCATGAATTTGAAAGAGAGCAAAGACGGAGATACACAGTGCTTAGAGGGAAAAAGTGAAGGGAGAATTATGTAATTATGTCATAATCTCAAAAAATAAAAGAAATAATTCTCTTTAAAAAGTGTAGACAACAAATGTCATAAATATGACTCATAGTAAGAACAACAATTTTCTTTTGAATGTCTGTGAAGAGAAATCCAAAATGGACAGGGTCCACTTTTACGTACCTACTGAGTAGGCTGCATAACAGACTTGAAAGCCAGTAGCAAGTAATGTTATTCCAATTCTCTTTTAAAACAATTGTAAAAACTCTTTACATTTGTGTTCTGCTTTACAGTTGAAAAAGGGCTCTCACATACATTATCTCCCTTGAAGGAGACTAGAAGGCGCCTCCTGCCTTGATTGATGTTTGTGAATGATCTTCCTCCCTCTGGGCTACAGTCATCAATAGTCAATGAGAGGCGAGACAGCCTTTTTGGAGATGCCAGGTAAGTGCATTAGCTCACTGCTGTTGAATAGAGCGTGTATTAACTGTGCCACAGGGCATCATCCATAGCGACTAGTGAATACTTGAATCTCTGTTCCTTGTGGTGCACTGTTGGAGACCATTCCTCTTTGCTTACCTGCGCCCCTCCCTCAACATCTGAGCCCTCAGTAAGAGCCTGTAGGATGGCCCTAGACATTTCAGAAAAAAATTCACATTAAATTGACTTTAAACCCTAAGGAAAAATGCATAGGAAATATGAACAGATAAAATGATGTAAGGGCAAGGGTTATGCTGCTCTGAGGGCGAGATTGCCCCTACTTGTTGATGTCAGGACGGGTACATTTCAGCTCTGTAGAAAGAATTTTACAGTAAGAGTTGGTGCACTAATGAGCTCTCAGTCTTAGGAAACTTTTTTTTAATTCATTTATTTGTGTGTGTGTGTGTGTGTGTGAATGGTTTATATATGTGTGTACTCTATGTGTGCATGTGTATGTATGTGTACCTGTGCAATTACATGTGCAGGCCAGAAGGTGACATAAATGTCTTATAATTTCATTTTCACTGTATCTTTTAAGACAAAAGTCTCTCATTGATTCTAGAGCTCACAAACATGGCTAGACTGGGCTGCTATCGAGATATCTGTTTGCACTGTGTTTGACTATGTGTTGTTGAGTTTGGCTTTCATGCGGCTGAATTCAGATCTTCACTCCTCCGTATCAAGCACTTTTCTCACTGAGCCATCTTCTCAGCCCAGACAGAAAATAGTTATCAGTCTGAGATGAAATGGAAATCTCTGTAATGGGTTTCTGATACTGGTTTAGGAATCCAGGACTGATGATTTCTGAAGTATTTTCAGACACTAGATTGTTTTAGAGCCTCTATTTAGTCTTCTTAAACTCTTTTTTATATTTTCTAAAATTTTATTTTTAATTGAAATACTATATTATTTCATCCTTCCCCCTCTCTTTCCTTCAACACTTCTTATGTTTGCCCCTCCCTACTCCTTCTAAAATAATGACATTTTAAAGTTATTATTGTTACATACATGGAGGTGAAATACATAAATGGAATTTGATGGATCATTTGTTATTAGTCATATGAATTTTTAAGGATGACTACTGCTATTAGATTATTAAATAAAGAGCTTATCACTGGGGAAGACTAATTTTCCATCTCCTAGAAGTCATTAATTGCTTAATCTAGGGGTGTTATATTTTCCCCATGCACTATGGGGTGTTAACTGGTGTCAAAATTGCATGGACAAGTGTAGTTTTCTTTCGTCATCAAAGATGCCATTTTCGTAGTAAAGACAATTATAGAAAACCTTGAGTGGTAATAATGCAGAGAATAACTGACTATGAGGTGTCTACAAGTTGGTTCATCTACAAACAACTCTATACCTAAGGTCTGAGGACTAAGAAATGGTTAGGCTCAGTGGTTAGGAACACTGGCTCCTTTTTCAGAGGTACAGAGTTAAATTCCCAGCAGCCACATGGTGGCTCACAACCATCTGTAATGAGATCTGATGGCCAATTTTGGCATGAATACATACATACATATGTACACACATAGAAAGTCCATTGCAGAAGCTAGAATAGAGTAATCACTTGTCCTATTTCCTTAACTCACAAGAGAAGGGCCCTTTAGTACAAGTACAATCTACAGGAGAAAGATGGTTTCCTTTCCTTCATTCCTGGATGCTCTGGACCCATGTTTGTGCAACACCAGGAGCCAAGTCAAGGTTGGCCGGCTGCATGCCAAAACAGGTAGATGTGAATGTTTTGCATATATTTTTGAACACACAAACTCAAGTCCTCTTGCCGTAAATGAAGTGTTTTGTGTTGGAGGTAATAAATGAAGGGAGTATCTCCTTAATTTTGACTTAATCTCAAGCCCATTTGTCATAGAACTTCATCTGAGAGGTGCTTTAGTTATATAAATGCAATGTGCAATCCAATCAGGCAAGCATTTGGAAGGTATTAAAGGTCCGCTTGCAGACTGTGCTAACTCCACAGTCAACACTGTGAATGTGGCTGTGCCTAGACTTGGTTCTGGTGTGTCAATATGAAGTATATCCCTGCTCCATCACAGACATTTGTTTCTCACTTTAAAGCTCTAAGACAAACCTAGAAGTTTTTTTCTTGTAATCGACTGTATAAAAGTGTTTCATTGACTTCAGTAGAGAGAAGGACTGAACAGGCACCCAACACACAGCTGGCTTCTCAACCCTCGCTGTGCACCTCATTTTTAATAGAATATAATTCTTTTTTTAATTTAAAACATTTTTTAATTTCTTTTTTTAATATTTATTTTTTAAATTAATTTCAGTTTTTTTCACTTCGTATCCCAGCTGTAGCCCCATCCTAGTCCCCTCCCAACCCCATCCTCCTCCGTCTTCTCCCCCTATTTCCCTCCCCTAGTCTACTGATAGGGGAGGTCCTCCTCCCTTTCTGACTCTAGCCTATCAGGTCTCATCAGGACTGGCTGCACTGTCTTCCTCTGTGCCTGGTACAGAGGAAGTGATCAAAGAGGAGGTAATCAGGAGGAGGTGATCAAAGAGCCAGCCCCTGAGTTCATGTCAGAGACAGTCCCTGTTCCCCTTACTAGGGAGCCCATGTTTCTTTAACTATTTTTCTGCCATTCAATATTCTTCTATAGAGAATTCTTTGTTTAGCTCTGTACCCTATTTTTTTAAAACCGGATTACTTGATTTCTTGCCTTTTAACTTCTTTATTTCATTACATATTTTGGATTTAGCCCTCTGTCAGATATAGGGTTGGTGAAGATCCTTTCCCAGTCTGTAGGCTGTTGTTTTGTTCTGATGACAGTGTCCTTTGCTTTACAGAAGCTTTTCAGTTTTATGAAGTCCCATTTGTTGATTGTTAATCTTAGAGCCTGTGCTATTGGTGTTCTATTCAGGAAGTAGTCTCCTGTGCCAATGAGTTCTAGGCTCTTCCCCACTTTTTCTTCTAACTGATACAGTGTGTCTGCTCTTATGTTGAAGTCTTTGATCCACTTGGACTTTAGTTTTGTGCAGGGTGATAAATATGGATCTATTTGCATTTTTCTACATGTAGACATCCAGTTAGACCAGCACCATTTGTTGAAGATGCTATCTTTTTCCTTTGTATGGTTTTGGCCTTTTTTGTCAAAAATCAAGTATTAGTAGGTGTGTGGGTTTATTTCTGGGGCTTCTATTCAATTCAATTGATCCACTATTCTGTTTCTGTACCAGTATACTGCAGTTTTTATTACTATTGCTCTGTAGTACAGCTTGAGATCAGGGATGGAAATATCTCCAGATGATCTGTTTTTGTAAAGGATTGTTTTAGCAATTCTGGTTTTTCGTTGTTGTTGCTGTTGTTGTTTCTATATGAAGTTGAGAATTTTTCTTTTAAGTTATATGAAGAATTGTTTTGGTATTTTGATGAGAATTGCATTGAATCTGTAGACTGCTTTTGGCAGGATGTCCATTTTCACTATGTTAATCCTACTGATCCATGAGAATGGGAGATCGTTCCATCCTCTGATATCTTCAATTTGTTTCTTCAGAGACTTGAACTTTTTTTTAAAGAGGTCTTTCACTTGCTTGGTTAGAGTCACACCAAGGTACTTTATCTTATTTGTCGCTATTGCGAAAAGTGTAGTTTCCCTAATTTCTTTCTCAGACCTTTTGTCTTTTGTATACAGGAGGGCTACTGATTTTTTATTTTTTATTTTAATTTTTTATTAATTTTATTTTAATTTTTTATTTTAATTTTGTTTCCAACCACTTTGCTGAAGGTGTTTATCAGCTGAATGCATTCTCTGGTTGAATTTTTGGGGTCACTCATGTATACTATCATATTATCTGAAAATAGTGATATTTTGGCTTCTTCCTTTCTGCTTTGTATCCCCTTGATCTCCTTTAGTTGTCTTACTGCTCTAACTAGGACTTCAAGTGATATGTTGAAGAGATATTGAGAGAGTGGGCCGTCTTTCCAGAATATAATTCTAAATTTATTTTTTACTTCATACACTACCAATTTGAGTAATAAATGAATTTCACTTCTTTTTTCCTTCAGTGCAAAAATCTACTTTCAATAAGAATATTTACTATTGAAATATTAAATATGAGACAAAGTGAAAGATAAACTATATAGTAGAAGAGAATTGATATTCATTCAATTGAAAATAATTTTTGGAGCCTTATGTTAGTACATTCTCAATATTTTAGGCTTGGTACTTGAGCAGTAACAATGCCCTATTTCTCTTCCCAAAACAAATACACTTCACTGTTTTGGGTGTTTGAAAGAAAAAATTTAACTCTAATTGTAAAATGCGCGAAAGTGTATATTGAAAGAAGCATATAGATTATAATTTTATCACTGAAAATGTTGCTAGTCGCTAATGCTTTCCATAAGAAATTCTTCTTTAGAGTTGACTCTTACAGAGTTGGAATCTGATTGATGCTCTCTGGAGATAAGACAGAAAAAAATCAATTGTATTTGGGAATGTACATTTCCAAAGTTATTAATAGCAGTGCTAATATGTGCTTGCACAGGTCAGTAGATTTGGCATCATTGTCAGCACTCAGAAATCTGGGTGAAAGAGTCCGGCTGTATAAACCCCAGATATGTAGGACCTGTGACTACTACGTGGATTAAGCTATGAGGAAGCATTTACTTTATCAGGAAGCTATGAGTATTATTAGATGACACTTTATTCACTAACAAGATTAATGTGATGCCTTATAGTAGCAAGCTGAAGATCCATAGGCATTTGGGCATCCTAAAACAAAATAAACTTTAAGAGGCACAAAATTTTCTATAGGAGTCCTCCAAAGCATATGAGTATCCATAGAACTGGAATGATACATCACTGCCATGGAAAATGAACAACAAACAAAAAGACCAAAATATATAGCTGTGGAGCTTATTTGAGAAGACAGTAAGACATCAGACACATCTCATTGGAAATTAGTCAGCTAGTCCATAATTACTTTCCATATGATTTTAAAGTACTTCCCATAAATTTTATTTTATATTTCCCTTCTGAAAAGCTTAGTTTAAGAAACTAACTCTAGTTGTAGAGAACAAAAGAACTAACATGAAAAAATTGGACTTTCTGAGGGCATGAATTGCCACCTTTGGGATTCTCATTACTAGAGTTTAGACTGAACTCAACTGGGCAGTTCTGTGGTGGTGAGACCCCTTCCTTCCTTGGCGGGTTATTTATTACCCTGGGGAAAAGCAGAAGCCAGAGTCCGCAGGGCAGACAAGACTGTGTGGGGCGCTTGGAGAGGAGAGATAAATTAACTCTCCCCAACTCTAGGAACTAGTCTCCCTTGATCTGGTAGTAGACTCCAGCCAGTGGCCAAGTTTCTTTTCAGTGAGTGAAATGGAGAACCATGCTGTAGTACCAAAGAGGAGACCCGCCTTGGTCTGGCATTCATAGAGAGAGGACTTTTGTAATGATGCTATGGATAAAGGACTGGGGTCCTTTGCAGCAGAGCAAAGTACAAATAGGGTGCCTCGAAGCTGATCTCTTGGAGCCACTTCACCTCTGAGCAAGTTCGGAGCTTTCAAACCCCTTGAAGTTTTTAAAAGGCACTGATTTCAGCATGAGATGTTTGCTGCACTGTGCTCAGCTGGAATGAAACGACGGGGAGGAAAAGTAGCTTCTTTCTTGCATTCAGAAAGCAGAGACCAAATGAATAGATTCTACTCCAACTGATTGCGTTTGTAGTTTTTGAATAGAAAAAAAAAGAGAGAAAAAAAAGCTAAGAAGTTTAAATCCTATTCACTAAGTTCACAAAAACAAAACCCAGTCAAAGAAGGACTCTGAGAAGTGCACACATCCTTACAAGAGATGGACAATTTAAAACAAGCTTCATTAAATAAGTCCCTTTCAAACGGACTGCTTAGTAAAATTCAGTAGCTCATATGTCTTAGCGTTATTTTAAAGGCTTTTTTTTTCTTTTTACTTTCCTTTCCTTTTTTTTTTTAACCTCAGAACTTTTCTGTATGATTTGGGAATTTTGCAAAGATATATTGGTCCATTGCTTTAAATACAAAAATACTTTCCTGTTTCCTCTTTAAAGAGTGGAAAATACTGTCATGCTTCTTGTCTATCTGCCAATTATCATTATGCTGCTTAGCACAGAGCCTACAAAAGTGTTGAAAGGTGAAATCCGGTTATTTTTTATTTGCTTGCTCAGTCTGCACATCTGACATCTCCACTTGGTCTGTGGCATAGGACACAGTGAACTCTTGGTTGCCTCTTCCATTTCTCCTCTGCCCAGGTAGAACCCCTGCTTTTACCAGGCACTTAATTCATGCAATGATTTAAAGCTTATTCAGCTGCTTGAACCTCCTTTACATCTGTCTGCTTTAGCATTCCTGGGCTTGGTCTGAAGGCCTGTAGAGGTCAGGAAATTGGATATCACTTCACTTTGTACAGGATCTGAGCAGGCACCATATCAGCTCTGTGTTTAACAAAAGCTTTTAGGAAATGACGACAGTGGTAAGCAGATGCCATTCCAGCCGCACATGAAGACCCTTGGAGAGAGTGGGTCAAATGTGTAAGACACTGTCTGTTGAAATTTGTGTTTAAGGTGATGGATTGGCTACTCCAGAATGCCAAATTACCTGTTTGAGGCTTAGGAACAGAGTTACATTTAATTAAGTGGTCTGCAGCTGGCATTAGGTTGTGTCATTAATGCACAAAGAAGTGCCACTTTTTAATCTTAGTTTTCAGTCCTTGAAGAATAAACCATACAATGATTGGGACTTAATATTTGTCAATGAATTAGAAGTTAACTCAAGATAATATTTAAATAATCTTGCAGTCAGTACTTCATTGTGTATGTGCAGTCAGCAATGGAGGGTTCCCATTGTTAATACCTACACTAGAAGACACATACCTCTCCAAAAAAACTGGAAGCTGCTGGAAACATCCCATAATAGAGCTGAGCAGTGAGCTGAGAGAGGGAAATGTCATGACTGACATTTCATGAGCCCTAAAGCCACTATTTAAGTTATTGAATAATAGCTATGACACTTGGTTGCTTTTATTCGCTATCTCCATCATTCTGGGCTCTCGGTATGTTCAGAAAAAACACACATCTTCATTAGCTGTGGTACATGTGCTGTGGAAACTCTGTGTCCCTTGAGTGACTGTATGGAAACATCATTTGGGGAGATGATGGATAGCAGTTGAAATCAGAATTGATACAATGCTTACGTTTCTGAGAGCTGAGTAATGGAAATGTAAGCGCTGCACACAGGGTCTATGTGAGCTAAGTTGGCTTTCTTCTTCAAAATCTGTGGAAGTTCCCTCCAGTATAAGTTGCTGCATCATCGTGCCCACTACCCCTTTGCTTTGCCCTCTATATCCTTCCTCTTATTACCACGTGACTTGAGTTTACTGATGACTCAAACCTAGGTTTGCAAGGAACTTTGGATATCTTTGTCTCTAGATCGACCTCACCTTACTACTACCTACAACTTTTATTTGTCCCATCAGGTGTAAGCAAATTGCCTTTCCTTTAATGAAATAGCGTCCAGGTCCTCCTGGGACGGAATCCTGGGCCACTCAGCTGTCATCCGGGACCAGTGCTTTCAGTGGACCACCCCAACATCTACCCCATCCATGCATCAGCTGCTGGAGCACTTGGAGTCCTGTAGAACCAGATGTCACTGCTTAATAGGGTCAGCCTTGGGCCTGGCCGCCAGTTGTGCTGGGGCTGCATGCCCTGATGAGAGATGGAGAGTTGGGGACTTTTAGGTGCCTGCTATGAGCACAGAAGTCGAGCCCGATGAGCCTCAGGTTGTCTGACTTCGAGGGCGGGGAGCCTGCGACCAGTCGCGCTGCCAAGCTCTGCATGGGAAGAGGCAGAACTAGAGACACCACAGCGGTGACAGGTGTTAGAGAGCATGCTGTGGAGGAGCAGGCTCATCAGGGTGTTGTGCAGCAGCTTGGAGAGTGCGCAGACTGAGTCCCCAAACTCTCTATCCAACCACATGACTCCCCTAGCTCGGAGAAAAAACAGGATGTCCAAAATAAAGAATGGTTCATTGTCTGGATTGGACTTCCTTGAAAAGTCTCTGTGGTTCACGCTGCCCCGGGAAGCCATGTTGACATCCTTGGTTCCTGAGGAAGCCCCGGGCTCTGTTGAAGCCCAAGGTTCATGTGCGTGTCTGTGTTCTAGGCTGCCACTGGAGGCCATGTTGATGTCTGAAGCAATGTCTGTAGTCTGTGCAATCACAGAAGGCCATGTGAGTGTCTACGTTCTGGGCTGCCACCAGGGGCCACATTGCTGTGCTTTGCCTGTGCGATCTCCTGAGAGCATACTTGTCTGTACTGCTGATGTTGGGGTCCTACTGCAGCTTTGTGGGGGGCTGTGCTAATGTCCATGGTCTATGTGACCACCAAAGGCCTGTGCTGCCACCTAAAACTGTGCTGATTTCAATGGGACTTGCTGCAGCAGGGGGCCATATTGGTATCTGTGGTTGATATTGATATTGACATATTGATAACTGTGCTGTCGCTGAGGGCCACAATGGTGGCTTTGGCCTGCACTGTGGCAGAGCACTGTTGATGCCCATGGTGTGTCCTGCCACCAGAGACTATGCTGAGGTCTGTGGCATGTGCTGAAACTGGAGGCCACGAGGATGTCCGTGGTTGATGCTGTTGGCAGAAACCATGAGGAAATCCATGATCCGTGGTCCCGCTGATTGTACTAGGCAAGGAAGCTTCTTTTGCCGTGGCATCAATGACTGCTGATTCACAGCTGGAAAAGAGAGTCATAGCAGGCTCCTGTGACAATCTGCATCCCCGCCCCAAAGTAACAGCCTAACCAGAGAGGGAACATTTAAAACTTGTGTTAAAGGAGATGAGGTGTAGCTGTCCACAATTGGTAACTTCTGCCTGGGGTGGGGAAGGACTGTTTTCTTAAAGGGCCACTAGGAGTTTGACCATACTCCAGTGAGTAGATGGGCAACACAAATTGGACATGTGTGTGTGTGTGTGTGTGTGTGTGTGTGTGTGTGTGTTTCTTCTTTTTTTTTTTTCCGTGGGAGGGCTCACAAGGCTGGTGGAGGGAGAAAGCTAGGCGGGCTGGGAACTGAGTTTGATTATGTGAAAATTCCCAAAGAATCAATAAAAATAGTATATTGAAAAATAAATAAAAATTTATAAGTGTCAAAAAAGAAAGAAATAAAATAATATCATTTGCCAAAGTGTTTTTCTTACTTTCAATCTTTCCTCTGTGCTAGTGATTATTCCAGTGTAGAAACTCTGCAGTTGCCCAGGATAATTTATACTTTCTGACTGAAATGATTTAAGAAAGTAAGGACCTGACACCAAATGCTGAGGAGTGGGTGCTGCATGCTTTTAATCCCATCACTCAAGAGGCAGAGGCAGACAGTTTTCTGAGATCAAGGCCAGCCAGATCCAGGATAACCAGGACTACCAGAGAAATCCTGACTGCAAAAAACAAAGAATGAAAAATAAAACAATCCCCAAATTAATTATTTTCATATATTACCTAGATATTTAACTTGTCTTGATTTTTCTTTCTTATTTTCCGGCAGGAGAATACATTCTCTCTTTTATGCCTTATAACTAGTAAAGCATTTTTATACAGCACTTAGCTGTGCTTCAAGTAGGTTAGGAAGAGAATATATTCATATTTGGTTCTGAAAATTGACTCAGACTAATTTTTTCTTCCATTTTAAAATTATTTTCATTTTTTTAATATTAGTTACAGTTTACTAACTTTGTATCCCAGCTGAATCCTGCTCCCCCAATTCCTCCCAATCCCACCTTCCCTCCCTCATCTCCTCCCTGCCCCTTTCCAAGTCCACTGATAGGGGAGGACCTCCACTCCATCATCTGACCCTATCCTATCAGGAATCTTCAGGAGTGGTTGCAATGTCCTCCTCTGTGGCCTGGCAAGGCTGCTCCTCCCTCGGGGGAGGGGGAGGTCAAAGAGCCAGCCATTGAGTTCATGTCAGAAATAGTCTCTGTTCCCCTTACTAGGAAAACCAATTGGACACTGAGCTACCATGGGCTACATCTAGCAGGGGTTCTAGGTTATATCTATACATGGTCCTTGGTTGGAGATACAGTTTCATAAAAGACTCCTGAGCCCAGATATATTAGGTTCTTGTGGAGCTCCTGTTCTCTCCAGGTCTTACTAACTCTCCCTTCTTTCTTATGATCCTCTGCACTCTGCTGAAGGTTCAGTTATGAGTCTCAGCATCTGCTTTGATATACTGCTAGATAGAGTCTTTCAGAGGCCATTTGTGGTAGGCTCCTGTCCTATTGCTTGTTTTCTTTTACTTCCAATGTCTATCCCATTTGTCTTTCTAAGTGAGGACTGATCATCTTACCCCGGGTCCTCTTTCTTCTTTATCTTCTTTAGGTGTGCAGATTTTAGTATATTTATCCTATTTTATAGGTATACTACCCACTTATGTGACTATATGCCATGTGGGTCTTTCTGCTCCTAGGATACCTCACTCAAGATGATCTTTTCTAGATCACACTATTTGCCTGCAAATTTCATGAGACTGATTCTCCAACCAAGAAGACAACTTCTTGAACAGAACAACAAGTGCACAAGCTCTAAGAGCAACAATCAATAAATGCTACCTCATGAAACTGAAAAGCTTCTGTAAAGCAAAGGACTCTGTCATCAGAACAAAATGACAACCTACAGATTGGGAAAGGATCTTCACCAACCCTATATCTGACGGAGGGCTGATATCCAGAATATTTAAGAACCAAAAAAAAAAAAAAATTAAAAAGCAATAAATCAAGCAGTCCAATTAAAAAATGGAGTATGGAGCTAAACAGAGAATTCTCTGTAGAGGAATATAGAATGGCAAAGGAACACTTACAGAGATGATCAATGTCCTTAGCCATCAGAGAGATATAAATCAAAACAACCCTGAGATTTCACCTTACACCCATCAGAATGATTAAGATTGAAAACTCTAGTAGCAATACATGCTGGAGTGGATGTGGAGAAAGGGGAACCCTCCTCCATTACTGGTGGGTATGTAAACTTGTACAACCACTTTGGGAATCAATGTGGCACTTCCTCAGACAATTAGGAATAACACTTTCTCAAGATCCAGCTATAATAATCATAGGCATATATCCAAAATATGCTCAAGTACACAACAAGGATATTTGCTCAACCATGTTAGTAGCAGCTTTATTCATAATAGCCAGAATCTGGAAACAACCCGGATGTCCTTCAGTTGAGGAATGGATACAGAAATTGTGGTACTTTTACACAATGGAATACTACTCAGCAATTAAAAACAAGAAAATCATGAAATTTGTAGGCAAATGGTGGGATCTAAAAGAGATTATTTTTATTAATTACAATTTATTCACATTGTATCCCACCTGTAGCTCCCTCCCTCCTCCCCTCCAAATCCTAACCTCCCTCCCTCTTCTCCACCCATGCCCCTCCTCCAGTCCACTGATAGGGGAGGTCTTCCTCCCCTGCTTCTGATCCTAGTCTATCAGGTCTCATCAGGAGTGGCTGCATTGTCTTCCTCTGTGGCCTGGTAAGGCTGCTCTCCCCTCAGGAGAAGGTGATCAAAGAGAAGTTCATGTCAGAGACAGTCACTGTTCCCATTACTATGGAACCTACTTGGACACTGAACTGCCATGGGCTACATCTGTGCAGGGGTTCTAGGTTATCTCTATGAATGGTCCTTGGTTAGAGTACCAGTCTCAGAAAAGACCCCTGTGCCCAGATTTTTTGGTTCTGTTGCTCTTCATTTGGAGCTTCTGTCCTCTCTAAGTCTTACTATTTCCCACTTCTTTCATGGGATTCCCTGCACTCTGCCCAAAGTTTGGCTATAAGTCTCAGCCTCTGCTTTAATACCCTGCAGCAGGGTAGAGCCTGTCAGAGGCTCTGTGGTAGACTCCTGTCCTATTCTGTTTTTTTCTCCTGATGTCCATCCTCTTTTCCTTTCTGAATGGGGATTGAGTATCTTAGCCAGAGTCCTTCTACATAACTTTCTTTAGGTGTACAGATTTTAGTATGTTTATCCTATATTATATGTCTAGTATCCACTTATGAGTGAATATACACCCTGTGTGTTTTTCTGCTTCTGGGATACCTCACTCAGGATGATCTTTTCCAGTTCACACCATTTACCTGCAAATTTCATTATTTCCTTGTTTTTTTATTGCTGAGTAATATTCCATTGTGTAGATACAATTTCTGTATCCATTCCTCAGTTGAGGGACATCTGTTTTGTTTGTTTGTTTGTTTGTTTGTTTGTTTTTGTCCAGCTTCTGGCTATTACAAATAAAGTTGCTACAAACAAATCAGCAAATATCCTGGTTATATAATTGAGCATCTTTTGGATATATGTCTAGGAGTGGTATAGCTGGATCTTGAAGAAGTGTTATTCCTAGTTGTCTGAGAAAGTGTCAGATCGATTTCCAGAGTGGTTATACAAGTTTATATTCACACCAGCAATGGAGGAGGGTTCCTCTTTCTCCACAACCTCTCCAGCATGCGTTGTCACTTGAGTTTTTGATCTTAGCCATTCTAATGGGTGTAAGGTGAAATCTCAGGGTCGTTTTGATTTGCATTTCCCTGATGACTAAGGACATTGAGCATTTCTTTAAGTGTTTCTGTTGCATTTGATATTCCTCTATTGAGAATTCTCTATTTAGCTCTGTATCCTATTTTTTATTTGCTTGCTTGATTTGTTGTTTTTTAACTTCTTGTGTTCTTTATATATTGAATTGTTTTATTTGTTTCTAATTTATTAATTTCAGCCCTGAGTTTGAGTATTTCCAGCCATCTACTCCTCTAAGGTGTATCTGCTCCTTTTTTTCTAGGGCTTTTAGGTGAGCCATTAAGTTGCTTGAATGAGATGTTTCAAATTTCTTCTTGAAGGCACTTAGTTTTATGAACTTTCCTCTTAGCACTGCTTTCATTGTGTCCCATAAGTTTGGGTATGCTGTGCCTTCATTTTCATTGTATTCTAGGAGGACTTTAATTTCCTTTTTTATTTCATCCCAGACCCAGCTGTCATTGAGTAGTGAGTTGTTCAGTTTCCATTTGTATGTAGCCTTTTTGTTATTTCTATTGTTGGTGAGGTCCAGCTTTAGTCCATGGTGATCAGGTAGGATACAAAGGATTATTTCAATCTTCTTGTATCTGTTGAGGCTTGCTTTGTGACCAACCATATGGTGTATTTGGGAGAAGGTTACATGAGGTGCTGAGAAGAAGGTAAATTCTTTTATGTTTGGGTGAAAGATTCTGTAGATGTCTGTTAGGTTCATTTGATTTATGACCTCTGTTATTGTTTTTTGTTTAATTTTTGTTTTGTTGACCTGTCCTTTGTTGAGAATGGAGTGTTGAGGTGTCCCACCTCAACTTTTTTGAGAGTGGGGGGTCTATGTGTGGTTTAAGTTTTATTAATGTTTCTTTTACAAATGTGGTTGCCCTTGTATTTGGGGCACAGTTGTTCAGAATTGAGATGTCGTCTTCGTGGAATTTTCTTTAGATGAGTATGAATTGACCTTCCCCATCTCTTTTGATTAATTTTGGTTTAGGTATATATTATTAGATATTAGAATGGCTACTCCTGCTTGCTTCTTGGGTCCATTTGCTTGGAAACCCATCTTACAGCTCTTTATTCTCAGGTAATGTGTATCTTTGTGACTTACGTGTGTTTCTTGTATGCAACAGATTGTTGGGTCTTGTTTATGTATCCATTCTGTTAGTCTTTGTCTTTTTCTTGGAGAGTTGAGTTCATTGATGTTGAGAGACATTAATGACCAGTGGCTGTTAGATCCTTTGATTTTGATGATGTCTGTGGTAGTGTGTTTGTGTGCTTGGCTATTTTGTTTTGCTGTAGTGAGGTTAATTATTTCCCGTGTTTCCTCGAAAGTAGTTAGTTTTCTTGGGTTGTATTTTTCCTTCTAGTATCTTCTGTAATGCTGGATTTGTAGGTATCCAAATTCAATGATGTGTAGGTATTGTTGAAATTTGTTTTTGTCATTGAATATCTTGTTTTCTCTGTCTATGATGACTGAGAGTTTTGCTGGGTATAATCCTGGGCTGTCGTCTGTATTCTCTTAGCGTCTGCATGATATCCATCCAGCCCCTTCTGGCTTTCATATATCTGTTGAGAAGTCAGCTGTGATTCTGATGGGTTTGCCATTATATGTTACTTGGCCTTTTTTCCTTGCAGCTTTTAGCATTTTTTTTCTTCGTTCTCTATACTTACCATTTTGATTATTCTGTGATGGCAGGATTTTCTTTTCTGGTCTAATTTATTGGGTGTTCTGCAGGCCTCTTGTATGCTTATAGGCCTCTCCTTTAAGTTGGAGAAATTTTCTTCTATAATTTTGTTGAAAATATTTTCTGAGCCTTGGAGAAGGTAATCTTCTTTTTCCTTTATTCCTATTATTCTTAGGTTTTGTCTTTTAATGTCTTGGAGTTTTTGGATTGTTTGTGTCAGGGTTTTTTAGATTTAAGATTTTCTTTGACAGATACATCGATTTCTTCTATTGTATCTTCCACACCTGAGATTGTTTCTTCCATCTCTTGTAGTCTGTTGGTTATGCTTACCTCTGCAGTTCCTGTTTTCTTTCCTAAGTTCTCCCTCTCCATGACTTCCTCTGTTTGTGTTTTCTTTAATTTTTCCAATTGTATCTTCATATCTTGAACCATTTGGTTGATTTCCTTCACCTTGTCTAACTGTATTTTTCTGTTTTTCCTTCAATTCCTTCACCTGTTTTAACATTCCTCTGTTTCTTTTATTTTTCAGTGATTTAATCATTCCTCTCTGAAAGCCACAAACTGTTTGGCTGCGTCTTCCTGTATTTTTTTATGGATGGCCATAATCTGTTTGATTTTCACTTCCTTTAATTCTTTACATATTTTATTTGTTTCCTCTATTATCCTCTTCATCAGCATAGATGTAAGGTCATCTTCTTCAATTTCAATTTTGCTGGGGTGTCCAGGGCTGCTTGCCTCTGGATAGCTGGGTTCTGGAGATGCCATATTGCTCTGTCTTTTGTTAGTTTGCTTTTACGATGACCTCTGCCCATCTGGCTGTCTCAGGTGTTGTCTATTAATTTCTGGTGACTGCTGGAGTCCTGGGGTAGGGAGAATCCCCTTGGTAGGGTTCTGAAGGAGATCTCTTCAGCTTTTTGAGTATGGTCAACTGAATGGTGGTGCTTCTCAGGAATTTTCACAGTTTATCTCAGGTATATGGACCTGTGTGGTAACTGTTGTGTTCCGGAAGGCTTTCCTCTCATCAGGAGAAGTCCTGGAGAGGGCTTCCCTGCTGCTGGGTTTCTTGCTCTGAATTTAGTGAGCTGCTGCTGCTGCTCTTAAGCTATATTTGCTGGGTGCAGCCCTTGTGAAGAACCATGGAGTCCCATGTTTTTTTTTTTCAGTTTAGGTAGAGACAACTGGTTGCACCTTGGAGGAGTATCTGTGGGTTGCTCCAATGACTCTTAGGCTTTTGTAGGTCTGAGGTTGGAACTGTGTGCCCCAGTACTCTAGCCGTAATCAATGGCAAGTAAGCACAGGACTTGTGTGCAGTAGAAGGCCAGAGTCTAGAGCCTACTGGAATTCAGAAACTTTTCTGGAGCTGGGTGTCCTGAGGGTTGGACATGATGTTTCCCCCAAGTCTGTGGTGTTTTGGGGTCTGCAGTTCTGTCTGGGATGGTGAATAGAGCACTCAGGCACAGGCATGTGTCTCTGCCTTCCTGGCAACTGGGCTCCTGGGTGCCTGTAGGAACCTGAGAACTTTTTTTTTGTGGGGGGGTGTTGGCTGAGTGTTCTGGGGTCAGACCTGCTGTTCCCTTCACTATGGGCTTCCACCCAACAGAGAAACTCAGTATCTGGTGCCCTGGGGCCCCCAGTTCTGTCTGGGATGATGAGTCAGGCATGCAGGCAGGTCTCTGGGCTGGTGGTTAGGCACCCCCCAGACATGGGTCCTATTCCAGGGATTGTCTAGATGACCTAAGGTCAGTCCCGATAGCTTCATGCACTGTGGGGTTTTCTCTTGACTGGAAATCCCATTCTCTGGTGTTGTGAGGCCCACAGTTCAGACTGGGACAGTGATCAGAGCATGCCAGTGGCATGTGGCTCTGGGTTAGCAACTGAGTGTTTGGCGAGAATCTTGGCAGAAACTCTTCCATGGTTTAGTTGGGCGACCTGAAGCACATGGAATCCCACACCGTGGGGTTTCCTCTCACCTGGGAAACACAGTTGCTGGCGTTTTGGGCCCAGAGGTCTGTCTGCTGGTCACTGTGCAGACCCTGCTGTGCTGCTGGTCAGAAAGAGTGTCCTCCCGGCACTGCCATCTTGGATCCTCTTCCATTGTTATAGTTTCACTTTTAACAGTATCTTGCTTGCACTGAGTTAGTTTTTGGTGTTGGCGGCTTTACCATGTACATTTCTCCCTAATGCCTAAGAAAAATGCATGAATGTACATTAAATTTGTCTTATCTACATTGTTGCAAGAGCCTGCTCTTGTTCTTACACCTGGTGGTATTGCCTGTACTCACTCTCCTGCCAACAAAGTATCCAAAAGAAATATCAGAAAATTTTAGTCTTATCACATCTGTGGCTGAAATCATGAAGCTCAAAGTTAAAGCTGTTCAGTAGCCCACGTAACTAGATCACTCCTCTATTTTTAATATTTCAAATATTTTGCTTTCTTATGTTGAGTCTAGGCACAAAGTCCCTATTTAGTTTCTTAAAACAATGTAATTTAATGATTTATGCATTTTTTGATACAGAATTTCTCTAAGTTTGCTGAGGTTGGTTTCGAATTCATGCTGTGTCCCAGGCAAACCTTGAGACTGGAGATAGTCCTGTTTAAACAGCCCAAGCTGTAACTTTAAGCATGCCAAGTATGCAGCTCATGGACTTGCCACAGGCTGTTCTCCTTGGTTCTGACATTTGTCCCCCAAATGTTTCCTTGCTCGTTCCTTTAATCCTTTAACTCATTGCTGTCATATCACCTTGTAAGTAAAGTTTTCCACGATTGGCTAGTGGAGAACTTAAATGTCTGCATTCCTGTTCCTTTCTCCAATCTTTCTTTAACTACTCTGGACCCACCCTTTGCCCTAGGTTTTGCATCCTTTTCTTGTATGAGGAAACTGGGTAATTTATTTCTCTGTTATTTTTTTCTTTCTTTCTCATCCAGCTACATAGGTGTTTGGGGATTGTGTTTATATTTTTATACAATGATATAGTCAATAATCTATTGTTTAAGAAATATTTATTGAATAAATTAATAGAACATATAACATTTTTTGGCAAAATATAAATCAACATTTACGTGAAAACATTTATACAATATTCCTAGAATCTTGATATATAATATTCAGTATGAATTTCTACCATATTTAAAGCATTGAGTATCAAAGGTCAGAGCTAAGAAATACCTTAAACCTGTAGGTCAGTGAAATAAATCACCTATATGACTTCAAAAGAAGTAATTTTTCATATTTCTTCACATTAACTGCCAGGTAGATATGATGGAGCTAATTTGCAAGGTTTTCCCAGAAGATACTTAGTGCTCAATGTAGAACCATGTGCATATTGGGTAAACACTCCACCACTAGTCTATACTCAAGGAAAGAAAGGTAAGGTATATTATGAGAGCAAAGGGCATGTAGACATGCTCATAAACAAAAGAATTTATAGAATAATATTTCCAGTCCTTTGTGGGAGGGAAAAGCTTGACAATGAATTCTAGCTAATAAAGAGATAATTCAAAATAAATAACCAAGAATTATGAAGCTATTTTTAAAAAGGACTAATAATGTCTGAATCCATTTTAATGTAGAGTCAAGACAGAACAACAGAGGGAGCAGACACTATTAATCAGAAAGATCATGTATGGAAATGTATGGAAAGAAGAAATTGTCATATTTCTCAGCATGTTTTAAGGTTGACTAGTATAGAAATATATAATAAAACTCATAGTATTTTCATTCTTCTCTTATTTATTTTTGCACTCCACCTTCTTAAACTTAGAGTTTTAAGACATATTAAACAACCACTTTTTTTCTCAATTAAAAAAAAATTGAATTCACTTTATATCCTTGTTGTAGCTCCATCCATCCTTCCCTCCCAGTCCTTCCTCCATCCCTCCTTCCTTTTTCCTCATAAAAGAGGAGCTTCCTCTCCCATCCAGCCCAGCTCATCAAGTTGCATCAGGACTGAGCAGGACCCTCTTTCCTTGTGAACTGGCAAGCAGTCACAGTGAGGGAAAGCAATAAAAAAGCTGACAAGTGAGTCCCTGTCCAATGCAGTCCCCACTTCCCTTACTAGAGAACCCATATGAGGCCTAAGCTGCCCATCTACTACATCTGTGTAGGGGTCCTGGTCCAGTTGGTGCATGGTCCTGGTTGATGCTGCAGTCTCAGCAAGCCCCTCTAGGCCCTGGTTACTTGACTCTGTTGGTCTCTGGTGGAGCTCCTGTCACCTCCTTTTCTCTTTTCCTCCCACTTTTCCACAAGACCTCCTACGTATTGCCCCATGTTTGGCTTTGAGTCTAGGTATCTGTTTTGTCTCATTGCTGGGGAGAGATTTTCAGATGACCACTCAGCCAGGCTCCTGACTACAGGCTCAGCACAGTATCATTCACAGGTCAGGGGTCGGCACTCTCCAGTTTTTGGTTGGACCAGGCATTCTCTCAGTCTCTGCTCTATCTTTATCCCTGCACATCTTGGAGATAAGATACATTTTGTATTGAATTTTTTTGGTGGGTAAACAGCCACATTTTTGAAAAGCAACAACTTACTTTTGCTTCATCTTTCCTCTTTATCACCAGAGTAAGCTTAAATATAATAAGTTTTAATACAACACAGAATCTGCTTCATATTATATATGAAAGTTGAGGTTATACATGAAATATGAAGTAAAAAATCATCTTCCTTAAGCAAGAAGTAACATAATCAGTCAATCTCTATAGCAATTAAGCAATCATCTGGCTATTATTTTTACTTTTAACGGCTTGTAAATAGATAACAAGGTCTGACATTGTTTCTGAGTAATATGACAATTATATTTGACTTGGCATATTTTTATTTTTGTATATTTCTGTGCTATTTCTTTGATTTATAATGAGCATAAGTAGCATTGAAAATCTTGAAGAAAAAAAGATAAAATTCACTTTATCTGCCTCTCTTCAACCTAAAAGAACCTTTTAAGAATTTTATGTCTTGCAAATGGTGGGAAGTGGAAAGATCATCCTGAGTGAGGTATCCCAGAAACAGAAAGACACACGTGGTATATACTCACTTATAAGTGGATAGACATACAATAATCATATTAAAATCTGTACATCTAAAGAAGCTAATCAAGAAGGAGGACCCTAAGTAAGATGATCAATCTTTATTCAGAAAGGCAAACAGGATGGACATCAGAGAAGAGAGAAAACAGGAGCCTAAAACAGAGGGACTCTGAAAGATGCCATCCTGCAGGGTATCAAAGCAGAGGCTGAGACTCATAGCCAAACTTTGGGCAGAATGTAGGGAACCTTATAAAAGAAGCGGGAGATAGAAAGACCTGGAGGGGACAGGAGTTCCACTAGGAGAGAAAAAAAAACAAAAAACAAAAACCATCTGGGCACAGGGGTCTTTTCTGAGACTGATACTTCAACCAATGAACATTCATGCAGATTACCTAGAACCCCTGCACAGAGGTAGCCCATGGCAGCTCAGTGTCCAAGTGGGGTCCCTAGTAATGGGAACAGGGACTGTCTCTGACATGAACTCAGGGACTGGCTCTTTGATCACCTCCCCATGAGGGGGGAACAGCTCTACCAGGCCACAGAGGAAGGCAATGCAGCCAGTCCTGATGAGATCTGATAGACTAGGATCAGATGGAAGGGGAGGAAGGACTGGGGGAAGGTTATTCGTGGAGAAGAGGAAGGAAGGTAGGATTGGGAGGGGAGGTGGCTACAATTGGGATACAAAGTGAATAAACTGTAATTAATAAAAAATTAATAAATAAAAAAGAATTTTTCTCCTTTGTATTAATAGTAATGAATATGAGAAAATAAAGATAATTATTTGTCATACTTATATTATTCTGTACTAAAGGAAAAACTCATTATCTTGTCATGATTTTTATCATTTCATGGTTTCATCACAGGGCTAACAACTTACAAAGTTTGCAGATGTTTCTGGTACTGGTCCACACATGTTTAAACTTATGTTCTGCGTCTTGGATACCATCTAGGTATTTCCTTGTATTCAGCTTCATGCATCATTTCTCCCAACTAAATTACCATGTTCTGTGGCTATTTTATCCTATAATTATAGTCTAATCTTTGTAAATAAATAATACCTAATGTTTACATTTCAGTGGCTACATACATGCTTATATTTGGGCAAATAAGATACAAATGATTTTTTCTCCCATGTTACCTTTTAATTTTTCTGAAGCTAATAATTGCTTATTTTAAGTGTTGGCTTAGGTTTCCGAATAAACCTATATTCCAGAGTGTTTGGATAGGTCAATCAATCAACGATGAACAATTCTTCAATGCATCTTCATAACTTTAAGCCAGCCTGGTCTACAGAGTGAGTTCCAGGACAGCCAAGGCTACACAGAGAAACTCTGTCTCAAAAAGCAAACAACAAACAACAAAAGCTTAAAGGCCTGAACATAATTTCCATCAATTATAACTTTTAACTCATTTTTTTACTTTAAACTGGAAGCCTACGTTTCTCTTTCTTTTAACTCATTTTTAATTGTGTAAGTTTTAAATTATTTTGCTCATTTTGCTGCGTGTTGTGTTTGTGGGCATGTGTGTCTACGGACTGACTATGGGAGACAGAGGCATTTTGGGAACCTGTTCTCTCCTGCCATATGGAAGGTGATGAGCTCAGGTCTTCGGGTGCAGTGTCAAGTGGCCTTACGCCACTGACTCTCAACCTGTAGGCTGCAACACACCGAGGGTGTTGAATGGCCTTCTCACAGGTCACTATTAGATACTGCGCATATCTGATATTTACATTATGACCTATAACGGTGGCACATTACAGTTAGGAGGCAGCAATGAAATAGTTTTATGGTGGGAGTAACAACAAGAAAGCAGCTGTATTTATGGGTTACAGCATCGGGAAGCTTGAGAACCACCGTTTTTGTCTTACACATTAAGCCTACTCACTGAATTCAAAGGTGTAGTGCAGGCTTGCCTTGAACTATGAACTTGTACCTGCTTTTGTCTCCTCAGCTGTTCTATTGGCCTTGTCGTATTTGTTCCTTGAAAAGTCCTTTCAGTGTTCTGCACTATATTACTTACTGGTTTCAGATAAAAACTTCTAAAGTAAGGTCAGTGATTAATCCTACTCCTAATCCATTGGAGCCACATCATCCACAGTGCTATGGAAAACAACATGTTATCTCATTTTAGCTCATATGTGGAGCTGGTAGCCCAACCTTGTCTTCTGTATTTTGTAAGTTTTAATTAGCTAATCTATTTGGTGTTTTCCCCCTTTTTTGTTTCTGATTCTTTTGAGTTCCTGCTGATATGTTGTGCCTTTATTTATTTTTTTAAAACTTATTACAATTTATTCACTTTGTATCCCAGCTGTAGCCCCATCCCACCTCCACTCCCCATCCCGCCCTCCCTCCCTCATCTCCTTCATACCCCTCTCCAAGTCCACTGATAGGGGAGGTCCTCCTCCGCTTCTGACCCTAGCTTAACAGGTCTGATCAGGACTGGCTGCATTGTCTTTTTCTGTAGCCTGGTAAGGCTGCTCCCCCCTCAGGGAGAGGTGATCAGAGCCAGCCACTGAGTTCATGTCAGAGACAGCCCGTTTCCCCTTACTAGGGAACTCAGTTGGATACTGTGTTGCCATGGGCTACATCTGTACAGGGGTTCTAGGTTATCTCCATGGGTGGCCTTTGGTTAGAGTATCAGTCTCAGAAAAGACCCCGTTGCCCAGATATTTTGGTTCTTTTGCTCTCCTTGTGGAGCTCCTGTCCCCTCCAGGTCTTTCAACACTCCATTCTTTCATAAGATTCCCTGTAATCTGCCCAAAGTGTTGCTATGAGTTTCAGCCTCTGCTTTGATACTATGCTGGGTAGAGTCCTTTAGAGGCCTTCTGTGGTAGGCTCCTGTCCTGTTTCCTGTTTTTTCTTTTTTTTTCTTTTTCTTTTTTCTCTTCCAATGTCTAGCCCCTTTTATTATGAGGATTGAGCTTCTTACACAGGGTCCTCCTTCTTGCTTAGCTTCTTTAGGTGAACAGATTTTAGTATGAGCATCCTATAATATATGTCTAATATCTGCTAATTAGTTAGTATATATGATGTGTGTCTTTTCTGCTTCTGGGATACCTCACTCAGGATGATCCTACCATTTGCCTGCAAATTTCATGATTTTCTTGTTTTTAATTGTTATATTCCATTGTGTAAGTGTACCACAATTTCTGTATCCATTCCTCAGTTGAGGGACATGTGGGTTGTTTTCAGATTCTGGCTGTTATGAATAAAGCTGCTGAGAACATGGTTGAGCAAATGTCCTTGCTCTATACTTGAGCATATTTTTGGATATATGCCTAGGAGTGGTGTAGCTGGCTCTTGAGGAAGCTCTATTCCTAATTGTCTGAGAAAGTGCCACATTGATTTCCAAAGTGGTTGTACAAGTTTCCATTCCCACCAGTGATGGAGGAGGGTTTCTCTTTCTTCACATCATCTCCAGCATGTGTTGTCACTTGACTTTTTTGATCTTAGCCATTCTGATGGGTGTAAGGTGAAATCTGAGGGCTGTTTTGATTTGAATTTCCCTCATGACTAATGACTTTGAGCATTTCTTTAAGTGTTTCTCTGCCATTTGATATTCCTCTACAGAGAATTTTGTTTAGTTCTGTTTCCCATTTTTAATTGGACTTCTTGGTTTGTTGCTGTTCAACTTCTTGAGTTCTTTATATATTCTGGATATTAGCCCTCTGTCAGATATAGGGTTGGTGAAGATCCTTTCCCAGTCTATAGGCTGTCATTTTGTTCTGATGACAGTGACCTTTGCTGAAGGTGTTTATCAGCTACAGGACTTGTCTGGTTGAATTTTTGGGGGTCACTTATTATACTATCATAGCATCTGCAAATAGTGATACTTTGACTTCTTCCTTTCTGATTTGTATCCCCTTCATCTCCTTTAGTTGTTTTATTGCTCTAGCTAGGACTTCAAGTACTGTGTTGAAGAGGTATGGGAAGAGTGGGAGGCCTTGTCTTGTGCCTGATATCAGTTGGACTGATTTAAGTTTCTCTGTGTTTAGTTTGATGTTGGCTATCAACTTGCTGTGTATTGTCTTTGCTATGTTTAGGTTTGTGCCTTTTATCCCTGATCTCTCCAGTACTTTAAACATGAACGACTGTTAAATTTTATCGAATGCTTTTTTCAGCATCTAAGGAGATTATTATGTTTTTTTTTCTTAGTTTTTTCATATGGTAGATTACATTGATGGATTTCCATATATTGAACCACCCCTGAAAACCTGGGATGAAGCCTACTTGGTCATAATGGATGATCTTTGATGTATTCCTGGATTTGGGTTGTGAGTATTTTGTTGAGTATTTTTGCATCAATGTTCATAAGGGAGATTGGCCTGAAATACTCTTTCTTTTTTGGGTCTTTGGAGAGTTTAGGTATCAAGGTGACTGTGGATTTATAGAATGAGTTTGGTAATGTTCCTTCTGTTTCTATTTTGTGGAATAATTTGAAAAGTATTAATGTTAGCTCTTCTTTGAAGGTTTGGTAGAATTCTGAGCTGAAACCTTCTGGCCCTGGGCTTTGTTTGGATGGGAGACTTTTGATGACAGCTTCTATTTCCTTAGGGGATATAGGACTATTTAATTTATTTACTTTGGTAAATTAAATAAATTATTCAGCTTTGGTAAGTGAAATCGATCAAGAGAATTGTCCATTTCATTTAGATTTTCAAATTTTGTGGCATATAGACTTTTGAAGTAAGACTTAATGATTTGTTTGGGTTTCCTCAGTGTCTGTTGTTATGCCTCCCTTTTCTTTTTTTTTTTTTCTTTTTTTATTTTTTTTTCAATGCAGTTTATTCAGGAACCTTGAACAATCATCTGACCCTGGGGAAAGCCAGCCCACAGCTTCTGGGTAGCCAACCCCAGCGTGCCTCGTGGGCAATGCAGATAGGTCCACATACATGGAAGCAAGCCAGATCCTCAGCCTTAGCCAAATGTGGAGTTGTTTGTGACAGAGAGCACTCACCATCGGGAAGGTGGAAGGCGGAAACCAGCTCCATCTTTAAGGCGCGGCATTCCGCAGCTCTCTACAGTTCCCCCTTTTTGTTTTAGATGCATCAGGAAAGAGTAGAGGTCTGATCTCTGATATTAGAAATAAATTGGGACTTTGTACCAATGTTCATTTAGGTGTCATCCACCCAAAGAGCATCAGCCCCGTCTGATACCTTTTTCTCAGAGGCTGGACCTGGGGCATCAACCCGCATGCAATCAGACATGCTCTTCTCTGGGTCCAAAGTGGCTGACCCTGAGTGCAGTGCTTAGCCTCTATGCCTCCCTTTTCATTTCTGATTTTGTTGATTTGGATAGTGTCTCTCTGCCTTTTAGTTAGTTTGGCTAAGGGTTTGTCTATCTTTTTTATTTTCTCAAAGAACCAGATCTTGGTTTCAATGATTCTTTGAATTGTTTTATTGGTTTCTAGTTTATTGATTTCAGTCCAGAGTTTAATTATTTCCAGCCATCTACTCCTCTTGAGTGTGTCTGCTGTGATTTTTTTTTTCTCCTAGTTCTTTCAGGTGATCCTTTTAGTTGCTTGTATGGGATTTTTCGAATTTCTTTTTGAATGCACTTAATACTATGAACTTTCCTCTTAGCACTGCTTTCATTGTGTCCCATAAATTTGGATAAGTTGTACCTTCATTTTCATTGAATTTTAGGATGTCTCTAATTTCTTTTTTCGTTTCTTTCCTGACCAAGCTATCATTGAGTATAGAGTTGTTTAGTTTCCATGTGTATGTAGGCTTTTTGTTATTTCTGTTGTGGTTGAGGTGTAATTTTAGGCCCTGTTGGTCTGATAGGATACAAGGGATTATTTAGATCTTCTTGTATCTGTTGAGGCTTTGTGCCTTGTATCTGTTTTGTGCCTATCTATATGATAAATTTTTGACAAGGTTCCATGAGGTGCTGAAAAGAAGGTATACTCTTTTGAATTTGGATGAAAAGTTCTGTAGACATCTATTAGGTCCATTTGATTTAGGACCTCAGTAAGTCTCATTATTTCCCTACTTAGCTTCTGTCTAGATGATCTGTCCCTTGGTGAGAGTGGAGTGTTGAAGTCTCCCACTATTAAAGTGTTGGGATTGATGTGTTGTTTAAGTATTATTAATGTTTCTTTTACAAATGTGGGTGCCCTTATATTTAAGGCGTAGATGTTCAGAATTGTGATGCCATTTTGGTGGAATTTTCTTTCCTTAGATAAGTATGAATTGACCTTCCCTATCTCTTTTGATTAATTTTGGTTTAGTGTATATTATTAGATATTAGAATGGCTACTCCTGCTTGCTTCTTGGGTCCATTTGCTTTGAAAACTGTCTTCCAGCCCTTTACTCTCAGGTAATGTCTATCTTTGTGACTTAGGTGTGTTTCTTGTATGCAACAAATTTTTGGGTCTTGTTTATGCATCCATTCTGTGTTTTTTTTTTTCTTGGAGAGTTGAGTTCATTGATGTTGAGAGAGAATAATGACCAGTGGCTGTTAGATCCTTTTGTTTTGATGTTTGTTGTGGACTGTGCTTGGATATTTTTAGTTTTGCTAAATTTTATTTATTTCCCTTGTTTTCCTTGAAAGTAGTCGGTTTTCTTGGGTTGTATTTTTCTTCTAGTATCTTCTGTAATGCTGGATTTGTGGATAGGTATTGTTTAAATTTGTTTTTGTCATTAAGTATCTTTATTTTCTCCATCTATGATGATTGAGAATTTTGCTGGGTATAATAGCCTGGGCTACCATCTGTGTTCTTTTAGGGTCTGTATGATATCTGTCCAGCCCCTTCTGACTTTCATATTTCTGTTGAGAAGTCAGGTGTGATTCTGATGGGTTTGCCAGTATATGTTACTTGGCCTTTTTTCCTTGCAGCTTTTAGTATTTTTTTCTTTGTTCTGTGTACTTACTGTTTTGATTATTATGTGACAGAAAGATTTTCTTTTCTGGTCTAATTTATTAGGCACACTGTAGGCTTCTTGTATGCTTATAGGCCTCTCCTTTAAGTTGGGGAAATTTTCTTTTATGATTTTGTTGAAAATATTTTCTGGGCCTTGGAGATGGGAATCTCCTTTTTCCTCTATTGCTATTATTCTTAGATTTTGTCCTTTCATGTTGTATTGAATTTCTTGATGGTTTGTATCAGGAATTTTTTTTTATTTATTATTTTCTTTGATGGATACATTGATTTCTTCCATTGTATCTTCCACACCTGAGATTCTTTGTTGCATCTCTTGTAGTTTGTTGGTTATTTTTACCTCTGTAGTTCCTGTTTTCTTCCCTAAATTCTTCCTCTCCATGATTTCCTCCGTTTGTGTTTTCTTTAATTTTTTCAATTCTATCTCCAGATCTTGAACTGTTTTGTTGATTTCCTTCCCCTGTATGAATGTATGTTCCTGCTTTTCCTTCAATTCCTTTACCTGTTTGTTTGAACATTCCTCTGTTTCTTTTATTTCTTTCAGTGATTTGATTATTTTGTCTCTGAAGGCCACAAACTCTTTAGCTGCATCTTTATTTCTGTACAGAAGGCCATAATCTGTTTGACTTTATTTTCCTCTATTTCTTTACACATTTTATTTGTTTCCTCCATTATCCACTTCATAAACATAGATATTAGGTCATCTTCTTGGATTTCACTTATGTTAGGTTGTCCAGGGCTACTTGTTCCTGGATAACTGGGTTCCAGAGATGCCATCTTACTTTGGCTTTTGTTTGTGCTTTTATATTGGCCTCTACCCACCTGGCTGTCTCAGGTGTTGGCTGTTAGTTTCTGGTACCTCCTGGAATCCTGGGGTGGGGAGAATCCTCTCGGCAGGAAGATGGTTGTTCCTGAAGAAGGCCTCCTCAGCTTTTTGGGTATGGTCACCAAAGGCAGACGCTTCTCAGGAATTGCCACAGCTCGCCTCAAGTATATGGACCTGTGTCATTACTGTGGTCTTTGGTAGTGAGGGGGCTCTCCTTTTACCAGGAAGTCCTGGAGACAGCTGCCCTGTCACTGGGTTTCTTGATGTGAATTTAATGGGCTGTTGCTGCTGCTCGTACACTGTGTTTGCTGGGCTCAGCCCTCTTGAAGAACATTCCCCTCCAGTTTAGCTAGGAAGACAGGTTGCGCCTTGGAGCAGCATCTGGGATCCCATGGATCCGGGGCTTCTGTAGGTCTGAGGTTTGAGCTCTTTGCTCCATTACCCAAGTGGTAATCAGTGACAGGTGAACACAGCTCTCATGCATGCAGCAGGAGACTAAATCTGGGAGCCTGTGGGAACCCAGGGACTTTTCTGGGGATTTGCTGGGTGTTCTGAGGTTGGACTTGATGTTTCTCACCATGGGGTTTCCTACTGACAGGGAGACCCAGTCTCTGGTGTTCTGGGTCCATAGTTCAGTCTGGAGGGTGGCCAGAGCATGCCAGAGTGTGGCTCTGGGCTGACAACCAAGCAATTGTTGGGACCTGGGAACTCTTCTAAGGTTGAGCTGGGTGACCAGAGAATGGACTCATTTCTTCCCACACCGTAGGGTTTCCTCTCACTTGGGAAACAAAATTGCTGGTGTTTTAGGGCCCAGAGTTCGGTCTGTTGGTTGCTGTGCAGTCACTGCTGTCCTGCTCATCAGACAGGGTCCGCTCAGTGCTACCATCTTTGATCCTCCTCAACTACCATGCCCTTTTTAATTAATTTTCATTTATTACAATTTATTCACTTTGTATCCCAGCTGTAGACCCTCCTTCGTCCCCTCCCAGTCCTACCCTTCCTCCCTTTTCTCCCCCATTCCCCTCTTCAAGTCCACTGATAGGGTTGGTCCTCCTCCCCTTCCATTTGACCCTAACCTACCAGGTCACAGCAGGACTGACTGCATTTTCTTCCTCTGTGACCTGATAAGGCTGCCCCCCATTCAAGGGGAGGTGATCAAAGAGCCAGCCACTGAGTTTGTTTCAGAGATAGCCCCCGTTACCATTACTAGGGAACCCACTTGGACACTGAGATACCATGGGCTACGTCAGTGCAGGGATTCTAGGTTATCTCCATGAATGGTTCTTGGTTGGAGTATCAGTCTCAGAAGAGACCCCTGTGCCCAGATTTTTTGGCTCTTTCGCTCTCCTTGTGGAACTCCCGTCTCCTCCAGGTCTTTCTATTTCCCTGTTTTTTCATTAGATTCCCTGCACTCTGCCCAAAGTTTGGTTATGAGTCTCAGCACTGCTTTAATACCCTTCTGGGTTGGGCTTCTGAAAGACATTTTATTTTTATTTTTATTTTTATTTTTTGGATTTGAAGGTTTATCAAATGGTTCATGATTCTTCCTTACATACTGAAAACAAGGCTCAAAATCTCATAAGAGATTCTGAATGTGTTATTCAGTTTTTTTATTATTATTAAAAACTGCAATTACCTTAAAAATACATGGAAGCCTTAAATTTGTAGATATTTTCCCCTCAGGATTTTTTTCTCAGACATTATTACTTTAGTCCAAGTTATATATTAACTTGCCAGGTGATAGAAGGGCAGAAGGAAACAGCACTAAAACAGCCACTGTTTGGGATATCTACTTTTCTACAGTTCTTTCTGATGTGAATTTTTGTCCTGGGCTTCCACTCTGTACCTGAAATTTCTGGTCCAGAGTACCTCATCTGCAGGTTTTCAGGTAACATTTGCCCATTTTCCATCAGGCTAGAATCTACTCTGTTCCCTACCCTTGAACCATGTCTTTATTCTTCCCATAATCTCAGTCTTTCTGTTTACATTCATTCTTCCTGAAGCCATTACAGTCTCAGTCTTTCTAGGTTTGGTCTTATTTCTCATAAACATTTTCTTTCTTTCTTTTTTCTTCCTCTTCTTCCTCCTCCTTCTCCTCCTCCCCGTTTCCCCTTCTTCATTTTTACTCCAGATCATTCGGCTCCTTTCACTCAGCTGACTCTTCTCTGTTTTCTCACGATCTTTTCATATTCAAACATCTTTTGACGGTTCAGTTCAGTTTCCACATTTTACTTTTATTTCTTACGTGTTTAGTGGGTTTTTTTCTCTGTCTCATTAGTAATGTTTCACAGAGCACCTATATGCATTAATTTATTAGAAATAGATTACCTACTTTTCACTAAACTTGAGAAGTTTTGTAGTTAATAACCCATTACAAGGAAAAACTTACTGTGTCAAGAAAAAGGCATCCTAAGAATTTGAAAAGAAAAAAAAAAGAGTTAAACTTGAAAATGACTTGACTGAAAAAGGCTATGACAATGGACCACACTGCTGGTGTCTAGGCTGTTGGTGATCACCCTGAAAAAGAAAACATCATCATTTTTACAGATTTAATTGAACAAAAGACTGGAGAATGTTTTGTGGTCAAGTTAAAACACTGTGTCCATGAGCACTGAGATTTTTTAATCCAGTTCTTTTATTACTCTACTAGTGTTGCTTTATTGCTACAAATCTAATCATGACATTCTTTTGTTTTAATTTATGTGCACATTTTGTTCTCTTCAGGGTGCGATGGGAGCAACACAAGCAACTTGTATATTGTTATTCCCCTTTCACTAGCCTCATCTCTAGCTACTTGGATAAATTCACTACACACACACACACACACACACACACACACAGACACACACACACACAGACACACACACAGACACACAGACACACACACACAGACACACACACACAGACACACAGACACACACAGACACACAGACACACACACACACAGACACACACAGACACACAGACACACACACACACAGACACACACACACAGACACACACACACAGACACACACACAGACACACACACAGACACACACACACAGACACACACACAGACACACACACAGACACACACAGACACACACACACACAGACACACACACAGACACACACACAGACACACACACACAGACACACACACACAGACACACACACACAGACACACACACACACACACAGACACACACACACAGACACACACACACAGACACACACACACAGACACACACAGACACACACACACAGACACACACACACACAGACACACACACACATAGACACACACACACATAGACACACACAGACACAAACACACACACACAGACACACACACACACATACACACACACACACACACACACACACATTAGGGTCATATAATTTCTTGAGTCTCTCCCTCCTCTAGGCTTCCCAGTGCACACTTTTCTACTGGTATTCTCAGAGGCTCAGTAAAGTTCCTCCTCTTCTGGAAGGCTTCCCTGGCCAGTCTGCCCTTCTCCTTCCTGCCCAACCCCACTGCTCAATGCCCTATCACACACTAATGAAAGTGTTGTCTTATTCTTTTCTGTCCCATCATTTAGTCCAGAAACCAATTAAAGTGTAGGAATTATTATTTTTCATCATAGAATTTATATTACTTTTTCCTGTTATCTAGTAGACATTTGTCACATATATCTGAATACCCAACTAATAAATAACACCTAACCATGTAGCTTTCTCCAGTTTTTCATAAAATATTATCTTTAATCTTTATTATGTGTAGGTGTGGAGGGGGTATTTGTACTTGTGTGTAAGTGATCTTGGGCATCAGATCGTTCTGGAGTTAGAAATTGTTGTAAACTGACCAGTATTAGTGCTATGAACAGAACTTCATAACAGCATGGGATCTTAATTGCTGACCCATCTCTTCAGTTTCACTTTTCTAGCCTTGCTACATGCATAAAGCTTGCAAGGTCTTCAGAGTTGAAGAGTTTGTGTGACACAGAGAAACTCCATATCAGGTGTCAGCTGTCTCAGATAGACTTTGGAGAACAACTAAGTAGCAGAAAATTGCGGGCTGAGGTTACCAGTGAGAACCTGAAAAGAAAATATTCTGCATTGTTGGCTGAAAGCAGAGCCATCTGCCCAGGTCGCCAGCTGATGTTTTACTGTGGGAATCTGAGGCTCTCTCAGCTTCTGTGCTGAATGAGGGGCCACAGTGCCCATGTCTACACAATTGCTCCTGGCTCCTCTGCTCCCTTCACGTTCACCCCAGCAGGAACAGCAGGGTCTGGCTGCTCCCACCACACTCACCCCAGCAGGAACAGCAGAGCCTGGCTCTCTGATGCCAGGTCTTGGGTTTTCACATTCTCCGTTTTGACTGAACAGCAATGTGTATTTGTCATGTTTGATTCCGGCATCTTTTATAAAGAAATGAAATATTTCAGATGTAGCAGACACTTTGTTCAGTTCATGGCTCTCCCAGATCAAACCTCCCTCTTCACACCCAGGGGTCTATTCAGCACAATTGTAATGCATTTACGGATCCACAAGGTAGGAGGGGACAGGACGAAGGAAGGTTCTGTCTGGTAGCACAAGACAGAGGGAAATAGGTGACTGTCACTAAACCGTCACTAGTTAAGACAGAGTAGATTTATGAGTGTGAATTTGTACCTTAGGCCTGTCATATTTTTTCACCTTTATGTTAGTTAATTGCAGAATAACATAAATTAACTTTGGAACACAAGCAAAAATGGGAACTTTATTTATGAATTTCTTGGATTTCTTTACCTCAAGCCAAACAACTAAATTGCTACTTAGCATAAATTATTTATGGGCTCTGGCTCAATACCATCCAGCACCAGCCCCTAGAGGTACGGGAGATATAAAAGATTTAAAGCGTCTCTGCGACCATGTTCGGGCCGCCACGGAGCCGTGTTTCTTTCCAGAAGGGTCCACTTTATTTTGTTGTAAATAAATAGAGGTGGATTTCCAGGGAGAGGAGTTAGCTTCCAGCGCGGTGGCGGTGGTGTTTTGCATATGTTAATTACACAACCCTTTTATGACAGATAGACACGGTGTTTGCTCAGCTCGTTCTCAAAAGGCCCATAGACCAAAATGTATCCTTTCATTTCCTGGAAGACAGTTGTTTCTCTCCCTTGATCTCACGTCAAAATCTAAATTTGCCAAGGCATGCCACTGCAACTCATGAATAAAATCCATTCTTGTCATAAGGTATTGGCAGAACCAAATTCACATCTATACTGCTTAATATCCGATACCTCTGTACCACCTCTCTGACACCTGTGACAAACCCGTTGTCACCTCTCAGGATGCCTTCCCGTGGCTCTAACCTCCGCATGTCACCCTGCTCCAGAGGGCCTGTATGTACGCTGTGTCTCAGACCTGTTTGTAAGACAAGGTCACCCCCTCTTCTTTGAATCAGATATATTTCAGTTATTTTACACATCGTTTGAAATTAAAAAAAAAAAACTTACTGTAAAAACTAAAAAAGTTTTAGATTTTGTTCAATTTTGGAAACTGGAAATTACAAGAGTCAGATTTTCTCCATATGGTAGTTACTTTGGTATTGGCTCGGCAGCCCTTGCCTTTCTCTATTCTCTAGTTTGCCTTGTCCCTACTGCTCATTCACCTCAAGTAACTGCTATATATTATGTGTTAATAAATCCAAAATAAAGTATCATGCAAGTTTCACAATCTTTTTTTTTCGGGTCACAAGCATAATAACACAGATGAAGTGGATTGGCTTGTCTGTGTTTTGGATAGCATCGTGTGTGTAACCATGTTCCACAAACAGGACCTATCTCCATATCATCCATTTATCATAAACCTTTGGTATAAACGTTGAAACACCAGTTTGCTTTTTGCTTTCTGTATTTGTCCATGTCCTCCAATATCATCCTAACAAAAACACATAAGCTAGTTCCACCTTCATGGCTCTGAAATAGAGGCTGTGGAAAGATACAAACTCTGTAAACCAATGTTCATAAGTGCCTCATTAACAGAAGTCAGGCCAAGCATCTGTTGGTCATTCCCAGCAAAAGTCAGCCTTAGCGTGTTGTGCTTTATCTGAAAACAAAGAAAACAGTCACCTCTTTTGAAACTTTGTATAAATGACTTCAGGTGAATACTTTTATTTATTCATTATTTACCATCCTTCTGTCTGTCTATCATCTATCTATCTATCTATCTATCTATCTATCTATCTATCTATCTATCTATCTATCATCTATTTGTTTACATAGATTTTTAAATTATTCTCTTATATAATACATCTTGACTGCAGTATCCCCTCATTCCACACCCCCCAGAATCCCTTCCACCATCTCCTCTCCCCCAGATCCACCATTTCCCTCCAGTAAGAGCAGGTCTCCAGGGGTTATCAATCTAGTGGGGAATAACAATAAGACCAGATAGGAGCCTCACATCACCCTGGATGAGGCAGCCAGCAGGAGAGTCCCAAGGGCAGACAAAAGAGCAGGAAGCACAGATTTTAGTATGTTTATCCTATCTTATAGGTCTAGTACCCACTTATAAGTGAGTACATACCCTGTGTTTCTTTCTTCTTCTGGGATACCTCGCTCATGATGATCTTTTCTAGATCCCACCATTTGCCTGCAATTTTCATGATTTCCTTTTTTTTAATTGCTGAGTAGTATCCCATTCTGTAAATCTATCACAATTTCTGTATTCATTCCTCCGTTGAGGGACTTCTGGGTTGTTTCCAGGTTCTGGCTATTACGAATAAAACTGCTACAAACATGGTTGAGCAAATGTCCTTGTTGTGTACTTGAACATCTTTTGGATATATGCCTAAGATTGTTATAGCTGGATCTTGAGGAAGTGCTATTCCTAATTGAGAAAGCGCCAGATTGATTTCCAAAGTGTTTGTGCAAGTTTACATTCCCACCAGCAATGGAGGAAGGTTCCCCTTTCTCCACATCCTCTCCAGCATGTATTCCTACTAGAGTTTTCATTCTGATGGGTGTAAGGTGAAATCTCAGGGTTGTTTTGATTTGCATTTCCCTGATGACTAAAGATGTTGAGCATTTCTTTGTTTCTCTGCCATTCTATATTCCTCTGCAGAGAATTCTAAAATCTGTACACATAAAGAAGTTAAGCAAAAAGGAGGACCCTGGGTAAGATGATCAGTCCTCACTCAGAAAGACAAACGGGATGAACATTAGAAGAAGGAAAAAACAGGAAATAGGACAGGAGCCTTCCACAGAAAGACTTTACTCAGCAGGGTATAAAAGCAGATGCTGAGACTCATAACCAAACTTTGGGCAAAGTGCACAGAATCTTGAGAGGAGGGAAGATAGAAAGACCTGGAAATTACAAGAGCTCCACAAGGAGAGCAACAGACCTAAAAATTCTGGGCACCGGTGTCTTTTCTGAGACTGATCACTCCAACCAATGACCATTCATGGAGATAACTTAGAACCCCTGCACAGATGTAGCCAATGGCAGCTCAGTATCCAAGTGGGTTCCCTAGTAATGGGAACAGGAGCTGTCTCTGACATGAACTTAGTGGCTGGTTATTTGGACTCCCCCCAGCCCCCCAATGTGGGAGCATCCTTGCCAGACCACAGAGGAGGACAATGCAACCAGTCCTAATGAGACTTGATAAGCTAGAGTTAGATGGAAGGGCAGGAGGACCTCCCCTATCAGTGGACTTGGAAAGGGGCATGGAAGGAGAAGAGAGAGGGAGGGTGGGGATGGGAGGGATTAAGGAAGGGGCTATAGCTGGGATACAAAATGAATAAACTGTAATTAATAAAAAAATTAATTAAAACAAGAGAAGGAAGCACATCAGCAGAGCCATAAGCTGTATGTTTGTTACTCCTCCCAGCACCTCCACATAAGGTCTGAGACTGGGGTCTCCCTTGTCCCTAACTGTGCCCTTCCTAAGTGCAAGGTGAGTTCCCATAGAGAAGGGCTCCATGCCCGTGTAGACTGAGCAATAGAGGCCTGGACTGGACAGATACCTCCCTCTCTGAAGCTTGGAACAGAATCACAGCCAGCACAGGTATATATTTTAAAGGCATTTGTTGGTCTTCAGTATTGGGTTCAGTATGGCACAAATCCTCTTCTCAATTACCATTTTCCTCTCTATTTTCTTATAGAAATGAAGTATTTGTCTAATTATTTATAAATTTTATGATGAAAAATCTTGTGTCCCAAAATACCTTAATTTTGTTACAAATTTATCCTATGGTGTGTTATTCACCAAGGAAAACAGAAAAAAAAATGTTCTGCAGGTTCTGGGCATGGTGGCATACACCTTTCACCTCAGCACTCAGGAGGCTGAAGCAGGGGGATCTTGAGTTTGAAGACAGCTTGGGCTACCTAATGAAATCCTGATTGAAAAACCAAGAAGCTACCGAATAACAGAAATGACATGAACCTGCAAAGGGGGAGCTGGCATGGCTGGAGCTGAGCTCATTCTTCCAATTGTGAGTCATATTCTCCATGAGGGCTAGGAAGTCTGTTTTCTCACCTCCACCTAAAAGAGAGAGAGAGAGAGAGAGAGAGAGAGAGAGAGAGAGAGAGAGAGAGAGAGAGAGAGATTACATGAAGGATCTAAGGTTGCCCAGATTGTCAATGTTTATAATTGTGTGAAATTAGGCAGATAAGCAGAAGGTGTTATGATGTGTCACATTCCTTTAAATCTCTTTGTAGATGTGTCCTCACCCATTTCACCTACTAACAGCTAACAGTAAGTAGCGGAGAAACCAGGACAGTGGGGAGAGATGAATTAGAAGAATTCCCAAATCTCATTTTTTTCCTTTTGTTTCTTCTTTGACCATAGGTACTAGCAAACAGCAACCAACCTCCCTAAATGACCAAAATCCACCCATACCTCCTCTTGGGGCCTTTGCATTTATGTACTTCCTGAAAACTTCCCAGAATTTCAAACATCATATATTGCAGAAACTATCTGCTGCTGGCAAAACTATGCTCTTGCTAGAGCATGAGGCAAATCATAGTCAGCTGCTGGAGACAGTCCAAAGCAGCCCCGTATCTCCATGCTTGGGATTAAAACAAAAACACATTCATATAATATTTCTGTGTTTTTAAAAGAAACCAAAATTCCAGAATATTCAAGAATGTCACTGCAGGTCCTTTAATATTTACTGTTCCTCATAGTAAACTAAATATCAAAAGGTAAGAAAGTGTGCTGTATTAGAGACATAGACCTAGACAAAATCTTAAACAAATGTTGCTGATATATTCTGAAATTTGTCATCTTTTCATTTCATCCTAACATGAGCACATAACCTATTCCCACCTTCATAGCGCTATGAGATACTATTGAAATGGTTGTTATTAAAAGATGTAAGGCATATTCACATTTTTCCAGTTCAGTGTTCCTAAGTATCATTTATCTTTTCTTTCTTTCTTTCTTTCTTTCTTTCTTTCTTTCTTTCTTTCTTTCTTTCTTTCTTTCTTTCTTTCCTTTCTCTTTCCTTCCTTCCTTCCTTCCTTCCTTCCTTCCTTCCTTCCTTCCTTCCTTCCTTCCTTATTTCTTTCTTTTCTTGAGACAAGGTTTTCTGGCTGGTCTGTAGACCAGGTAGGCCTCGAACTCATAGAAATCTACCTGCTTCTTCTTCCTGAGTACTATGATTTAAAAAAAAATAATGCACCACTGAACCTTGAATCAGTAACTCAAAACCTCTCTTTTTATTTTATTATTTTCTCTTTAATTTCTGTAATTTAAAAATGGATGGTGAAGGATGCTTGGAAACAACATTAACCATTCTGTCTAGTGACTACTGAGAAAAGGATCAGTTTGTGTGGTCACTGAGCAGCTGCTCTCTCTAAATCTGGTATGCCTGACAGTTATTTGTTAAACTTTCTACATTCCCTGCCCTTGTTCTGTACAATGATATCCACTTGACTAGTGCTAATTCCTCAGGAAAAGAGAGAGGATACTAGTTAGCAAAGATTATACCACCCAGATTTTTTGTTTAAGTATCAGAAAATATTTAATTATGATGTGCATGTAAGAATTTTTGCATGTGTACACATGTAAGCATTTACGTACACAGATTCTGGTCTTATGGCTGATTGAAAAATCACCTTTTATTTTTCTATTGGGTGTGGTCCTATATACACTGTAAAAAAATCTGCTGTGTGGTAGGGAGAGCTGGTGAGTGGAGACGAAGGGAAAGGAGTGGGAGCAGAATAGGGAAAGACAACAGAATGAACGATCTCCCTAGAAATAGTTAAAAATTCCGAAGGACTGAATCTTTAGGCCTACAGTGTAGAATGCCCATGATTGCAATCAGTTTGCATTACAACCCCATCCTCTCTTAGCCTGGAATAATACTGAGGTTGTTTTAATTGGCCCAAACTCAGTTTTTATGAGACACAATGGGCACACACATGAAAAACAGATGTGGTTAAGGGAAGTTTTTTAAAAATGCATGCTTTACTGCTTAAAAAAAAGCAATTTGAAAAGTCCTCTTCCCTTCTCTCCTCTCAACTGGGCTCAAAATGTGTGAACTTTGCATTTAAACTTTGAATGTGACTAACATGCAGTACAGGAATCTCTCCTGGGTAATTTGAGGAAATATATGTATTAAAATGAAGTTATGAAAAATTGAAAATTGCTTTTGAACATCCATGGTAGTAAAGCCCATATACTGCAATTTTCTTACTATTTTAATATTAAATTTTGGGATAACAGTTAAGAAGCCGTGCCTTGTAGCCTTTGTGGAACAGTAAATCATTTTTTTCTACATATCCTTATTTTGAGTATGGATGTCAGTTCCTTTCATAATTTGTATTTTAACGTCTTGTTATTTAGGGAGCAAAACATCTGGAATGCTTCTTAAAACTTACCAGCATTTAAAAATACTGACTGTGGTAAGAATTCTCTGTTTAGTTCTGTGCCCTATTTTTTAATTGGATTACTTGGTTTGTTTCTTTTTAAATTCTTTTTTTTTATTAATTACAGTTTATTCACTTTGTATCCCCCCTGTACCTCCCTCCGTCCTTCCCTCCCAATCCCACCTTCTCTCTTCCCCACTTGTGTTCCTCTCCCAGTCCACTAAAAAGGGAGGTCCTCCTTCCCTTCCCTCTGATCCTAGTCTATCAGGTCTCATCAGGAGCCGCTGCATTCTTTTCTTCTGTGGCCTGGTAAGGCTGCACCCCGTTTAGGGTAAGTGATCAAAGAGCAAGCCTACCAGTTCATGTCAGAGACAGTTCCTGTCCCCATTACTATGGAGGCCACTTGGATATTGAACTGCCATAGGCTACCTCTGTGCAGGGGTTCCAGGCCATCTCCATGAGTGGTCCTTGGCTGGAGTATCAGTTTCCGAAAAGACCCCTGTGCCCAGACTTTTAGTATCTGTCCTTCTGGAGCTTCTGTCCTCTCCAGGTCTTACTATCTCCCACTTCTTTCATAAGATTCCCTGTACTCTGCCCAAAGTTTGTCTGTGAGTCTCAACAGCTGCCTCGATACCCTGCAGGATAGAGCCTTTCAGAGGCCCTCTGTGGTAGGCTCCTGTCCTGTTCCCTGTTTTCTCCCTCCTCCGTTGTCCATTCTCTTTGCCTTTCTGAATGGGTATTGAATCCTCCTTCCTGATTAGCTTCTTTAGGTATACAGATTTTTAGTATGTTTATGAGTGAGTGTATACCCTGTGTGTCTTTCTGCTTCTGAGATACCTCACTCAGGATGATCTCTTCCAGTTCTCATCATTTACCTGCATATTTCATGATTTCCTTATTTTTTATCACTGAGTAATACTTCTTGAGTTCTTTATGTACTCTGGATATTAGCCCTTTGCCAGATGTAGGGTAGATGAAGATCCTTTCCCAAAATGTAGGCTATTATTTTGTTCTGATGACAGTGTCCTTTGCTTTACAGAATCTTTTCAGTTTCATGAGGTCCTGTGTATTGATTGCTGCTCTTAGAGCCTGTGCTGTTGGTGTTTTGTTGAGGAAGTTGTCTCTTGTGCCAATGAGTTCTAGGCTCTTCCCCACTTTTTGATCTAACTGATTTTGTGAGTCTGACTTTATGTTGAGGTCTTTGATTCACTTAGACTTTAATTTTGTGCTGGGTGATAAGTATGGGTCTATTTTCATTTTTCTGCATGTAGACATCCAGTTAGACCAGTACCATTTTATTGAAGTTGCTGTCTTTTTTCTATTGTATGGTTTTGACTTCTTTGTTAAAAATTAAGTTACCAGAGGTGTGTGGGTTTATTTCTGCAAATATCGAATGGCAGAGAAACACTTAAAGAAATTCTCAATGTCCTTAGTCATCAGGTAAATGAAAATCAAAACGATGTTGAGATTTTTACCTAACACCCATCAGCATGGCTAAGACCTAAAACTCAGTGACAACAAATGCTGGAGAGGATGTGGAGAAAGGGGAACCCTCTTCCATTGCTGGTGGGAATGTAAACTTGTACAGCCACTTTGTAAAACAATCTGGCGCTTCCTCAGACAATTAGGAATAGTGCTTCCTCAAGATCCAGCTATACCACTCCTAGGCATATATCCAAAAGATGTCCTACCATTCAACAAGGACATTTGGTCAACCATGTTGGTAGCAGCTCTCATTCTAATAGCCAGAACATGGAAACAGCCTAGATGTCCCTCAACAGAGAAATGGATACAGAAAGTGTGATAATTTACACAATGGAATAGTACTCAGCAATTAAAAACTAGGAAATTAGGAAATCTTCAGGCAAATGGTGGAAACTAGAAATGATCGTCTGAGTCAGGTAACCCAGAAGCAGAAAGACAAAAATGATATATACTCACGTATAAGTGTTAGCTGTATAATATAGGATAAACATGTTAAAATCTATAGCCTTAAAGAAGGTAAACAACAAGGGGGACCCTAGGGAAGATGCTTAATCCTCATTCAGAAGGGAAAACAGGATAGACATTGGAAGTAGGAGAAGACAGAGAACAGGACAGGAGCCTACCATAGAGGACCTCTGAAAGACTATCCACCAGGGTATCTAAGAAGATAATGAGACTTACAGCCAAACTTTGGGCAGAGTGCAGAGAACCTTATGGAAGAAGAGGGAGATAGAAAGATCTGGAGAGGTCAAAAACTCCACGAGGAGAACAGAGCCAAAACACCTGAGCCCTCTAATTAAGAACCATGCATGGGGAGGACCGAGACCCCTGTTCAAAGCCCATTGGCTGCTCAGTTTCCAAGTAGGTTCCCTAGTAAGGGATACAGGGACTTTCTCTGACATGAACTCAGTGTCAGGCTCTCTATTCACACCCCCAGGGGGGTGCAGTATTCCCAGGTCACAGAGGAATATAATGCAACCAGCCTTGATGAGACCTGATAAGCCAGGGTCAGATAGAAGGGGAAGAGGTTCTCCCCTATCAGGGGCCTAGGGGAAAGGGATAGGGGGAGAAGAGGGTGGGTGGATGGGACTGTGAGGAGACAAGGGAGGGGATACAAAGTGTATAAATTGTAATAAATAAATATATAAATAAAATAAAAATGAAAATCAATACTGTGATTTCAATATCCAGTGATATCAAGCACCCAAATGGTTATAAAATTGAACATTTGGAGATAAAAAGGGGATAGGAGATCCACAAGGAGAGCAACAGAAACAAAAAACCTGGGCAAAGGAGTCTTTTCTGTGACTGATACTCCAACCAAGGACCATGCATGGAGATAACCTAGAACCCCTGCACAGATGTAGCCCATGGCATTTCAGTGTCCAAGTGGGTTCCCTAGTAAGGGGAACAGGGCAGGGGCTGTTTCTGACATGAACTCAGTGCCTGGGTCTTTGATCACCTCCCCTTGAGGAGGTTGAAGCCTTACCAGGCCACAGAGGAAGACAATGCAGACAGTCCTGATGATATAATAGGCTAGGGTCAGGTGGAAGGGGAAGAGGACCTCCCCTATCAGTGGACTCAGGGAAGAGATGAAAGAGGGAGGGTGGGATTGGGAAGGGATGAGGGAGGGGGATACAAAGTGAAAAAAACTAATTAATAATAAATTTTAAAAATTGAATATTTGGTTGGTGGTGGATATGAAACATATTTCTTGTAACTATTTCCACATATCTCCTGATATGTATCTATCCATTTTTCATTATGATCAAAGTTGCTTTTGCGTATTACCTTGATATCATTGGTAGTAGTTTTTAAAAGAGACATGTCCTCCGTCTCCAGACTCACTTCTTTAGTTGTAGAGAGAGACATTCTTGGAACTTCTATAGAGGGTAAATGTGGCTAGTGGGTGACATAATGCCTCAGTAGATAAAGGCCCTTGCTGCATCGTCCAAGGATCCACCCCTCACCCTTGAGGCCTGCATGGTGGTGTCGTGTGCCGTCATTCCTAGAGAGACGCTGCTCACCCCACGTACGGAGCCGATGGGTAGGGTACGATGTAGTGAACCAAAGAGTTTTACTGAGGTCACTGCACGGGTGAAGGGTGAAGGGTGAAGGGTGAAGGGTTACCCACAGGAGAGAAATGACTCCAAGACCCAAAGCTTACCCTGACATAGGGGACGGCTCACGGAAGCTGGAAACCTGGAGTTACTGTAGCATTGGTTAGAGAATGTTCTTTCCAAGTGGCTCTGTTGGTCTGAGCCTCTTCCGGAGAGCTCAGCTTGTCTCTCCCCTTCTTCCAAATAGTTTGACTGGCCTTTCATATTTAGAGGCAGCTTGGCTGAGCTGCCTCCTCCGGGTCACTGAGCTGCTCTGAGAGTATCTCCCAGCATTACTTACTGCTTGTACAACCCTGGAGACCAAGGAGCCTAGTAAATCTAATCAGTTTTAGTACCATCATGAAGCTTTTGAATTGTTTTCCTGAGCACTAAGAGCTTCTCTGAATGATGGAATGTTTAACCTTTCCACAGAGCATACTATTGTTTCTCCATGCCCTCATATCAACAACCCAATTTTAACAGCCTTCACCTTAATAAGTTTCCTTCCAAAATGGAAAGTTTTAATCCTTAAGAAAACTACTACAAATCAGGTGACAGGATAACATGGACTCATAAAGACTGTTCCCTGATTTTACACGCATATTTCAAGGCTTGTATATACAATATTATATATATACACATACCAACAAATAAAAAATAAACTTTTATTTTAAGATGGTTTTTTTCTTTTTATTTATGTTCTTCATACAATACATCCCAAATGCAGCCTCCCTCTGCTCCACCCAGTGCCCCATCCCATCCACTGTGCCTCCTTTTTTATTTAGAAAAGAACAGGCAGCAGGCAGAGAGGCTTAGAGAGGACCTAGATCCCCTGCTCAGATGAAGCCCATGGCAGCTCAGTCTCCATGGGGGAGGGGACAACAACCAGAATACAAAGAAAATAAACTGGAAATAATAATAATAATAATAATAATAATAATAATGAGTGAAACCGTAAAATAGAAAAGAACAGGCTTCTCAGTGATATCAACCAAACCAGCAAAACAAGATGTAACAAAAAAAAAAAACATACAGAAACTCTTAAGTGGAGTCTTGATGAGGTAAACCTGTAGGAGGAAAAGAATCCCAAGTGTTGGCAAAAGAGTCAGAGACACCGCACTCCTCATGTTCCAAGTCCCACAAAACTCCAAGCTAAACAACCATGTATACAGATCATCTAGCACAGACCCATGTACAGAGAACCTAGCACAGACCCCTGCAGGCTCTGCAATTGCTGCTTCAGTCCCTGAGAGACCTATGAGCCTTGCTTGGTTGATTCTTGTTCTATGGCTCCCATAACCCTTCCTCTCCCATAGGGTTCCCTGAGCTCCACTAATGTCTCAGTGTGGGTCTCTTCACCTGCTCCCATCAGCTGCCAGAGGAAGCCTCTCTGGTGATAATTGGGATAGATAAATATTGTTAGAAATCATTTCATTGATTTATTTTTCTTTTTGTAAGTTGTATTTGGTTCTGCCCTAGGTCCCTGAGCCATCCAGCTTCTAGTTCCTGGCCATCCAGAGAGTGTCAAGCATGGCTTCCTCTCTTGTGTCTTGGATCTCGTTAGACCTATAAGGGTTGGCCACTCCCACAAACCGTCACCCACCATTGTCCCAACACATTTTGTAGGCAGGACGGGTGTGGGTCAAAGGGCTTTTTGGCTGGATAGTGTCTGAGTTCCACCAGTGGGAACCTAGCCTGTTTACAGAAGATGGGCTGTTCAGACTCTCTATTCTCTTTTGCTAGGAGTACTCCTTAAATCAGCCTCATAGGATCCAGCAAGTTTCCACTGCCCTGGGTTTCCAGACTAGCATAGGGTTTTAAATTATGACCCCATGATTCGTTAAATTTTCTTCTCTGTTTTTATGTCCTTCATTTTGTTTCTGATTTTGCCAATTTGGATATTCTCTCAGTGTCTTTTATTTAGTTTGGATAACGGTTTGTCTATCCTGTTGGTTTTTTTTTTTTTTTTTTTTCAAAGAACCAACTCTTCGTTTTATCGATTCTTTGTGTTTTTCTATTTGTTTCTATTGTATGGATTTCAGCCCGAGTTTGGTTATTTCCCGCCATATATTTCTCTTAGATGTGCTTTTCTCTTTTCATTCTAGAGACTCCGGGTGTGCTGTCGTGTTGCTGTCACATGATCTCACTAATGCTTTTGTGTAGGCACTTAGTGCTATGAACTTTCTTTTGTCCCATATGTTTTAGAATTCATTTCCGTTAAATTCTAGGTCTCTTTGATTTCTTTTTTATCTCTGCCTTGACCCAGTAGCCATTCAGTAGAGAGTTTTTCAGTTTTCATGAGTTTGTAGGCATTAGGTTGTTTCTACTGTTTTTGAAATCCTGCTTTAATCCATGGTGGTCTGATAGGGGACAGGGATTATTTCAAATTTCTTTTATCTGTTGAGATTTGCTTTGTGACTGAGTATGTGCTCAGTTTTGGAGAAGGCTCCATGAGGTACTGAGAAGAAGATATATATCTTTTATGTTTGGGTAAAAAATTCTGTAGACGTCTGTTAGGTCCATTTGGCTTGTGATGTTTGTGAGCTCAAGTACTTCTCTCTTTAACTTTTTGTCTGGATGACTTGTTGGTTGGTGAAAGTGGTATATTGACATCTTCCAATATCAATATGTGAGGACTGATGTGTGGTTTAAGCTATAGTAATGTTTCTTTTAAGAGAATGATCCTTGCTTTTGGGGTATAGATAATAAGAATTGAAATGTCACCCTGGTTGATTTTTCCTTTGATGATTATGAAGTGTCTTTCCCTATCTCTTGATTGATTTTTGTTTGAAGCCTGTTTTAATAGATATGAAACAACTATACCAGCTTGCTTCTTAGGTCCATTTGCTGGAAAAATATTTTTCCAATACTTTTCTCAGAGATAATGTCAGTCTTTGATGTTGAGGTGTGTTTCCTGTATCCAGCAGAAGGATGGATCCTGTTCTGACATCCATTCTATTAGTTTATATCTTCTTATTGGAACTTGAGTCCATTAATATTGAGAGATATCAGTGACCAATGATTATTACTTCCTGTTATTTGTTTTGTTTGGTAGTGTGTGTGTTTCTCTTCATTTGATTTTGTTGATTTGAGATTATTCATTTCCTCGATTTTCATGGATGCAGGTCACCTCTTTCGTATGGACTATTCTTTACACTGAATTCTGTAGTGCTTGGCTTGTAGATAGATATTGTTTAAATTTGACTTCATCATTGAAATATTTTGTTTTCTCCAAATACGATGATTGAAATTTCTCTGGGCTGAAAGCTGTGGTTTCGTAAAGCCTCTCCATGTTCTTCGGATTTTACAATCTCCCTTGAGAAGTCAGGTGTAATTATAATAGGTCTTCCTTTATATGTTATTTGGTCTTTTCTCTTTGCAACTTTTGATGTTCTTTCTTTATTTTGTCTGTTTACTGTTTGGGTTACTTTGTTTTCTGGCCCAATCTGTTTGGTGTTCTGTATGCTTCTTGTATCATTATAGGCATCTTCTGTAGGTTAGGAATTTTTTCTCCTATGATTTTTGTTGAAAATATTTCTAGGTCTTTGAGCTGGGATTCTTCTTCTTTTTCTATTCCTATTATTCTTAAATTTTGTCTTTTCAATAGTGTCCCACATTTCCTGGATGTGTTGTGTCAGGAATTTTTTATATGTAATATTTTCTTTGTCTGATATATCTATTGCATTTCAATGAGTAAGATTCTTTTTTCAGTCTCTTGTATTATGTTGGTAATGTCTGAGTCTGTATTTCCTGTTGCTGTGGGCTGGGATGTGGTGATGATGAGGAGAGAAAGGTTGAGGATCATGTTGGGGATGGGAGTCTACAAGTCAGAAGCCTACTCTTCTGGCAGATATGGCCTATGTTTTGACAGGAAGAGGTCTCTGTTGGATTTAGGGGCTGGGACACCATGATGAAAGTGGGAGGAAAAACCAAGGATTGGGTGTGTTGGAGGCTAGAAAGTGGGAAATGTCCACAGACAAGTACCTCCCAAAAGCCTACTTGGTCTTCTGGGAGGCATGGCCTGTGTTTGGGCTGGAGGTGTCTGACTGATGGTACCAAGAAAGTAGGGAAGTTCCAGGAGTAGGTTAAATTTTAGTTTTAAAAAGTGGGTTAGAGAGGGTCCTGTGAGCTCACAGGAAACTACTTTCTCTTCATCTTTTTTGCAGTCTTTATGTCTCTTCCAGAGTCATTCAATAAGAAATCAAAATAGGAACAAAATGAAAAGAAAAGAAAAATGTGTGTCAATTGCATTTTAACCCCACCTTATATACTTGCCATTTTCAGGTTTTCCCCAAACTATGCTTGTATACAAGATCTCTAAGATATACTGGCCAAGTTAAAATTGAGTATGAACATTCACAATTATGTGATCCTCTTTTTTCCTGAAGCAATATGGAAACAATGGTAAGACATTAGAAGCAATTGGGAATGTGTTCAAGATCTCAGTCTCACTTGAGGAGATGAGAATGAACAGGGTTCAATCCAGTGATTTTTCCATGTGAAAAAAATTAAAAGGTTTTTGAAGGAAAGGGGAACCAAGAAAATGGCAAGGCAATGTAGGAGGGAAGGCACTGGAGTTAGGAACAGAATAAAGATCTCACTTTTTCTCTGTCTCTTATTGATGTCATAATTGGAGGTTACATACTTCAGATTTGGTGCTATGCTTTCTGACCCTTGCGACAAGCTTCTCTTCTAAGAGAGACCACTGTAATACCCAGAATATGATGATTGGCTCAATGTGTGTCCATTTCCAGTAGAATACTATTGGGATCCCAACTAACTGAAGCCACAGTTGATTTTTTTTCAGAGGCACAGTTTTTCCATAGCCTCAGATTAGCCCAATTCATTCTTGAAACTTTGGACCAGGTGGCTTCTTCCCATATCATAGCCCTTACATCCTTGGCTGGGACAAAATGGATCTTCTTAAATTTTTTTTTCTTGTAGCAGAGGAACAATTCAACACTTGCAGAAAAGGGTGGTATGTTCTTCATTTTCTAAGATTGCATCCATGCTGTTCTACTCTCATACATGCACAAACCAACCCACCTCTGTACAGTCTCTCGCCTTTCCTCGGTCCAGTTTCTAAATTCTCTAGTTGGCACACTACAATGTTGGTGTGTCTTTGTTCACTGGTAACTTTGGGACCTGATTTCACCTCTGACTCTTTTGATGTGGCCTGGCTGATGGACAGGTTGGGAAGTCAGACTCTGTTTCTTCTTTTAATTGATTCTAGTTTCTCTGTTTCCTTGAAAATTCAGCCATTCATGTCTCATTGTTTACTCTAACTACTCCACAACCAAATTTTTGAAATTCAGCATTCCAGTCACAATCTTTGCTTTCTGTTACGTTCAGTCTGGTCTGTAAATTAGCTCTTCCTCAAAGTCACTTTCAACTGTCGTAATCAAATTGTCTTCAGGGGGCTCAAGACTAGGCACAAAAGAATATGGAATTTCCTTCTTAATCCAAAAATATTAATGTTGGCAATGCCTCCTGAAGTCAGGGTACTCTGGGTTTTGTCGCTTGTGGTAAAAGGGAGAATAAAGCACTAGTTGTCCATGATTGAGTTCCTGATAGAGTCAGGACCCAGAATCTGGTTTACTTGGTTTTGAGGTTGTCGTTTTAAATTTTGGGGGCTTTGGTTTTGTGTTCGTGTGTGTGTGTGTGTGTGATGTACTGTAGAGTGAATTTATTTGTGCTGTTAGGATATATTAATCTAATTTCTTCAAGTTCACATCTGTGGTGTTCCTTTGCATATAAATGACAGAGGAAAGCACACAACTGGTGCATCCTTCTTCATTCCTCTGCTGTTAATACAGCAGCTGTTTATGAAGCACCACATCTGGAATTTTACAGAAGTTACCTCTGTGCTGATGCAGACCTCCTCTTCACTTGCCTGTTCTCTACTTCACTACTCACAATGGTAAGGACCTACCAAGTAGAATTGCTAACTTTGGAATTATTCTAACTAGAAGGTTTAATTAGCAAGGACTGTAGGGTCAAATAATGTGACATGGTAGAAACAGCTAGGTATATGTCCTTAAGATTTTATTTTATGTGCATTGGTGCTCTGCCGGTATGTATGTTTGTCTGAGGGTTGTTGTATCCTCTGTACAAGAGTTACAGACAACTGTGAATTGCCATGTGAGTGCTGGGAATTGATCCAGGGTCCTCTGGAAAGGCAAGCCATGCTCTTAAATTCTGAGCCATCTCTCCACCCCTTGAAAACAAATTTGAAGTACACATGGAGAAATAAAACAGATAGGCGGTTAGACCTTAACAGATAAACAAATAAGAAAATGGGCATATGATGAGTTTAAATGGATCAAAGTGTGCTTCTAATGGTAAAAATTGCAAATTCCAGTTAATGCAAAACAGGAGCACCATAACAACAAGAGGTGATGGTACCAATGAGAAAACATCTAGAGATGAAAACAAAAAATTGCATCCATGTGAAAGGAAGACTGGAAGACTTGGGAGATAGTTTAGTCTTTAAAGTACTAGTTGAATTTGTATCCCTAACACCTACATAAAAGTCGAACATGGAAGCATGTATCTATAACCCTGACAGTGTGGAGAGAGGGGTAGGGCAGAGACAGGTAATCAGAGGGTTTTGCTGTCTAGCATTCTATACAAAATGGTAAATTCCATCTTTAGTGAGAAATGCTGTTTCAAAATACGGTAGATAGAAATGGAACAAAACATGCGATGTCAATTTCTAAATTTCACATGTGCAAATAGATGAATACATGCATGTCCACACACATATTTAACAAAGAAAAAGCACAAAAAACACACTGAAGATACTTTCTGATGCACTCTAATATATTTAGTAAAAAGGACAAGAAGAGAGCCTATTCTTTGCAATGGGAGTATTAGCCCCTAAATCATAGAAAAATAAATCTGCTTTAACAGTTTGGATTTTTTTTAAAGATTTATTTATTACTTATGCAATGTGTGTTAGCATGTACACCTGCACGCCAGAAGAAGGAACCAGATTTCATGTTTAGATGGTTGTGAGCCACCATGTGGTTGCTGGGAATTGAACTCAGGACCTTTGGGAAGAGCAATCAGTGCTCTTATCCTCTGAGCCATTTCTCCAGCACCCAACAGTTTGGATTTTTATTTTCAGTTAGAAAACATGAGGTTAGTTGAAGAGGATAGAGTCAGTATGGCTTAGGAAGAAGAGAAGCACAGTCATAAAAACAGGAGGACAAGGCTCACTCTGAATCTCTAAAGAGTTATTGTCCAGGTTAGAAGGAATGAAATTTCAGAAAATAATTTTTTATTATATATGAAGTATTTAATTTCCTTTCACAGTGTCTCTTCCACTTTAAAATTTTTTAAATATTTTTATTTTTAAATAATTTTATACATTCACTTGTATCCCAGCTGTAGCCCTCTCCCTCTTTCCCTCCCAATCTTCCCCCCTTCTCTCCCTCCCTCCCTCCCTCATCTCCTCCCTGCCCCTTTCCGAGTCCACTGAGAGGGGGTGTCCTCCTCTCCTTCCATCTGGCCCTAGCTTATCAGGTATCTTCAGGATGGTTACAATGTCCTTATCTGTGGCCTAGCAAGGCTTCTTCTCTCTCGGGGTGTGGGGGTAGGAGGGGAAGCCCAATGAGCCAGACATTAAGTTAATGTCAGAAACAATTCCTGTCCCCCTTACTAGGGAACCCACTTGGATACTGAGCTACCATGGGCTATGTCTGAGCAGGGGTTGTAGGTTATATCCATGCACGGTCCTTGGTTGGATAAACAGTCTCAGAGAAGACCCCTGTGCCCAGATATATTTGGACCTTGTGGGGCTCCCTGTCCCCTCTAGGTCATACTAATTCCTCCTTCCTTCATATGATTCCCTATACTCTGTTGAAGGCTTGGTTATGGTCTCAGCATCTTCTTTGATACACTACTAGGTAGAGTCTTTCAGGTGCCTTTTGTGGTAGGCCACTGTCCTGTTACTTATTTTCTCCTACTTCATCCCCTTGATCTTTCTAGATGAGGATTGATCATCTTACCCCTGGTCCTCTTTCTTGTTTATCTTCTTTAGGTGTACATATTTAAGTATGTATATCCTATCTTATAGGTCTATATAAGTGAGTATATACCATGTGTGTCTTTCTGCTCCTGGGATATCTCACTCAGGATGATTTTTTTCTAGATCCCACCATTTGCCTGCAAAATTCATGATTTCCTTGTTTTTAATTGCTGAGTAGTATTCCATTCTGTAAAAGTACCACAATTTCTGTATCCATTCCTCCTTTGATGGACATCTGGGTTGTTTCCAGGTTCTGGCTATTACGAATAAAGCTGCTACAAACATGGTTGAGCAAATGTTCTTATTGTGTGAAACTGAAAAGCTTCTGTAAAGCAAAGGAACTGTCGTCAGAACAAAACGACAGTCTACAAATTGGGAAAGGATCTTCACCAACCCAACATCTGACAGAGGGATGATATCTGGAATATATAAAGAACTAAAGAAGTTAAAAGGCAATAATTCAAGCAACCCAATTAAAATTTGCTGTATGGAGCTAAACTGAGAATTCTCTGCAGAAGAATATAGACTGGCAGAGAAACACATAAGGAGATGTTCAACATCTCTAGCCATCAGAGAGATTGCAAATCAAAATGACCCTGAGATTTCACCTTACACCCATCAGAATGGCTAAGATCAAAAACTCAAGAGATAACACATGCTGGAGAGGCTGTGGAGAAAGGGGAACCCTCCTCCATTGCTGGTGGGAATGTAAACTTGCACAACCACTATGGTAATCAATCTGGTGCTTTCTCAGACAATTAGGAATAGTGCTACCTCAAGATCCACCTATACCACTCCTAGGCATATATACAAAAGAAATTTTGAATAAGGTGATTTGAGAGAAATTTGGGCATTGGAGGTTGCCAAAACATTCAGAATGCAGAAAGGCAATTATGAATGTTAAAGTCTTAGAGAGGCTATTAAAACGAGAGTACTAAAGACCTGTGGTAATCTTGGGACAAGTTATTTTTAAAATATTAAGCAAAAGGATTCTCAACGCCTAAGAAAAGAAGTAGCAACTACATGACCCAAGTTTGGTTCACTAAATGGAAGTCTCTACATGCTTGATTATGGCTTCAATCATATGTTTTGGTTTCACTGATCAACATTCAGCACACAGAGAATTCTGGGTCAGGCTTTATACCCATATTTTAATTGGACTGTTTTCTTTCTGTTCGAGAGTTTATGATATCCTGTGAAAATTAATCTCTGGGTGCACAGCTATAATTTGTTTCTTTACTCTGGTCAATAGCTATTTTCACTGTGAAGAAGCTTCAGAGTGTCATGTCATCCTATCTGTCGACTTTGGCTTTGGCTACCTGTGTTTGGGAATCATATCCCAAAGTTCTTTGCTAAGGCCATTGCTCTAAAGTGTCTCCTCTATCTCTAACTAGTCTTCACATAAATCTTACTCACATTCTGATTTCTGTGTAGTGACAGATGGAAAGATAGGCTTGTGCCTCTGCATGTATTTATCCCATTCGCCCACATCATTGAAGCAACTTCATCTGATTTAAGTTCTTGAGGTTTCTGGTAAAAAATCAGTTGGCTGAAGGTACATAGATTCATTTCTGGGTCCACTATTCTCTTTAACTATTTATGTGTGATTTTATAAAGGTATCTTGAAGGTTTTATTACTAAACTCTGTAGTATATTTTCAACTGTTTGTTTTTCCCACTTATGATTGCTTTAAACACTCAGAATATTTTGTGATTTCATAAAAAAATTATTTAGTGTTCTTTCCACTTCATGAAAAGCTGGCATTATGGTGAAAATTGAATTGAACATATAGACTGACTTGGCTAATATAAGTATTTTAGCAGTCTTAAGTGTTCCAATCTAATCCATGTACATGTAATTTTGTCATTTTCAATATTCTTTACCAGTGTTTTATGATTGTCACTGTAGAGATAAGAAATTTAAATAAAAAGTAGTCTACCAAGAGTGTAAGTGAGATCACAAACTGTTCAATTGACTACATTCAGAAAAAACAATCCTGATATATACTTCTTGAAGTACTGCCAGAGTCTATGCGTGTTGAAGGTGACAGACAGCTTTCTCATACAAGAAAAATTAGCTTATTTTTTTATCACAAAATTCAAGCAGCTATAGTTTTGAGCTGAAAGAACTATTGATTTTCTCTAGGGGACTAGAAGAAATGTCTGTTCACCTCGGATTGAAAACTAAGGACAGAGCAAAGTAATGATTCCACAAGAGTCTAATTTGGTAAATCAATGAGTTTATTGGGGTCACTTTTTTACAAAGGTATGGGTGAAAGATTCTTACAGGATCAAAGGCAGCCATAAGAAAGACCATCCCAGACTGGATGACACCTCACCAAAATTACAACCACGGATCACTCTGACTTTCTGGCGGCACGATGGGTTGGAAAGACTCCTCTCCTCAGCAGTCACTGTTTTCATAACTTTGGAAACGCAGGAGTCTTACACATCTGTAAATTTCAGGAACCTCCTGAGACTTGTGGGTTATTTACTTCCTGAGTCTTACTGACTTAATGGAATGATTCGATTTGGAGGAAATTACTATACAACAATGAATTCTCAAGAACTACTCAGTATTCGGTTACCAGAAATTTAGTGCTCATACAAGCAAGTTAATTTTCCTTTAGAGTTGCTAGAAAGGCAGAATCTCAGACTTCATTTAGAGTGACTTACGTTCTCTTTGAGTTTAGAAGCACTGCTCTGCTGATCTTATGCCTTTATGCTGTATGGGGGATACCAAAGGGCAGTTCTTAGCCAACACTCATAGAGCTGACCAAACAAAATCTTAAACTCACAAAGGTGACCCACTCCTTTCCAGTTTTCTTACATTTTTTCCTTTTCTTTGGGAAAGTCAGTAGTTTCCTATTCATAGTTACAAAGAGTAAGGAATGAATTCCTTGCTTCCAGGAGTTGGCAGGGTGAAAATGTAAGAGTTGACCTGGATGACAGAGTGTTTTTATTACAATTAAAAAAAAAATAAACTTGGCAGGAAGCAACTTGGAGGAGAAAGAATTTGCTTTGGCTTGTAGTTTGAGAGTGTACTATCACCACAGAGAAGGCATGATGGCAGGACAATGAGGCAGTTGGTCAAATTGTGTACACAGTCAAGAAGTAGAGAATGGAGAGAAAGTTGAATTTATTTATAAAATCACAAGGCGTGCTCTGAGTGGTCGAACCACTTCCTCCAGCAAACAGCCACTTTCTTTCTTTCTTTTTTTTACATACTTAGTTTTAATTAATTTTTACATTCTTCTTTTTTTAATTTTTATTATTAGTTTTATTTTATTAACTCTGTATCCCAGCTGTATCCCGTTCCTCATTCCCTCCCAATCCCACCCTCCCTCCCTCATCTCTTCTCTGCCCCTTTCCAAGTCCACTGATAGGGGAGGACCTCCTCCTCTTTCATCTGACCCTGTTTTATCAGGTATCTTCAGGACTGTCTGCAAAGTCCTCCTCTATGGCCTAGCAGGACTGCTCCTCCCTTAGGGGGTGGGAAGGTCAAAGAGCCTGCCATTGAGTTCATGTCAGAAATAGTCCTTGTTCCCCTTACTAGGGAAAACCAATTGGTTACTAAAGGTTTCATAACCTTTCAAACAGGACTGCCAGCTGGGGAGAACCAATGTTCAGGCATATGAGACTATGAGGACATTTCATATTCCAAGCATATCAACTGGGCTAAGGTTGTTTTATTCATCCAAATCATTGGGAACAATACAGAATCAAGATTACTTTTAAATTTATTATTTTTAAAATAAGTGAACTTAAGTTGTATAGGCCCTAAACATGACCGAGAGGTATTGCCCATGTAAAACTTAGGAGTTTTAGTTTGTATTTCCTGGTTGTCTCTAGAAAGATGCTGAGATGAACTGTGAGCCCTAGTTTCTCTCCATGTACTTCACTGGGAAGCACCGGAGCTTACAGCATGGGTCTTGTACCTATATAGTCTTTCCATTTGACTGTGATTTCTCATACTTTGCTCCTGGAGTTTTCAATGCTTAATCTAAAGCTTCATTTTATCACTGTAGACCCCCCCAATCTAAGGCAATTAGGACAGGGAGCAGGAACTAGAGGTTAAGAAAGAATAAGATTTGGTTATGAGTCTTTGTATCTGCTTTGAAAACACTGCTAGTTAGAGTCTTTCGGATGCGCTCAGTAGACTCCTGTCATACGTTCAATGCACATCCCATCTGCTTTCTAAACGAGGATTGATCATCTTACCCCATGTCCGCTCAATTGATTATCTTTTTTATAGATTTCATTATGTTTATCATATCATATAGGTCTATATAAGCAAGTATATACTGTGTTTTTCTTTCTCCTTCTGGGATATTTCACTCAGAATGATCTTTTCTAGATCCCACCATTTGCCTGCAAATATCATGATTTCCTCGTTTTTGATTGCTGAGTAGTATTCCATTGTATAAAAATACCACAATTTCTGTACCCATTCCACCGTTGATGGACATCTGGGTTGTTTCCAGGTTCTGGCTATTACAAATAAAGCTGCTACAAACATAGCTGAGCAAATGTCCTTGTTGTGTACTTGAGAAAATTTTGGGTATATACCTAGCAGTGGTATAGCTGGGTCTTGAGGAAGCACAATTCCTAACTGTCTGAGAAAGACTCATAACCAAACCTTTGGCAGAGTACAGGGAATCAAATGAAAGAAGGGGAGTTAGTCTGATGGGGAAAGGATAGGAGCTCCATAAGGACCAAATATATCTGGGCACAGAGTCTTTTCTGAGACTGACATTCAACCAAGGACCATGTATGGATATAACCTAGAACCTCGGCTCAGATGTAGCCTGTGGTAGCTCAGTAACCAATTGGTTTCCCATAGTAAGGGGAACAAGGACTATTTCTAACAGGAACTCAATGGCTGGCTCTTTGACCTCCCCACCCCCCAAGGGAGGAGCAGTCCTGCTAGGCCACAGAGAAGGACTTTTCAGCCAGTCCTGAAGATACCTGATAAAACAGGATCTGATGAACTGATCAGATGAATCAGTTCCTATCAGTGGACTTGGAAAGGGGCAGGGTGGAGTTGAGGGAGGGAGGGTGGGAGTAGGAGGGAATGAGGGAGCAGGATACAGCTGGGATACAGAGTTAATAAAATGTAACTGATAAGAAAAAAAATAAAATTAAAAAAAAGAAAGAATAAGAGAAGGAGTGAATGTAATCAAGGTATACTTTATACATATATGGAAATATCAGAAAACCCTTATTCTATAGAATCAGTGTATCCAACTACTAATAAGAATGCCAATTCTTCCTAAAGAGAAACCTTACAACTAAGTGACAATTTCCTTTTCAGATTGTTGTCCACCTCTTTTTGTTCGGATACACATTTTCTCTTTGGAATTTGTATGCTTCTAGATGTTAAAAGAAAAACTTTGGAGCCCAGCTAGGCCCTGACAGTCACACAGATGGAGTCTTCAAGTATCATACTAATCCTAGTGGAAATACATTTCTATTTTTTTATTATTTGAATTCTGACACAAGTAGCACAATCAAGATGCTTGAAATAAAATTCAGGAAAATTTGAAATTAGGCATGACATAAGGTTGACTGTCATGGTGAGAACTGGGTATAAAATGTTATGTGTCCAAGGTTTATATGGAAACCCACAGTTGAAATGAGGCTCTGGAGCCTCTTAGGGTATCCATGTTTCTCAGTAAATGGATAAGGTGGGTTTTAAATCCCTCTTAAACCCACTAGAGAAGTTTCTGAGTTTGAAGGCAACACTGATTAGAAATTTGTAGACTTGTAGCCCTCTTCAGCTCTGCTTCATCGGAATCAATCAAGTGACTCTTAAAATTACTTATGAAGACTAAGTATGTAAATATATCAAACTATAATTCTTGTTTATTATGATTTATTTTCCACTATAGTTCTAATAATTCATAATTATGTGAATAGAATTAGCTGACTATAACCACAGGCCAAATCAAGCTGGAATAGTCTATTTAAAATATTTAATACTCATTAATATTAATATGCTAGGCCCCATTTCAGAGTATAAGCTTGGAACCACTGGTTTTATTGAAAGCAACTTAAGGAGCACATCAGCTCCAAGGCGAAAGGGAGGGTAAACCTGAAAAAGGTGGGAATGCTTTCCTTTCTAAAACACCATTTCTTGTTTTTATCCACAGCTAGAGTGGCCTTTTACATCCATCAGTGCAATTCTTCAGCTGAGGCTCCCTAACTCAGGTAATTTTAATTTTTGAAAAGTTGTTATTGGAGCCAGTTATAATACTCAGTGAGTCCATTTAGTGTTCCATATATGCATATATATGAGTGTGAGACCATCTGCTGAGTCATGGGTAGCTTCAGGGCCTACCTGTATCCCCAATAATAAGTAATTTTCTGTATCCCAGCAGCAAATAGTATCTCAACTAGCAGTGTGACTTTATGAGTTCCTTCACCATCCAGGCTGGGAAATAGTTTGTTTGTTTTTTTTTTTTTTAAGCATAAAATTTTGTTAACTCTGAGAATTCCATACGAAATGTTTTGATCTTATTTACCCTCTCCAACTATTCCCAGATACAGCTCCTTTTTCCAGACAAATTTATTGCTAACCAAATATTCTTGGATGTGTGCTCTTTCACTGGATATTGTTTGAATTACCAAAGACTACACTCTTACAAGAATGTCTTTTTCTTTCCCAGCCCCTAACAATTGCTAAAATCTCAATGAAAAGATGGGATTTTTTTTTTTTTTGTCCAACTCCTCCCTTCTCCATGCTGAGATTTGGTCTATCTTGGATTTGCCTAGGTTTTGTAAATGCTGTGAAACCACTGCAAATTCATCTACAGAGCTGCCTAGCTGTGTCCAAAAGGTAGTTTTTCCTTATATCAATCCACTGCTTCGACTCTTACACTTTCTGTAGACCCTCTCCCACAGTGATCCCTGAGCATGGGGAACTGGATTGCAGTAAATACCATCTCATGAGAAACATTATGTAGCATTTGATAACCTCTTCTTCTGTGTGCCTTGGGCAGTCATGGGTCATTGGGTTAATTAGAGTCTACTACAACTAGATGCTTTTCTAATGAGGATTGAGAGATTCATTGGTTTGTAGGTACAGCAGTAAGTCATTAGGATTTGGTTTAATACTACGAGCATTTAGGAAGATAAAAACAGTAGGTTCCCGTCTAGTGCATATAACCTGTCTAGTGATAAGTTGTTCTTAGCCCAATAATGATACTATGTATGAATTTCTTCTTATGGAACAAGACAAACCCACGAAAGTAGTTCCATTACGTAAGTAGGCCCTCTTTCCATGTCAGTCATTATTTTGGTTGCCGGTTCATAGTTGTGCATGATTAATGATTACTTTTCTCCTCTGGTAGCATGCACAGTACCTTCCAGCACTATGAAAGCTAGCCAGTAGAAACTTCTATGACACCACCAGACTGATTTCTCCATGTTCTATGGTTCAAGCATGTGCTGTCTTTAGTAAATAGAGTCTTACCACCAAGTTCTGGAGGATATCCAAGCAATGGCAATAACCTGAAATGTTTAGAGGAGTCTATTAGACATTGCTTGATAACAACTCCAATAGAGTCAGATAGAAGGAGAGAAGGACCTCCCCTATCGGTGGACTCGGAAGGCCGAGGGGAGGAGATGAGGGAAGGAGCGGAGGACTGGGAGGGAAAGAGGGAGAGGGCTACATCTGGGATACAAGTGAATGTATAAAATTATTTAAAAATAAAAAAAAATATTAAAAAAAACCAAGTCCAGTAGACGTAACCTCTTACATACTGGAAATATTATTTAGAGTCCGGTATACAGTAGGGACATTATTGTCCTATTCTAGGGTAACACTATTCTAGCAGTTTTTTAAAAAAAATTGAAAATAGGTTCTTGATTCATACAATTTATCCTGACTGAAGCTTCCTCTACCTCCACACCTCCCCTCTCTACCCTCACCTCTCCTCTTCCCCTGATCCATTCCCATTCTGTTTCCCTTCAGAAAGAAGCAGCCCCCAAGAGACAGCAAAACAAAATACATTAAGACACTGCAAAATCCTTCATGTAGGGCATGGCGACCTAATAGGAGAGAGAAAGTCCAAAGAGCAGACAAACGAGTCAGAGATACACCCATTCTCACCTTTAGGAGTCCCACAAAACTACCAAGCTAACAGCCATATCAAAACCCAGAGGGCCTGGCACAGACTGACGCAGGTCCTTAATTGCCATTTCAGGCTCCGTCTGACCATGTGAGCCCCGCTTAGTTGATTCAGTAGGGCCTTCCTCTCCTGCTCTGACTCCTACAATTTTTTCCCCCTCTTCTATAAGGTTTCTCAAGCTTCAAGGGGAGGGGGCAAATGGAGACCACTCTATCCACAAATTTATACTCTTTCCCACAAAATGTCTGGCTGTGTTTCTCTGCATCTGCTCCTATCTACTGCTTGATGAAGCCTCTTTGATGTTTGAATAAGGCACTGATTTATGAGTATAGTAGAATATCATTAGGAATATTTCAATGACTTCCTCCTTCCTTCCTTCCTTCCTTCCTTCCTTCCTTCCTTCCTTCCTTCCTTCCTTCCTTCCTTCCTCCCTCCCTCCCTCCCTCCCTCCCTCCCTTCCTTCCTTCCTTCCACCTTCTTTCTCTCTTCCCCAGTTTTGTTTGGGTCTATCCTAGGTCTCTGGGCTCTCCAGGCTCCAGCTTCCCCAGGCAGGGTTGGTCATGGACAGCCTATTGCAACATGGGTCTCAAGTTAACTGAGATACGGGCTAGCTACTTCTACAGGGCCTCGCCACTGTTACCGCAGAACCTCTTGCAGATGGAAGAGATTGTCGGCTGAAGTTTTGTGACTCAGTGGGTGTATGCGTTTCTTTCTGTAACCGGTCAAGCACCTTCCCACAGCGAAGAGAAGAGAACATAGAGAAGGCTCCATGCAGGCAACGGCTCAACCTTTCTATGTTCAATGACCTTTTATGGATGTTGTCTTGAACAGTGGAAATCTGTCAGTGCTCAGAAAGAGGCCCTCTGCCTGAGAAACAGCCTTGGTTGTTCTGGGGTCTCCTCTGCTCGGCCAACAAGTAGACCCGATACAGCCATGGCCCACCACTGGAGGCCTGGCTGCAGAAAGATGGCCACTTCAAACTCCGTATTTTCCATGAATCAGGAAATAATTTCAAGAAGTTTCCAGTACACTAGGTTCTACATTGTCCTCAGATGCTCTCCATTTCAGGCATCTGTCTCTCCACACACTCTCTGCCTTTGTCTCCCTCCCCACCTGAGTCCCTTTATTGCCATTACCAATAATCCCCAGTCTGCTGGCAAAATCTATTCCATTTCAGCTTCCGAGGGAGATCCATGCATCCATTCCACATCCCACTTTAATCTTTCTGGATCTGTGGATTGTAGCTTCATTATCATTTACTTAACAGCTAATATCCTTATGTAAGTGAATACATATCATATTTATCTTACAGAATTTGAGTTTCTTCCCTCAGGATGACGTTTTTCTAGTTGCACCCAATTTTCCTTCAAATTTCATGATTTTTTTAATGCTCCAATTGTGTAAATGCACTACCTTTTCTTCACTCATTCTTTTGTTGATGGACATCTAGGTTGTTTCCAGTTTCTGGCTATTATGAATAAAGCTAAAATGAACATAGTTTAGCAAGTGTCCTTGTGGTAGGATGGAGAATCCCTTGAGTATGTGACAAAAAGTGGTATAGCTAGATCTTGAGGTAGACTATTCACAGTTCTGAGGAAAATTCATATTTATTTCCATAGTACCTTCACAAGTTTGCACTTTCACCAGCAATGGATGAGTGTTCTCCTTGCTCCACATCCTTGCCAGCATGAGCTGTCATTTGTGTTATTGTTCTTAGCCATTCTGACATGTAAAAGGTGGAATTTCAAAGTAGTTTTGAGTTGCATTTCCCTATGGAATGTTAAACATTTCCTAGTTTTTTTTTTCAGCCATTTCAGATCCTATTGACAATTTTCTGAAATCTGTTCCTCATTTTTTTATTATTTTTAAATTGTATTATTTGGTTTTGATATCTATTCTTTATATTCTTTGGATATTAATCCTCTATCATATGTGGTGTTGGCAATATTTTTTCCATTCCATAGGCTGCCTCTTTGTCCAATTGACTATGTTCTTTGCCTTACAGAAGCAAATTAAGTTACATAAAGTCCCATTTGTTAATTGTTGATCTTACTGTCTGTGCTATCTGAATTCTGTTCAGAAAGTTGTCTCTTGTACCAATGTATTCAAGGTTATTCCCTATTTTCTGTTTTACCAGGTCTTTGATACACTTGGACTTGAATTTCATGCGGAGTGATAAGTATGAATCTACTTGCAGTCTTTTATATGCAACCATCTAGTTTGACAGGCATCATTTGTTCAAGATGCTTTTTTTTCCGTTGTATATTTCTGGCTTCATTACAAAAAACAAAAAACAAAAAACAAAAAACAAAACCAGCTGTCCACATGAGTGTAGATTGATATTTGTGTTTTCAATTCAATTCCATTGAACACCATGTCTCTTTTTATGCCAATAACATGCAGATTTTAGCTTTTTAACATTGTTATTATTATTGTTCGGAGTTTATTCACTTTGTATACTGGCTGTACCCCCCTGCATCATCTCTTCCCAGTCCCACTCTCCCACCCACTTCCCCCCTCTATGTCCCTTTACTAGTCCAGTGAGAAGGGAGGTTGCCCATCCCTATTATCTGACCCTAACCTATCAGGTCTAAGCAGGACTGGCTGCATTGTCTTCCTTTGTGGCCTGGTAAGGCTGCTCCCACATTAGGGGGAGGTGATAAAGGAGCCAGCCACTGAGTTCATGTCAGAGACAGTCTCTGTTCCCATTACTAGGGAACCCACTTGGAGACTGGGCTACATCTGTGAAGGGGTTCTAGGTTATCTCCATGCATAGTCCCTGGTTGGAGTATTAGTCTCAGAAAAGATCCCTGGGCCCAGATTTTGGTTCTGTTGCTCTTCTTGTGGAGCTCCTGTCCCCTCCAGGTCTTTCTATCTCCCCCTTCTTTCATAAGATTCCCTGCACTTTGATCAAAGTGTGGCTATGAGACTCAGCATCTGGGTAGAGTTTTTCAGAAGCCCAACCTTATATCTGACAGAGGGCTAATATCCAGAACATATAAAGAACTCAAGGAGTTAAAAAGCAACAAATGAAGTAATTGATTTAAAAAATGGGATACAGAGTTAAACAGAGAATTCTCTATAGAGGAACATCGAATGGCAGAGAAACACTTAAAGAAATGATAAATGTCCTTAGTCATCAGGGAAATACAAATCAAAATGACCCTGAGATTTCACCTTACACCCATCAGAATGGCTAACATCAAAACTCAAGCGACAACACATGCCTGAAAGGATGTGGAGAAAGGGGAACCCTCCTCCATTGCTGGTGGGAATGTAAACTTGTAAAACCATTCTGGAAATCAATCTGGTGATTTTTCAGACAATTAGGAAGAGCACTTCCTCAAGATCCAGCTATACCAATCCTAGGCATATATCCAAAATATGCTCAAGTACACAACAAGGACATTTGCTTAACCATGTTCATAGCAGCTTTATTCATAATAACCAGAATCTAGAAAAAACCCAGACGCCCTTCAAGTGAGGGATGGATACAGAAATTGTGGAACATTTACACAATGGAATACTACTCAGCAATTAAAAACAACGAAATCATGAAATTTGCAGGCAAATGGTGGGAACTAGAAAAGATCATCCTGAGTGAGATATCCCAGAAGCAGAAAGACACACATGGTATACACTCACTCATAAGCAGATATTAGACATATAATATAGGATGAACATACTAAAATCTGTACACATAAAGAAGCAAAGCGAGAAGGAGGACCCTGGGTAAGATGTTCAGTCCTCACTCAGAAAGTCAAATAGGATGGACGTCAGAAGAGGGAGAAAACCGGAAACAAGAGAGGAGTCCCTTGAGTTTTTTATCATAGCCATTCTGATGGGTGAAGGTAGAATCTCAGCGACATTTTGATTTGCCTTTCCCAGATGACTAAGGACACTGATCATTTCTTTAAGTGTTTTTCCACCATTCGATATTCCTCTATTGAGAATTCTCTGTTTAGCTCTGTTCCCCATTTTTTAAATTGGATTACTTGGTTTGCTGGTGTTTAATTTCTTGAATTCTGTATATATTCTGGATATTAGCCTTCTGTCAATTATAGGGTTGGTGAAGATCCTTTCCCAATCTGTAGATTGTCGTTTTCTTCTGATGACAGTTTCCTTTGCTTTATAAAAACTTTTCAGTTTCATGAGGTCCCATTAATTGATTGTTGATCTTAGAGCCTGTGTTGTTGGTGTTCTGTTCAAGAAGTTGTCTCCTGTGCCAATGAGGTCAAGGCTCTTCTCCACTTTTTCTTTTAGCATGTTTAGGGTGGCTGATTTTATGTTGAGGTCCTCGATTCACTTGGACTTTAGTTTTGTGCAGGGTGATAAATATGTCTGTTTGCATTTTTCTACATGTAGACATCCAGTTAGACCAGCACCATTTGTTGAAGATGCTATCTTTTTCCCATTGTTTGGTTACGGTTTCTTTGTCAAAATCAAGTGTTCATAGGTGTGTGTGTGTGTGTGTGTGTGTGTGTGTGTTTCTCTGGATGTTTGATTTGATTCCATGGATTCATGAGTCTGTTTCTATGCCAGCACCATGCAGTTTTTATTGCTGTTGCTTTACAGTAGAGTTTGAGATCAGGGATGGAGATAACATCAGAATATCTTTTATTTTACAGGGTTGTTTTAGCTATTCTGGGTTTTTTTGTTTTTCCATATGAAATTGAGAGTTGTTCTTTCAAGTTATGTAAAGAATTGTGTTGGTGTTTTGGTGGTAATTTCACTGAATCTGTAGACTGCTTTTGGCAGGATGACCATTACCACTATGCTAATCCTACACATCCATGAGCATGGGAGATCTTTTTGCCTTCTGATCTCTTCTTCAATTTCTTTCTGCAGAGACTTAAGGATTTTTTTTTGTACAGGTCTTTCACTTACTTGGTTAGAGTCACACCCAGGTACTTTATGTTTTTTGTTTGTTTGGTTGGTTGGTTTTTGCTATTGTGAAGCTTCTAGTTTCCCTGCTTTCTGTCTCAGCCCCTTTGTTTTTTGCATGCAGCCCATTTGTCTTTTGAGTTAATTTCATATACAACCACTTTGCTGAATTTGTTTATGAGCTCAATTCTCTGGTAGAATTTTTTTTTTGGTCACTCATGTATAGTATCATATCATATGGAATAGTGATACTTTGGCTTCTTCCTTTCTGCTTTGTATCCCACCTTGATCTCCTTTAGTTGTGTTATTGCTCTAGCTACGACTTCAGATAGTATGTTAAAGAGATAGGGAGAGAGTGGGCAGCCTAACATTGCCCCTGAGTTCAGGGGAATTGATTTAAGTTTCTCTCCATTTAGCTTGATGTTGGCTATAGGCTTGTGGTGTATTGCCTCTATCATGTTTAGGTATGTGTCTTGTATCTCTGATCTCTCAAAAACTTTAAACATGAATGGGGTTAGATTTTCGGCATCTAAGGAGATGACCATGGTTTTGCAGTGGATCACATTGATGGATTTATGCATATTGAACCATCTCTACATACCTGGGATGAAGCCTATTTGGTAATGGTGGATGATATCTTTGATGATATATTTTTAGATTTGGTTTGTGAACATTTTATTGAGTATTTTTATGTCAATGATAATACTTAAGAATGGCCTGAAGTTCTCTTTCTTTGTTGGGTCTTTGTGGGTTTTGGTATCAAGGTGATTGTGGCCTCATAGAATGAGTTTGATAATGTACCTTTTGTTTCTATTTTGTGGAATAGTTTGAAGAGTATTGGTATTAGCTCTTTGAAGGTCTGGTAGAATTTTGTGCTAAAACCATCTGGCCCTGGGCTTTTTTTTGGATTGGAGACTTTTGATGATAGCTTCTGTTTCCTTACAGGATATAGAACTATTTAATTTTATTTACCTGATTTTGATTGATCTTTGGTAAATGGAATCTATCAAAAAATTGTTTTCATTTACATTTTCAAATTTTGTTGCTTATAGGCTTTTGAAGTAGGACCTAATGATTCTTTAGATTTTTTCAGTGTCTGTCATTATGTTCCCCATTTCTGATTTTGCCATGCTGATTTAATTACTATAGCTCTGTAGTACAACTTGAAATCGGGCATGGTGATGCCTTCAGTAGTTCTTTTATTGTTCAAAATTGTTTTTCGCTATCTTGGATATTTTGTATTTCCATATGAAATTGAAAATTGTTCTTTCAAGTTCTATAAATAATTGTATAGGAATTTTGATGGGGATTGCATTGAATCTGTAGATTGCCTTTGATAGGATGTACATTTTTACATTGATAATCTTACCAATCCATGAGTATGAGACATCTCTCCATCTCCTGATATATTTTTCATTTCTTTATTAAAAGACTTGCCACTTTTAAAGTACAGGACTTCCACATGCTTGGGTAAAGCAAAAATTTGTTATGTAGAGAAAAAAACCATACTTTAGGGTTGTAAAACAGATTCAAGTTACATTTGAAGACAATGGTAGGTCTGCAGAGGTTAAATAACAAGGGTCTGTAATTACACAGGATAAATTACAATTTATTCTTAATGTGATAAGAAGCACACTGAAATATTTTTAGTATTTGAACATCATCTGTGATAAACATCTTCAAAGCGAACTTTGTTTTCCCAAGCATACGGTGAAATAAGAAGGGGAAAGAGCATTAAGTCACTGAAGTTGGTCACTAAGGCGGTAATAGAGATGCAATATTTAGTGCTGGGCACTCGGTTGTGTGTTTGTGAGGCAGTGTTATAAAATAATGCATTGTGGACAAGAATGCATCATTTTACACCTGAATTCATGGTATCTGTGACTGCATGTACCAGGAAATCTTAGTAGTCTATAATTCCAGCATAGATGGGGAAGCTATCATGAAACTGCTGGCCGCTGCTAGGTGTTGTGGAAGAAGAATGAGTTTTCTTCAGGAATGCTTTCCTTTGTAGGTTGCCCACACTCCAGTGTCTGGATCTACACCCACGCACATGCTGGCAACACCAAGTGGACTTTAAGGGTGAACAAAAAGTGTATATGAAGTATGGAGAGAAAAGCGTGGAGAACGTATGTGATTCTTGCTATGTTTGACTGGAGAACATTGCAGACATGTATGAATTCTTAATATGTGTTTTTTTTTCAATGCAGTTTATTCAGGAACCTTGAACAATCATCTGACCCTGGGGAAAGCCAGCCCACAGCTTAAATAGCCTCTGGGTAGCCAACCCCAGCGTGCCACATGGGCAATGCAGATAGGTCCACATACATGGAAGCAAGCCAGATCCTTGGCTTTAGCCAAATGTGGGGTTGTTTGTGACAGAGAGCACTCACCAGCGGGAAGGTGGAAGGCGAAAACCAGCTCCATCTTTAAGGCATAGCATTCCGCAGCTCTCTACAGTTCTCCCTTTTTGTTTTAGACATATCAGGCTTAATATATGTTTTAAAAATATAATATAGGATAAACCTACTAAAATCTGTACACCTAAAGAAACTAATCAAGAGGGAGGACTCTGACTAAAATGCTCAGTTCCTATCCAGAAAGGCAAAGAGGATGGATATCAGAGAAAGAGAAAAGAGGGAAAAATTAAAAAAAAAAAACACATAAAAACATACAACTAAAACTACCAGTGAGTCCAAGAGAATGACTGAGAGATGGAGAGAGTAAGAGAATGAGAGAGTGAGAGAGTTTAATTACTGTAATTTGTAGTAATCAGAGACTGGTTGCTGTAATCCGGTAATCCACTGAAGTAAATGCTTGGGACTATTATGAAGCCATTGTGGGAGACATGGAGAAGAATCACGTGTGTGCAGTCAGCATCATGAACAACTAGGTATGTGTAAGTGGGAGAAAGCCAGGATAACTTTGTAGTTTCCATTGGAAAAAGTAGGTGTATGTGGTCTCAATAACACAACAGCAAATACAGCAGGAAAAAGGTGGTGGAGGGAGGGACCAGAAGTGAATGAGTACTTATGGAACTAGAGGCCCATACAGTTCTGTAGTGGAGGCACTGACTGTGGATTTGGAGTGCGGCAGGACGTTTGAATCCTGTAATTATTCTGTTCTGCGCAGATGGTAATAGTTTACTTCTGAGTTTCTGCACATTCAGTGACTTTAGTGTTAACCTTGAAGCAGCAGTTTGCTTCTAGTTTCTGCTTCACCTAGAACATGTCCACTGCGTTAGCAGTCACATCTGGATTCATACTGTAAGTGCCTCGACGAGCAAAGGCAGTACATTTGGATACTTTGGTTCTTGGTGTCAGCTTGAGTGATTGGCACAAAATGACAGATCAATCGATGATTGTCAAGTGAGTGATTGACTGAGTGTGCAACACAGTCATGCACACAAGCAATTATGATATTGCATGGAGAATGCTGTAGCAACAGCATTGGCAGAGTCGGATGCTGGGGGGACGCCTTCCTGGGTAAGTTTGAGAAAGCGTGGTGGATCTGCGTTACCACAGACTAATAATACGCTATGTGAACAAGAGGAGGAAAAAGCACACCAGCAATGGGAAGTGTGTGTGAGCAAAGAGGACACAAGTGCATCCAAAGTCTGAATGCGCCTGGAAAACAGAGGGAAGGATGTGGCACATGGGGAGAGGAAGACGGAAGACGCTGTGTGTTGTAAGTCTAGAGTGTTTGGCATCTTTCGGTTCTGAAAGAGCAGTCAGATAAACTGAGGACTCATCAGGGACAGAAGACACACCAGGTACTCTAGTGAGCACCCAGGCCTTGTCCATAGCATGAGCTAGGCCTGCTTAATCTAAGGCACAAAATGGAATTTGTGTGGAAAAAACACTGCTCTTTTTTGTTTGTGTTTGTTTGTTTTAAAAATACTTGTAATTCCTTCAGAAGCCATTTCTTAAATTTAACCATTTCCCACTGCAAATCCCAGTGTTTGTAAATGAAGAAAATAAAAAGCTAGAAATTAACTGGCATTTCTAGGAAGCCCTCCATACATGTCCATATATATATATATAAACATATATTTACACATATTCATCTATCTTTATAGCATCTGTGAATTTATGTATCTCATGTACCTATAATTAAGCAAGAACACGCTTCTAGAAGATGACGACAGAACATATCAGGAATAAAATATAATAAGATAAATAAGAACCATCCTATCAAAGTTGGACATGACAATCCAAAAGAAAAACAGAAAAGTACCAAGAACAGGCACTAGAATGAGAGTCTTGCTCGTTTACACATTCAGGAGTTTCATGGAAGTAGGAAACTGCAAACACCAGTGCAGGGTCAGAAGAGCTGGTGCAGACCCACAGAGGCCCTACACAAGCTGCTCAGTCTCCCTGAAGTCGTATGAGCTTTGCTCTGTTGTTTTACAGGGCCTTGTCTGCCTGGTGTTCTCTGTCCCTTCTGCCTCCTCTTTCATGGGTTTCTCTGAGCTCTGAGGGAGGAGTTTGGGTGGAGAAATCTTGTTTAGAGCTGTGGAACATTGGTATTTTTAAGGTGTTAAAGGAACTTATAAAAATGTCCTGTGATTTTTAGCCAGGTGAGAAAACCTAAATAAAGAGGCAATGAAAGTAGAGTCCTGAGCAGGAAACTCAGGAGATGAAGAATTTATTTATCTCCTTTTTAGCATGTAAGTCTCAAGTTGTAAAACCTTGTGCATATGCCTCCTTGTCCTCAATCTTAACTTCTACAAGGATCCCTGGTAATCAGCTTGGTTTCTCTAACTCAGTAGAGATCCAGGTTCATGATGAAACTCAGTGAATGACTGGTAAACAGAGTAAGATTTGTCTCATTTACAAAATGAAGCAGATTAAAACAAGGCAATTACCCAGAAAAACTGTGGCCTTCCCATTTTGGCTCTAGCTTGTAATTTTTAGTAGCACTGGCATATTCACATACACTTTAAGGAATTGAAGCTTAAGCTAGAAGCCAATGAAACAGCAGAATGTGGATTTAAATTCTAATCTAACTTTTTTTTCCAAGCTGAGCATTTTCCTATTATTTTGAGGAGCACAGTTTTATCTATGCTATCTCTTTTTAACACACAGCACCTGTTCTGAGATATGACATTGAAACCGTAGCCCATTTGAAAACTCTGTGATGCAGTCTACTAATGAAAATAAAGTAGTTTTACTTTACGTGACATTTTTAAAAGCTTCAGTGTTTCAATTCACTCTGATAGTTAATACACTCTCACAGGGTGTGTCCGTCTACCTGAAAGACATAAAAAAGTCTCTACCAAGTCAGGTAGGTAAGCTGAATATAAATGACATGAAATCCTGTGAGATCACGGGAAAACTGAGTCTTAAACATCCCATTGGAGTTCTTTGGGCAAAGGCTCAGTTACGGTAAGTTAAGCAGCCAAACAGCAAGGCTCAAAGAGTTAGCAGGAAGATACAATGCGCTCTTGTACAATTGCTCTGGGATGTACGGGCTTCCACTTCTGCTGGGAAAATAACATTAGGAGAGCATTTGTACAGGGCCTATCATTGTCTTGATAAGTTGGTAATGAAACTGGTAATCAGTGAAATTGGAGGCCGCCTATTTCCTGCTTGAATAGCAGTGAGACAGAGACAAAAAGAAAGACTCCATCTTAATTTGTCCTATATTTTCTGAGTGAGGTCTCTCAAGCCACCATCTCTTGCTTGTTCATAGTGTAGGTGTAGCTTCCCAGGTAAGTAAATACACAGTACAACATTAGAAGTAATTACAGGAGATTAGATTAGCTGACTTTCTCCTTGTAAAAGCAGCCACATGCAGGAGAGGATCTTGTTGTATAAACAAATGAAAAGCTATATGTGGGTCCCTGAAATCTGTCTTTGAGAACAGTGATAATCTTCGCAGTGCAGCCCAATATGTGTTCGATTGCTAAAACTACAGGTACTCTGCAGTGGGAGGGTTTCTGTTTTTTTTTTTTTTTTTCAATGCAGTTTATTCAGGAACCTTGAACAATCCTCCGACCCCGGGGAAAGCCAGCCCACAGCTTAAATAGCCTCTGGGTAGCCAAACCAGGCGTGCCACGGGGGCAATGCAGATAGGTCCACATACATGGAAGCAAGCCAGATCCTCGGCCTTAGCCAAATGTGGAGTTGTTCGTGACAGAGAGCACTCACCATCGGGAAGGTGGAAGGCGGAAACCAGCTCCATCTTTAAGGCATAGCATTCCGCAGCTCTCTACAGTTCCCCCTTTTTGTTTTAGATGCATCAGGCAAGAGTAGAGGTCTGATCTCTGATATTAGAAATAAATTGGGACTTTGTACAGATGTTCATTTAGGTGTCATCCACCCAAAGAGCATCAGACCCGTCCGATACCTTTTTCTCAGAGGCGGGACCTGGGCCATCAACCCGCATGCAATCAGACATGCTCTTCTCTGGGTCCAAAGCTGCTGACCCTGAGTGCAGTGCTTAGCCTCGCATCCTGAGCGTATCATTTTAGCTTTTTATGGTATTCAACCATGCTTGGGGAGAATGTCCTGCTTCAATGGCTGTAAAGGCCTGAATGATAATGGCTGCATCACACTGTTGTGAGACTCTAATCTTGCATATATACCACAGGCAAACCAAGGAGACCAACACCAGAAGGCCTGCTAAGGCTCCCATGCCCGCCCATTCCTTCAGATGATTCATGGCTGCAGCAATCCATGATGATAATCCTGTGGCTAGTCCTGCGTCCACTCTGGTAGAATTTACTGTGACAATGGCCACTGTCCGCTGCTCCATCGTAGTATCGAATTCTCCAGTCCAATTACCTAAAATATAGCTCGACAATTGTTTAGACAGATTTGCAGCACAGGAAAAATTCTCATCAAAGATATTCTGATTCACTTTACGACTTTGATTTTGAACAGGGGAGCGAAGAAAAGTGTTACTCTGCTCTCTTTGAGAAATTGGGATATGCATAAGCTTATTTAAAGAGAAATTTTGGTCCATGGCAAAGGGGATATGCTTTAGTTAGGAATGAGTTTTTGGGACCTGGCTTTTACTGTATTTGATGACTCTCTAGTGAATGTGTATTTCTGTGCTTAGACCTGGGAATTTAGGAGCAGAGACCAATGCTGCAATTAATTGTCTCTTACTCATGCAGCTGCTATTGTCTACTGAGTAAGGGCTATACCCTGCCATTAATTCTTCCCCTATATTTCCTACTTATTGCAAAGGGACTGCTACACCCAAATTAATGGCAGAGAATATCCCCAGGTGCTAGGAAGTTTGCAAGTTGTGGTTCTCAAAACCATGAATCAGGCAGTCACAATATATGGGCACAAGTGACATCTGAAGGCACTTTAACCCTCCGTCTTCCAAAGTTATGCTCAAAGACGCCCCGGTGTGGTTATTATTTATTTGCCAGTGAAATTTCTCATGCCCTGTAAGTTTGTGCTCTGAATTTAACACTGCCCGATTATGTTTCTCCTAGGACACGCTGCATGTACTGTTGAACAGCTATGAATATCATTGTGTATCCTCTGATCAGACAATCATTTCTGTCTTGCCTGCAGGGTCTCACATACCACACAGCTAGTCAGGGAACTGGATGATTGTCTCTGTGCCTGAGTTTATCTGTAATATATTTATTCTGTAGTTTAGCTGTGGTATGTTGGGACACTCAAGTATTCATGTCAGGTCTGAGAATATTTAGGTAAAAGTCATTCTTTACACAAACGTTCTCATACTTACTTAGTTATTAAATCCCTTTTATGTTATGTTTTTCTTTGAGCTTCACAGCAACAGTGGAAGTAAACTTGCAGATTCGCAAACCACTGGCCACGGACGGACACAATGTGTTCTGACGACCATCCACACACCTCCTCCTTGGATAACATCTTTTATTTCAGCAAGTTGGGTCTAGCTCCCTACTCAATGACAGTCAGGCCAGTATAACCCTCTGCTTTAAGTAGCTGGTGAAAAGCCAACATCTACCTTTTTCTTTCTGCTCAAAATAGGTTGCATTTCCTTGAAGCATAGCAGTAGTTACAAATCTGTCTGGCAACTGAGCTGGGTTTTATCTTTTTAGCGGCTCAGAAATATTTTAATGTAATTAATAACCTGTGTTCAGTACTATATTTTTACCACTAAAATTCATAGTAGCAGTGTGTCTTTTTGGATATATGAAGCAAGTTTGGGGTAGAAAGGCTTTATTTTCATTTTATTTACTTAGAGGTGTCACTAAGTTGTGTATTTTTAAATCACAATCTATACACGTTTAAATCTATACATGTTAACTACGTAATTTTATAAAAGTTCTCATTTTAAAACTAAAACAGAAAAAATTAAAAATCAAAGTAAAGTGTAACCTTATTCATCTTTTCTTTAATAGGTTAATGGAAAATAAATGAATCTGTATACTTGTTTCTTTGTGTGTTTGTTTTGTCTGTTTGTTTTTAATCTGTGATTTTTAAAAAAAATATACCATTATTTTTGGCTATTCAGTTTTTTTCTCTTTTTATTGCTTTTCTTTCTACCATTATAAATAGCACTTCCATAAGCATTAAGCAATGCTTCCATAAGATGCCTTGTACATTTTTTTGAAAATATGAAGTATTTTGAAAACATGAAGTAAGTTGTGGAATAGAAAGGCAGGTTCCAGCTGCTGACTCCCACCTTTCATGGTTTTTCTCTGGTAGACAATTCCCATTGCCTAGATCCAGCCCTGAGGGGACACCGCTGCTTCCTGAACCTGGGCTTTCTCTCTCTTACTAAAACTCATCCGCTGCCGGCTTCCTGCTTTCCCTTTTGATCCCAGGGGTAGGTTCTCTCCAGCTGTGGCAGCACACTATGGAGCTGGAGAAATTGCTTCTTTCTTTAACACTAAATCTGAAGAGAGCCCCACAGGGGCGGGCTCCCCATCACGGTTTGGTGATGATATATTTTCTCCTGATCTTAGATGGAGAATATACTGACTGTTACTGAGAAATTCAAAATAGTACATACTTCATGAAAATGAAGATGACACATTGCTGTGATGTCGACAAGGAAGCAAGACTTTGCCTTTCACGGATGATGAAATCAGCTCATAGAAATGTTAGGTAAATGCTCAAGATCACACAGGTAGTACAGACCAGGCACGCGAGTCGGAAGAGACGTGAATCAAAGTGCCACTAACATTCCTGGGGCCGTTCCTTTCATCTGCCTTGGTTTTTGCAGAGGAGAGCATATCTCTGAAAGCGCACTTTTATGTTCGGAGAGGTCTCAACATGCAGATTTGATGAACACTCCACTTTCATACTGATCAGATGTGTTCTTGAATTCTTCCAACTGAAATTCTGTTTGCATCATTTCATATTGTTTATGTCCTTTGAATGGACTACAAAGGAGACTATGAGTGATCCATGTATAATGCCATTATTAAAAATGAGAACACAGCCTCAAGATATAATTCAAATAAACGGTCAAGGAGAATTTCTTTCCTAGCTTTCTGATCTCTTACCTTTATTCCTACAGACTTTGACACCAGAACCAGGGCTGACCAGGATGGGCATCTCTGAGTGGGAGGTGGAGGGCACGGTGGGGACATCCTGTGAGACCTTGCTAGCATCCACACGCACTGACAAAAGAAGCCCCGGTGGCTGGATAAGGGCAGTGAGACAAGGTGAAATGCTAGGTCCTCCGTGAAGGGAATATTGAGTGACAAGCATAATAAAGAATATGTTGTATAATCTAATACAATGACAATAACAGAAAGCAAGTTTCTACTTACCGAAGAAGACAGCTTATTGTATGCATAGAGGAAAAGTGGAACGAATCATCTGATGGCTAATAGTCATTAACTGCTTGCCTGGATTTAAAATCCCTAAGAAATAAACCTCTATTTATGTCTGCGAGGGTGACCTACCCTAAATGTGAGTGCCACCATGGCCTGGGGTGAGGTCTTTGTATAAAAAGAAAGAAGAGAGGAATCCAACATCCATTGTTCATCTTTCTGATTGCAGACAGTGAGACCAGTGGCCTTGTCCCTCCTGTGCCTTCCCCACCATCCCGTGCTGTCCTCTCACCCCACGACTCCACCTTCTGTAAGCTGCTTTTGTCAGTTATTTGGTCATAGAAATAAGAAAAATAACCAGTCCATTCTGTGATGAGTTTGGGCTTGTATACCAGGGTCTAGTCTTTATATCTGTAAGTACTTGCCTTCATGCATGTATGTGTATTGCCTGAGAACCTGATGGTTTGCCTGCACATTTGTCTGTGTGTCTTGAGTTCCTGGTGCTGGCAGAGACCAAAAGAGGGCATCAGATGCACTAGAATTGCAGTGACAGGCAGACGTGAGTGCTGGGAAACAAAACTAGACTTCTGAAAGAGCAGCAAGTGCTCCTGACTGCTGAGCACTGTTGCTCTGGAGCCCGGGGTCCACTTCTTCCCTTTGGGGTGTCCAGGCACCGGTGTGTACAGGGGCTGGACTTGAAGGCAGGCAGGTGGGTCAGCAGGATCTCAGTTCACTCGTGTGTGCAGGGCCGAGGAGAGCAGCCCTCTCTGATAAAGCTCCTTCAGTGACACAAATCTCCCTTTATTGGCGGGTTGGAGCGGGAGAAGGACTATATAAAGCTTGGGGAAGTGAGCAGGGGTTCTGAGGCTTAGTATACACCACTGGATGGGGCTGAGGTGCTGGCAATGCTTCGTTTGCATGTAGAAAAATTCCAGGTGCTAACTGGGCATACCCTGGTTACAGGACTACATGTGTACAGGACGGCAGAGGTGGGGTTGGCAAGACTGCATGCAGTGGACATGCAGGCACAGAACAGGGAGGGAGCGATCCTTACTCCTGCCGGTCTCACGAGTGAGATTTTCAGGGTTTGGACATCTTTACCTCACTCTTTCTCTGGGCCGGTTCCTCTCAGTCACATGCTTCATTTTCACATGCCCCGAAAGCCATCTCCAACCACAGTTCTTCATTTTCCTCAGGAGAATTCATTCCTAGAGGAAACCAGATGTCTTAGAAAGCAGAAGCAAACGATAACCTTTGAAGTTCTTGGTCCAGAAACCGAAGAATTCTCAAAGAGCATGGTTGACCCTGCAGATGTGAGAACAGCTCATCAGAAGCCAGCTTACCATTTGGTGTACAGCAATGAGTGCTAATCATCATTGTGTAAAAATTTGTTAAGGAATGAAATATTCACCTGGTCTCTCTGTATCTCCTCCTACACAGCTACTAATTATAAGGAGAGAGAGAGAAAAAAGATCTTTACAATGTAGAAATCTGGTTAACCATCTTAAACAACTGATAAAACAAAAAAACCCCAACATTAACAATAATGAAGCAGCTTAAATTTAAATATGATGTAATACACAAAAGTAAAAATAACACACTGTCTGCAACACTTTCCAAATAAGTACATAAAACCCCTGACTCTAATCATAAAGAAAGACAAGATAAGCTCAACTCACAGATGTAATAGAAACTGGCTTTTATTGTTCAGTGCCAAGGTCATGCAAAACTAGAAAAAAGTGAGTATCTGAGGCGTTAGGAGACGAGAAAGACAACACCCAAGGTGACACGGCTTGGGGTACCTTTGTCTCACTAATAACATTATAGGAGCAAGTGCTGAAACTTGAGGGAAGCGGGTGCATTTTACGATGTTAATGTATCAACATAACTTCTCTGGTTTTGATGGCTTTATTGAGGTTATGCAGTGGAATGTCTTTGAAAGAATTACTCTAAAATCTTCAGAGGTGGTGGGGAATCGCATTTCAAAACTTGGAAATGGCTCACGGGAAAATGCTCTTCCTCCTCTTCATTCTCTTTCTCCTCTTCATGTTCTCTGTATTTTACTTTTCACTTTCCTCTTGCTTATAAATGTTTCAAACAATAAAGATAAAATGAAAGGGGAATGAAATAGAAAACTGTAGTAAAATACCTTAGTTGAAAATTGGTTGAATTCAGATTGAACTGTATAATTTAGCTTTGGATGTCTAGTAATCAATATGTCAAGGTAAACAATACCTGAACAAATCTGTCCGCTAAGAGCATCCGACGTGTTTTGTGGATCAGTGTGAAGACACCTAGGATTTGTGCTGAGAACAGCCAGTCAGCTACAATCCTTCCACCCTATGGTTCAATTTGTATAAGCAGTTGCTTTCTGTAATTACATCCCATAACTGATTTTCCTGCAAGTCTTAGTCTTATTCCAAAAATAGGTTCTTCTTCAAGTAAATATTTTCTGCATTATCTTCAAGCCATTTCTTCTATAATCCCTGTGATTCATGCCTTTCCCACCCACATTTACTCTGGAGAGGACTGCCGAGTATGAGAGAATAAGAGGTACACATTTTTTAAATAACAAAACTGTAATAAGGTAAAACAACATTTAACACATGACAGTAGGATAAGACAAATCAACAGAAGGAAAAGAGTCCAAGAGACGGCACAAGAATCATAGACCCACTTGTTTGCACAAATCTCATAAAAACACTGAACTGGAAGCCATAATATCTACAAAGAGGATTGGTGTAGGCATTGTGAATGCTGCTTCAGTCTGTGAATTTTTTTATTAATAGTTTTTTTATGTTAATCACAGGTTATTTACTTTGTATCCCAACCATAGCCCCCTCCCTCATTCCCTCCCAACCTCACCTTCCCTCCCTCATCTCATCCCTGCCCCTTCCAAGTTCACTGATAGGGGAGGACCTCCTCCCCTTCCATCTGACCCTAACTTATCAAATCAGTCTGTGAATTTTTAAGAGCTTTGCTCTCGTTGATGTAGGTTGCCTTGTTTCCTTGGTGTTTTCCATTCCCTCTGGCTCTTACATTCTTTCTACCTCATCTTTCAGGGTGTTCCCTGAGCCCTAAAGGAGAGACAATTGGTAAAGATATCCCATTTAAGGATGAGTGCTCCAAGGTCTCCCTTTCTCTGTGTAATGTCTGGCTGTGGGTCCTGTATTTTCTCCAGTCTGCTTCGGGAAGAAGCTTTTCTGATGATGGCTGAGCAAGGCACTGATTTATAAGTCATTTTTCTACTTTTATTTCTAGAACAGTGTTATATTTTTAAAAAATGAATGAATGATAGAAAACCTGGCCACTAGGGTAAAGGTTAACACTGGGACTGTCATTATAGCTGCTGGAAGAAGGAGCATCAGTTCTCTCCAGCAAAGGGACACTGCATGCCTCAACCACTCCGGGCAGGCCTCATTCAGAGTACTTAACCAACCTATAACGGACTCCACATTTTTTTGTTATGTTTTTGTTTTATTATAGTTTGGTGGTTTTTCTGGTTTTGTTTTTACTTTATATATTTATTTGTTTTGTTTGTTTGGAGGAAGCTATTGTTTTATTCTGTTTCCTTGGTTTTGGAGAGTTTTTGTTTCTTTGTTTTGAGAAAGTACTTAAAGTTGGGTTGATATAAAGAGGGAGAGGATCGAGAAGGACTTGAGGGAAGGGAAGAAAATATATATTCTACGTATATAAGAATATATAGACTATAGCAGAACAAGATATCTTTAAATTTAAAAATGTTTTAAATTATAATAGTAATGAAGATTTAAAATGTTTTTAATCATTGTGTTTTTAACTTATATATGTGAGTGCTGCCTGCTGGGGAGATGGCTCATAGGTTGAGAGTGCCTGCTGCTCTTTCAAGGAACTGGAGTTTGGTTTCTAGCAGTCCATGTCAGGAGGCTGACAGCAAATACACTATCACGTTTACAACTCCCTGTAACTAACTCCAGCAACAAGGCATCTGATGCCCTATTTTGGCCTATATGGGCACTGGCACACACATAACATACAGCTATGGAAACACAAAGAGAAACACGTAAATAAAAATGGAATAATAAATCTTCAAAATCAAATAGGGTGCTGGGGATTAGAGATCACTCAGCAGGTAAACTGCCTACATTGTGGAAACACAAGGCTCACAAATTTTTACAATATTTCTTTTCTTTTCTTTCTTTATTTTTTTATTTATTTCAATTCATTTACCCTGCATCCCAGCTACAGCCCCCTTCACCATCTCCTCCCAGCCTACCCTGCATCCCTCTTCTCCCCCTGTGCTCCTTCCCTAGTCCACAGATAGGGGAGGTCCTCCTCCCCTTCCATCTGACCCTTGCTTATCAGCTCTCATACGAAATGGCTGCATTGTCTTCCTCTGTGGCCTGGTAGGCTGCTCCTCTCTCAGGGTGAGGTGATCAAAGAGCCAGCCACTGAGTTCATGCCAGAGACAGTCCCTGTTCCCATTACTAGGGAACCCACTTGGACACTGAGCTGCCATGGGCTACATCTGTGCAGGGGTTCTAGGTTATAGCCATGAATGGTCCTTGGTTGAGGGATCAGTCTCAGAGAAGACCCTTCAGCACAGACTTCTGAAGGATGATCTCATGGATGTTTTATTAATTGAAGATTCTGTTCTCAATTCTAGCTTGTGTCAGGTTGACAAAAACAAGAAAGAAAAACAAAACAAAACAACAACAACAAAAAACCTAACCCGGACAACTAGGTATGTGCATATTTATTATAACAGGTTTAAGTGTCCGCATCACTTCAGGACACTGTAAGCTAGCCTGGACTTGTGATTCGGGGATGCTGCAAATGGTGGCATAATCTGCTGTTTATTCACTGGTAAATTGATCTTGCTATGTTGGTCATATAGATATCCTTCGTCTTGCTATTGGCTTTGTAAAAATAATATTTATCCATCCAGATGAAAAAATAATCCACATGGCTCATTTTTTCTTTATATAAGAATAGTTACCTTAAATGGAATGGCTGACAAATATTTGGTTCATTGAAAATCTGTAGTAATTTGAGAGTTGAAGTAGCGTTTTAAAGTTGATTTTGGTCACTCTTCCCAGTTCTCTGTTGTCAGATTCACTGATAATATTTGAACTATTTGAGTGATTTGAATTCATGACTAATCTAGCACCATGAAATGTTTTCACTATGAGAAATATTTCCTGTACTCAGTATTCATGGATCAATATAAAATGATCTGGGCCCTCAAATCAACCAAACCACACCCCCCCTTTTTTTTGACTTGTGAAATAAGAATAAGTTTCAATATTTTGGAAAAAAAAATACAAAGAGTCACCTGCAGTCTGCAGAGCCTACAGTGTTTACTGTCTATGATTTGTGCAGGACAGAGGCGCTCATGAGATGCCAATCTGCAGCAAGAGCCAGCTTTTCACTCCTGGCTTCACAGCGGGGGCATTCTCCCCTCTCGGCTGTTACCCACCGTGAGTGTGTACGTGTGTGCACCTGGCCCTTTGGGGCAGTTACATTGAGTGTGAGTGTGCTGGTACAGAACACCCCTGGTAACAATTTCAGAGAGCTGGGGGACCCGGGTATTCATGCCCCTGGGGAGGTGGCTAGGGTCTCTGGGGCAATATTTGTGTGGTCACTATTGGTCAGGGCAGGGGACTTGGGTCTGAAATGCCTTCATCTTCATACTCAGGGGCTGTAGACTCTGAGGAGTGTGGGGGTAACCTTATAAAATCAAACAAGGAGTGAAGCCTGATAACTGTCAGGGTAATATGTCCTTATTAGGGTTGATGGTGGAGAGCCGGCTTTGTGACATCAGGCTAGGGGAGGCAGTCAACTCCTGCTCTCCCTATTTTTGGGGTGTCTGGGGTTGAAGCTTTCTCAACCCTTTTCATGCATAACCTTGGGCAATTAAGTCCCATGGCTTGCCCTTCCTGACTCTCTGATAGTGACTTTCCTATGGCTGAACACAAGAATGTTCAGCACAGGAATTGCTTCTGGATAGCATAGTGAACACAGGGTCACTAACACCTACGATTGAGGCCAGCAGGTTATCATGTATTATCCATACCAGTAATGTCTTTATAAAGCAATGACAGACATTTAACCTGTGCATAAAAGATAAGAAATTATTTACTACAAGGCACATAATGTTCCCATAGGCTTCCAGATGAATTATCAATTGTCTCATTAATGATTTTATCTCTTGCAGGTTAATCTGCATGATTGATCCTTCTTCCCAGGCAATGGTGGAGAAGGTGGTAATGCTTTAGGACGCATGTGTATCACATGTGTGATTAGAGCCCGTGGAGGTCAGTGGAGGGTGGCAGGCCCTCTTGGATTGGAGAAGTGGGTGGATGTGAGCCTCCACGGCAGTGCTGGGACCTGAACTCAGGTTCTCTGCAAGAGCAGAACGCGGTTTTAAATACTGAGCCCCCTCTCCAGGCCTGTGAATCAACTTTTTTTTTTTCTTCTCAATGCAGTTTATTCAGGAACCTTGAACAATCCTCGGACCCTGGGGAAAGCCAGCCCACAGCTTAAATAGCCTCTGGGTAGCCAACCCCAGCATGCCATGTGGGCAATGCAGATAGGTCCACATACATGGAAGCAAGCCAGATCCTCAGCCTTAGCCAAATGTGGAGTTGTTTGTGACAGAGAGCACTCACCATCGGGAAGGTGGAAGGCAGAAACCTGCTCCATCTTTAAGGCATGGCATTCCGCAGCTCTCTACAGTTCCCCCTTTTTGTTTTAGATGCATCAGGCAAGAGTAGAGGTCTGATCTCTGATATTAGAAATAAATTGGGACTTTGTACTGATGTTCATTTAGGTGTCATCCACCCAAAGAGCATCAGACCCGTCTGATACCTTTTTCTCAGAGGCGGGACCTGGGCCATCAACCCGCATGCAATCAGACATGCTCTTCTCTGGGTCCAAAGCTGCTGACCCTGAGTGCAGTGCTTAGCCTCGCATCCTGAGCATAACATTTTAGTTTTTTATGGTATTCAACCATGCTTGGGGAGAATGTCCTGCTTCAATGGCTGTAAAGGCCTGAATGATCATGGCTGCATCACACTGTTGTGAGACTCTAATCTTGCATATACACCACAGGCAAACCAAGGAGACCAACACCAGAAGGCCTGCTAACGCTCCCATGCCCGCCCATTCCTTCAGATGATTCATGGCTGCAGCAATCCATGATGATAATCCTGTGGCTAGTCCTGCGTCCACTCCGGTAGAATTTACTGTGACAATGGCCACTCTCAGCTGCTCCATCGTAGTATCGAATTCTCCAGTCCAATTACCTAAAATATAGCTCGACAATTGTTTAGACAGATTTGCAGCACAGGAAAAATTCTCATGTTATATGCTAGTGACTCAAAGTCCAGCATACTTTCATTGACAGCCAAGTTGAGCGATTTGCCATAGGGTATCAATTTGCTCCTGCACAAGGTCAATCCTCTGATTGAACACCATCAAGCTTCCTTTTAGTTGAGCATTAATTCCTTTTTGTACAGTGAATCAACTTTTCTAATAAACTTGCAACACTAAAATTTAGTTTACATTGTCCAGCATGTCTCTTCGCCTTTTTAAGTCTAGTTTTCTGATAGAATCACTACTAATTTAAAAGTTAAATCAATAGTGGATTCTTCCTACGACCCTATGACTTCCCTAGCCATGGGTATTTGACCAGAACTATAGTATCAGGAAGTAAACTTGTTCTGGTGGATCAGGTCACAAATCCAGTAATTTATCTGTTAGTTGGGGTTACTGTTGATGAAACACCAGCACCAGCACAACTTGGGGATGGAAGGGGCTTATGTGATGTCAACTTCCACACAACTGTTCATTCTTTAAAGTTACATAATTTCTCCTTTTTTAATTTTAATTTTATTTTATATTTAATTACACTTTATTTACTTTGTATCTCCCCTTTAGTTCCCTCCCTCCTCCCCTCCCAATCCTTCCCTTCCTCCCCTTTCACCACGCATGCCCCTCTCCATGTCCACTGGTAGGGGAGAATTTCTTCCTTCTGATCCTAGTCTGTTAGGTCTCATCAGGAGTGGCTGCATTGTCTTTATCTGTGGCCTGGTGAGGCTGCTCCTCCCCCTCAGGGGGAGGTGATCAAAGAGCAGGCCAATCAGTTCATGTCAGAAGCAGTTTCTGTTCCCATTATTATGGAACCCACTTGGACACTGAACTGCCATGGGCTACGTCTATGCAGGGGTTCTAAGTTATCTCCATGAGTATGAGTCTCAGGAAAGACCCCTGTGTTCAAACATTTTGGTTCTATTGCTCTCCTTGTGAACTTCCTGTCTTCTCCAGATCTTACTATTTCCCATTTCTTTCATAAGATTCCCTGCATTCTGCCAAAAGTTTGGCAATAAGACTCATCTTCTTTGATAGTCTGCAGGGCAGAGCCTTTCAGAGGCGCTCTGTGGTAGGCTCCTAAGTTATTTCCTGTTTTCTTCTTCTTCTGATGTCCATCCTCTTTGCTTTTTGGGATGGGGATTGAGCATTTTAGCCAGAGTTCTCCCTCTAGATTAGTTTCTTTAGCTGTACATATTTTAGTAGGTTTATCCTATATTACATGTCTATATGAGTGAGTATATACCATGTGTGTCTTTCTGCTTCTGGGACCTCATGAAACTGAAAAGCTTCTGTAAAGCAAAGGACACTGTCATCAAAACAAACGAATGCCTACATATTGGGAAAGAATCTTCACCAACCCTCTATCTGACAGAGGGCTAATATCCGGTATATATAAAGAAACAAAGCAGTTGAAAAGCAATAAATCAAGTAATCCAATTAAAAAATGGAGTACAGAGCTAAACAGAATTCTCGATAGAGGAATATCAAATGGCAGAGAAACACTTAAAGAAATGCTCAACTTCATTAGTCATCAGGGAAATGCAAATCAAAACGACCCTGAGATTTCACCTTATACCCATCAGAATGGCCAAGATAAAAAACTTAAGAGACAACACATGCTGGAGAGGTTGTGGAGAAAGGGGAACCCTCCTCCACTGCTGGTGGGAATGTAAACTTGTACAACCACTCTGGAAATCAATCTGGCCCTATCTCAGACAACTAGGAATAGCGCTTCCTCAAGATCCAGCTATACCACTCCTAGGCATATATCCAAAAGAGGCTCAAGTACACCATAAGGACATTTGCTTAACCATGTTTTTAGCAGCTTTATTTGTAATAGCCAGAAGCTGGAAACAGCCCAGATGCCCCTCAACTGAAGAATGGATGCATAAATTGTGGTATATCTACACAATGGAATATTACACAGCAATGAAAAACAAGGAAATCATGGAATTTGCAGGTAAATGGTGGGAACTGGAAAGAATTTCTCCTTCTTTATATGTGACACTATTGTTGTTTTGCCAAATGGTCATGTCAAATTGTTTTCAAAATGCATGTTTAAAAAAATAGGTCTTGGCTGGTTTCATCCTTGGTCAGAGAAACTTAATTTTTGGAGTGGGCAGCAGTCAATAGAGGAATATTGGTTAGAGTGCTGAGAATATTAGCTTAGGCCTAAACAGGAGTGTGTGTGTGTGTGTGTGTGTGTGTGTGTGTCTGTATTGTATACCCTCCACTGCTAAGGCTCTTAAAACATTATGGAAGATGGGGTAGAAAGAATTTAAGAGCTAGAAGGTGGGAAAGAGTACTATGAAATGCTAATACAATCATGAGCTCATGACAACTATGTTTACCCACATAAGATTTATGCATGATCAAGACACCTAAAACATGCCATAGGTGGGATAGATGACCGCTAAGCTCCACCCTGTACTGAGGAGTTATTAGCAGTAGATAGTTGCTGAGGAGAGGGAGCATCATTCTTTCCTGAGGTTGTGGCCACTCTTAAGTTTGCCATGTTCCATTCACTGCACCACACCCATTACCATGCATATACTGGAAGCAGTAACTAGACTTTGTGGGGTGTCAAATAATACAGCACATCAAAAAGGAAGGAAATAATATGGTGGTATGGATAGAAATAGGGGAAAATGTGTGGTATGTGTAATCATATTTTTATTTTGCCTTTTTACATCATCTTTTATTAATCAAATCTTACTTGCATATTCTTTCTTGCTGTCAACTCTTTCTTTAACCTTTGTCATTGCAAATCCGTTTCTGCTTTGCATGATGAAGCTGACATATACATGTAAACTTCACAGACAAGTGGCAATTACCAGTGTGTTTCATTTCTTTCACATTGAAAAGTATCTATAGAAAACATTTGGAATCACAACTTGAGTTCTTATCTAATATAGATTTGCTTAAGAATTTTAGATGGTTAAAATTACCTTTGAATGCCCAAGGACTGCTTGCTGAGGTGTTTATTCTCTTTTCATTTCTTTTCTTTTTTTTTTTTGGAGTTTATTTTTGAGATTGTAGATTAATTAAAAGATATTCTTCCTCCTCTCTTCTCCCTCTCTAACCTTTCATCCATCTCTCTCTGCTTCCCATCAAATTCATGGCCTCCTTTTTCATCATTTGCTATTGCAATAATATTTGTATTTGTATATGTATTCCTAAATATACCCTGTTGATGTTACTTGCAGGCATGTTTTCAGGGCTGATCCTCTGGCACTGAAAAACAAATTTGTGCACTTTTTTTGCATTTCTCTATGTACCTCTGGATGTCTTGGAATTTAGGGTGACCAGAACTCACAGACATATGCCTCCAGAGTGCTGGATAAATGGGTGGTATGTACTGTTACATTTAGCTCTTTTATGTGTTTTTGTAATCACTGGTATCTAAGAATACCCCCTTGTTTTTTTTGTTTTTTTTTAACTACAAGTTTCTTTAATGAAATATTAACTTTAGTGCGATTTTGGTTAAGTGACATTGGAAAAAATGAACATATTAACAAGAAGGGGATGACTAATCAAATTAGGGCATATTTAAAATATCCATGGGAAATAAGAAAGGCAATTTACTTGGCTAAAGAAACTATCCTAAGTAAAGGATGGAGAACACAAAGATAAAAGAACTGCCATGTGGTTGTTATGATTAGAGTGCAGCAGAGGAACAGAGCATAGAGAAGTTAACAGGAAATATTCCTACGTGTGACTCTGCTTGTTAAGTGTGTGATGGGACAGTGCTTTTCAATAGGTGTTTAATGATTTTTTAATTGAAAATTATTTTTTTTTCTCATGTACCATATTATGATTCCAGATCCTCCTTCCCAACTCTTCCTAGCTCCCTACCATCTCCATTCCCATCTGGTTCAACAGCCTCTATGTCTCTCCTTAGAAAAGAAACAGGCATCTAAGGTAAGAATATAAGGTAAAATAAAATAAGATAAAACAAAAACAAACAAGTAAGAATAGGACAAAACAAACAGAGGCACTGAGAAGAGGAAGACGATTCAAAGTCCCATTCCTAAATAAGAAGCTATTTGCTACCTGCCGTGAAAGGGGAAAATAACCAGTTTTTCCAATGGTGTGAGGCTGAGTAGAGCAGCCACACTCCAGGGCAGGCTCCACGCTCAGGACGAGTTGGCCAACACAATATGGACCCCATGCTTTTGTGCACCTTTCTGTTGTTATTTTTAGTTTGTTTTTTCTGATTCTCATTGTTTATGTTTTGTTTTGTTTTGTTTTATTACTGTGAGTGGGAAAGAACGTAAGATTGGGTGGAGAGCTGGGAAGGAGCTAAGAGGAGTTGGAGAGGGAAAAGTCTATGATCAAAATATGTGAAAAAATATTTAAATAAAAATTAGATGCTATTTTGATGTATTGTAAAAATTTAATGAGATACACTACCCCAGACACAACATATTTCAGCATGCACTGTTTGATATTTACAGTTGATATTACTTTCACATACATGTTAATAAACTGTCAAAGAGCTAGATGAAAAAATTGCTATATGTATAATTGAGCAAATTGCTGAGCGTTTCTTGTTATGGTCATACCCAGGCTAGGACACCACATCCCCCCACACTCCCCACACCTCCCTCCCGCCACACACACACGCACCCTGTACTCTGGCCACAGACTGAGTATTCACCACATAAAGCTAATCACATTTCTGGTGCTGGTGTTTGTTGTATCTCTGTGTGACCCCACACTCAGTTGGCTTGTGGGTAGTCATCTGAATACATGCAATAGGAAATAATATCTGTTTAGGTAGGTTTCTTTTCCAAGTGCTTTAGTAAGTTTCTCAAATTGTTATAGATAAAACGGCAATGCCACAGGGTCTTCTGTATTTGCCAATATCAGACTAACTTTCGGGAATTTAAAGGAAATGATTGTTTGTTTGTATTGTTTAAGTAAATTTTTTGATTTTTTTTCCTCTTTGCCATCACAATGTGTCTAGATATACTTCTAGAGAGATGGAGTTTGTCTCAAGGAGCTTCAGGGTAAAGGCTCCAAGCTGGTCAACTTTGTAGAGTAAGCACTCCTTCCTTGGAAGTCTGTCGCGTAAACTTCCCAGAGAGGAACATGTGGCCTCTCAGGGCGTCTAGTGGTCTCAGTCAACAAGATACACTCAACGGACAGTTTAGCCTTGGATACTTGTTTCAGAACATTCTCTCCTCCCAAACTCTTCTCTGGGGATACACAATCTTAATTAAGGAATGTTCTCTTATGGGTTGAGGCCAATGCATAATGAGATGGAGCTTTATTTGGATCCATTTCAAAACTACAGAAGTGAGGGCAAGTGTTTCATCTTCAGGAAGTCAGCAGTGTGCTACTGTGTGGAGAAAAACGTCACTGTACCAATCACAGAGCCTTAAGATATTCTGGGATTGAGCATCATTGGTACTTGTAACAGTTTTCCAAGATAAGGAATTCATCCAGAGTCAAAAGCTTTTATTATCTTATCTTATTATTTATGCTATTATTTGTTGAAGGATATACTCTGCTGCCCACTGAATAAACTATAAGCTATTAACTGCTTGACCAGGTTGGCCTTAGGCCTCTAAGCGCAGGACTGTGCTCTTCTTTGAGTAGCACCACTTGCGCTTTCTGTCCTAGGATTGACCTATATAGCTGTATCATTGGTTAGGCATGGAGGACACTTAAATACTCTGTGCCCTATTTCCAAAATGTTTAAATTATGCACTGATTTGTCCATGACCACATAGTAGGGTTATGCTTATAATAAGCAAATCAAATGTTTAAAACTCAAAGGCTGTATACTTTACAGTTGTATGCACTTGTTTTCAGAACATAAACAATCTGTTGTAAAAGGTGATAGTGTTTCCCACTATCACTATGATACTGTTATTGTATATATTACTTAGGTTATTTCTTTATGAGTCTACCAAATGTTAACTCTACAATTTTAAAGCATTTAATACCTTATCTCACAGCAGAACACTTACCTATGCATCATGTTGTCACAATTCACTCCACATAAGTTTGTTGTATTTAAGAATATATCTGAATGCTGAATTTATCATATACAAAAAAAAAGCATTCTCATTCTCATGGTGAGTAGAACTTGGATTTATTATTACATGACACAGCCCCACGCTTGCCAAGGCTCTGTGCAAAGAACTATCTATTGTAAAGCAGTAAAGATAACCGTGAACTTCCTCTCTAACCACTAAAATTCACACTTAGCACACTGTAATTTGGTTTGTAATATTTTTACCCAATATTTTCTTAAAGCTTCATGTATGGAAAATGTCTTTGTTTTCACTTCATTTGCAATTTGCCAAGAACAAGTGACAAAACAGTACTTATCATCTTCCTTCAAAACATATGGCATGTGCCCACAGAATATTAAATGATCTCTTATAACAACAAATGAGATATTTCATTGGAAACTCACAGCATGTAAGGCCTGTTGAGGCAGGCAGAAGAAGAGAAAGATGGCTCAGGAGCTTTGGTTTGTTGTAGAGATGGCAAGGAAAACATATGTTATTGAAATCTGAAGGAGGACACAGTTGCATGCGTGTATCAACAAGGTGGTAGAGAGCATTTTTAGGTACAGTTACTTTAAGCAGATTCAGCAGCCACATTAGTGCCCTAGGGTTTGAAAGAGAAAATGAGTATACATGTTAAAGTAGTTGTTCACTTTTCTCTGTATCTCTTACATGCTATAAAAGCAACTTTTTAACAATCACAGGTAACTAAGAAAGGGATATCTTATGTTTTGTTTTTCACAGTTTTCTAAGAAAGCAATAAGGGATCCTTTATTTGATCTATGAATTTGAGAGAAAGAGCTAAGCTAACGGAATTTGGACCTTCCTTCCTGCCTCTTACAAATGGCTGACTCCAGCCTGACTGTTCTGCTTGTACTCCAAGATAAACAGTACACTTTGGTTAAGTTCAGTTCTGCGTCTACATAGCTCTGCGAGTTCAACCTCTTCTTCCTCACAGTGAGGACAGGGCAGGGAGGGTAGGGGAGGTCTCATGAAAATACTCTGCAATGCTACAACAAGGCTGGCTTTCTAAAACACAACTGTTTGACTGACCCAAATTCTTTCTTCACTGAGGCGTCCCAAGTTCTATCTACATGGGAGTACAGATGGAATTATGAGAGGAAAGCTACTTTGGTTTGGTCATGGGTTAAGCCATGCTCTGTCCTACAGTTTTGCCAACAGTGCTTTTCTCTTCCTAAATCTAGGGCCCATCTTTTAGATAGTTTAGAGCCCTGTTAATAAACACCCTAGGCTGTTAACCTCTCTCAGTACTTGACATTCACTCTGAGAATTCTGTTATTATTTACTTCTCACCCTCAATAGAGTCCCTGAGCTTCCAACAAATAATTAGATACTTAGTAAACATTTATAAGATGTTCCTGAGAACAAATTGTCACAGTATTATTTTCATATTAATGTGTTTTTAGCTAACAAGGAAGAGAAGTAGTATAACCAATTCAATAACATTTATAAAAATTTCTAGCTTTAAATATGGTTTCAAATTGTAATATAACTTTAACCTTACCTCTTTACCCCTCTATTAAAATGTATCAATTGGGGGATTTATAATCTTTAACGAATTGTAGCAGAACAATTTCTGTATGTTAATGTTATTGATCAAGATATTAATATTAAGTAATTACTATAAATGTCCCTCAATGGAGGAATGAATACAGAAATTGTGAAACATTTACACAATGGAATACTACTCAGCTATTAAAAACAAGGAAATCATGAAATTTTCAGGCAAATGGTGGGAACTAGAAGATGTAAATGAGTGAGATAACTCAGAAGCAGGACACACATGGTATATACTCACTTATAAGTGGATATTAGGCCTATAATATAGGGTAAACATACTAAAATCTGCATACCTAAAGAACCTAAGCAAGAAGGAGGACCCTGGGTGAGATGCTCAATCCTTATTCAGAAAGGCAAATGGGATAGACCTTGGAAGATGGAGAAAACAGGGAACAGGACGGAAGCATACCACAGAGGGCCTCTGAAAGACTCTACCTATCAGGGTATTAAATTGGATGTTGAGACTCATAGCAAAACTTTGGGCAGAGTGCAGGGAATCTTAGGAAAGAAGGGGAAGATAGAAAGACCTGGAGAGGGCAGGAGATCCACAAGGAGAGCAACAGAACCAAAAATTCTGTGCCCAGGGTTCTTTTCTGAGACTGATACTCCAACCAAGGACCATTCATGGAGATAACCTAGAACCCCTGCACAGATGTAGCCCTTGGAAGCTCAGTGTCCAAGTGGGTTACATAGTAATGGGAACAGGGGCTGTCTCTGACATGAACTCAGTGGCTAGCTCTTTGATCACCTCCTCCTGAGCGGGGAGCAGCCTTACCAGGCCACAGAGGAAGACAGTGGAGCCAGCCCTCATGAGACCTGATAGGCTAGGGTCAGATGGAAGGGGAGGAGGACCTCCCCTATCAGTGGAATGGGGAAGGGACATAGGAGGAGAAGAGGGAGAGAAGGGGCAATTGGGGGAAATGAAGGAGGGGGCTACAGCTGGGATACAAAATGAATAAATTGTAATTAATAAAAATATTTTTAAAAAGGCTAGGCAGGAAGCTAGCTCGGGCCCGTGGGGGCTCAGGAGACTGAAGCACCAACAAAGAGCAGGAAGGGTGGGTCGTACCCTCCCTACCTACACAGATATGGCAGATGTGCGGCTTGGTCATCATGTGGGTCCCTAACAATTACAGCATGGCTGTCTCCGGCTTGGTTGCCTCCCTTTGAATTCCTATCCCCTAGCTAGGCTGCTTTGTCTGGCATCAGTTGGGAGGGGATGCCCTTAATTCTTCTGCATTTCACATGCCATGGTGGGTTGGTACCCACAGGGGCCTCCCCTTGTCTGTGTCAGGAAAGGGCTGGAAGAGGCTGGGACTGGGAGGAGATAAGAGATGAGGGAGTACATTCCCAATCAGGATGTAAAATGAATATATAAATAAACTAATGGAAAAAGAAGTGAAAGTGATGCAAATGATATTGAAAAAGAAAAAAAGCACATATGTCATATATGCCTAGGTGAGGCAACCTGGTGGAAGAAGTGTCTCAAACATGGGCAAAAGAGTTAGAGATTGTCCCTGCCCCCACTGTTGGGAGTCCCGCAAGAACACCCAGCTATGCAATCAGAGCACATATGCAGGGGACAAAGGTCAGATTCATACAGGCACCCCAATGATCACTTCCTTCTTCACCAGTCCTATAAACCCTAGTTAATTGATTTTCTGGGCACTGTTCTTATGGTGTCCTTGAGCATTCTGGATCCTACAGTCCTTCCTTCCTCTCTTCTTTGAAATTGCCAAGCTCTGCCTCGTTTTAGCTATGGGTCTCTGCACCCATCCTTATCACTTTCTGAATGAAGCCTCTCTGATGAGAAGTGTGTTAGGCTCTGATCTACCGGTGCAACAAAATATCATTTGGAACCATTTCATTGACTTTGCTTGCTTGTTTGCTCCTTGTTTGGGTGCTCTCCTAGTTCACTGGGCTATCCAGCTTCTGGTTCCTTTCCATTCAGGCCCTGTCACGCTGGGGCTCCCTCTCCTGCCATGGGTCTCAAGATGGAGTAGTCATTGATTGGCCGCTCCCTCATGTTCTGTGCCATATTTACCCTAGAAGAGACAAATTGTAGGTTGAAGCTTCTGTGGCTGGGTTGTTGTTCTAGTCTTTCCACTGGGAGCCTTTTCTGCTTAGAGAAGACCTCTGCTTCAGTCTTCATATCTCCCATTGCTAGGAGTCTTCACTAGGGTTACTCTCATAGAGTCTAGGGAGCTTCCATTGCACCAGGTTTCTATGAAACCCCAATGCCCCCCAGTTTCAGCTGTCTCTCCTCATACATGCTCCATTTCTATCCCCTTCCCAACCTGATCCCTTCTGTTTTCATTCCAAACCACACAAAGTCCACCAGAAAATCTATTTCCCTTTCCAGAGATGTCCATCAGTCAGTCCCCTCCATTTTTAAAGAGAAAGACCTTTGTGTGTGTTTACTGAGCATGTATTGAAAAAGCATTATGAGCTAAGCATTGTTTTGAATTCTTGGGTTACATAAATGAAAATATATATACAAATCAAAGGATATTTTCCCCATGAAAATCTAATGATAAGGAAGAAAGAAGGGAGGGTTATAAATAGTAAATAATCACGCTGGTACTTTTGAAAATGAAAAGTTGGGGGAAAATAGAAAGAATGAAGTAAGGATGATTGAATTTGAGTTGCAGTTTACGTCAGAGTAAGCTTCATACAGAAGCTGCTTGAACTAAAGCCTGAGATTAAATGAAGAAGGCAGCGGGTGGACGGAAGATCAGATTCCAAGTAGACTGTGTTGCCATTGCAAAGATCCTGGAGCAGAGCTCTCTGCGTAGGTGTTTGAGCAACCAGAAGAAGGCAAGCGTATCCAGAGGAAGGGAGGGAAAAGGGAGAGGAGAGAGAGGCAAAAGAAAAGGAGGGATAGTAGGGAATGGGGTAAGAAAAAACTGAAACGCAACAGTAGTGCCTCACAGCCTTTGGGTGGATTTGTGGTGTTCCCAGCCTTTGGGTGGATTTGTGGTTTCCTTCCACAGGAAGAATTGACAGAGGAACAATACATGACGTTGCATAATAGTACCGTTATGGCTGTTAGGCTGGGTGTAAAATTTTGGAAGAAGAGAACATGCAGTCTGCTTTTGTCACTCATTTATTCATTGTATAAAAGTAGGTGTTTGATGCTGCTCTGCAGGACTGGAAGTGAGTTCTTCCTCCCCAGAGCCTGATGTAATCCTGAGGAGTTTCCACACTGTGAGGGTCTGGCTCAAAATAGCTATGTACACAAGGCTTTCTGAGTCAGAGCACTATTTAGAGAAGAGAGTGCTAAACAGCCATTCCAATGAGTACTGGAAACCTGCCTCTGAGCATCTGACAAAAGAGAGGGTGAACTATCTTTAGACCCCAGGGGAGGGAAAAGGCACCTCCTGAGGCTGTTCTGCTCTGCACTCGGGTCCCCCACACAGGTGACAAGTCAACAGTGAGTGGCAACAGTTCTCACTCTGTCAGGATGACTTCTGCTGTGGTTTACCTTCCTGGCACAAGTCCTGGCATTACTCCCGAGAGTGGTCACAAGGGGCCTTACAAACGCTTTATGAGTCTGCAGTGGCCCTCAACAGGAAATGCTAATTTTAAAAATAAAGGTAGAAACAGAGCTTTTCCAATCCTAAGTGTAGCATTAATTTTTCTTGAAGAAACAACACCAAGAGAGTCATAAAATGTTCATTCTCTGTTGCAGTCACTTTATTGGTCACAAAGACTTCTAGAGCTCAAGTGTCCTGCTCTTGTTTCAGAATGTAGTCCAGGTGGAGGTCAGCGATTTGAAAGGTTCATGGTGGGTGACTCCACTGGAAACGGTGAGTAGAAAGACCTGGTATGTGTAGATGCCCAGACTGGCTTTGTCCTTTTTTTTAAGCACCCCTCCATAAGAGGTTTGAGTCATGGCCCTGACCAGAAGAGACTGAGGCTTGAGTGCTGGCAGAACAGACCCTCTCACTCAGTTTTCACCATATCCATTCTCTCCTTGAGTGTTAGCTCTGGAAATCTGGAGGTTGATTTTTCTGAGCCCAGGATCTAATAGAAACTTGTCTCATTTACATACAGAAGCCATGAAATCAGTCTGTTAGCAAGAAATCCACTTTTACCAACTAGAGGTCTGCAGGGGCGAAGTAAAACATGTTAATTTAGGAGGCTGACCAAAGTTCTGCTCTTTTAGCTCAACTGTTTGCTTTTTAGAGGGTTTGGGCAGCGATTTTTAGTTGACTCACTTTAATTTTTTTTCAAAGACTTTAGCCAGAATGTGGAAAGCCTTGTGTCTTGGGTCTATGGCGGATGCCTGCATTGCCATGGAATCCCGTTTTCTTGACAGACAGCTGAGGAGTTGCACAAGAACCAAGGACACCCACATCATACTTCACTGATGGCCTGTTTGACTATGACTGGTTCTGTAAGACTAACTTTGTCTTCATGGATCACACAAGTGTCCTTTGGGCCCTCGCAGGTAACATTGGGAACAGAACAATCTTTGAAACTTCCATCAAACGAAAGGGTTGATCTCATTTTAGAGAAACAAAATATCAAAAACTAAAAGCTCCATTCATTCGGTCTCTCCAGATCTCCCATGTGTTTATAAAACTGGAAAAGCCTGACAAGTGCTATTATACATTTACACATATATATTTCTCCCCGCCCCCACTTTCTGCTAGCTGTTCTTGCCAGCAAGGCTTGATGCTTTGAAAATGACAGAAAGAAGATGCTTGGTCAAACCTCTAATCTGAAAACAGATATAGTTCTGTTCAAGAAGTTTGGAAATCAATCTGGTGCTTTCTCAAATAATTAGGAATAGTGCTACCTCAAGATCCCACTATACCACTCCTAGGCATATATCCAAAAGATGCTCAAGTATACAACAGGACATTTGCTCAACCATGTTTGTAGCAGCTTTATTCATAATAGCCAGAAGCTGGAAACAACCAATGTCCCTCAGTGGAGAAATGGATATAGAAATTGTGGTACATTTACACAATGCAATACTACTTAGCTATTACAAAGAAGAAAATCATGACATTTGCAGGCAAGTGGTGGGAACTAGAAAAGATCATCCTGAGTGAGGTAACCCAGAAACAGGAAGACACACATGGTATATACTCACTTATAAAAGGATACTAGACCTAAAAGATAGGATAAACATACTAACCTAAAGAATCTAAGCAAGAAGGAGGACCCTAGGTAAGATGATCAATCTTCATTCAGAAAGGCAAAGAGATGGACATCAGAAGAGGGAAAAAACAGGGAACAGGACAGGCACAGAGGGCCTCTGAAAGACTCTACTCTGCAGGTATCAAAACAGATCCTGAGAGCCATAGCCAAACTTTGGTCAGAGTGCAGGGAATCTTAGGAAAGAAGGCAGAGATAGAAAGACCTGGAGGTGCAGGAGCTCCACAAGGAAAACAACAGAACCAGAAAATGTGGGCACAGGGGTCCTTTCTGAGAATGATACTCCAACCAAGGACCATGCATAGGGATAACTTAGAACTCATGCACAAAAGTAACCCATGGCAGCTCAGTGTCCAAGAGGGTTCTCTAGTAATGGGAATAGGGACTGTCTCTGACATGAACTCAGAGGCTGGCTTTTTGATCACCTCCTCCTGAGGGGTGGGGGAGCAGCCTTACCAATCCACAGAGGAAGACAATGCAGCCAGTCCTGATAAGACCTGTTAGACTAGGGTTAAATAAATGGGGAGGAGGATCTCCCCTATTAGTGGACTGGGGGAGGGACATAGGAGAGGAGGAAGGAGGGAAAGAGTGGGGGAGGGGGCTACAGCAGGGATACAAAGTAGATACACTGTAATTAATGAAGATAAAATTAAAAAAAAAAAAGAAAAAAGACCTGGAGAGGACAGGAGAACAACGAAGCTAAATTACCTGGGCTCAGGGGATCCTGTAGAAACAGATACTCCAACAAAGGACAGTGCATCAAGGGGACCTAGACCCCTGTTCAAAGGAAGCCCATAGGCTGCTCAGGTCTGGAATGAGTTCCCTAGTAAGAGGTACAGGTCCTTTCTCAGACATGAACTCAGTGGCTTGCTCTTTGAGCACCTCCCCCTGAGGGTTGAAACCTTTCCAGGCCACAGAGAAGAAGTTCCTCCCCTATCAGTGAACTAGGGAAGGGACATAGGAGGAGAAGAGGGAGGGAGGGTGGGACTAGGAGGAGACAATGGAGGGTTTGTAGTTGGAATACAAAGTGAATAAATTATAATAAATAAATATATAAATAAAATTAAATTAAAAAAGTATCCTTCAGAACACAAGATATTTAATCTACAAGTAGCACATCTTTGTGATGGAGACTTTAGTTAAATGAGCCTGAGGTCCATGTCTTCTGCTACTTAAGAATTTTTACGTTCTTTCAGAGAAGGGCAAATGGAAAGAAAACATGAATGCACCGATTAAAGCTGAATACATATTGAGAAATTGCCTCTTTGAGAAAGAATACATATGAACATCTCCACAGAAAACATGGATCATGTGCTCACACTCCTGTGAGCATCTTCTTTCCTTGTGAGAGTCCAACCTAAGGTCAGTTTCAGTGCCTAGCATGTGATTCAGATGATCCCGGCTTCCCGGTTCCCAGCAGCTTTTGGTTGGATGAGGCTTCAAACTGGTTTGTCTGCCTCTTCTGTCTTACAGCTCTTCATACAGTCCAGAACCCATGCTTTCTGCTCTTGAGCAACTTGCTTTCTCCTCCTTAGATTGACCCCAGGCACACCTAGGCACACCTCTTCCTAGACTTACCTCAGTCCTCAGTATAATGGAATCCTTAGAAATAAAATGACTTGCTGTTCTGCATATGCATTTTCAAAATTCAATTTAAAGTAAAGCCATCTGTATTTAAGGTGCAATTAATAATCAAAATCTCCTGAGATTTAGTTAAGCTGACTTTACCAGCAGTGTTTTGTATAAGTCACCACAGCTCGTATTGCTGCCTCCTGTTATTCACTTGAATCCTGCTAGCTTCCTGCTGGAGTGCTTCTCAATCTGCTGCTCTGGGACACCAAGACGCTTGATGACGGTGAGTATACTCTTATCTCTCTCTCCAAGATTCTTCAGTGTCTGGCATTGAACATGCTTGATGTCAAATGCTTCTTGACCAAATGAAGACAATGAGATATTATTTTCTCTGATTTGCTGATTGAACCAGTGTGTATAAGCAGACACTTTGGGAAGGGAGGCTGGAACTGAGTCTGGGGGTACCATAGAAAGACTGAATTGGATTAGAGAAATGGCCTAAAACAGATGGTAATTCTTAGCCCAGTTTTCTCTTACCCACCTTTTATTTTTAGCCTACTTAGACTACCATAGTCGTCCCTAGGGCTGAATTGAGATTAGAAAGGAGGGTAATGGAAGATACAGCAATATCGGAGAAGGGAGAAGGAGAAGGACCTTTTCTGAGATGGCCCCCAGATGGCCTGTCACAGCTCATGGCTGGGCCCTCCTGCCTCACACACCTTTTCTCTGTATGAGATTATTTTCACCCTCTGGTCTTATGTTTCCCTCAAACAAAGGCCCACAATTACCCTAAGGTAAAATACACATGGAAGGTACACAACCTTTGACAACTGCCTCTTCTGAGGGCTTTTGGTATTCTTCAAGTATTAACATTCAGAGCTTTTCTGAGCCTGGAATTTTCCCAATCCAGTGCATGCCAGCAAGCGGTCCTTAGCAGGCCATCCTTCTCACCCCAAGACACTGAGTTTCAGCAATCTTACTTAAATGGGGCTAAAGGGGTGGGGCTGGAAGAACAGACAATGTATTTTGTCACTGTTTATAAGAAAAATAAAAAAACTTCTTAAGACCATTTTTAAACCTTAATAATTTGAGACTTGGGGAAGCATTTACTTAGGAAGAAAGGATGAAAACTTCAGTATTGCAAGAATCTGTATCATGTTTATTATAAAAATCTTAAACTATTAAAGGAACCTTTCAAAGTGAGTGATTCTGTATTTGAATTCCACATCCTTATGTATTATGTAACAATTAGTAAGGATGTGATGGATAATTTTCTTTGGAAGAGTTCCTGGTTCCATTACTCAACTACTCAATCGACTAGTAATTATGAATCATATCTTTAATTAGCTGCTGCTCTTCAGAAGCATATGAAAGCCAAGGGCATAAAGTAATTGGCATAAAAGTTTTCCTAATTAATTTATCTGTCCATGTAAGTAACCAGGGCTAGAGTCTGGGGATCATTTATAACTCCGGGAAGGCTAGCCCTAAAACTCACTGTCAAAGGAGATTTATATATGTGAATTATAAAAAGACAACAAGCCACAAAATTGCATTATCCTCCAACTCTAACAATACAGCCCATAATGTGCTGTTCAGAGATGAGCAAAAAGTTCCTATTGATCCAATTCATTTTCATCATATCCTCCAGTGAATCTTTCAACTCTCTCTTGCCTTTTCTTCATTCAACATTGTAACAGTAATCAAGCACATTAAGCAATTCATTAAACAACAGCCCCACTGACCACAGGGAGCACTGCAGCTAGCATTCATTAGGCAGCCAATAACTTTATTTAAGTAGCAAAAGGCTTGGGAGTAAAAACCAACTCCTTTGTCTCTCTGCATGGAAATGCACATCTCAGCAGTGATCCAAGCAGCACATACTTCTGGCCCATTCAAACTCTGACTACATAAACCAAAATTGAAGTAGGGGTGAGGTGTCTCATTTATGTCCTCTCTCCTTGCCAAAAATGTAGGCCAAGACTTAGCTCATTGTCTAGCACAGCCCTGGAAGATTTATGTCTTGTGCGGAAAATGGGGAATGTTCAAATATTGGTATTCAGGTGCCAAATTTCCAGATCTGACTTTTAAAGTGCTAATGCATGAGAGCCAGCTTGGTTATTTGGCTCCAGAAAAGCTTGGCTGTCTCTGTGTGGTTAATAGAATTATCAATGCATTTTCTATCTTGACAAGTGAAAACTAAAGTAACTAAAGCAAGGGGCACAACTTGCATCTTTAAATAATAATTTAGACCATCATAAAAATTATGTCCGTGTGACTTCTAGGTCCATGGGAGTCCCTGGGAGAATGCCAGGAAGTGACACAGAAGAGTGACTTATTCTGTCCTTTCCAGGGAACAGTGTTCCTGTGGCCTTGGGCGCTGGCATTGCTGGCATTGTTGACATTCTTGCCCTTCCATAGCTGGTGAATGAATTTTTGGAATAGCTTGAGAAATTTTTCGATGTTTTGATTCTTCATTAATAATTTTATCTATGGTTTGGAAATGATTTTTCCCCCTTGAGGAGCACAAAGAAAATGTTTTATAGGTATTATTTTTATCACCTGTAGTGTTTCAAAAGGAACTATATAAGAGAATTTTATTTCTTTTTATTTTATCTTTTTTGGCATTTCATACACAGTTTATTTTGATTCATCCTCTGCTGCTGGTATTCCCCCCCAACTTGAACTGAAACTCTCAGTATTCTCCTTTCCACATCTATGTCACATGTGCTGTATTGATCTCTGATTCCCTTTCTTTCACCCTTTTTCCCTCTCATCTGCTCTCTAACTTCATGATCTGTGTCTACACTCACTGCCACATAAATACTACATGTAAACAGGAAGAGAGCATATAAGGGATGAGGTATACCCTTTATTTACATATTGACGGATGAAGGAGAATATGTGGTAGCTGTCTTTCTGAATTTGCTATACTATTCTTAATATAATGATTTTCAGATATGCACATTTATTTTAAAATTTTCCTAAATTAATATTTTGCCCATGTCTGAAAACAATTCTTGATGGAAATATAGGTTGTTTTCATTTTCTTGTTATTATGCAAATGGGTGCTCAAGTAGGTATGATATAGAGCCTTTTGGATAGATGTTCACACATGATCTAACCGGGTCATTTGGTGTTCTAGCTTTAGGTTTTATTTTCATCTATAAGCTTAAAATCATGAGGACTCTCTTCTTCAAAACCTTTCGTCTCGTGGCTTCAAGTGTTCACAATCCTGTTCCCAGTGTTTGTCTATTGATCTGAGTCACTGAAGTTGTACTGTTGGTAAATAAAATAAAGCTGTCTCAGTTGGAGATTCTGCTCTGTAGAGTTGTGATAAAGGCATGCTGTCCAGAGGAATTCCTGGGTTTTCTCCTCCCTGGCCTGGCCTGTTAGAGAGGTGACTTCCAAATCAAGCTTATCCCCAAACTTGAGTCATTCTGATGTCATTCTCTGAACTTTAGAGATGCGGATTTTATGTAGGGCAAGAAAGGAACAAGGTCTGCGGATCCAGCAGAAAGGAGTCATTAAAGGCTCAGAGTCTGAATTGGGAAAATGATATTTCTATCAATAGTAAGTACCTAAAATGATCACTCTTGGAGAAAGCACTTACAAAATTATTGTTTTATTTAATTTTTAATTCTGTTTCTATCTCCCTTGCTCTGTCTGTCTACCTTTCTGAACAGAATACCTCTGTATAGCCTAGGCTGGACTTGAGATCATGCTCGTCCTGCTCCTCCGTTGGGGTTACAGGCCGTATCTACATACTGGGTAGGGAAGGAGCAGTTACTGTAATTTTCTTCACAGTGTGCAACACTGTCGACTTTGTAGTCTTGGAATGTTCACTTTGCATGTATTTTGAAACCATTGCAATTCTACTTTTTGTCACAGTGGTCGCACAGTCTCCTTTCCACCTCACAGTTGATCAGTGTGTGTCCTCAGTGCCATCTCTGGGGCTGTTGCACCAGGCTATGGCCCAGCGTAGAGAAGGGGAAGGAAAAGAATTGCAGCACATTCGCAACATTATTTCTAAGGACACATGAAAAAGAGTGAAATGTGTATTTTTTTCCAGATATATAAATCCCCAATAACCATGGACTGTTGTGGTTGAATTAATTTTTAATGCCAATATGTTGAATATAGTTACATTATCTCTTTGGGTAATTTCATGGTACACTCCTTTTTGAATGTTTAAAAATATCACAGATAAACATGCAAGAATTCTATTTAATAAAAACATATAGGAGTAGTCAAAGGTTCTCTCAAAAATTACTTTAAAAACGTGTTTAATGGCATTTGCCTTTTATATTGCTCAATAATAGAAAAAGCTACTCCCTTTGAATGCATTGTACATTACAGGCACTATGATTATAACTTTGCTTGAAGTTTTTTATTCATGTAGGCACAACTTATTATTTTTTTTGTTTTTCATAAATTATGAAACTATGGATTGGAAAATGTTCAGGTCTTTCCCAAAATCCGGAGGTAATGAACTGGCAGTATTGGCTGTGCTCATCTTTTTCAGCTCCGCTGCTTAGTAACATCCTGGCAATGACTTAGCCATCCATTGTGGTAAGTTTTACACCATGAGTATGGGCAAATTTTATAATTTAAAATCAGTTAGTAAGTCTCTGCCAACACACCACTCCCAAGGTCATATAGGCAGTGAGTGCTATGGCTAATATTTGAAACTATCTTTGCTTGGTTTAGAGTCCATGATACTTAGAGTCATATTGGACAGCTTCCTTGAACTATTCACTTCTTATGTTTACTGAATAATTTCCACCTACAGATGCTTTGAAATGAACAAAAAAATAGTGTTTATTTTGGGGACTGAACACTAAGCTGAAGACAGGCTTAAGGGCATCAAGCGAGCTATACATTCTTTCTTTTTAATTTTTTTATTTTTTTACTATTAATTACACTTTATTCATCCTGTATTCCCCCATAAGCCCCTCCCTCCTCCCTTCCCGATCCCACCCTCCCTCCCCTTTCTGCATGCATGTCCCTCCCCAAGTCCACTGATAGGGGAGGTCCTCCTCTCCTTCCTTCTGATCTCAATCTATCAGATTACATCAGGAGTGGCTGCATTGTCATACTCATCTCTGGCCACATACGTTGACAGGGAGACCTTAATGCATTTGATAGACCTTGGTTCCTAGTCACAGGGTCAGATGAGGAAATCAGCTTATTTTTTTTAACAGATTCTCTACAGGCTGTGTAAACTATAGAGGGATTGGTTATTAGAGTTACTACAGTGAAAAACAATACAATCAAACTAATATTTAGACACAGATTGAACATCTGTGGGCCATGACTGGTTCCTGCCACTTCAGGGAAAATAAAAAACTTCAAGAAAATATCTGCTGAAATATTTTATAGTGTGTTACAGGTATTGTAGTTATGTTTAAGGGCTTTCCTATCTTTGGGAGATATTGATAGCAAATATGTAGATGAGAGTATGTGATCTCTACGTGTGTGTGTGTGTGTGTGTGTGTGTGTGTGTGTTCACAGGTGCTCACTCACTTGCACATATGTAGAAGACAGTTTATTACACAGTGGAGTGGGGCATTCTCAAGGGGTAAGGATGAACAGTGGTTTAAAAAAGTCAATGTGCCCAATTGTATTTTAGGTAGGCTCTATAAGATTTTCTTTTTTATTTTATATATATTATTATTATTTACAATGTATTCACTTTGCATCCCGGTTGTAGCCCCCTCCCTCATCTCCTTCCAGTCCCACCATCCCTCCCTCTTCTTCCCCTATTCCTCTTGCCTAGTCCACTGATGGGGAAGTCCTCCTCTCCTCCTGCCTGACCCTAGCCTATCAGGTCCCATGAGGACTGCCTGGATCCTCTTCTTCTGTGAGCTGGGTAAGTCACCGCACCGGGGAGAAGTGATCAAGGAGCAGACAACTGAGTTCGTGTGAGAGACTGCCCCTGCTCCCCTTACCAGTATTCTCATGTGGAGACGGAGCTGCCTATGGACTACATCTGAGCAGGTCTATGTGGTCTCTATGCGTGGCCTTAGGTTGATGCATCATTTTCTGTAGCCATCCCTGACCTCAGCTTTTTTGGCTTTGTTGGTCTCTTTGTGGAGCTCCTGTCCCTTCCAGGTCCTTCTATATCCCCCTTCTTCGATAAGACTCCCTGTGCCCAGTCCAAAGTTTGCTGAGAGTCTCCACATCTGCTTTGATCCCCTGTTGGATGGTGTTTTTTAGAGGACATAGACTCCAGTCCTGTTCCCTCTCTTCTACTGCTTCCAGTGCCTATCCTGTTTCCCTTCTGAATGAGAATTAAGCATCTTCCTTAGGGTCCTCCTTGTTGTTTAGCTACTTTAGGATTTTAGGAAGTTTATCTTATATTATATAGCTAAAATGCACTTGTAAGTGAGTATATACCATGCATATCTTTGTGGTTAGGTGTTACCTCATTTAGAATGATCTTTTCTAGTTCCATCATTTGCCTGAAAATGTCATGATTTCCTTGTTTTTAATTACTGAATAGTATTCCATTGTGTAAATTTATCACAATTTCTGTATCCATTCTTTCATTGAGAATCATACAGGTTGTTTCCAGATTCGGGCTATTATGAATAAAGCTGCTATGAACATAGTAAAGCAAATGTTCTTGTAATATGGTTGAGCATCTTTTAGATATATGCCTACGAGTGGTATAGCTGGGTCTTGAGGTAGCACTATTCCTACTTTTCTGAGAAAGTGCCAGATTGACTTCCAAAGTGGTTGTACAAGTTTACATTCCCACCAGCAATAGAGAAGGGTTCCCCTTTCTGCACAACCTCTCTAGCATGTATTGTCACTTAAGTGTTTTATCTTAGCCATTCTGATAGGTGTAAGATGTCATCTCAGAGTCATTTGTATTTCCCTGATGACTAAGGATGTTCAACATTTCTTTAAGTGTTTCTCTGCTACTCTGTATTCCTCTGCTGAGAATTATCTGTTTAGCTCTGCACTCCATTTTTTAATTGGATTACTTGGTTTGCTGGTGTTTAATTTCTTGAGTTCTGTATATGTTCTGGATATTAGCTCTCTGTCAGATGTAGGGTTAGAAGATCCCAGTCTGTAGGCTGTTGTTTTGTTCTGATGACAGTGTCCTTTGCTTTACAGAAGCTTTTCAGTTTCATGAGGTCCCATTTATTGATTGTTGATCTTAGAGCCTGTGCTGTTGGTGTTTTGTTCAGGAAGTTGTCTCTTGTGCTAATGAGTTCAAGGTTCTCCCACTTTTTCTTCTAACCGATTTAGCGTGTCTGGTTTTATGTTGAGGTCTTCCATCCACTTCAATTTTGCTTTTGTGCAGGGTGATAAGTATGGATTTATTTGCATTTTTCTACTCTAGACATTCAGTTTCACCAGAACTATTTGTTGAAGATGGTGTCTTCTTTTTTTTCTGTTGTATGGTTTTGACTTCTTTGTAAAAAAAAAAAAATCAGGTAATTGTAGACATGTGAATTTATTTCTAAGTCTTCAAATCAAGTGCATTGATCCACCAGTTTGTTTCTATTCCAATACCATGTAGTTTGTACAACTGTTGCTCTATAGTACAGCTTCAGATTAGGGATGGAAAAACCTTCAGAAGACCTTGTATTGTATCAGATTGTTTTAGCTATTCTGAGTTTTCTGTTTTTCCATATGAAGTTGAAAATTGTTCTTTCAAGGTCTGTAAAGAATTGTGTTGGTAGTTTGATGAGAATTGCATTGAATCTGTAGATTGTTTTTAGTAGGATGCCCATTTTCACTATGTTAATCCTACAGATCCATGAGCATGGGGGATCTTTCCATCTTCTGATATCTTCTTCAATTTCTTTCTCCAGAGACTTGAAGTTTTTTTCATAGAGGTCTTTCACTTACTTGGTTAGATTCACACCAAGGTACTTTATGTTATTTGTGGCTATTGTGAAGAATCTATTATCCCTAATTTCTTTCTCAGCCCATTTGTTTTTTGTATACAGGAGGGCTTCTGATTTTTATGGGTTAATTTTGTATTCAGCCTCTTTGCTGAAGGTGTTAATCAGCTAAAATGGTTCTCTGGTTGAATTTTTGGGATCACTCATGTATACTATCATATCATCTGCAAATAGTGATACTTTGACTTCTTCCTTTCCAATTTGTATCCCCTTGATCTCCTTTAGTTGTCTTATTGCTCTAGGTAGGACTTCAAGTATTATGTTGTAGAGATATGAAGATAGTGGGCAGCCCTGCCTTGTCCCTGATTTCAGTGGAATCGATTTAAGTTTCTCTCTGTTTAGTTTGATGTTGGCTATAGGCTTGCTGTACATCGTCTTTACTATGTTTAGGTATGTGCCTCATATCCCTGATCTCTCTAAGACTTTAAACATGAATGGGTATTGGATTTTGTCAAATGCTTTTTCAGCATCCAAGGAGTTGGTCATGTGGTTTTTTGCTTTGTTTTGTTTTCAGTTTGTTTATATGGTGGATTGCATTGCTGGATTTCCATATATTGAACCACCCATGTATGTCTGGGATGAAGCCTACTTGATCATAATAGATGTATATGTATTTGTCTTTTTTTTGTGGGATATACATGAGTGCAGATAAAGATAGAGACCTGATATGTCAGATTTCCCTTGAGACACAAATGGATATGAGCCACTGGATGTAGGTTCTATGGACTGAGTCTGGCTCCTCTTCAAGAGCAGTATTCAGTCATAATCACTAGTGTAAATAGGTCAAGTGTTATCTTCTTGTCCTACAAAAAGAATAAAAAGAAAATTTAATAGTTGATCAAACTAATGGAAAACATTAGTTGAAGGCAAATTAACAGGATGATCTAGAGTTGTTCTTTTTTTACCTGTATCCATGAAAATTCTAGTGTACTTAAGCTCATTAATTCTGATGATAACCAAGGAGGCTTACATGGCTTTCATCATAAACTAGGCAGTTCTGCAACCCATTGTTTTTAAATCTTTTTTTTTTTATTCATTGAGTCTAGAGGGAAATTGTGGGTCTGTCAGCCTAGCACAGACCTGAAAATAGGAAAAGTGCCTTTAGAGCATTCTAAAGGGCTTGGGGCAAGAGCTTGTTGCCAACTCTCCTGGACTCCAAGGAGGGAGATAGGGATATCTGCCTTCACAGAGCTGAGTCTTCTGGCACAACTTTCAGCAGTTACCTTTAGGAACCGATTAGTACATTCTACCTTTCCAGAGGCCAGTGCTCTCCAAGAGGAATGAAGGCAACATGTGATTCTTGGAGAGGTCACTACAAACTGAGCGATCTGGGGAAGAGAAAAAGGCCCACTGTTGCTTTGAAAAGATCCCAGGAGATAAACATGAAGAGTAATTTTAATGTCAGCATTGGCAGCAAGTGAAAAGCCCATAGCAAGCCTGGCATGGTGACGCATGTCTATAACCCCAGCACTAGGGTCAGATATTAGGAGAGGAGGACCTCCCCTATCAGTGGGCTACAGGAGGGACATGGGGGAGAAGAGAGCAGAGGGTAGGACCTGGAATAGGTGAGGAAGAGGCTTACAGCCAGGATACAAATTGAATAAATTGTAATAAATAATAATAATAAAGAAAAAAATTGCATACTGTGGGACTTTACTGATTAGAGACTTCAAGCTGGAGAAAATGTTATTTATGCTTCCAAGGGTTTTCTCCTTCACCTATAGCTGGGATGTCTGTGCTTGTACTGTTTGGTGTCAGTGGCTTTCACTTGGGGGTTAGTGTGGAGCCTTGCAAGGACTATTAGAGCATTTTCAAGGTCGCATTTAGTTCTTTCTGTTCTGTAGTATTGCTGATTATTTCACTTTTTGGAAATATCTTCCTGCTGTGTGTTTAAGAACATGTAAGTGACTAAAAATTATTGTCAAGTTCACTTGAGGTTTCTTTGTGGTTACTTTTGGGGTCTTTGGGGAAGGCCCGGGGCTCCATTATCTTTTCTTCTCCAAAGCTACCTGCAGAAACATGGCAGAGCCTAGCTGACCACTGGACGCAGTGAAGGCCTGTCCCCGTGATGATCCTCCCCTGCAAAATACACACCTTCCAGTTCCACAGCCTTTCTGATGCTGTGAGTCTCAGCCTCTGCTTAGATACCTCGATCAGTAGAGGCCGTCTGTAGCAGTACAAAGAACATACCAATATAAAACAAAAACTATCAGACTGAAGTTGGGTAAGACAAACCAACAGAAGTAAAAGAGTCCAAGAGTTGACACAAGAATCAGTAGACACTCAGGAATATTATTAATCCACTAAACTAGAGGTCATAATATAAGCACGGAGGACCTGGAATAGACCCTGTATGCTATGTACATTGTGCTTAAGTCTCTGTGAGTTCATATGAGCTTATTCTTATGTTGAGATGTTTTCTTGGTGTCCTCCATATCCTCTGGCTTTCTTACCCTCTTCCTGCCTCAGTTTTCATGGTATTTTCTGAGCTCTGAGGAGAGTGGTTTGATAGAGTCATGCAATTTAGGACTTCATTTTCCAAGGTTTCTCATTCTCTGGATGATTTCTTGGTAGTGGGTCCTTGTATTTTTTCCAATCTGCTGCAGGAATAAGCTTCTCTGATGATACCTGAACAAGGCAGGTATCCACTAGTTGGAATCTCCCCCAAGATTGGTGCCACCATTGCCAGACATACACTGCAGACAGTGCCCCACTGCAGGGTAAGGGTTTGCGGATCACTTGGTGTTTGTGTTTCTCTTTTCAGAGTCTGAAAACTATTTTCCTGCCCCAAAGATGCTGGAACATGGTCGTGAGGAATCCGTGTGGCACTGCTTCGAAGTCTCCATCTTCAGTGGGTTGCATAGGCATTCTCTTCAACAACAGGGCCTTGCTGTCAGTTTGTGGAGAGCAATCTGTACTCTCGGCAATAGCCTGGGTTGTTTGGGGATTCCAGAGAAACACTATTGGCCAAAAAATCAGCCAGATTCAAATGAAACCCTGTACTGGAAGCTTCGTTTGGTAATAAGAGGCAGCCAGTTGGGACTCTGTATTCTTCATTTATTTGGCAATTTCATTCAGATCACCTTCATATATGTGTATGATTTAGGAAGTTTGTACTGTGTCAGATCTCTCAAATGCTCCTTAATTTTAGCTGTCTCTCCCTGTGTTCCCTCCCACAACCCTTTCCCACTCTCCCCATTCATCTTCCCATTCCAGGCCCACATCCATCCATAAATATTCTATTTCCTTTTCCTAACAACATCTGTCTGGCCTCTCTGGTCCTTTAGTCTCTACCTACCCTTCCTGATTCTGCTGATTGTAGATTATCACTGCCTTTACACCTAATATCCACACTTACATGAATATACACCATATTTATCTTTCAGTGTCTGGGATACCTCACTCAGAATGACTTTTTTTTTTTTTTTACTTCATTCACATGCCTGTAAATTTAATAATGTAATTTTTTAAGATCTGGGTAATATTCCATTGTGTAACCGTACCATATAGTCTTTACCCATTCTTTAGTGGAGGGACATCTAGGTTGTTTCCAATTTCTGGGTATTATAAATAGAGCAGCAATGAACATGACCAAGCAAGTGCCTTTATGGCATGATGAAGCATGTTTTCGGGATATGCCTTAGTAATGATTTAGCTGAATCTTGAGACTTGGTTGCCATCTTCCTGAGGAACTGACACTGATTTCCATAGTGGCCTGTCTATTGGTGATGGTGGGTTACTGAAATCTCTCAGTAATCTATCAGTGTGTGAGGGGCAATATGAGCATGTCATATTTTTCCAACTTCTGTTATCTTCTTCAATTTCTTTCTTCAAAGACTAGATGGTTTTATTATCTAAGTCTTTAACTTACTTGATTAGAGATACCAAAATGTTTTATATTATTTGAGACTATTGTAAAAGGTGTTTCCTGGTTCCTTTCTCAGTCCATTGGCCAGTTGTATATAGGAGAGATAATGATTTTTGTGAGCCAGTTTTGCAGCCAGCTATTTTGATAGTGTTTATCTGGTAAGATTTTTTGACACTATCACATCATTTCCAAATAAAGATACTTTGAGTTCCTTCCTTTCCAGTTTATATTCACTTGATCTCCTTTAGCTGTCTTGTTACTCTAGCTAAGACTTTAAATCTATATTGACTAGGTATGCAAAGTGGACAGTCTTGTCCTATTCCTCATGTTAGTGGAGCTTCTTTGAGTTTCTCTTTATTTAAGTTGATGTTGGCAACAGGCTTTGTAGAAATTGTCTTGAGTAAGCTAAGGTATGTTGTTTGTACCCTTAATTTGTCCAAGACTTACATAATGAAGGGCTGTTGAATTTTGTCAAAGGTGTTTTCTGCATCCAACAAGATGACCATTTGTTTTTTGTCATTTGCTCTGTTTATATTGTGGACTGAATTTCTTCATTTATGTATGTTGAAGCATGCCTGTATTTCTGGGATAAAGCCTACTTGATCACAGTGGATGATCTTTTTGATGTGTACTTTTGTTTGTTTTGCAAAGTATTTTATTGAGAATTTTTGCAACTATTTTCATAAACATTTTGTTCTGCAACTCTTATTAGTTGAGTCTTTATATAGTTTGGTTACCAGAGTAACCATGACCTTGTAAAATTAATTGGGCAATGTCCCTTCTGGTTCTACTTTGTGAAATAATTTGAAAAGTATTGGCATTAACTATTCTTTGAAAGCCTGGTATAATTCTGACCTAAAACTATCTGTCCCTGGACTTTTTTTGGTTGGGAGATGTTTTAGTGATTTCTTTTATTTCACTGAAGGTTATATAGTTCTGTTTAAATTGCTTAACTGGTCTTGATTTAACTTCGGCAATTGGTGCCAAACTATTGAGAAAAGCTACCCTTTTCTCAAACTATTGAGAAAGCTATCCTTTCTTTTATTTTTCAGTTTGGTGAAGTCTAAGTTTTAAACATATGTACTTATGCTTCTCTGGATTTCCTGGGTGTCTGTTGTTATGTCCTCCTTTCTGATTTTGCTAATTTGTGTGGTATCTCGGCCTTTTAGTTAATTTGAATAAGGGTTTGTCAATCTCATTGATTTTCTCAAATAACCAACTCTTTGTTTCATTGATTCTTTTTATTGATTTTTTGCTTCTATTTTATTGATTTCTGCCTTGAGTTTGAATATTTCTTTCTGTCTACACCTTTTGCATGTGATTTCTTCTTTTTGTTCTAGAGCTTTTAGGTATACGGTTAAGATACAACTATTAAATCTTTCAAATTATTTTTATGTATGAATTTAGTGCTTTGAAATTGCCTCTATAGCAACCTTCATTGTTTTCCATAAATTTTGGTATGCTGTACATATATTTTCATTCAATTCTAGAAAGTCTTTGATCTCCTTATTTAATTCAGTAGACAATTGTAGTTTCCATGATTTTGGAAGCTTTTTGTTGTTTTTGTTGTTGGTATCCATCTTTATTTCATGGTGGTCAAAAGGGATCTAGTGACTTATTTCTATCTTCTTGTGTCTGCTGAGATTTGCTTTGTTTCTGAGTATTTGCTGAGTTTTGGAGTAAGGTACATGAGGTACAGAGAAAACAATACATTATTTTGTGTTTGGGTGACATGTTCTTTAAGTATCTGTTAGGCCCTTTTGGTTTATAACATCAGTTAGATCCAGCATTTCTTTTTAGTTTTTGTCTTGATGACATGTGCATTGGTGACAGTGAGTTACTGAGATCTTTCTCTATCAATGTATGAGGTTCATTATGCGATTTAAGGTGTAGTAGTGCTGTAGTAGTTTTTTGGTTTTTTTTTTTTTCAAATTTGAACTCCATAAGATTGGAGCATATATGTTAAGGACTGCAATCTCTTCTTGGTAGATTTTTCCTTTACTGCATATGCAATATTTTTCACTATACCTTCTAATTACTGTTTATTTGAAGGATATTTTGTTAGATATTAAAATATTATGCCTGCTTGTTTCTTAGGTGTTTTAATATCTTTTTCCCAACCTATTACCCTGAGGTAATCCTTGATTTTATTATCCTTGATTTTCAGTTGAATTTCTTAGATACAGAAGAAGGAAGAATCATTTCTTACATCCATTCTGTTAATCTGTGTCTTTATTGGATAATTGAGACCATTGTTGACTCTGTTTCTTTTTTATTCTCTCTCTCTCTCTCTCCCTCTCTCTCTCTCTCTGTCTCAGTGTATGTGAGAGTTTTCCTTATTTTTACTTTGCTGATTTGAAATTATTTATTTCCCATATTTTCTTGGATGAAGTTAACCTCTTTAGATTGAAGTTTTCTTCTAGTACCTTCTGCACTACTAGATCTGCAGATGAATGTCACTTATTTTTATATGTGTTGTCTTATTCTCTCCATCCATGACAATGGAAGCTTTTTCTGCATATGGTAGTCTCGACTTGAATAAGTGGTCTGTCTCTTAGAGGCTGCAGAACATCTGGCTGGACACTTCTGGCTAGTTTCCATTTGAAGTTAGTCTGCCCTTAAATGTTCCTTGTTTTTTTCTCTTGCTGCTTTTAATATTACTTTATTGTATACAGTTGGTATTTTGATTATTGTATTTCAAGTGGACTTTTTTTTCTTGTCCAGTTTATTTGGTATTCTGTATGATTCTTGTACTTTGATAGGCATCTCCTTCTTTTGGTTAGGAATATTTTCTTCTATGATTTTGTGTAAAGCATTTTCTGGGTCTTTAAGATGACATTTTTCTTTCTCTCTTTCTATAATTCTCAGATTTTGTCCTAGATTTCCTGGATGTTTTATATCGTTAGATTTTTAGGATTTACATTTTCTTTTTTAATTTTTTTTGATTAATTCAAATGTATTCATTTATTTTAGATTAGTATGCACCCATCGACTAACCTCGGTTATTATATTCAAACAACTACCTACAGCAGACAGTTTGGACAGAGTTGCCCATTTTCAGTGACTGCAGAATCCTTGAGTGAGAGTTTTTGCTATCTTAAAGAGGAGAGAAGTGTCAAGGCTGGTGCATCTTTTTAGCAACTGGTTTTCAGCATCTGCTATTGCACCATCTTGCCTGCTTACATGGCCTCTGGGGACACTGATAGTTCCCCACAATTTGCTCTCAATCTTCAGAGAGATGAAATATCTCAGAATGCTAAAATTCCAACATGGCCAATGGAAGAGCACACAAAGCTTTATTTCTAGCTGAGAAGCTATTTACAACTGATGGCTTATAAAGGAAGAAGGGATGGTTGTTTTTACTTGAGGATATGGCTACTGATGAGTTGCCAATACTGCAGTGATGGCTCCACACTCATGAGTATGCAGGCAGCACAAATGGATACTTTTTTGTTTGTTTGTTTGTTTAAAGAGAAGGACATGACAGTAGAGGGAAAATATTTCAGGAAGGAAAGGAAGAGTGGGAGAGAAAAATTGGTGGAGTAGATATACATGTATAAAATTCTGAAAAATATTTGAGTTAAAATGAAACAACAATAATAATTTGAGGAGCATTGGTACCCACCTCATAGGGATGCTGCAAAGATTAAATGACTTAGTGTGCATAAAGCCTCATTCCTTACTCCAGATCGGAAATGTAGTAAGCATTCTTTTTTAATTTAATTTTACTTATATATTTACTTATTACAACTTGTTCACTTTGCATGGCTGCTACAGCCACTCCTCGGTCTTCTCCCAGCCCCACCCCTCCTTCTCCTCCTATGCCCCTCTGCTGGTCCCTTGATAGGGGAGGTCCTTCTCACCTTCTATGTACCCATTTCTTTTCTTCGTGTCTTCAATGCTGGAGATTTTTCTCTTTCATTTTTTGTTTTCTGTTGTTGAAACTCACCTCTAAACTTGTTTCTGTTCAAATTCCTAAACGTAAGTGTGACAGTGTGACTCTGTAAATCACCTGGTAAGTTTCCTGGTATTTCTCAAGACTTTGGCCTGTGGTTCTTCATGAGACCAATGGTATCTCTCCCCATCCACCCGCAGGACATGGAGTTGAGTGTGCTGTTGTTATAGTTTAAAGAAGATATTTGTGTTTTCTTCATCTCCTTTTAAAAGTAGGTAGTCCAGATTCTGAGCCTTGAGAAAAATAAACCACCTCATTCATCTTAAATTTGCTAACATTATCGTTTTCTGTTAAAAGCCACTACTTACTTAGCATCTTTTCTGGGTCAGGCACTCTGCTGCAGGCCTTAAATACATTAACATTTATCATTCAGTTATTATGTCACTTTTTATGTAAGGAACATTGGATTAGGAAGACAGAGATGAAGTAACTTGTCCGTCCAACATTTCATAAGTAGTAAATTTAACATAAGCACAATTTGAACCAGTGTCTCCCTACTCTGGATCACACACTAGTTCTTGTCTTAGCACAGATGATCTCATTGAAGGTTGCTCATATGGCTCCCTCAGCAACAGTTGCTGTTATATCATCACTCTGTCAGCATGGATTAAATAGCAGAGCTTATTTAAAGCAGATCAGAAAATAGTGTTTCCTTTATAGGTATAGCAGCTTCACAGTAGCCTTCAAAAAGCAAATCTCTTGACCATAGCATGCAATTAAATATAGTCAACACAGATTAATGATTGTTGTACTGTTAGGTTTCAAATTAAAGATAATACAACCAGTTCCTATTGCAAAATTTATGCCTCCAAATTGTTTTAGGCATAGGAGCACACAGTATGGCAACATTTTCTTCATTATTACCAAAGCCAACCTCATGAGAGCTGCTTCCACTTCTTGATACTGCTTGCCTTAGAAGAAAACCTTTTATTTTCAATTTATTTATTTTTTATTAATTATAGTTTATTTACTTTGTATTCCCCCTGTAGCTCCCTCATCCCCTACCAATCCCGCCCTCCCTCTCCCTTTTCTACCCTGTCCTTCCCCCAGTCCACTCATAGAGGAGGTCCTTCTCCTCTTCCATCTGACCCTAGCCTATCAGGTCTCATCAGTATTGGCAGCATTTTTTTCCTCTATGGCCTGGGAAGGCTGGTTCTCCTTCAGGTGGACATGATCAAAGAGCCAGCCACTGAGTTCATGTCAGAGACAGTCCCTGATCCCATTACTAGGGAACCAACTTGTACACTGAGCTTCCATGGGCTACATCTGTGCAGGGGTTCTAGGTTATCTCCATGTATGGTCCTTAGCTGGAGTATCAGTCTCAGAAAAGACCCCTGGGCCCAGAATTTTTGGTTCTGTTGCTCTCCTTGTGGAGCTCCTGTCCCCTCCAGGTCTTTCTATCTTTCCCTTCTTTCATTAGAATCCCTGCACTCTGACTGAAGTTTGCCTATGGTTTCAGCCTCTGCTTTGATACCCTTCAGGGTAGAGTCTTTCAGAGGCTCTGTGTGGCAAGCTCCTGTCCTGTTCTCAGTTTTCTCCCTTTTCCAAAGTCTATCCCATTTGCCTTTCTTACCCAGGGTCCTCCTTCTTGCTTAGCTTCTTTAGGTGTGCAGATTTTAGTATGATTATCCTATATTATATGTCTAATATCCACTTATAAGTGAGTATATACCATGTGTGTCTTCCTGCTTCTGAGATACCTCACTCAGAATGATCTTATCTAGTTCCCACCATTTGCCTGAAAATGTCATGCTTTTCTTATTTTTAGTTGCTGAAAAGTATTCCATTGTGTAAATGTATCACAATTTCTGTATCCATTCCTCAGTTGAGGGGCATCTGGGTTGTTTCCAGGTTCTGGCTATTACAAATAAAGCTGCTATGAACATGACTGAGCAAATGTCCTTGTTGAATACTTGAGCATCATTTGGATATATGCCTAGGAGTGGTATAGCTGGATCTTGAGGTACCACTATTCCTATTTGTCAGAGAAAGTGCCAGATGATTTCCAAAGTGGTTGTACAAGTTTGCATTCCCACCAGCAACTGAGGAGGGTTCCCCTTTCTCCACATCCTCTCCAGCATGTGTTGTCACTTGAATTTTTTATCTTAGCCATTCTGATGGGTATGAGATCAAATCCCAGAGATGTTTTGATTTGCCTTTCCCAGATGACTAAGGAGACTGATCATTTCCTTAAGTGTTTTTCCACCATTCTATATTCCTCTGTTGAGAATCCTCTGCTTAGCTCTGTACTCCATTTTTTAATTGGATTACTTGGTTTGTTGCTATTCAACTTCTTGAGTTCTTAATGTATTCTGAATATTAGCCCTCTGTCAGATATAAGGTTGGTGGAGATCTTTTCCCAATCTGTTAGCTGTCGTTTTGTTGTGATGTCAGTGTCCTTTGCTTTACAGAAGCTTTTCAGTTTCTTGAAGTTCCATTTATTGATTGTTGATCTTAGAGCCTGTGCTGTTGGTGTTCTGTTCAGGAAGTTATCTCTTGTGCCAATGAGTTCAAGGCTCTTCCTGGTCATTTCTTCTGACAGGTTTAGTGTGTCTGGTCTTATGTTGAGGTCTTTGACCCACTTGGACTTTAGTTTTGTGCAGGATGATAAGTATGGATCTATTTCATTTTTCTACATGTAGATATCCAGTTAGACCAGCACCATTTGTTGAAGATGCTGTCTTTTTCCATTGTGTGGTTTTGGCATCCTTGTCAAAAATCAGTGTTCATAAGAAAAATTCTCAACTTCATATGGAACAACAAGAAACTCAGAATCGCTAAAACAATCCTCTACAGTAAAAGATGTTCTGGAGGTATCTCCATCTATGATCTCAAGCTGTACTATAAAGCAACAGCTGTAAAAAGTGCATGGTACTTGCAAAGAAACCAGCTGGTTGATCAATGGAATGAAATAGAAGACCCAGAAGAAAATCTTTAAAGACAAAGGAAATGCCACTAGAAAACATTGATACAGAGATTTTGAGCAGGCATGTCTTAGTTAGGGTAACTTGCTCTGTTGGAATAACACCTTGACAAAACAACTTAAGGAGGAAAAGTTTTGTTTAGCCTACACTTTCATATTACTTTTTATCATAAAATGAAGTCAAAACAGGAGCTCATACAGGGAAGGAACTTGAAGACAGATGCTGATGAACCTGAAGACAGGCCATAGTGTATGTGGGGAGTTCTGCTGACTTGTTTGCTCTCTGTGTTTGCTGAGTCTACTTTATTATAGAACTGAGAATCACAATCCCAGGGATGGCACCATGCATGATGGACTGGACCCTGTTACATCAATCACTAACTTTAAAAATGCCCTACAGATGAATCAGAGGTTCCCTCTTTTCAGATGGCTCTAGCTTGTGTCAAGTTGACATAAAACTATCCAGGACAAGGTGAAAGGCTTCATGCTCATCGTTGGGTTGGTGAGGTCAACTGTAGGAACACAATGATGGAGGGGTTAGACATAACCTCACACATTTTGGAGTGGGCGTAAGGATGAGGCCAGCATGCACATTTCTGTAAGTACATGGTTATAAGTGTAGGAGGCCTGGCCTGGCTGATGTGAAATCTTTGGATATTATGGAAGACCAGTCCAATTTTTTTTTAAAGAAAAAGGATGTCTAAACTTAGAGCTTGTTAGAAAAAAAATTGCAGTAATCTAAAAGTTTGCTTAGATGAAAGAGTATAAAGTGTATCCATAAACAGTAGTGATTGTGGGATCTTCATTAGGAAATGAGGTTTTAGTGGAAATAAGTATGACCTTTGGGAATACTTGTGTAAAGAAGCAGAATTTGAGGATCACTTTGGCTACTTGGCTAAGAGACACATGCAGGCAAAATGGTAATAACTCTAGCATCAAGGGCTAGGGCATGATGATGAAGACAGACAGAATTCAACCTGAGAGCAGCCAAAGGGGTAAGGGGAATATCAGTCTCTGTGTGGAAGACAGAAGATGTATCCTTGATCAGGTAGGTGCCGGTGAAGCTTGGAAAGTAAATCTAAAAGACAGAAGCACTAGGGATCCAAAATAAAGCATCTCATTGTGGTTTATAGTTTGCTTGTGTTAAGATGGACTTTCTGTCTACAGAGCCTCAGGAGTGGCTGACTTGCCAACATTGTCTCATACTAGAGGACATAAAATGCTTTGTGTTTCTTCTTTCAATGAGGTTTGGGATTAAAGACCAATCAAACTGTCCAAGTGGAACAACTATGGGGATATTTTATTAGTGATAGTGAGAAATATGATAAAAACATCTGGAATAAAACATGTTCAGTCGATTAGTTATATTCCCTTGACTGCCATATGCACAGAAATACATGAATTACATGTGTATATAAAGCTGTGAATATATCCTGTCATATCTCCTGGAAGAGATGCCAAGTTTATATATCTATATATACATACACACATATAGATATCCATGGGAATGTATCATTCAGAATTATATCAGATGATCCTGTGATGTTTGCTTAGTATGTTAGACACGAACAAGCCAGTGCCGATTGAACTTGGTATGCTTGCTTTGGTAGACGTGTAGTCTTGCCTCAAAGCAAAAACATAGATTCTTGCTTATACAAAGCTGTGTACCCTATTGTACTCTACAAATACTAGCTAATTGATGGGCTAAATGAGCGTCCACCATTTTTTCTAGCTTATCTGACCTATCGCTAAGGTGAGTTCTTGTCTTTGAGAACATGAGTAGAGAAAGTCTACACACAAATGTGCGGGTGGGTGAACATATAAAGGGACTCACCTTCCCCCACTCACTAGCTGTAGTTATGTAAATCCTAGCACATTCACCTTTCTTTAATTGCTGGAAATGCCTGAAGATGTCTCATTTATGAAGCTTTGTGGTGACAGAGCTGAGAGCAGCACCATACTCTTAAGTACATACTCCTAAGTGCTCAAGCTTAAATACATAAATTGGGTTTGTATCCCAAGTTCTAACAGGCAAGCCTAGGCAAAAGGCCGTTTGAGAAACAGTTATTCCAAGAGAAACATGCTTCTTTGCTCTTCCCAGGTGAAACCAATGCTTGAGCTCCCACACAGCACATTGAGATAAATGTTCTTTCTTACTCTTCTTTTTATTCTTGAGCATTTTCATTGGTTGTGAGACTACTTAGGAATATATGAAATTTCCAAAATTTAGTGTTTTTATTTCTTTCTGCTTCCACATTTTTTTCATCAGTTTTAGTTAGTCTATTGATTTTAAAAGATTGTAGGTACTAATAGGAAAACATTCAGTAACATCTTTCCTTGATTCATTCACTTTGTGCATCATTAGTGTCATCTATCTATCCATCATCTATCTATTATCTATCTATCTATCTATCTATCTATCTATCTATCTATCTATCTCTCTCTCTCTATCTATCTATCTCTCTATCTATCTATCTATCTATCTATCTATTTTTTATTTATTTACTTTTTTGGTTTTATGAGACAGGATTAGTCTGGTTAGCCTTGGACTTGTTGGGTGGACTTGTTTTATAGACCAGGCTGCCCTCGAACTCTTTAAAATACATTTGCTTCTGTCTTCCAGAGTACTGGTGTTAAAGGCATGTGCCACCATGCCTGACTGTGTCCTTTATTCCTATTTTTAACTTTAAAATAAATTTACATAAGGTGCTACACCAAGTCTAGTGCTTCTAGACTTTTCACTGCCTGTTTCATATTTGATGAGAGGAAATCCTAAATTATGTGTTTTCCATTCAGAAATCATGGGTCAATTACTTTTATACAGAGAATATTTTGTTGCAGAAGATTTGCTATTCAGAAATAACATTGGATCATAGAAAAACTTCCATTACGTTTCTGTTCATTCTTGAAATATGATCATCAAATTATAGATGTTTTATAAACAATTGTGAGTCAGTAAGACTTCAATAAATATTTCTGCACATGTGTTTTACTTTTTAAAATTGTATTATGTTTTTGTATGTGGTGTGTTTGAGCAGTGTATGTCTGTATGGTGAGTGTTTGCATATGTAGACATGAGTGCACACCTGAGGACATGCAAAGGGTAGAAGAAGGCATCAGATGTCTTGATCTTTGACTCTCTGACTTACTACCCTGAGTTTGGACATCTTACTAGAGTTCAGCTGTGGTCAGCAAGCCACTCTAGCTCTGGAGTTATAGGTGGATGCAAGTACGCCAGCTTTTACACAGAAGCTGGCGACTCCAGACTCAGGGATCATGTTTATGGAGGAGGTGTTCTTGCCTCCTGAACCATGTCCTTAGCTCTCTAGTTTTTAAAGTAGGAATATGTTTACAGATAAGTACCATATTCTTGTATTTATGACAGACACAATGACACAAATGGCATATTCTTAAATGTATATATGTATATCTATATGTGTGTTTGTGTGTATGTTGAATAGTCAACCTTAATAAGAGATTATAGAGGTATTCATATATTATGAACGCTTTTTGTGAGTACGCTATAAAATAACGTGATTTTCAGATAAATTTTTAACATTCTCCTATATCATCAACAATGAACTTTTGGTCCTTAGTGAGTCAGAAATAAAGTTTATTATTCACTACATACGGTCCTCTTCAGAGTTCTTTGAGTTACTACTAAGCTTAAACATTCTTTTCACAGCTTATTTTTGTGAATGCCTACTAATAAGACCCAATGAAATATGGTTTCATTTTGATCAACATATACAGAAAAGGTTTCAACACTGAGTCCTTTTAAGGAGAAGAAGTGAAGCTTGGAATTGAAGAAAATAAAACAATAGATTCTCAGAGCTGGAATTTAATGCAAAGTGATGATATTTCATTATATGGTTAAAGAATATGGATTCCAAGCTTTCAATTCTTTTAGGTTTTTATTTTAAAGAATCAGGGTGAAGATGGATGGTTATTATTTAAAACTCAGTTGGTGAAAACAATTAGTGGCAAAATTTTCCTTTATCATAAAGTTGCTTCCAATTTAGCTTTTTCATATCTTTATTTCAAAATCATGATGGTTTTACTCTCTTAGCGAACTTGATTTTAGAACTGCAGAGTGACTGAATTCTACCATCACCTCAAGGTGAAGTTACAATAGGCTATGGTAGTTTTTCATGACCTAGGGACTGGCTCAAAGCATGACAGGTTACCAAGAGCTCATTAATTGGCTCACATAGGATGTATCATGTCCCCATGAGCAAACATTTGGACAGGGACGATTCTCACTTCTTTGAGGCAACATTTATGCATTTTTTGATTTATGCTTGTGTGCCTGCAACTTATTTAGAGGGTTTTTGATGATGTCTATACACACACTTGCATAATCTGGTTATTGTCCTTATAAATTATAAAACAGCAGTAATTAACTTTAGCACCCTTCTTTCTGTGTCTCTCTGTCTCTGTTTCTGTCTCTGGCTCTCTGGCTCTTGCTATGCAATTCAGGTGTCATCTGAAACACGTGATTCTCTTGCCTCCACCTCCCTACAATGCCACTAGTTTTGTGATCACATTATTACACCTTGGGTGGCATTTCAGTTCTTCTTTTAATCTGATTTAAATTACCAGACAATCCTCCTGTAACATGCTGATCAAGGAAAACAGAGAACAAATTTAAAAATAATACCTGAGAAAGATTCACATGGAAACTTTCCAGTATGCAGGTTATAATCAGTCATCTTTTTGGCTATAAACCTTCTTTATCTATTTTGATAGCATGGTAAGATCATGGAGATGTGTACTTCTTCACCCAGGCTTTTGTTTCTTTTATCCACTTCCAGGTAAAACCTTTCAATTCTTTCTTCCAAACCTTATGTGTACTCAAGTTCCTACATCTGAACTCCATCAACTAAAACTGTATAAAATCTTTGGTCTCCCACCAGAAAAAGGCCTACATGCAGAAAATTAGGGATAAATTAAAGTGACAAGTCCTCAGCAGTGGAAATTAGCGCAACTCTTCTAATTGCATGCCTAGCCTGAATGATGGGCACTTAATTCTTACACATCCCAGACAATTGCTTTATACTAACATGAGCTCTGGGAAAGAGGCAGATTCTGTAGACATATGGGGCAGTAGATGGAGTGGAAAAATAAATCTGAGACTCTATTCACTCTGGAAAAAATGTTTTATCCACATTGTTAATAAAAGTGTTGGTTCTCTTGGTTCATTATTTTCACAGGAAGTGAATGTTAAATAACTAAGCAATAGGCGTCCAACCTGCCTGTGTTAGCTCCTGTGCTACAAAACCACCAGAAAAGCACCATGAGTAAAAGACAAGGACAAAGCCTAAATATGAATCCCAAGGGACAAATGGATCAGGGACAACAGCATCCTCTTCTCTCTCCCCTAGAAGTACTGCTAATAAAAGCCTTCAAAACTAGCATGGGTTCTTATATCTATTTAACCTTTTGCCCCAAGAAGCAAAGAGCATCTGGTTAAGTGGAGAGGAAAAACGCAGCAACTTTTCATTATCAGAGCTCCCAGGCAGAGTGTGGGCAAGCCGGGGCTGCCAAGCCTGGGTTAAATGCTTGTTGCCTTCACTGCCTGAGGCCATCTAGCGTGTTTAGAAATGATTAAGTACTGCAGCCTAGAAAGGACCTGTCCTGAGCGTTCATCTCTGACTTCCAGCAGAAAGGAGAGGCTGGCAATGACAGAGGCAGATGGATGAGTCTCATTAGTATGGCAAGGCAGCGAACCAGACTGCCTTCACAGAGCTGTCCAAAAAGAGGGAGCAAATTAAAATAGGATCTGGGAAAAAACCAATGAGCAAGTGCTTTAACTCTCTGCTACCTGGTTTCTTCAGCTGGGAGGATGTAGAGACAGCATGGCTTACCCTGAAATGCTCCTGCACCATGAAATGAGAGTGGTTCTGTAGACTCAGCCACAGACAGTCTGTCGTTCGTTTTTGTTTTTGTTTTTTACATCCTTGAAAATATGGTTCTTGCATTTCTTACAGTAGAATAACACAGATGATTTCATTGTTAAGTATGCGTTACTGCTGCTGAGGAGAGCAGAGTCAGAGGAATCGGGGGGAGAAACTTCTGCCTGCAGAGGAGGTGGGACGCTTTTCCTGACATATGAACTTGGCCAGCTTGGAGGATCGACAAAGGAATCAGAGCTCTGCTCAGGAGTCAGGGTTGCCGGAAAGGGCTGAGCCTCAACCCAGGAAGAGGCTCTTATGGAATTTCAGAGACAGAAAACAAATAAACATTAAGCTAAAGGAAAGTGCACCAGGGAAGGGGCAGGGTGTGGGTGGTGCTCATGCGTCTGTGAAATCCTCCGTGTGTACTGCGGGTCCAAGGACAAGTTTTGAGAGCTAGCAAACACAAAGCAGTGGATAATTCATTAAACAATACATTGTTCCCCTGAAAGCCTGGCCATTTTCTTTTCTGCTGCTTGCTTATATTTTAGGCGTGGGAAGTGGGTATATGACATATATAATGGGGGATTCCTTAAGGTTTCACACATAGCGAAATTTATTTATTCATTCAATAAACATTTACTATGTCCTTTGAGTTATTTCAAGCCAGGAACCAAATAGGTAACAGAAATGCCCTGACCTCCTCAAAGATTGTCCATAAGAAGATAGAAAAGCTGAAATACCAGACAAAAGGCATTTAAGGGGTGTGCCCATTGCCCCCCCCCCAGGAAACCAGTGGAAGGTAAATACATATTGACAACAGTATCTGCAAAGCATGGAGCATATGATTTTGGGTGAAAGCCAGGCATGTAAACAAATCAATTTTAAATCAAGTATGAGTAAAAAAGTGCCACCTAAATGTACAAGAATCCTGTTGTCATGATCCTGATGCCGAAGCAACTAATTCTACCTAGATGGAGAGACAAAGACTTTTCAGGGTCTTTGGCATGTAGGTGGGGCTCTGCAGGGTCTACTGGAGGCACTTTCAAGAAAGAAAACCAAAAAATATAGACACATGTTGTTCTAAAGAAACATATACTAATTTACAAATGTAGTTTGACTTGGTCAATGTTGTGTTAGACCTTACTGAGTCTTTACTTATTTCAGCTGATAGGGAAAAGTCCAAAAAGAGCAGAGTACAAAGCTCTATAACTGATCAAAAATAACAATGTCTCTAAAAACAAAAACAAAAACAAAGGGGGGGGAGGAGGAGGAATAAAAGGAAAAGAAAAAGAAGATAGGAAGAGGAGGAGAGGAAAATATGGCCAGTGTGATGGGACAGCAGTTGGCCAAATAGTGCGTGGCTGCTGGTTGGATGGCTGGCTCCTCCTGAGTGGTGGGCTCCTCCTGAGTGGCAGGCTCCTCCTGAGTGGTGGGCTCCTCCTGAGTGGCCTGCTGGTTGGGTGGCTGGCTCCTCCTGAGTGGTGGGCTCCTCCTGAGTGGTGGGCTCCTCCTGAGTGGCCTGCTGGTTGGGTGGCTGGCTCCTCCTGAGTGGTGGGCTCCTCCTGAGTGGCGGGCCCCTCCTGAGTGGCCTGCTCCTCCGTGTACAGCACCTGGAAGCTTGTTGGACAGAGTTTTTGTGAACTACTTTTTTGTCAAGTGAATCCCTTTAATTTTCTTATCTCCCCTTTTTTCTCTCTCAGAAATCCTCTATGAACTGTCAATCACAGTATCTATGACACTTAACATTTTTTATTGTTTCTTGATAACCATCACTTTTACATTTCTGAACTTCAGCTTAATACATTTTCTGTTAAACACCAAAAAAATTAAGTCACAACACAAATTGCTCCAAATGTTAGAAAAGATAAGTATTAAACATAGCATGAAAAATATTTTTATGTTAAACAATTCTTATTCTACACTTTTTTTTTTTTTCAATGCAGTTTATTCAGGAACATTGAACAATCCTCGGACCCCGGGGAAAGCCAGCCCACAGCTTAAATAGCCTCTGGGTAGCCAACCCAGGCGTGCCACGGGGGCAATGCAGATAGGTCCACATACATGGAAGCAAGCCAGATCCTCGGCCTTAGCCAAATGTGGAGTTGTTCGTGACAGAGAGCACTCACCATCGGGAAGGTGGAAGGCGGAAACCAGCTCCATCTTTAAGGCATAGCATTCTGCAGCTCTCTACAGTTCCCCCTTCTTGTTTTAGACACATCAGGCAAGAGTAGAGGTCTGATCTCTGATATTAGAAATAAATTGGGACTTTGTACAGATGTTCATTTAGGTGTCATCCACCCAAAGAGCATCAGACCCGTCTGATACCTTTTTCTCAGAGGCGGGACCTGGGGCATCAACCCGCATGCAATCAGACATGCTCTTCTCTGGGTCCAAAGCGGCTGACCCTGAGTGCAGTGCTTAGCCTCGCATCCTGAGCGTATCATTTTAGCTTTTTATGGTATCCAACCATGCTTGGGGAGAATGTCCTGCTTCAATGGCTGTAAAGGCCTGAATGATCATGGCTGCATCACACTGTTGTGAGACTCTAATCTTGCATATATACCACAGGCAAACCAAGGAGACCAACACCAGAAGGCCTGCTAACACTCCCATGCCCGCCCATTCCTTCAGATGATTCATGGCTGCAGCAATCCATGTTGATAATCCTGTGGCTAGTCCTGCGTCCACTCCGGTAGAATTTACTGTGACAATGGCCACTCTCAGCTGCTCCATCGTAGTGTCGAATTCTCCAGTCCAATTACCTAAAATATAGCTCGACAATTGTTTAGACAGATTTGCAGCGCAGGAAAAATTCTCATGTTGTATGCTAGTGACACAAAGTCCAGCATACTTTCATTGACAGCCAGGTTGAGCGATTTGCCATAGGGTATCAATTTGCTCCTGCAAGAGGTCAATCCTCTGATTGAACACCATCAAGCTTCCTTTTAGTTGAGCATTAATTCCTTTATGTACAACTAAGGCATGAGCTACATTGGCTAAATGATTATTCAGGGTCTGAGCAGTCTGCCCAGTATGACTCATGGCTAATGCCCTGGTGGTAGCTCCAACAGCCGTCAATGAGATGGTAGTAACAATGGTGGCTGTAGTTCCAAGATCCCTTTTCTGTCTGAAGAGAGTCATAGTGTGAGGGGCATCAATGGGCATAGGCACCCAGTGAGGCATGCGAGTAACCAGGGCATACCTAACTTTACTAGCATTCCAGCATTGGGCAAAAAAGCAAGTATCATTACCACAATTACTTGGCTCTATCTGGCTAATAATGAATAAAAATGGGGGATATAGACAAACAGGTGTGGGCTTATAGGAAATATTATGAGAAGCCTTAACCCCTCGTTGGAACATCCTGCGTCAGTTCTAGAACTAGCAGTGGTGGTGTCCGAGGTCTGAGTAGGTTCAGGAGACCATTGCCCCCAGGGGCGAGACGTGCTCCATGCCAATTGACTAACTCCATGTTTTCCTCCAATTTTGAAAGTCATTTAAGGTTCTTAAATTATTTTTTCCCTTTTTTCTTAAATTTTTCATCAATTACACTTTATTCATTCTGCATCCCCCCATAAGCCCCTCCCTCCTCCCATCCCAATCCCACCCTCCCTCCTCCCACTGCTTGCATGCCACTCCCCAAGTCCACTGATAGGGGAGGTTCTCCTCTCCTTTCTGATCTTAGTCTATCAGTTCACATCAAAAGTGGCTGTATTGTCCTCTACTGTGGCCTGGTAAGGCTGCTCCCCTCCCCCAGAGGGAGGTGATCCTTATTCTACACTTTTACTAATTAAAAAAATCACCTCCTCAGCTAAATTCCTCAGCAGAAAACTCCTTTTATAACCTGCAAAGAGGGAAGGAGTAACTACCCTCTTGGGGTATGTCTAACATCTGAAGCAAGAGCTTTTTAATAAGAAGACTTTGAGAGACTAGATCATTCTGAGTTCCTACAAGATAGACAAAATGCAGATGTGTGTTCTCCCCTGTCACTATTGCTGCTCAGAGTTTCTCTGTGAGCACATGGCATTTCTGTTGGTGTGAGAGCCTAGTGGCTTAATTAGTTGACTTTGTATTTTATAGTTCCTTCCATATCACACTGAATATAAGCAGAAATCATTTCTCACATTTATCCTCACATAAAGTGTACATGGATAAATGATTTAACTAAATGCAAGGTGTCAGAAAATGACTCTCACACAAAAAATAATATGAAGTATAAGCTTATATTAAGTTGTAATATAACTGACACTGATTGGGGGAAATTAAGTCTAGATGCTTTTCTCTTACGACATTTGTTCAAATAAATAATAGAGATAACCAGAGGAGAAGTTGATTCTTCTCATTTTGAATTTAGATTTCAGCAGTGTGGGGTTTTCTTTTCCACGTTTATTCACAGTGCAGTACCACTGGTGCCCAAGTGTATCCTGGGTAATAGTGACAACGGTTGGCAATGTGCAATCATAATTGACCTTTACTCTTGAATAAAGGTTGGCTACTGAAAGATAAACCCACGTGTTGAGTTTAGAATATGAAGAGAAGAACTGAGGCCATGGAAGGAGCATAGAAATGTATGTTGGGTAGGGGATTGGAAACTTGATGTGACATCACCTGACACTTGTGTTACAGTGGTTTTAAAAGAACATTCTGATCAGCCTTTGACAACTTCAGAAAAGGAAGGTTTCTAACTAAGTGGGATAATTAAATTATGATACAAATGTTTGTACTTAAAGCTGTTACCTATATGAACTGAAACAAATGTTCATGTTCCAGAAGTATAAGGCTGACTTCCTCCTGGTTCACGTATATTTACTAGTCTATCCTTTGGTGTTTGGAGGGCTGGTTGCTCTCAGAGCCACTGTGCTACCTGTAATCCGGGCAGAGGACCCCGAAGAGGCCTATGAGTGCCAAATTATGCATAGAGTATTTATAACTACAGTGTGGGGAACTTTTCTAATTAACTGAATGTGTATCCTTTCCCTTCGAAGGCACCTGAGTTTCATTAACTCGGAAATTTAGTCATCAAAAACTACCTTATTGAGAAATAAAATTAAAAAAATCAGGCTACCCAAACATGTCAAATAATGACATCAATAGCTATCACTCAATATCTACTAGGATTTCCATTAAATTCCTCCAGAATATTCTGTTGACTAAGTAGATTTCATCATCATACTTGCAGTACCAATGAGGCAACTAGGACACACAGGTGCCCAGGCATTTCTGGGGTCATACAGTTAATAACTGAGTGAAACCAGTGATGTCACATGTCTTCAACAATCTAGTGGAGAAGACGATGACAGCAAGTAAAGAGCAACTTAGAACAGTGGGGTAGAAATCTCATCTACCAAAGGAAAAGAGATAAGTGAATATAAAGCGTGGACCCTTTTGAGAAGTTTAGAGAGGAGTAGCGTTTTGCACAAATAAGAAGGACAGAGCATTCCAGGTCCATCATGCAAACAAGGGCAACAGTGTTCTAGGTGAAGTGTAGATAAAAGAGAAAATGTATTCAATTGACACTTCTAAACAATTGTTGTCTTTTGTGAGCCATGTCATCCTTTAAAGACTATGTGTTCTTGGGGTGATCTTGGCAATTAGACACTAAATTTTTCCCTGAGACCATCTTTTATTTAAGCCTGGAACTCTTACAGCGCTCTTGTATGGCCTGGCATGACATGTACTTATGCCAGCGGCTGACAAGTTCCTGCAGTGGGAAGCAGTCCTCCGTGCCTCCATGAACTGATCCCTGTGGGATTCACCAACTTTCTCTGATACCTACAGAACCAGTTGAAAGAGTCAAGTGTAGCTCCAGCGGGTTTAGGGAGATCTCAGGTATTGCATTGCAGGAAATATTTGGATGATTAAATAAGTACAGCAATCATGGTAAAAATCCAATCAAGAGCCAGGTTTGGAAGGAAGACATTTGTTCTTGGTGTTACTTTTAGCATGAAAAGCAACAGCAGCAAGTGCTGTGGACAAACACAACTGAAGGAAGCACAGTCACTAGAAGAATTAAGAAAACTGTTGATTTCTCTACACAGTCATAGTGTTACAAGTGCAGAACTGGCCATTTTCAGGAAACCCATAAACCTGCTCAAGGCTAAAGATTTTCAGCTGGGCACACCTATGGTTATGCATTAACAGATGTCTTGAAAGGAAAAGTGAGTTTCATTTCTGCACTAGAGTGCCATATAATTTCAGAGCCTGTAATTTCACTTTGAAAAAAAATTACTCTGTTCTATCACTATTAGTTTATAATAAAACAGAGCTTGACCTGCAAGTTAATAAAGAAAGCATGTTTACTAATTAGCTTTATTCTACTTGTCCCATGTTAATTGCAAAAGATCCATCTATCTCACTTATGAATATGCTAATTTATGTCAGAGAGGCACAAGTTTTGAGTATGCAAACTCTCCCTTTAATTAGATCAAAAGAAGGTCCATCACAGTTTCACAAGATGGGTTCTAATTTTTAATCAGTAAAATAAGTTTGCCTTCTTAACGACATCTTCTTTTGACAGTTGGAAAACACTAATTAACAGACATAACTGTATTAATGCATCCTACCACTACATTCTTATCAGTTGGCTTATGTCGCCTTCTTGCTAATGCAAACAGTTGTGGCTTTGGTATAGTCACCTCACAAATGTCTTTCTAATGCTAACTTGTAATCAATGCATGTAAAATTTCTAATGTTTCTGTGGGGAATTCCACATAATAGATGTAGCCTCTTTTTTGAATCATGTTCTGTTGCTTAGTATAATTAGTCCTTAAATCTGCACTATCAGAATAGCAGCTTCCTGAGAGGGAGAGAAGAACATACTTTACTCATTTAAGAGCAAAGAACTAGAACAGTTTCCTTTAGTAATCTTTCCCTAATATGCTAAATGGAAATCTGTACCCTACAAAAACAGTTTCAAATCCATTACAGTTCCATAAAAAATTATATCTTAATAAAAGAAGCAGTTAAGAAGTTAAAAGCTTCCATGTATGTGGACCTATCTGCATTGCCCACGTGGCACGCCTGGGTTGGCTACCCAGAGGCTATTTAAGCTGTGGGCTGGCTTTCCCCAGGGTCCGAGGATTGTTCAAGGTTCCTGAATAAACTGCATTGAAAAAAAAAAAAAAAAGAAGTTAAAAGGTAGAGGTGTCTTGGCAAAGTTCTGTACTTCTGAACCAAATATTTTCAAGTTTTTGTTTGTTTGTTTGTTTGTTTGTTTGTTTAACAAAATCTCCAGGTCTACAGGGACCTGACTTCCACAACAGGCCATTGCTGGTGACATTTGTCTACTCTACTTTCAGCATTTACCTCCGGCACCTGAGGAGAGGAGACAGGTGGCCTCATAGCCTACTCCTTGAGTCTACAAGAAAAGATGCCGATTGATGATAACTGTGGATATACGTTTGCGGATGGAGCATCTTTGTTTTCCCTTCTACCCATCCTGATAACACTTCTTACACAGCTCATATAGGTGATGAATGCCCCTTGAGAACTATTACTAACACTTCTAAGGCAAATTACTTCATGTCTTGTGGAACTTCTCTGTCTTAGAAACTTTAGGGCTAGCCTTCATTCAGGGGCATGTGCTATCAAAGATGCACTGCCAAGAAAAGTGTGCAGTCTGAGTTAGTCACCATGAGCAGCCCAAGACTCCAAGAGCGGATGTAGGAAAGGTCAGAGTCACAGAGGTGAGAAGGCAGCAGGCATGGGCACACTGGATCCTCTCAATCCATGCAAATCAAAGTGGCCCAGTGCCTGCAGGGGTTAGTTTTGAAGCCTTGCTGTGTGCCAAGTGACCTCACCGGTGTCTGCCCAGTGTATGTCTCAGCAAACTTCTATCAGAGTCCCCAACCATGTGCGCTCATAGCAGAGAGAGAGCTGACATTTATGAAAATACCACCCTTGCGCTTTGGAGGTGCTGGAGACGACATGCACACACTCTACACACTAATTGTACCAGGCACAAATGTCAGTTCCTAAAGTAGGCAACTTTTTACATAAACTCATTTATCATCATCTAGTATTATGCTAATTTAGGGGTAAACTTTCTGTTTCTTCTTTCCCCTTGTGTACTGTACTTTATTTTTTACCATTCTCTCCCACACCACACCTCCAAGGAGAAAACATAAGTAGCACAAATGCATAGCTGAGAAAGACAATGCAACTGAATGCACAAGGCCTGAGCCAGGTGAAAAGGGCAGCTGAGGGGCTGCGGACGAGCCAGTTTCATTACCGCCGTTATTTCCTTGCAGGCATTCATTAAAATGTCAGCTGTGTGAGGGAGGGCCAGTACGTATCTCCTCTGATTCCACCCGGGACTGTCTCTAGGCTCTTGAGCCCATCAAGCTTGCGTTTAGGTATTAGTCGCTGCCATCTTCTGGTTCACATCTAGATGCTTGTCCATGGTCATGAACATCACTCATATGTTGTCTAGCTGTGCCCATTCCTGGACTTGCAAGATATAAAAATGAGATTTTTTCCATGAACTTTAGTGTGAACCTCTAAATGCTGCTACAGAACCTAAAGTGTCTGATTTCCTTGCAGCTGTGGTGTTGGAGTGTGGATTTTTACACTTGTTACTCTAGTTCAAACTTGAATTGCTTTTTACTCTTTGTGGCTGTAAAGCCTTTACAACTGTTTCATGAACATAACTTTTGTTCTGATTTACTTGATATTGAGTAAATTGTGGACTAGTATTTTCTCAGATACAAAGACAAGCATTACCTTTGTTTTGGGTGAGTAGATACAAAAATGAATGTAGGAGAAACAGAAGATTTGAAAAGAAGTACACAGAGCCTTGGACCCTACATGGATGGCCTGGGCTGATTATCGGCTCGGATATGGCCCGAGTTTCACTCAGACTGAAATGAGCAGTGCTCTTCTAACAAACAGCACACTGTCACTTGCCAATTGTTAAATATCTCTGCAATCCCAAGGCCAGAATGATGAGATCTGCTGGTCTCAGCTTAGTCTCTATTTTTCTTTCACTTAGTTTCCTGTTATTTGGAAGGAAAATGATTGAGTGAGATCTACTTGGACAACACGTAGGCATCTCCCATGTAGGTACCAGCAAGTAGGCGGGTCTTAGGGTTACAGCACTTGTGAGCAATGAAGAGTGTTGAAATTGATACTATTTATTATTTCTTTCCTGCCTTGATGATATTACAATGTGACACCATTCCCTTAAAGACCGGTTCTTTTAATTTTTCCTATCTATTTATGTATCTACATATGTATGTATGTATCTATCTATCTCTATCTATAAACATCATCTCTCTCTCTCTGTGTGTGTGTGTGTGTGTGTGTGCCATGACAACATGTGGGAGTCAAAGGATAATTTGCAGAAATAAATTCTCCCCTTCACCCTGAAACTCAGGATATCAGGCTTGATGGCAGGTGCCATTTCCTGCCAAACTATCTCAAAGACCCATCCTTACTACATCATCAGAGCTCAGCACAGGCCTCCCACTGAGAATGTGTGACTGACCTCCTGCTTGTCTACCTGCTAAAATGCATATTGATTTCTACTGACTTCACATACATAGAAATCATTTAGTGGAGGCATTGCTTTCATAATTTAGGGATCTAACTCATTATTATCCTCGGTTTTGTTTGTTTCGCTATATTACTTTTGGGAATGTTCTCAAGTTATTATCAAGCGTCTATTGCTAAACATAATAGACCTTTATTTGCATTTTCCTTTTTATGCTTGGATGTTTCTGTCCTGTGCATCAACAAGGAGTTAATGATGGACTTCTTAGCATCACTTTATTTAAAGAGAGAGAGTTGCTTGCTTATTTATTTATATATTTTCCAATTCAACTGCAAAAAGAAGCTTGAGTAATTAGGCCATCTGTCATCTTATTTAACAAACATAAATTTGAAATTTTTGACTTAACAGAAAAATTTGTTTTGAATAGGTAAAAATATCTCTTTCACAATTTTAAAGTGACACCTTGAAATGAATTTGTTAGTGAAGTCTGAAAACTGCCCCAAATACATACATACATGTATATAATTTTTTTTTGAGACAGACTTTCTCTGCTAGACTTGGTTGTCCTGGGCTTGTTTTGTATACCAGGCTGGTCTTGAACTTACAGAGAGTCACCTGTCTCTGCCACCCCAAGTGCTGGGATTATACCTCTTTGTATTTTTAAAGTATGTTTTTCACTATCTGACCTTGTGTAATGATAGTGTAGTACATTTTGGATACAAGGGACAAGGTGAAGTCATCATTCTGCAGCAGAGAGAATATAGACCTCGCAGCCTTTCAAGTCTGAGTTCTAATCTACTGTTACTTCGGAGGTTTGCTAGGCACAGAACCTACTTTACGGTCATTCATCATTAAGAATAAACACTGCACATAAAAGTTAGGGAAAATGTTTGAAATGTAGTGAGTTCGCCATTGAATTTATCATCGATTTTTACCTCTGACAGCTTTTAGGTTGTTCAGTCCCGGAGGAAGTGAAATCCTATGTGGTTTTTGTGAGAGTGAAGAGATCCAGGGCATTAGAACAGCACCCTGCTAACACGTGTGAGTGTGTCTTTGTCCGGACACTGTGGGGATGATCCAGAGGTTAGCCTGTCTCCACTCTCATCCACTGCTGACCACATACGTGGGGACTAACACAGCATGCCGTCACGTAAAAGGAGACTAATGGGACCCAACAGAGGAAGCATGTGGCTTCTATTTCTCTAGAAAACCCCCAAATAACTTTAAGGATTTTAATTCTGAAGCAGGAGAGCCTGGATTAGTCCAAAGAGTCGACCTGCTGACGAGTTCTTGCCGAAGGGCCACTGCAGTTACAGGCAATGTATATGGCTGTCTCCAGCATCAGTGTCTGCACAGTACTCGGTCACTTACCAAACAAATAGCTGATTAATAGAGGGCCCATTCCAGTGGCCAGAACTCCCAAAGAGCAACAGTGAGTGAACACAGCTCCTTCTGTCACCCAGCTCATGGTTTACTAGAGGGAAACGCAGTCAGATAATCACACAAATAGAGGAACACGGTCTGAAGCACTAGGATGTGGCCAGGCAGGCAGCCAGCAGCCTTTTGAAGACCTAAAATGAACACCATCAGCATTGGCCAAGGAATGAGGAAAGAGAAGAGGCAAGGCCGTGCTGGGGGGGTGGGATGAGTACCAGCATTCTTAAGGGGACATAGACAGGTGCAGATATTCCGGTCTTCAACACCTTTATTTTATTTATTTTTTTCACATCAGAGTCGTAACCTTACAGGCCCTAAAGGCAGGACTCCCATCTTCTGTGTGTCTTCTTAGCTGTGGGACACTGGGCATGCCTATCACTCTCTGAAATCTTTGCATCTTCAGTTATATAAAGAGGTTGAGAGTAATAGGTCCTTGTGTAGATAAAAATAATCCATAAATATAAAGGTGCAGGGCAGTATCAGAAACACAGCAACTGCTGCGTGCTGCCTGCCTTTATTATTTTATCTTTCTTCTTAAGGGAGTTAGGACTCTTGTTGTTTTATAGGTGTTCAGAGGAGGGCAGTGTCAATCTCACTTCAGATTGATTTGGCTCTTGATACTAATGCCATACACGAGCCAATCAAAGGCATGTGAGACAACTGATTGTGAGCAGCATGAGGCTTTCCACTAGGGCAGTGCAGGAACCCAGCCACCGCTGAGGGCTTGACGGCTGTAGAGTCATGGCTTTACTTACAGTTAGCAGGGCAGGCTGAGGTGAGGTTTAACACTTGCCAGGACAGGCTGTGCGGATGACTCTCCCCCTGAGCATCGGGGCAGAATGTAGAGTGAGGGAGGGTAAAGAGGAAATGGTTAACTGTCAAAGGCAATCAGGCTAGCGAACTACCCTAGTGTTCTAAGAAGGGGCTGCCATGTTGCTGACGGTAGATTAGGTTCAAATTTTTCTCTATCCTCAGTAACTTTTTTATTTCTTTTCATAATTTCTTTTTAAAATGGGAAGCATTTTAGTTCCAGACAACAAAGAAGTTCTACTGTGTTGACTTTACAGATCATTTTATCAGCCGGATTATGTCTCTATATATAAAAATTTAGCTTTGGTAATTTGAATTGCTTAAGTAAACAATATCACATTAGAGATACGGTTTTAATAAATGTTAGCAATCAATCCCATATTGAGTGAGGTTTCTGCCATAGGCTTTTTACACACTGGCCATTTTTATATTTGTATTTGACATTATTTAAAAAGTACCCAAATAACAGGTGCCTATTAACAGGATAAGCTATAATTTTAAATCTTTACTATTTCATTGTTCTTTCTTTTCTCTTTTCTCTGCTCTTGTATCTACTAGCTCAACAGACGCTAAAGCCATTGAACTTAGAGGGTACAAAAACACAGGGTGGGGAGGACTGTCTGGGATCTCTTTTATTTGGCTATTCAGCGTCCTTTAAGGCCTCTTTCCATGGAAGAGTGGGTTATGCTAGTCTGAAACATTAAATACTGCTGATTTCTCCACTCTGCTTTTAGGTAAACAGAAGTCTGCTTTGGTTTAGGCATAATGTTGGATTATAATGAAGCATAAGACACTTATCTTTTAAATCAATCTGTGAAACAAAACTCCATATCTCAACTTGCTCTAAGTATTTCCTCTTCCTGATTTCCTTAGTAAACAGGAAGTATTCACTCCCAAATTCTTAGTCAATTAACTGTGAAAAGCCAGTCGACCTCTCCTTTATGAGTCTGCACTTTTTGTTGAAACTGCTGCTAAACCTTGTCGATTGGTTTCTGATTTTTAATTTACATTTTAATTAAAGGCCCAGACATTGTCAAAAAACAGCAACAACAACAACAAAAAACTTACGGTTCAGGAAGAATCCGTGACAAAATAAGGCAATTCCCTGCCCCTCCTCAACCTCACTATTTCTCTATCTATCCTCCACTTGCAATGACAATATTCACAGCTCTAAACAACGGATTTGTACTATTATTTCACAATTATGAACTTCAGGTATTCTTTGTGAGGCTCCGTGGAAGGATTATACCATGTATTCTATTTCTCATTGCCCTTTCTGCCAAGCCTCGCACTAACTTTATTTACCGCACTGCACTGGCTGACTCCAAAGTTTTGGTCATTCAGCTTAGGCTACTCCTTTTTCTTTTACCAGACAGGACAAAATTCTTGTCCCTTGTATTAAGAGACAAAGACATTAGTACTCACAGATTTCTCATTGCCTTCCTCCATCTATATCTTCTTCCCTGGCAGCAAATCTGACAAAGTGAAAGTCAATAATGTTGTAGTTGTCCTCACTTGTAACAGTTCATTTTTTCTGAGTTATAATTAGTTCTAAAATTAAAACAAATGTTTTGACTCCTTAGACACAGATTTGCAGAGCAAAATTCTGTCCCTCGTTTACTTTGAATTTATGAAACAGGTTGTCAAGGCAGAACTGAAAATGCCTTGAACTCAAGCTACTTCTCCCTTCCCAGCGTTGGGTTTACAGGTGTTCTCGACCACATCTGGCTATGGTCTGTTCTCTGTACCATTTTCAGAGTCTTTTCTGCCTCATTTCTACTGGTCTGTTTTCATCCGCGTTGCCTCATGCCCCCAGTAGAGCAGCAGTTTCCAACTGTCCTCTCCATGCATTGTCCTTGGTTTAGGTACCATTCTCTTCAGGGTGCCCAGGGATCAGATTTTTTGTTTTGTTTTGTTTTGTTTTGTTTTTTGTTTGTTTGGTTGGTTGGTTGTTGTTTTGGGTTTTGTTTGTTTGTTTGTGTTTTATTTTGTTTTGTTTTTGGCTCTGTTGGTATTTTGGAGCTCCTGTCTGCTTCAGGTCTTTTTATCTCCCCCATTCTTTCATAAGATTCCCTGCACTGTGCCCAAAGTTTGGTTATGAGTCTCAGCATCTCCTTTGATACCCTGCTGGGTTGAGTCTTTTCAGAGGCCCCCTGTGGTAGGCTCCTGTCCTCTTCCCTGTTTTCTTCATCATCTTCTGAGGTCTATCCCATTTGCCTTTCTGAATAAGGATTGAGCATCTTACCCAGGGTCCTCCTTGCTTAGTTTGTTTAGGGATACAGATTTCTGTATGTTTATCCTATATTAATATCCACTTATGGCAAAGAAACACCTTAAAGAAATATTCAATGTCCTTAGTCATCAGGGAAATGCAAATCAAAACAACCCTGATATTTCACCTTATACCCATCAGAATGGCAAAGATTGAAAACTCAAGTGACAACACATTTTGGAGAGGATGTGGAGAAAGGGGAACCCTCCTCCATTGCTGGTGGGAATGTAAACTTGTACAATTACTTTGGAACTCAGTCTGTTGCTTTCTCAGAAAATTAATAATAGTGTTACCAAGATCCAGCTATACCACTCCTAAGCATATATCCAAAATATGCTATACAACAAGGAGTTTTGCTAAACCATGTTCGTAGCAGCTCTATTTGTAATAGCCAGAACGTGGAAACAACCTGAATGTCCCTCAACAGAGGAAAGGATACAGAAATTGTGGTGCATTTACACAATGGAATACTACTCAGTAATTAAAAACAAGGAAGTCATGAAATTGGCAGGAAAAATGGTGGGAACTGGAAAAGACCATGTAGAGTGAGGTGTCCGAGAAGCAGAAGGACACACGGTATGTCCTCACTTGAAAGTGGGATCAGACAACTTTCTACAAGAATGATTAACCAGTGCTTCGCAGGTCAGTGTCAGGAGCTTCTTCCTTACGTTTTCACGGCTCTGATGAAGCCTGTCTGGTATTTCATGATGACTCTCTCAGCTTTCGGCAATTTGTGCTTTGTCTGTGACAGTTTGCAAGTGGGTATCGCCCTACCCCCAGCTGGCTCTCAATGACCCCAGCTTCTAGACCTATTTCTAATACGAACTTTCCTCTTTTTATCTTGAATAAATGTAAGCAATTTGGAAATCCTTTCATCCTTGAATTTTCTTTTCTGAAACTCCTATTCTAGAGAATCTGTTATTTTTCAAAAATATACATCCTTTCTTTTAGTTCTCTAAGCCTTATTTCCATTGTATTAAAATAGCAGCTGATCAAAGCAATAATGAACTTACTAGTATTTCTGTAGCTAGACTGGTAAACTAGAATTTGTATCTTCACATCTAGGAGTGCTTATCTCAGATTTCTACCTAACTATGAATTGAATCAAATAATGGAAAAAAAAAATCCTTTCTACACGGAGAAGGATGCTAATCACTTTAGCATTTGTGAGTTTGGTGTACTCATCCTAAGAATGGGAAGTTCCTCACTCTCGGCTTTGGTGTGTAAAGGCTTCTCCTCTGTAGCTTACAATCTCCACTACAATGCTGCACTGTGAGACACTGTGTGAGAGACACAGTGATGCGCTCATAACACATTCACGTGATGTGCTTTGTGCACATGTCACTGCTCTCCTTTCTCCACAATGCTGTGTGAATTACTGGCTAGATACTGTTGGTCAGGTTACCCAAGACTCAATTTCTTCTAATGGAAAATGCTAGTTATAAGATTACCTACTTTGTGCTGTTGTTGGAAAGATTAAGTGAGTTCACATCAATCACTTCAGAAGAATGTTTGGTACAGGGAAGGGTTGCCAAAGATGTTTCAATTTGTGTTAAGGTTCTCTGAAAAACATATGATTTATGAAGAGAAACTGCTTCAGTGGTCATGGGTGTTGAGAACTGTAATGACGTGATGGGCAGAAGTCTGGCAACAGCAGCAGCATAGTTCTGCTTTAGGCCAAAGGTCTGTGACCCAGATAGACACTGCGTTAGGTCCTAGTCTGAGTCTGGACGTCCCAAAGGCAAATCCACATGTGTTGATGTCTGTGAGAAGGAAAATATGATGTTCTGGCTCAAGAAAGAGCAAATTCACCCTGCTCCTCCTTTTGGTTCTGGTGGGCTTTTGACAGATTGAACCTGCCCACCCACATCTCTGCAGATGGATCACCTCTATTTAGTTTATTGATTCAATTGCTAATCTCTGCTGGAAACAGCCTCACAGAAATGGTGTTACCAACTCTCTAGGCATCTAGTTGAGACATAAAATAAACCAGCATAATTATTCTCATTATTTATTATTATTTGAAAGAGAAGGGAAAATTCTCTTACGTTGATATGACAACAAAATCAGTTGTATTTTCTTGTGTTCATTCATTTGTTTGACAGAATTTGTTATTTTACCTTTCCTGCTTGTACTATTAGTTTCCTTTTCAACATTGTGTGATTGGTCTGATCTGCTACAGACAGAATACATTCAGTATAAAGCCTATGAGTCTCATTCTCCTGGGCCCCACCCCTGCCTTCTCTCTTCCCCTTCCATTTCTGCTCACATGCCATCCTGTCAACCCTAAATTGCTGCTTCCTGGCCTTCTCTCTTCCTTATTCTCTGGCCTCAAACTGAGTTTTCTGGAAGTGAGTCAAACTGTAGGCATGGCTGTTATGCAGTGGCAGTGGGTAGGAGATGAGGCAGGGATATCTTATTCCCTACCTAGGTTTGGTTTTTTTGTTTTTGTTGTTTTTTTGTGTTTTATTTTATTTTATTATTATTATTATTATTTTACACTTTATTCACTTTGTATCCCCCCATAAGCCCCTCTCCTCCCGATCCCACCCTCCCTCCCCCTTCTTCATGCATGCCCCTTCTCAAGTCCACTGATAGGAGAGGTCCTCTTCTCCTTCCTTCTGATCTTAGTCTATCAGGTCTCATCAGGAGTGGCTGCATTGTCATCTTCTGTGTCCTGATAAGACTGCTCCCCCCCAGGGGGAGGTGATCAAAGAGCAGGCCAATCAGATTATGTCAGAGGCAGTCCCTCTTCCCATTACTAAGTAACCCACTTAGACACTAAACTGCCATGGATTACATCTGCGCAGGGGTTCTAGGTTATCTCCATGATTGGTCCTTGGTTGGAGTGTCAATTTCAGAAAAGATCATCCTGAGTGAGGTATCCCAGAAACAGAAAGACACACGGAATATACTCACTCATAATTGGATATTAGACATGTAATATAGGATAAACTACTAAAATCTGTACACCTAAAGAAACTAATCAAGAAGTGTCCTCCCAGAAGACACTGGGACTACAATGACTTTGCCGCATTGTTTCTATGCAAGCCTAAGTGGGTGGGGTGGCAGCCGTTACTATTTGGAGAACAAGATCCTGGAACTTGACCTGACGTCAGCAGTCATGTTCAGACTATTATATTCTAAGGCCCACTGGCTTTTCAGGTGCTGCGATAAGCAGAGTTCAAAGATGAGCCCCGATTTCCCTCGTTTCTGATTTGTCCACTGTTCCAAGGCTGTTAGTGAGGTTTCTGTTGTAGTTATAAAATACCAAGGGCAGCTTGAAGAGGGCTTATTTCGGCGCTGGTTTTAGAAGGCTGAGAATCCATCATGGCAGGGTGGAGGCAGGACAAGGAGCAGGCACGGCAGACAGAGAGGAAGCTGAGAGGTCCTATCTTTGCCAAAGCGCAGAGGAAACAGCAGCAGTAGCTCAGAGCTGCATAGTCTCAAGGCCTGGCCCCGGAGAAGTAATTCCTGTGCTAAGACCCCACCAGTAAACCTCCCCAAACAATTTCACTGCGACCAAATGTTCAAATCCTGATCTTACCGGGAGACATTTCTCCTTCAAGCAACCACACCAAACATTCAGCCAGACCTGTGGTGAGTTCAGAAGAGATTTTACAGAAGATATGTCCCAAATTACTTTAACAAAGGAAGACTAAACCAGGTGAGATTTAACACACCTTTAATCCCGGTGCTCAGGGAGGCAGAGGGACAAGGACCTCTGTGAGTTCAAGGACATCCTGGTCTACAAATACAAAGCAAGTCCAGGACAACTAAGGCTACACAGAGGAACCTATCTTGAGAAAAAAAAAAAAAAAGTGGGTGGGCCTGATTTAATCAGGTGAGCGCCTAAAAGGTACCCGATTTTTCCTCCTAGAACGCTAGAGGGATTTATGCAAAGAAGGTTCTTTGTTTCTTTCTTTGAAGGGAGAAAGGGTGTTTGAGGAGAAGGGGGAGCTGACTCTGGGAGTTAAAATTGTTCCTTTGACAAGGACTGTCAAGGGGACAGAGACTTCTTTCCTGTGACAGCAGAGAACAGTGATGAAAACAAATATTGTAAGTTTCACGAAAGAATGACCAACCTGCTGATGTCAGTCTTTTGGGGGGTGGAGGACTCAGTTACACTGTACCGGGATGTATTTATAGAAAGCAAATCTTTAGAGCCACTTATGAAAACTATCCTTTGTGGTCAAAATTCATTCAATTCTTATGTGAAAATACTGTCCAGAAATGCTGAACCACCCTGTGCTTGTATTTTCCTAATTTTTCTGGGGAAGTAGCTCATTTTAGTGTCTGACAAGTTCACAGATGTTTTTCACATTCCTGTGTTTAAAACTCCTTTCTCTTAAGCAATCCTTGTCAATAGAGTGTATTTTTATAGGCACCGAGTCACTGCTGAACTTGTATTAATGGAGAAGGCAGAGCTGTCCCTGCAGGGTTGTAAGGAAGAGCTCAGAGTGTCTGCTGAGAGCTCTGCCACTTGGCAGGAGAAATCATTGAACACAGTTTATTGGATCGGAAGCGGTTATTCAGGCTGAGTCTTGATATTGTCCTACTCTTGTGTTTACTGTACGTGTGAACACAGGGAAGTCACAAGGTTTTAGATGTGGCTGTCGGAAATAACGTGCTTTTAGTTATTCTGGCCCTGGAAAAGTAGTGGGGTATTGCAGGTACCACTGAAAGCATACATGATGTTTATGAGATGAGATTTATTTTGAACTGAAGTTCTAAATCTTAAGCACAATGAAAATCTTGTAATAGGTTATGGAACCAAATGCTGTAATATCAGCACTTTGGGAAGCGGAGGAGGCAGGCAGATTACTGTGAATATTATGCCAGCTTGGGCTAGGTAGCAAGGACTTATCCCCCAAAACAACAGCACAAGTAAATAAATATGTAAAACCTTGTACACCATAGCTATGTGCTTTGTCTTATTTTGTTACTTGAATAACTATTTTGTTCTAAGTAACCAGAAATCATTTTAGACCTTGCACTATTTTGTCTGTTCAACTCTCCTATATTTAAATGGTCACATGAAATGTTTTGTACAAAGGTGCATCACTGTAAGAAAAGGAGAGTCCTGTGTGTTTATATAAGAATTCAGAGACAGGAGAGAGAAAAAGCATGTCCTCTCACTTGACTGCTGAGACAACTGAGCACTGAGGCCAAGCAATTAGCGAAACACAAAGGCCGTCATTGTGGTGCCCAGCAAACCTCCATTGTCTCCTTGCACCCTGCAGTCTTGACAAGTTTTCTTGTGGGCCTGTGGGCTGCAGCAGTTGAGATTTAGAAAATCAACAACTTGCATGCCACATGGCTGGATCCATCTTTGAGGTATCCAGGTGCCTGCTATGATCTTTGGGCTCCAACCTTTGCCACCAACTGGTGAAAAACCCCTGTCTTGTTTCTTGTGACTGAACTACAATGACACTGGGAGGAGCAGAAAGAACGGTTTTTGTTACCAGCATCATGCACCTGCGTGCTGAAGACATGCGTGAGAGTGAAGGGTGGTGAAGGCTTTAGGATAACAGCTGAGGAGAAATTGCTAGAAACAAGGATCCTGGAGAAGTAAAATCACATCCTCTAAGCATGTAGATAAGATGGGCTAGGCGTGATGTCAGAACTTCTGCTCATTTCATGACAGTGAGATTCAACTGTAAAACTTGGTGAACTCCTAGTGTCATCCTAAAACAATCCTGGTATCCAACAAGAAAAAGATAGGTGCACTCCTGTCTTTGGATGACCACATGAGATCCAGGCATTTTAAAATATTTTATTTTATACCATATATGTAAAGTCATACAGCAGCAACATCCTTGAGAACAAAACCATACAGGGAAGTGTAATTTACCTCTTTAGTGTTATCAAAAAGAATTCTTGAAGAGGTTGAAATGAAGCAGAAGTCAGCATCCAAATATTCAAAATAAGGTTATGATTCTCCTTTGTAGGAATACTGCCCTAGTACAGATTTATCACAATTACTTCAGTTAGAATAATTATGTTGATTTATCCCTCTTATATTCCCAAGAAATTAGTTCATATTTGGCTAACGAAGATTACCAGCTAAAAAAACCTTCCAAGCATACTTTCTGGAGAAGCATTTCTCTCTTGAGTGATAACTTGAGAATACGGGAGGACCGGAGCTACGTGATTAATGGCACATGGGTCATTTGTAATGAGCTCTATGATGTTGGACAATTATTACTTAGATTAGTGCTGGTCACTGAATAAGATGCTGGTGAGAATTTCAGACCGTTGTGTGAGGATCGTTGATATATTACACAGATTTGCTCATACATAGAAGTGACTGTAGACATTTTTTGTTAAGGTTAAGCTGTGCCTAGCACAGGTTGCATTACAGCAGTGCCTTATACCTCATTGAATGCCATTTTCCAAATAACAGGCATGATTACTTAAAACCTGATTGAATTTTAAATTACTGTCTATCTAATATGTGCATATTAATTTGTATATTCAAATTTCAGTAGCTCTGCATTTCTTTATTTCTTCATCTCTTCTTCCTTAATAAACTTACAATAAATGTACTACTCAGTTAAAAGAAAAAAGTCTCCAAAATGTCTTAGCTTTATTATTAAACTCAAAGATACATTAGATGATTGCATCCAACAGGACTTACTTTGGTTAATTCCTTGGCAGAGGATGACTTGTTGTGGCAAGGCATCAGGGTTATTTCATGTCTCTTTGTGCTGTTCTGTAGCTGAGGCAGATAAAGAACATACATAACAGGCTACATAACAGGAAAGATGATGCTACATACTTTGAACGCAGACCTGTGAGCTATTGTCTGCATTACCCACTGGTTTGCTATTCTCTGTGATTTTCTCTGAGCTTCTGGTTCCATTTATAACCTGGCATTCTGTAGCATAAAGCAATTAGATGATGATTAAGTTAAATAATGTATTTGAAGCCTAGGGCACACAGGACATTTCAAGTTTTCAGAAATCGCCATCATCAATAGTGGTTGCAGAACACAATGCAGTTATTTTTAAGGTATGAAGTCGTTATCCTAAAGGGTACAGGGACCACGACCTCCATCTGCTCTGCCAGTGTCTGCGTGATGGTGACATCTAAGGTAAGATCTGCCTCCAGGTTTTTCCAGTTGCTTTAGATTCCCTTGAAGGAGAGTGATGAGGGGACTGGCAGCTCAGTTGAGGCTCCCCTTAACAACATGGCTTCTTCTAAGCAATGGTCCAAGTAAGCCCTGGAAGTAGCCCTGATAGCTACACCTGGAGTTCCTCACCTGATGCTCCCTTCTTGCTGTCGTCATAGTCCTATACAATCCTGGCTTCAGTGGAGCTCTGGCAAATCCTAAAGCAGATAATGTCATGCACATTGTACTGTAGCTGTATATAGTGAACTCAGAAAAAGAACGTTGGGAAGGGGGTGTTACAAAGTCTCTGGACACATCCCCAAGCATTTCACAAATATATTTGATTTTTAAAAAGACACCACGTTCTTGCCAGTACATCTGAACAGAGCCTCTCAGCACGTGGGAGACCCTGAGTAGTGTGATATGCCATTATCCAAATGCTACTCCTTATCGATCATCTCACTCTGATATCTCAAAAAGAGGCAAACAGTAAGACGAAGAATGGCTATTTTAAATGAAATAATCACCTCGTTAGAATAGCAACCACATGGATTGCTTTAGGAGAAGACCCAGCATATACATTACAGTTACTAAAACATTTTGAACTGGGACCAACACACAGAGATGGCTTCCATTGCTGCCGAGATCTGCCTCCACTGTGAACAGAAGGCTAGGCAGCATTCGCAGGGAGCCTCAGCAGTCTCCATTCATGCTGATGAGTGTTTACATTTGTCTCATGCCATCATGAACACTGTAATTAAACATAAACAGAAATAATTCTGATCACACTTCTGAGTATAATTTGTATTCAAAAATTATACAGTGAAATATAATGATATAGCTTTATCAAACAAAATAAGCCAAACAAAACAAAACACCCTTTCCCTAAATAAATATGTTGGGTTTTCTTTGAAACAGAATGTATCAATTGAGAATTGTAGCGTTTGGCACGTTAGTTAACTGTCAAGAAGAAAGTTATAGAAAAAATATGGGAAATTAAGTAGCTTCATGGAGATTTCGTTCCACTCTTCTGAGGCTTTCAGAAAAGTGCTTACCTGGTGTTGTAACTTTGGCTTTGCCAAGGTCATAATTGAACAAATGAAATCTTCTTCCCTCCTCTTTGTATGTGTATGCTGCATGTGCCATCTCTGCCTCACATCTGTCTTCCATATTACAAAAGATTTGAAAGAAATCTTCCAGAGTTTCATTTAGCTTTAACTGTTGTTCTGACAATCAAAAAAACTGGTTCTTTATTAACGACTTTTTTTTGTTTTGTTTTGTTTTTGTACGTAAAGTTCCAGGTATGATTTTAAGACAATGAAATTAAAAAATGAACTTGTAAGCTTTAGGATATTTGTTCCTGAGTTATTTCTTATGGCTTTTGCAAATGTTAGAGAGACAACTCACTTGCACATTTAGCATCTAGAGCTCACTTTTGTGGTTCATTTCTAGGCATTTCAAAGTTAAATTTAAATCAGCTCTGAGTTGAACACAAATAAAATTCTCAAATGTTATTGATCTGTTCTTTGCCAAACTACTTTATCTTACTAACTCAGTCTATAAAAAAGAGGAGGCAGCATGGTGATTCCTGTTGGGGTTTGTTTTACTTTGTTTCACTTTGTTTTTGGCATACATAAAAAAGTATTATTAGTTGTAAGTTAGATCTACAACAAAAAATGCCAGGTGACTGGATTAAGTCCTGGTGTTTCTTCTTTCCTAGTGAACAATGAGAAGTGTAGTTAGAATTAGTTACAAGATAGCAACACTCTGAGATCATATCTTCACTGGAACTATGTGTGGGAAGTGTTTGGAGGGCCCTGGGAATGAAGCATTGTTAAGTTTCCATTTATGTGCATTCAGACTCTTTCTAGTGGCTGTCAGCTCTCTTGGGGCTTTGTCCTCAGGGACTACCAGGTTCCTTCAGCACTGAGGAGAGGCCAGGGTGCTGTGCCTGAGATGCTTACTGCCAGCATTTGTGATGTCCATTCTGTATAGGCATAAAGTTGGGGATGCTGTTCTACCATCTATGAAGTACCAAGTTAGTTGCATGTATACTAAGAACTTAATTTTTGTAGTATGTATGGAGGTATTCTTGGAAAGAATAATCAGAAAATCCTCAAATCTGTGTGCTGAGATATCTTTGGCATAAAGCTACAAAAGATGGATTTAGAAAATAATGTTTGAAAAGCAAAGCCAAGAATAAGATGTTTCCGTGCAACAATACTCTTTGAAATAATGTGCTCATTTCATCTCTAGAGTTCTGTCTGAAAAGTACCTGCAACTTTCAGAGACATGGTGACAGCAAATAACCCAGTGCACTGATCTGCTGCCTTGGACATGTGAGTGTGCAACTGGGTCCCCTTGGTGTTATAAATACACTCTGAATTTTAAAAGTCCAGGTCCCTGAAAGTTGACCTATGACTAGAGTTTCAAAATCGCCAAAACAAACTCTGTAATTTATTTTCTCATTACCTCTTTATGAGGTCTTATAGCCACTGTAATTCCTTTTGTGCTTTGAGATTTACAGGTTAGGTCCTTTAAAAGGGCACTTGTGTGACCCTCTAGGCCAGCACTGTGTAGCTTGTCTTTGTATTTCTCGCCTGAAAAAATTAATGAAGGCATATTTACATGACAGTGTCCTTTTAATATCCAAATGACTCTGGTACAAACTCTTATATAAATTTACCTCTGTTGTTCCTGAACTTAGATACTATGATCAAGCTGACTGACATTGAAGAGTGTTGGCAAAGCTTGTCCTATGTACTGGATCTTAAATAGAACTGGAAGACTGATAGGATTCAGTCTGGGATATCATAAAAAAAATGTGGCATCAAACTTTGAATCATAACCATTTGCAGCATTATCCAAATATCGAATGCGCCTGATTGCTTCTGTGACGTCAAAAGAACTCGTTTGACTAAGGGAGATTCAGCTTCAGGGCTCTATGCTGTTCAGGAAAAGGTACCAGGGAGGGCAGCATTTTACCTGCCTGGAAGAAATTTAAAAAGCCCTACATCGTTGGTGGTTTTTAGATTTCTTAGAGCATTTGAAAAAATACACTGCATCCAAAGCAGAAGTATTATTCTCTTCCTATCTTTTATGTTTTACCTTCTAATTCACTATAGAAAAAGCATTTCTTGCCTTAACATTACACACGCGCACACACACACTCTCACACTATGCGCACATACACACACATACACATATATTCTATACTGAATAGTGTTTTGTTTTGTTTTGTTTTGTTTTTCCTTTAAAGAATCAACGACAACATTTGGGCTTCAGCATAAAATATTACCTTTTTATTCCACGATAATAATGACTGTATGATAATAGATACACATATAAAGAAAGAAAAGAAAGAAACCCCAAACAAACCACACCATCCAGTTTCAGCCAAGCTGCCAAATCCTATTACAGATTCAATCCTATTAAAACGTTCCCAGGTTTAAGCCTGCTTTGGAGTTTTTCATAGGAGTGCATGACCCCTACCCAAACCCCTCCATGTGTGGTCAGGGACCTCAGGATAACCGTAAACTGCCTGGACTCCCATTAATCTCGCACAGTCAGATATTAGTGCTTGTAAATCAGCACCCAAACAAGGACAATGGTTAAAGCCATCAATAGTCTTTTAATGAGGCAGATCAAAAACAAATGAAAGCAGCAGGACTCTTGGATTTGCCAAGGAGGGAAGAGAAGGCCATAAGCTTTGTCTGATTTCTTAGAGAAAAAAGTAGATGGATTTAGTTCAGGTCCTGTCTCAAAACTACTGCCCCCACTGTTAAAGAAAATATAAAACAAGATTATTTCAAGGAATTCCCTTCATTTCCTTTGTTAGAGACATAGCAGCTGGGACTTTATCTCCCTTTCTTTTTATGGTCAAACACAAACACATATCGACATATGTACATTAAGGTGCACATATTTAAAAGAGGAGGGCACTGCAAATAATAACTGAAAAAAAGAAACATTAGGTAATGACCAGTTACACTTTGTCAAGAATTTTAATTACTTATCAGCATACTTGCAGGCATTTTATGTGCTTTTGAAATGCCCACAGATGTTTTTTGTCCATTAGAAAGGGGCGGGGAAGTATCTTGTTTTGCAATTCCTTCTTTTAAAGAAGGAGAAAAATAAAGCAAGATAGGATTTATTATGTAGCACGCATGTGCAGGAGCATTATAATGGTTGCCAAGCAACCTAAAGGAGCCATATCATAGTAAAAGGGGAGCAAATGAATGAACAGATGCATGGGATTAAATAGAGAGCAGGAGACAGGAGTCAGCCCTGAAATGAGCTCACCTTGGCATGGTACTTCCTTATGGTGATTTGCACTTATCTCAGTACATCTATCTTGAATACCTCCTTTAGATTTTTTTTTTTTTTAGGGGGCAGAGCAGCAGGACTTTTATTTTGCTACCTTTTTAGTTTATCACTTAAGTAAGAGGCTCAGAAAGTAGAGGTTTGAAATGCTTATAAAATTCACTGTTGCTAGTTACCTTCTTAAAAGACAATATTTTAACTAGCAGAAGAGTAGATAAGCCTGCATTCTGCTACTTTTGTTCTAATGTCATCCAGGAAAATATGTATATATTCGAAGATAGCATTTTGTTAAAGGTGCTCAAGCCACGTCCACTTCAAGCTGACAGCTACTAACCTACTTTCACTAGTGTCATATTAAAGCATCACTGTATTCACACTTAATTTTATGTTTATGCACACAAAACAATTTAGTGGGCAAGCCAGCGTCCACACCTGCATACATGCATGCATACTACAGGGATCTATAGTTAAAAATAAAACATCTCTTCTTTATGTCATATAACAGACATTTGTAAGTTTCTGCACGAATATATGTGCAAGCTGTGTGTGCCCATGACAGAAGAGGCATCAGACCTTCTGAAACTGGAGTTATAGGTGGTTGGGAGATGTTAACCTAATTCAGGTTCTTGGCATGACTAGCAAGTTCTCTTAACTGTTGAGACATCTCTCAGGCCTGGTACCCAAACTTAACAATATCCAAACAATTTGTACATTTGAAATAGGAAAAAACAAACAAACAAACAAACAAAAACATGATGTTATGCACTGAATAGCAAATATCCACAGGTAATTCAATAAAAAATAAAGCCAGGCCTTCATGTGAGGTCTAGGAGCAGCCTGACCTCAGTACAATCCTATCCTGAACCCTGGAGCAATTTCATTCACCCAGATTGAGTGAGGAAACAACAGTATGCTATTTTCAAGCTCAGGTAAATTCTTCAAGAATTGAGTCAGGAAATTAATATTCAAAGTGTTACTACCCAGGAAAGAGCATTGCACTAATGAATGCTCACCTGTAACTACTGCAGAGACATCAGTTATGAGCTGTTGATGCTCAACTATCCCCTAAAGAAGAATGAAAGGTCTCCTTAACTCACCAGAACAACGATAGAACTCACACAACTAAGGACTGTTGTTACTTTCTTCCTTACAGCATCAAGAAGTTGACTCATCTCATATTGCGTTTGGGATTTTCCTTTTTGAGCTGTGTGGTGAAACTGCAGCCTCTTCATTTTCCCCAAGAAATGGCACTGGGTTGCATTTTAATCATAGATTGACATTAAGCTATTGGGGAATTATACTGTGTCTACTAATGTGCATTCCACCTCCCCTGCCCGAATGAGATCACCTTACATTCACTGGCACTGATGCAAACATTTCGAGCTGAGTGCTCAGAAGAGGCTGGAGTACAAATGCTACATAATTCATTACCCTGGGAAACGGGATTTCAAAACCACACAATGTGAGGTGCTCGCAAACACTTCCAAGGCGGGAGAGTGTATCCCAGCCACGGAGAAGTGACTGTTTACATCAACGTGAAACCATGTGTCCCTTTCCACCGCCAGCAAGTCCACTACTGCTATACTGCAACACTTCTCCTGCCTAGATTTGGCAAATCAGTCCTCAAAGCTAAAGGAGCAAACCATTTGCTTCTGTAAGGCTCTAGACAGCTGTGTGAGTAAAAACAGAAGATCTTAGACATCTTAAATGGGATTCCCTGCGTTAACCTATAGGGTCTTAAAACCCACTCAATTTACACTGAAACAACAACCTTCCGTCTCTACCCCAGCGCACCTCCCCCACCTCGCTCTTGCCAGTAACCAAAAGGTGGCAGTGTCTTACCCATCAGTCTTTAGGAAGCATAGGTGGACCTAACTTTGCACTGATATTTTCATGTGTGCTGTTATTGTCTCTGGGACCAAATGTGGATGGATGGTCCTGTGGCATTTATTAACAGCAGCAACAAGAAAAATGCAATTTCAAAAAGCTCAGAAGATTAATTATACAAATTTGTTCCTCTTTGATGAGGAAATTTATACCAGTCAAAACTACAGTCTCCTCACAGAGCAATCAAGCTCTGCAACTCATATCTGAATCCAAATACCTTGTTCCTCCAGACATTCTGCTCTCTTGGCTATGGGCCACAAAAGGGAATCAGGATACTTGGGCATACAAATTAAGTCTAATGTGGATAAAAATTTAAAAGATACTAATGAACACGCCTGACAAAGTTTTCACCAACTCAGAAACGCCTCTACTTCTTTCCAAAGCCTGTCCTAATAACAAGGGCAAGGCTAAGTATCTGAAAGAGAGGCTGCCAATCACTTTTACACCTGGCATTGGGAAATAGAGCAGCTTTTTATCCACAAGGATCTAGGGAAACTCTTTCCCAAGATGCTTTTCAAAGCCCACTCTAAGCAATTGTCTCAATTGTTTGATTCCCATCAAGACCAATGGCAGCATTAAAAAAAACTCCTCATTTTGAAAAACAAGAGGGCATAGATAGCTTTGCCACAGTTGCATGCAAAAGAAATTTGGTCCTGTTTTTCTGAAAAGTAGGGTTGAATTCCAAAGCAGTAAGCCTCATCAGCTTCCTGCTAACTCAGTATGGTCTATTTAAGGAGACTTTTCTTAGCCTTTTCTTACATGGTTGATCACAGTTATCAAGATAAAGTGATAGGTCTCTTTCCATCCTAATCACCAGCTTTTCCAGATTTCATGAAATGAGGTCAAATTATTTTATTTTAAAACAGATTCCTTCTCCAGTATAGAAAAAGATGGTTAAAAGCCATAATGTTTGCTTAAAAAGTCAATTATTTTTTTTTTTAGTTATTCTTACTTTGAATGCAGTTTCGGTATATCAGGACTTTCTCTTTCTATATTTGCAAGGTACTTAAGAATGTTTTCCTCACTCTCATCTTTTTACTTTAAACCTAAGTCACCGTCTGGATGTAAAGCAACTGAATATATTTCATGAGCTACTGAACACTAATAAATAAAGTGACCAATGTTCATCTAATAGATTTGAGCTGTAGAATAAAATGAATTTTGATCAATGAACTTTTGTTTATTGCTTGCACAATTGTAAGTCTATATGATTAAAAGTAGAATTCAGGAGAATTTAAATTTAATGAAAATCTGAAATATTTGGTATGGAATTATAATTTACTTTCACAAGCTTTTGGTGTTAAAAATGAATGAACTTATTTGTAAATAAACTTGAAGTAGATATACAAACAACTCACTGGGAGGCAAACACGGGTAATGGTTTAACTATGGTTGGACTTCAGTGTTGTTCGTACCCTTGAGCTGTGGCGCAGGACACACTCATCTCATCAGCCTCCTGTTCCTTATCTATAAAGCGGTGTTAAATAGATGTCCCATAGAACGCCTCAGAAGAGTAGAAGAAGCATGAAACGCCTGTTTGCCATGTTTAGCAGAAATGTGGAACACTACCCACAGAACATAACAGCTTCATTTTTTTTAAGATCAGCTGACTCTCTTGCAAGTGACCATCAAAAGCTCAGTAAAGGGCCTGTTGATTGTTGGCATTGCCCCAGAGAAGGACAGGGTGATGATGGTGGAGGTTATTGGAATTTCACCTGAGATTCAGGCCTCTACTTCTTGTACCTCCCAGCCTTGTATGCAATTATGCCCAATTGTACATGGTCTCTAGAGAGGTTAGAGCATAGAGAGGATGAAAGCTCAGATGGAGGGACCTATCTGCAGAGTTATGGGCAAGCTGTCTATCATTCAGCGTAAGACTTTCTTGTGATGCAGCTGTTTTGGGTTTATCTTCATTACTGTAAGCAATGTCTCACCCATGCTCTGTAAATAATCCCAATAAACTCATTGATTCCCTACATTAGACTTTGGTAGAAATGTGATTTGTATTTAGGGCCTTAGAAGAAGAGGGTAGATGTTTGTTTGTATCTTCCAAAGGAATGAGATGTTATTGTCATCTAGACGTGTATTAAAATTCATAAGACTATGTGACTGATTGTTGAAAAACATAGCTCTGTCCCAAGTCACTGAGTAGTCAGCTTGACAACTATGGTTCTGTGTTTTGATACTACTCGTGGAATAAGGTTTGCTACAACAGATGAACATTTCTCCATCAGGGTTTCACTTTTACTTCTGAATCAGAAATCTTCTTGAATCTATATGTTTCTCTAGACTTAATTCTCTCTGTACTTTTCGTAGCAGTGAAATCAGCTTCAAATTATATATGAAGTTTTATTTTTCCAATTATATATTTATTTAAATATATAATTATGCATTAATCATTATAAGGAGTGTTTGAGGGGAGACAGAAAGAACATTAGATTTTTCTCCTCTTAAGGATTTATTCTATGTGAGGAAATGACACACAGTCTGAGAACAATGAGTAGAAATCCCAAGACTTGACTTGAGGTTTGCAAGTCTATGACTGACCCCAACCTTGATAAGATTTTATAAAAATTTGCTTCTATTATATTACCATTCATAATGATTGTACACTCCACATTCCCACTTAATCAGAGAGCCTTGTGACTGCCTCAAGTTTATTTTGAAATTGTCATGTTTCTTTGAGTATTTTTCTAAGACCAAATCAACTTTTTCCTTCTAATACAAAAACTTTTTTAAAGTACCCTGTAGTACATTTTTGGTTCTTTTAAAAAGGTACTTTTTTTTTTCTCAGCAACCCCTTATGTCTCTTATATTAATCCATTTGTACTTTGAATGTGTGAATCAAGTTATGTTCGGTGGTCTTTAAAAATAATATTATTTATCTGTTTATACATTTATTTATTTGAGGGGACAGAGAGAGAGAGTGTGTGTGTGCAACTATGTGCAGACCTGTATATATTATTACTTGCTTGTGAAGGTCAGAAGACAACTCTGCAGAGTCAGTTCTCTCCTGCCACCTTGTGGGATCTGGGAATTGAACTCAGATCTTCTGTCCTGAACATAAACTCTTCAATCTACTGAGTCTTCCCTCAGGCCCCGTATAGTCTTTGTAAAAACCTTCCTTCTGCCAACAGCATCTTTCCCCTTCAATTTTTCCTCTCCAATCTGTCTTCAATACTCTTCTTCCATCTATCCCCATCATAAGGTTTAACGTCATTCTCTTTCCTCTGCATACTAGGTATAAAGTCACTCTGTATCACATTATCCTATTATCATTATTGTCATAAAATTGATGACTATTAGTCATGTTTTTCCTGATATATTTTGAATGTTCTCTGTATTTCCAAACAGAATGTAAGCAATTTGAGAGAAGGCATATCTGCATTATTTATTGTTATGTTTTCAGAGCCTAGAGCAGTGTCTAGCATATAATAGATGTTTCACAGATATTGTTAAAATAACAAATGGTTGGTGATGGCTATGCCTTCATAACTCCAGCATTAGGTACTCAAGCTCTTTCAACTTTGATTTGCTAGTATGAAGCATAAAATATTGATTCTAAAATATCTAGATATTTGGAAGTAAAATAATTTCTTGCTGTAATGATTCTGAAAGGCTTCACAAAGAAGGCATTTGTGCTGAAGCTGAGTGGGTGACAAAAAAGATAATTTCAGGCAATGAGCACTATGTGAGAGAACATTTCAAATAAAATGATTTAATAAATTTCTACTAAAACAATGGTTGCTCATTGAGATAAACTGTATTTGGGAGAGAATATAACTTAAAGCTGGTGGAGAGGTTTGTCTTAGCTACTTTTCTAACACTATTAAGAGACACTATGGCTAAGGCAGTTTCTAAAAGAAAACATTTGATTGCTTACAGTTCCGAGGATTAGTCTATAGCCACTATAGACTATGTTGAGGAGAATGGCAGGACGCAGGTAGGCAGGCATTGATGCTAGAGCCATAGCTAGGAGCTTATATCCCACTCACAAGCAGAAGGCAGGGGGAGAAAGGACCGCGTCTACTGTGGGCTTTGAAATATAAAGCCACTGACACAGTGACACACCCCTCCCATAATGCCATACTTGCTAATCCTCCATCCCACTGGGAAGCAAATATTGAAATATGTGAACTTATGGGGGACATTGCTATTCAAACTACCACAAGATTGGAGAGTAGAATAACTTACTCTAAATCCAGGAATGGGATATAAAATATGTATACATTCAATAGCTGATTAAGGAGAGTAGTGAGCTCAGACTATGGTATACAAAGTGTGAACAACAGATTTATATAGCAAACTTCAAGAAGAAGCTGAATAAAAGAACAGATTAAAGCCTGTATAAGTTTAGAATGATATAACCCCCAAAAATCAGAACAGTGGCAAACATGAAATGGAATATAAGACCAAGAAAAAAATTTAAAAAATGCACACACACACACACACACACACACACACACAGAGAGAGAGAGAGAGAGAGAGAGAGAGAGAGAGAGAGAGAGAATGAATTCTTCAGTTCTTATTGTCAGACATTCAGAGAAAACCTCATTTGAGTTCCCAAGGGTGGGTGATTGAAAGAATAGAGGATGTTGTCAAGAAGAACAGAAGAGCCAGAAGGCAATTAAGATTAAACAAGACAATGATGAGATTCATTTTAATTTTGGGAAGGAGATATTAATTTGTGACAAAACTGTAAGTATTTTATTCCAGGTATTAATACACACAGAACCCAAAGTTTAGGAAAGCAAAAACGGTTTTGCAGTTTTTTCTGTATAAACATTTCCATAGGTAAAGTGAGTCAGGAGCCTTGCCTTTCTGTTTGGAGGTCATAGCTGAAGGGAGTCTTGGTACAAAGACAAGAAAGATGGCAGATTTCCCAGGCAAAGGTTTTTAAAACCATGAAATCATCTGCAGTATTCTTAATTTTTCATCTAAACTTGGACTAATATCACTGGTGCTGTTGCATATGGACTGTCTGCTATGGCAGCCTCTAACGAATACTGAATATTTGAAAGGTGATTAGTCCAAATTCACATGTGGTGGAATGTTTGGAACATCAGATTTCAAGGCTTAGTATAAAAAGAGATACCATGTGAATACTCATAAAAAGTTACATGTCGATATATTGAGTAAAATGAAAAAACACATTTTCAAGTCCTTTTTATCTGTCATAGACAGCTTTCTGTCTCATGTAAAGATCATTCATTGAAGGCCTATGCCACAATTTGACTAGAGATGATGCTATTAAAGAGAAAATTCAGGTCGAGTAATGTCATTAAAGTGGAACGTTAATCAATAGAATTGGCATCTTCTATAAGAAGAGGCAAAGAGTTGAAAGATCATGCACAAAAGAAAAGGCCATATAAAGACCAGAATAAAGATGGCCATCTGCCCACCAGTGGAACAGGACTCAGCAGAACCAAGCACCTTGATTGTGAGTTCATGTCTCTAGAACTGTTTGTTGGATTGCATGGTGCAGTCAGAAAATACTAACATATGTATCTTTAATTTCATAAAACATCGCTACTAATATCTTTAAAATGATCACTACAGTGTATCTGTAAGGTTTATGAATTAATTCCATGGATAACATTGGTTTTGGTCTAGGCTAATGCGTAGACGAAGTCACGAATAGTAGAGAGACACAATGGCTGGGTTTTGTCCAAAGAAAGATGTGGCAGTTAGTACTGCTATTTCTGGGACGTCTTCTCTATAAGCAGGAAATCTTAATTAACTTGCTTTCTCTTTTCACTACCAGAACTGTGTCTCAAGGTGTCAATTACAGCCTTTTCATTGAGATAAAATATGGTATTGAGGAATTATTTGAAGTAACCCTGAGTCATGTTAGGTTGTATTTAATGAGATTTTTAAAAAATGTCATGGAGGCAGGGAGAGAAAAAAAAAATGATGACTATGGAGAATGATCCAGTTTGTAACCAGTGTTGTGATAAAGATCTGACTAAGAAATCTAACAGACTGAGAGATTTGGAATTGCTAGAATCAATTTCATAACTTTGGAACCTGAAAAATAAAAGAAAGAAGGTTTTAGAAGTACTATGGAAGCTATTCCAAAGAAAAAGTGAATTAGTTTGTCTATTCTCGGATGTTAGAGGGTAGAATGAGTTATAGTTATCAGTTACAGCACTGTAACATTGTCCCTTTTTCATTTCTCCTGCAACTGCAAGACCTACCTAGGTTTTATACATACACATTTATATATGCAGATTTGATCGAAATAATCCCTTGTACCCTATCAGACCACCATGGCCCCAAACTAGACCTCAACAACGACAGAAATAACAAAAAGCCCACATACACAGGAAAACTCAACAATAGTCTACTCAATGACAGCTTGGACAGGGAAGAAATGAAAAAAGAAATTAGAGACCTAAAATTCAATGAAAATGAAGGCACAATTTATCCAAACTTATGGGACACAATGAAAGCAGTGCTAAGAAGAAATTTCATAGCATTAAGTGCCTCCAGAAAGAAGTTGGAGACATTTCATACAAGCAACTTAACAGCACACCTAAAAGACCTGGGGGGGAAGGGGGAGAAGCAGACACACTCAAGTGGAGTAGACGATTAGAAATAATCAAACTCAGAGCTGAAATCAATCAATTAGAAACAAATAAATCAATTCAAAGCATCAATGAGACCTAGAGCTGGTTCTTTGAGAAAATCAACAAGATAGACAAATCCTTAGCCAAACTAACTAAAAGGCAGAGAGAAATTATCCAAATCAGCAAAATCAGAAATGAAAAAATGGACATAACGACAAACCCTGAAGAAATCCAAACAATCATTAGGTCTTATTACAAAAGCCTATATGCTACAATATTTGAAAATCTAAATTGAAATGGACAATTTTCTTGGTAGAGTCCATTTATCAAAATTAAATCAAGATCAGGTAAATAGATTAAATAGTCCTATATCCCCCAAGGAAATAGAAGTTGTGATGATTTGTAAAGTAGGTGAGAATTTTGGAAGAATTAGTTACCGATATGTGGTAACGATATTTGTGCTGGATTCTTGCAACATCAGAATTAATAGGCAGCTTTCCAATGTTGGAGGTAGCCATGACTGAAACTATCACTATGCAACCTATGCTTAGAATCTCTTGAGTGGGGATGTTAAATATGGACCACCACATGTCAGCCACAGCTACAAATCTGTTCTTCCACACGGCCTCATTCAAGTCTTGTCTTTCTTAGTTTGTGACATGGCAAGGAAAATCATGTTTTGTACTAACAAGACACATGTGTGCCAGTTCAAAGTTCCTGGCTACCTTTGCCAGTTTGCCTTCTTAAGTTGGAGTTAATATGGAAACTGCTTTTGGATGCTTCCCTTTGAAGTTAAAAAAAAATTATGCTTATCTTGCATTGACCAAGGTATGAAATTCACAATCAACATTAAATTAGAGATGCTAAGAAATTTTAGTAGATATTATATTTGTCAGAGTTAGGATTTATATTGTTGTCATAAACACCATGACAAAAGCAACTTGAGGGTGAAAGGATTTGTTCAGCTTTCATAATCACAGTTCATCTAGGGAAAGTGAGGCAGAAATTTACAGCAGGAACCTAGGCAGGCACTGAAACAGAATCCATGAAAGAGGTGATTACTGCCTGGCTTCTTCTTGCTCAATTTGTTTTCTTATAAACCCGGGACCACCTGCCTGGGGGTGGCACGGCCCACTGTGGGCCAGGCCCTTTTATTTTAGTCATCAGTCAAGATAATTTCCCACAGGCTTGCCCAGAGACCAATCTAATGGCGACATTTTAAAAATGTATTCGTCTCTCATACATACATCTTGTCCTCAGTTTCTGCTCACCCTACTCCAGTCCTCCACCACATACATTCTTTTAAATTGACATGTCTTCTAATTAGGTGACTCTCACTTGAATAGCTTATCAAACATGGAACACAATTTTTAGTTCCTCATATCCATGAATGTAAATACAATTTTATTTAATGTTTTATTTATATTACTTTCTTTCTTAAAATATCAGGGGAAGGTTCTCTTGTTCCCTATTTTTTCTATTAGTTCTCAAAAATCATGCATTAAAATATCAAGACTGAAAAGGCAAAGATGCCAACCTCTCTGCGCATGAGGCCTGGGTAGACTTTTGAAGACTCCTCACGTCTTCAGAGGAAACTTCAGTTCAAACAAACATTTTCATAAACTGGCAAGAAATATCCAGACAGTCAGCGTCTTCAGGCCAGCTGGCTGCCTTGATTTGGCTTTTCATATGGAATTACCAAATACTAAACTTCCTTCGACATTATTAGAAATATTACAGAAAGCCACCCATTCCCGATTCTCCCAGTGCATGTTTGGAAAGGATTTGACAGAGTAGCAAATAGTGTATTTCCTGAGTGTTTTGTTTGTTTTGTTTTTTGTTCTTTAGAACAAAAGATTATCATAATTACAAAATCACAAAGAAGTTGATAGAATACAAGTTAATTATAGCATTCAGTCTTGAAGAAATAATAAAAAATTGAATTCTATTTTTATATTTTTTGGAAAAAAGCTCACAATACCGTCTTCCATTGTTGTGTAATCTTCAGTCTGTTTCTTCTAGTGATCTGGTGGCTAGATAAGAAAATGTTATATATCTGGGCACAGGGGTCTTTTATGAGACTGTTTCTCCAAACAAGGACCATGTATGGATGCAACCTAGAGCCCCTGCTCTGATGTTACCCTTGGTAGCTCAGTGTCCAAGTGGGTTCCCTAGTAAGGGGAACAGGAACTGTTTCTGACATGAACTCCATGGCTGGCTCTTTGACGCCCCCCCCCCCAGGAGGAGCAGCCTTGCTTGGCCACAGAGGAGGACTTTGCAGCCAGTCCTGAAAACACCTGATAAACCAGTATCAGATGAAAGGGGAGGAGGTCCTCCCCAATCAGTGGACTTGGAAAGGGGCAGGGAGGAGATGAGGGAGGGAGGGTGGGATTGGGAGGGAAAGAGGGAGCAGGATACAGCTGGGATACAGAGTTGATAAAATGTAACTAATAATAAAAAAATAAAATTAAATTAAAAAAGAACCCCCCAAAAAGAATAGACATGAAAAAATATATATATATTTAAGCTTATTCTATTTTCTTAGTTTTTAAGTTTAACTCAATCCTCAGCCATTGTATTATTTTAAATATTTTCATTTTCAAAATGAATAAAAAATACAAAGATAAAATAAAGAAAATGTTAAGCTGAATTTTAACTGTTATTCATTTTTATTTTTAAACTCATTTAAATATTATTTTAAAAATAATTGCATTATTCTTAGTCAACATATTTGTATATTTGAGCATAAATTGATTTTGAATTATTTCTTCTTTCTAAGTTTTAATTTTTTTCTCACAATTTATTCACAATATTTTCAATTGAAGCCCCTTCCCTTAACTCCCCCCAGTCCCTCTTCCGTCCCTCTTTCCCCCATTCCCTTCCTCTCGTCCACTGGAAGGGGGAGTTCTCCACTATTGCTTGATCCTCTTCTTCCGTGGCCTGGCAAGGCTATATCACCAGGGGCAAGTGATCAGAAAGCAGTCAACTGAGTTCATGTTAGAGGCAGCCCCTGATCCCCTCACTCAGAGATCCACATGGAGACTGAGCTGCCAATTGGCCACATTTGAGCAGGGGTTCTAGGTCCTCTCCACGCATGGTCCTCCATTGGTGCATCAGTCTCTGCAGGACACCCTGGGCTCGGATAGGGAAACAACACCCTTCACAGTAGTCACAAAAGACATAGAGTATCTTGGTATGATTCTAACCAAGCAAGTCAAAGACTTGTATGAAAAGAATTTCAAGCGTCTGAAGAAAGAATTAGAAGAAGATATAAGAAGATGGAAAGATCTCCCATGCTCATGGCTTGGCAGGATTAACATAGTAAAAATGACCATCTTACCAAAAGCAATCTACAGATTCAATGCAATGCCCATCAAATTACCAACACAATTCTTCACAGACCTGGAAAGAATGATTTCTTATTAACCAGAAATCAATAAAATGTCAACATTATTGGGGCTAGAGAAACAAGTCAGGGTTAAGATCACTTTTGCTCTTCCTGAAGCTCCACGTTTGGTTACCAGCCCCTGCCCGGTGGCACGTCAGTAACTTCAGTTCCAGGTGTCTGACACCTTCTTCTGACCCTCGGAGTCATCACACAAGCCTGTGGTGCATATTCATACAAGGCTAAACACTTATACATATAAAGGTAAAAATAAATAAATCTAATTTTTTAAAAAAAATAAGAATATCACCCACCATTTTATAGAAATGTACTACAAAATTAATGTGAATACTATATTTGAAGAGTGTGCTTACTGGTCACATAACCTGAATTTTAGTTAAATTCCTGTCAGCTGAACTGTAAGAAATTAAAGATCCAAGATAAAATGTGCTCCCATGCTTTAAATCTGACCAATTCCATTACGTGCACTATTGAAGTATGAAAATTTTTTCCTCGATCAAAATGCTGCTGAGAATTTAGTCCTATTTTTTTTCATTAAAAAAAACAAAACAAAACAAAACAAAAAAACCACGAGTACTCTTGTTCCGAAAAGAAGAGTAAAAGGCCCAATGAAAGACTGAAGCCAGCAGCCATAAAGCGCCTTTCTAAGTTTTCAAGTAGGTCACGGTGAGTCGTATTGTTCTTTCTGCAAAAGTCGGGTTAAGTTTCTCAATTAGGAGAAAATGCATTTATAGAGTTCTTCCATTTTTATTGATTTTCGATGTCATTTTAAAAATGATGAATAACCACACTGTGGGAAGCTGAACTCGAGGAGCGTTTCTTTCCCGTCTTTAGCTGTTGTCAGAGCCCAGCGTGCCTGCTCTCACAGGTTTGTGGAGCACTGCCCAGTGGAGCAACTGGGATGACGGGCCAGGAGGAAGGGTCATCCTCTTTGACATTTATGAATATCTGAATGTCCTTGTCTTGGGGCTCTGATGGACACCTGAACACGGTCCATGCTTCAGACAAAAGCAAGGTCTCTCACTTGGAACGGGGTAATCTGCTTAAAAATCTAAATCTCTTACAAATGGCTGACGTGTGCAGGAACAGCACAGCACATAGCTCTTTGTAAGGCAATTTTAGAAGAAAATGATACACATTTTGCCCAGCCAAGCAATCTGAAAGTTCAAAAGGTAAGGGGCACTTCTCAGCATGAAACTGTCAAACATATTTGAAAAGAAAGTTAATTACAATTGGCATTTCCAGGCCTTCTGCTGTCCATGACTATTTTACCGAAAGGTGACATTGGTGGCATCCATTCTCCAGAAGCTGAGAGATAAAGAATAGCCAAAACCCGAAGCCCTGCACTTCTATAACACAGAGTGAGCGACACCAGGACCCTTGTCATTTTTCTGTAGATACTTTTAACACTCTGTGCATGTGAACTGATTGAAACAGCGTATGTATGCTGGAGACAGAGGAAGCACAGGGCCAGAGAGGTCAGCTGGCGAGCCTTTCCCATGAGAACGATTCTCATTTTTCTTGCTTCTACGTGAGTTCCTGGGTAAGTTAAGACCTTCATTTGCTGACTCCTGGGTTACTCTTGAGAGAAAGAGAGATAAAGAGAAAGGGAGAAAAAGAGGGAGGGAGGGAGAACAGATATAAGGCATCTATCATGCAACCGGTCTGGGTTTTGGTTAGTGTGCCAAAGAAATCTAAAAGTGGACTTTGGTTTTATTATCAGTGTGTTTCTCACATGACAAAGACAGGAAATGCTGGTGGGTTTTGAAAGACTATCCACAAAACAAAACTTAGTACTAGGTTATTGTTCTGACAAGATAGAGTTTGTCTATGGTGATGACTGGTAAGCCGTTGAAGACTAAGAAAAGCAGGACTGGAAAGATGGCTCAGAGGTTAGGAACACTGGTTACCCTTCCTAAGGTCCTGAGTTCAATTCCCTCATAACCACTTGTAACAAGATCTGGTGCCCTCTTATGGCCTGCTGGCACACATCAAGTACAGAATACTGTATAAATAATAAATAATTTTTAAGAAAATGTTGGGAGCTGGGGAGATAGCTCAGAGGTTAAGAGCACTTGCTGCTCTCGGTCCTGAGTTCAATTCCCAGCAATGATGGCTCGCAACCATCTGTAATGAGACCTGGTGCCCTCTCCTTGCATGCAGGCATACATGCATGCAGAACACCATATACATAATAAATAAATGATTTTTTTAAAAAGGAAAGCTAAGGGAAAAAAGATGGCCCCTTCCTAAGACTATTAATACCTTTTGATATTTGGAGAAAAGTAACCATAGTTAAATAAATATATATGCTGTGGCTATAGAATACCAACAGCCAAATCTACATTTCAGAAAAAAAGCTGATAAATTTAGGAGAATTTTTCTGACTGTGGAGTGGTTTGTATTTTCTCCTAACAAAGTCAATAATATAGTTTTATGCACAACTTTAGTCTGCTCTTAGGAGCAAAAAAATGAACTCTGGGGACAGTTTTGAGTAGAGAGACGCTAAGGACACAGGAAATCACCCTGGGGCGCTGGTGAACAAAACATCACCTGGCAAGTACTAGGCTCAAGAGAGGTGCAGACGCTGTGCAGCTATCCACGGGTAGGAGAAAAACATGACTTTCGCAACCAAGTTGTTGGCCACATCATACTAAAAATGTTGTACTTTAATACTGTTCTCATAGGATTAAATTTATTCAATGTCTTTGTTGTATACATGAGCGTCTTTTGGATATATGCCTAGGAGTGGTATAGCTGGATCTTGAGGAAGCGCTATTCCTAATTTTCAGAGAAAGTGCCAGATTGATTTCCAAAGTGGTTGTACAAGTTTGCATTCCCACCAGCGGTGGAGGAGGGTTCCCCTTTCTCCACATCCTCTCCAGCATGTGTTGTCAGGTAAGTTTTTGACTGAGCCATTCTGATGGGTGTAAGGTGAAGTCTCAGGGTCGTTTTGATTTGCATTTCCATGATGACTAAGGATGTTGAGCATTTCTTTAAGTGTACCTCTGCCGTTCTATATTCCTCTATTGAGAACTCTCTGTTTAGCTCTGTTCCCCATTTTTAAATTGTATTACTTGATTTGTTACTTTTTAACTTCTTGAGTTCTTTATATATTCTGGATATTAACCCTCTGTCAGATGTAGGGTTGGTGAAAAATCTGTTCCCGGTATGTAGGCAGTCGTTTTGTTCTGATAACTGTGTTCTTTGCTTTACAGAAGCTTTTCAGTTTCATGAAGTCCCATTTATTGATTGTTGATCTTAGAGCCTGAGCTGTTGGTGTTTTGCTCAGGAAGTTGTCTCTTGTGCCAATGAGTTCAAGGCTCTTCTCCACTCTTTCTTCTAACAGGTTTAGTGTGTCTGGTTTTATATTGAGGCCTTTGATCCACCTCACTTTAGTTTTTTGCAGGGTGATATGTATGGATCTATTTGCATTTTTTTACAAGTAGATATCCAGTTAGACCAGCACTATTTGTTGAAGATGCTGTCTTTTATCCGTTATATGGTTTTGGCATCTTTTTCAAAAATCATGTGTCCATAAGTGTGTAAGTTTATTTCTGGGTCTTCTATTTAATTCAATTGATCCACCATTCTGTTTTTATGCCAGTACCATGCAGTTTTTATTACTGTTGCTCTATAGTACAGCTTGAGATTAGGGTTGGAGATACCTCCAGAAGATCTTTTATTGTAGATGATTGTTTTAGTGATTCTGGGTTTCTTGTTATTCCATATGAAGTTGAGAATTTTTCTTACAAGATCTGTAAAGAATTGTGTTAGACATTTGCTCAACCATGTTCCTAGCAGCTTTATTCATAATAGCCAGAATATGGAAACAACCCAGATGTCCCTCAATTGAGGAATGGATACAGAAATTGTGGTACATTTACAAAATGGGATACTAATCAGCTATTAAAAAGAAGGAAATCATGAAATTTTCAAGCAAATGGTGGGATCTAGAAAAGACCATCCTGAGTGAGATATCCTAAAAGCAGAAAGACATACATGATACACACTCATTTATAAGTGAATATTAGACATGTAATACAGGATAAAGATACTAAAATCTGTTCACCTAAAGAAGCTAATCAAGAAGGAGGACCCTGGGTAAGATGATCAATCCTCATTCAGAAAGGCAAACTGGATGGACATCAGAAGAGGGAGAAAACAAAAACCTGGACAGGAGCCTACCACTGAGGGCCTCTAAAAGGCTCTACCTAGCATGGTATCAAAGCAGATGCTGAGACTCATAGCCAAACTTTGGACAGAGTGTAGGGAATCTTATGAAAGGAGAAGGAGATAGTTAGACCTGGAGGGGACTGAAGCTCCACAAGGAGAGCAACAGAACCAAAAAATCTGGGCACAGGGGTCTTTTCTGAGACAGATACTCTGACCAAGGACCATGCATGGAGGTAATTTAGAACCCTTGCACAGATGTAGTCCATGACAGCACAGTGTCCGAGTGGGTTACATAGTAATGGGAACAGGGGCTGTCTCTGACATGAACTCAGTGGCTGGCTCTTTGATCTCCCCTTTGAGTAGAGAACAGCCTTCCTAGGAGGAAGACAGTGTAGCCAGCCCTGATGAGACCTGATAGGTTAGGGTCAGAGGGAAGGGGAGGACCTCCCCTATCATTGGATTGGGGAAGGGGCATAGGAGAAGAAGAGGAAGGGAGGGAATGATTTGGATGGGATGAGGGATGGGGGATGGGGCTACAGCTGGGATACAAACTGAATAATTGTAATAAAAAATTAAATTTATATAATGATCTTCATTAAGATTTCAGTGAGAAACTTATGATGATGTAATAACAGTATGCTAACGTATTTGATATAACTGTTTAATGTATATCCATCCATGTTTTGCTTTTGTTAACCAACCAGATAGGGAGAGGCAAGGGTACTGAATCTTGGCGGGTCTTTAACTGCCAACATAGATGTGATGTGCTGTCCCAGATAACTAACATGCTCAAAGCAACAAGTAGAATCGTCTTGTTTTCTTTCATCCTTTAGCCTTTGCATCCTTCTTTCTCCCACTCCTTTCTCCTCTTTCCCCCCTTCTCTCCTTCTTCTCCTCCCCTCTCTCCCTGTATCTTTTTTTGTCTTCAAGACAGGATCTAGATCAGATGTCCTTGAGGTATCCTGAGCTGATGATGCACCTCTGGCTGGCTTTGAACTCCTGAAGCTCCTGATATGCTCCACGGTTCCTAGCTTAGAGTGCTTTAAATTTCAAATAAACGTTGCTTACCACTAAATATAGGTTCCTGTATTTGAATTTTAAATTGCAAATAAACATATGTTGCTAGAATATTAATTTCATAGTTGCATTTTTGTGCTATTTTGGTTAGATGCTTTTCTATGGACACCCAGCTTACTGTACAATTTCAAATGTTCTGTTCTCACTAGTTATACAACTATGTCTTCTTCTGAATTGTACAGGAGTTTGTCAAAATGAAAAATTTCTAGAACAACATATTAACAAGGTCTGTGAACTGAAAGTTGAAAAGAAGTTTTATGGTGAGTTTAAATATTGTAATAAAAATCTGGTAAATGATGAAATCACCTACATTTTTTAGACCCAATACACCACACTATTTTGATACAAAAAATTCTTAAACGATTGTATTTATTGAATTTAATGAGGCTTTTTGTTAATTAGTATGTGGCACACTACTTCATAGACTAGGTCAAATGCTAACCATATCTCAAGAAAAGGGAATTGGGTGTAATGAAACATTCTGAAACATCAAAATGTGAGATACAGTATTTTTGTATGCCAAATGAGGCAATGACAAAATACCCTGAGACGAAATATCAAAGCAAACGTGGTTCTCAGAGTGTGTGGTGGTTGAAGAAGGCCCTAACAAACGATGTATTGAGATGGTTGAACTAGAACTCACTGGCTCAGGACACTGATCTACAGAAGTTAAATGACATCAGTTAGTCTCAGGAAGTGATACAAATATTCATTCATTCATTCGCCCACAAATATCAAATAACCACCGTCTGTATTCTAATCATTTGAATAGCAATTGTCGATGGTGCAGTGAGAATAGAATAGAAGATGAATCCTTTGCACTGACGACATGTTCCTTCTAGCAAGAGACAGTCAATGAATGAAGTAAAACAGAAGGCACCCATGTACCACATCGTGATGTGGGTTCCTTCTATTTTTATTTAATCGTTTGAATGCACCACATGTGCTAATTTTTACAGTCCTCAGGAAAGCTATAAGTCAGAAAGCCCTATTATAGTCATAAGACATTTTGCAAAGACAATAAAGAGCATACTCTCAAAGTTATATTACTGAAAGATTTCAAAATGTTTTCATGTTACCTTAAAGATTGTGTTGGTTAAGTTGATTCAGAGTGTAATGTCATGCAGAATATACTCTCTAATTGGTGCCTAATACAATTAAAATATTCAAGTGCAAATGGCAACTTAAATTATATTCATAATGCATTAGGCAAATTTTTGATAAACATATAATTCTTTTATTTGGTATTTAATATTTTAACTTATTTTTACTTTTCCTTCACTTTCAAGGATTTTATGAAATTATGTAAAAATAAAAAACGAAACTTTCTTTTTCTCCTGTTTGAATAATTATCATCATTTTTGGTGCCACGTAAAGCTTTGATTGTGACAGTCAAGTAGGTGTCAGTAGTGAGGGCACACATGACCAGTTTTGGACTTGAGAGCTGCTGAATTCAGGCAACAATTCCCTCCTCAGGAGTCAAGCAGATTTGTGTGTTGTTTGGGCCACTGGGAAACTTCTGAAGCCGTTCATTCTACCCTCCTTCTTATGACAAAGTGCCAGCACCGTCCGTGCCTGAGAAACAAAGTACCGGAATCCTTCCCAACTGCAATGAGCTCCCTGTTAGAGAAACAAAAAACTCAAAATAAAATCCGAAAAATGAGACAAAAAGGTAGATTAATCCCCTTCTTTCCTCTCTTCTTTCCCTTCCTCCCTCATCTTTTCCCTCCCCGCCTCCTTTGTCTCAGATTGAGGGCTATCTTTTCCTGATAAACTTTCTTATATTGGATGAAACAAATGCCTTCATCTTGTAGCATAAGTGCATTGGTTTTGCTGTGATCCGAGGGCTAAGGTAGACAGAGCTGCTGTGTACTTTCAAAATCTGGATTTTTAAACAAAATTAGGCCATCCTTAATAACCCCACTTCCAAAATATATTTTCACGTATTTATTAGATATGATGATTGACTAACTTGGGCCAATTAATAGAATATCTTTCCATTGAGGATAGACTTACCTTGCTCTCCTTATTTGTTCATGATTTTATTTTCAGTTACCAACACAGTGTCTGGATATAAACACTGTATAAACATGTATAGAAGAATTGAGATAGTCAAGTCTATGCATTAGGGCATGGGACACAGGTAATACACTTTTTATTTTGCCAGAGCTAAGCCAAGCAGACATATAAATTGTAGTGGGAAAATGAATGAAGTTAACTTTAATAAATAATGAGTAGAGCAGCTAACGTTAGGAAACTAATTGGTTATTCAAAATTTGGGTAACAATAAAAAATGTTTAAAATCTAGTGAGAAATTTAACTAAAAGTAATAGTAATTAAAATGAAAATAAGAATCATAGCAATAATCAAAATATATTTTATATGGACTTTGAGAGTGACAACATAAATAATTGTCTCTTGCCTATACAATGTTTTCATAAGATAAGGACCAAAAGTTTATATTCATTTTTAAAACAGAAGTCTAAAGTCCAGAGAAGTCAAATTAAGAAAATCAAAAGAATGGAGGAAAAAAACGGGCCTGGTTTCAGTGAAGTCCAATTCTGTTTCCATTTAGACCTTGCTGCTTCTGGCTTAGTTTAATCAGAATAATACAACAAGTCACTAGGCTATGAGCAGGGTATTAGACAGAGAAAAGAAAGAGCTTAATCACTTTGTCTTTGACAGTTTTGACAAGTGAGAAAAAATCCAAAGCTTCTGATCCCATTGATACTCAAAACAGGACTTTTTAAGGTTATATTTTAGTCACTGAGCAATAGAAGAGTAATTAGAAATAGGGAACGACTCTGGAAGGCCTCAGAAAAGAGCAAGGTCTCACTGGAATCAGATGGAAGTGTCCTGTTAAGACAGAATGGGTGAGGCTGAAGGTGGAATATTATTTGCAGCCCATGGACAGCCTCATCTGGGAACAACCTGGGCCTAGGTGAGTCTCCTGAAACCAGCCTTTGAATTTCTCCCAAAATTAATTTATACTAAACATGAATCACAAAGACGCTTTTTTTTTCTTGAACAAGAAGGCTTGAAATATAATTTCCTTTCTCAGTTGCTGTCCAGAAATGCCCATTAAAGTCCTTTGAAGATAATTATCAAGCAAACGTCATTTTTCCCTGTGTGAGGTTTTTTTTTTTTCCCCTCTCAAAAGTGGGAATTTTCTTTGTGTTTCACTCAGAAAGGACGACTCCATTTCTTTACCCCTCTTTTGCAACCCTAGTGCCCTCCTCACTCCCACATCACCACACAAAGACACTCCTTAATTGTATTACTGTTAGGTTGACCTCCAACCCCAACTAAAATGAGGACAAGGCTAGTTTTGTGTTCCTTGGGATAACAATTTGTGAGCAATTAAAAATGAAGGGACACAAAGCATTCATCACAGTCCCAGCCAGACAGGCAGCTGAGGTCGAAGGCTCCAGCGCTGAAGTGTGCACAATATATTTTTATTTCTGTTTTCACTAAGAAGGATACGGGTTAGCTAAAAATCACGGCACGCAGCCTCCACTTCAAAATAGGTGCACTTAATCTTTGCAGACAGTTCATGCTTGGACAGATAGGTTATGACAGCGCATGCAAAGACACACACATGCAGTCACACACACACACACACACACACACACACACACACGGAGGAGAGGAAGAGAATAAGGGAGGGAGAGGAGATGGGAGCCACCTAAGAACCATGTAATGTAATGTGGAAGAATGAAAGATTTTCTAGTGCAGTTTAGTGCAATTCACATACAATTTCAAAAAGAGAAATGTGCTTGCTGAATAAATATTCATTATAATTTTATGGCCGAGTATACACTATTTCTTTCTTCTTGCCCTTATTATTGAAAAACAAATAGAAGATTTTAAGGTATAATTCCTCTTGACATATTTCTCAATCTGTCTGAAGTAACATGATATTTTTATCATTTTATTTTCCGAGATCATTCAGGTGTATTATGTGAAAGTTGAAATTAATGTCTGGGGTGTTGAACTTCCACTGGAGTTACCCATCAGCACACCTCAGCAACACTGCTCAGTAGAATGAACAGGCTTTGAAATTTTACTTCTCTCTTGAAATCTAACACTGATTTTCTGATCTGAGGTGCAGAACCCACAGGGATAAGAAGTATTTGTGAATTATTAAGTTATTAATCAATGTCACTGTTGTCTTTTTAATTTGTCTAATTTTTAAGAGGAGAGAGGTCTATAGCAGCTACAACGTGCTTTTATTCTAGTGTGTCAGCATAAAAATAGTGATGATTGAAGAGTGATGAGCCAGGAGCGGTGGTGCACATCTGTAATCCCAGTGCTCTGGCAGGCTGAGGCAGGTGGAGCGCTCCAAGTTTGAGGACAGCCTGGTCTACAAAGCAAGTCCAGGGCTACACAGAGAAACCCTGTCTCAGAGAGAGAGAGAGAGAGAGAGAAGCCATTGCGTGAGTGAGGGAGAGTTGACTACCACAGGATAAAAAGGTGTTGTTCTCTTGTCAGGGATTTGCTACAAGAAGGGTAGGACACATGTAAAGGAGGCATTTTGTTTGCACCCAAACCACACCACTTTCCTAGAAGATACAAATTAAAGCTGCCTATAGTTAACCCACATTGATATAAACTTTTTTTTTCCCACCAGGAGGCATTTAGGAGTTTCCCTAGCAATGTTCTGATGGCAGTTAAGAATTTTAAGCAATATCACTTTTCATATGGTTCTCTAATTTTATTAATTAAAAATAAATTTAACCTAATTACCTACAAATTGACTGTTGAAAGCACTTGTGCTGTTACATATTGGTTTGGAAGTTTTCTTGGCTTTGATATTGTAAATGATTGTTTGAGTAAAGTATACTCTTAAATGGAATAAGGCTAGGTGAAAAGAAAAAAAAATATAGGCCTCTAGGCAGGAAGTGGTGATTAGGCAAGATTTGGCTGTGGGGAGTATCTGTGCCACGTGTGTGGGGAGGAGTCGTCAGTCCGGTTTCTGTTGCTCTGATAAAACACCGCCAAAGCAGCTGCTGGAGGAAAGGCTCTATTTGCCTTGCGCATAGTCAGTCTTCAAGAGAAGCTGAGACAGGAACTCAAACAGGACCAGAGCCTGGAGGCTGGAGCAGATGTGAGTCCATGGAGGAGTGTTGCTTCCTGACTCGCTTCGTGTGGCCTTCTCAGCCTGCTTCTCAAACACAGGACCACCCGGTCAAGACTGCACACCCACACTGAGCTGGACCCTCCACCTCAAGCTTCAATCCGGAAAACGCACGGCAGGATTGCCCACAGCCCAGCCTGGTGTGAACATCTTCTCAAGGGAGGCTCTGTTCCCCAAAACAACGCTAGCTTGTGTCAAGTTGCCAGAAGAGTAACCGACAGAAGAACGTTTGGGGCAAGACAATTAGAAGACAAACCTATATTAATAAAATCAGGGCCACTCCATCTACATGGATTCAACAAAACTGACTTTTATTTGACTCAAGCCATGCACATAACTGTACATAACTTCTTGGTCATGGATGGAACTTTATGCCTGCTTGCACTTCTCAGTTCTTGGATTTTGTCTGTTTGAACCTGCTCAGGTCTTGTACTTGCTGTCACGGTCTCTGTGAGTTTCTGTGTGTGTCAACCTGTTGTGTCTGAAAGACAGTGTTTCCTTTGGAGTCATCTAATCCTCTGACTCTTAAAATCTTTCTGCTGTTTTAGTTACGATGTTCAATGCAGAGTTTTTTTTTATGGTCCTTTCCATTTTGTGTTCTGTGTGCTTCTTGTATCCAGTATGTCTTTCCTTAGCGTTTAGAAAGGTTCAGATCATTAGAAAGCATTCCGTGATCCTGTAGATGATCTAGCCTATGCCCTTAACTTGAGATTCTTCTCCTTCATCTACTCCTATAATTCAAAGATTTAGTTTTGTTCTAATATTTTACAGTTTCTGCATGTTTTTTTCCTGTATCTTTAAAAGTTTTGTAGTTCTTTACATTATTTGTTTGTGTGGTCTGATTTTTAAACTTTGCTTAGAAGTTTTGACATTCTATTTTCTACTTAATACATCCTAATTGTAAGGCTTTCCATTGTTTTTGTTTCTAATTATGTTATTGAATTTTTAATTCTATCTTCAATTTAGCTTTCTACTTTCAAATTCTGAATTGTTCCCATAATTTCATTAAGTCTTATTTGTGTGTGTGTGTGTGTGTGTGTGTGTGTTTTGGCATCACTCAGGAGTGTATTGTTTTTATTTTTTTTTAAATTCATTGAGTTATTTGTTCCTGTATTTTTTAAACTTCTTAAATCTTTGAAAATATTTATGATTGTACTTTTAAGTCATGTGTACTGGGATTCATCAAGATAATTCTCACAGGAGAACATTTGTCTAAAACTGGTGGATTGTAGGGGAAGATGTATTGATTTGTATTCTCATATTCCTGTGTTTCTTTAGTAAGACCTGGGCCTGTAGCTTTCTCTCATTTGGTTCTGTATCTTCTGTGAGAGTCTAGGCTGCCTGAGTTGGGGGAAGGTTTGATTTTTATTTTGCTGTTACTCCGGTATGAGGAGTTGCTGAGTCAATCCTTCAGATGCTTGTGTTGATTTTGTATTGGCATAATGGAAGTGACTCCATGTAAGAAATCAAGAAAATTAAAAAATGGGACAAATTGGACAGTTCTATTTACCTGAACTTTTCCTCAGAAAGTGAAGATGGCATGGATGGGCCACTCACCAACTGGCCATCATACACATGTGTGTCCTAACAGACTACGCTGCCACACAGCATGTGTAACCATGCTCAAACAAAAAGTTTGGGAGTGGAAAAGTAGGGCTCACTAGACTGGGACTTGGAATTGGATATGGGATCAGACATAGGTCTGGGCATCAGAAGAGTCCATGTAAACTAGGCTCAATGGGACTCAGCAACCTGGGCTGGAACACAGGCTGTCCAGCTTGGGTTGGGGCTACCATACAACTCAACCATACCACTCCTTGGCAGATGACCAACGGACTTGGCATTTCAGTCCACAGATACATTACCAGCCATGTTCATTGTCCCTCTATTCATAAAAGCTAGGAAATGAAAACAACCTAAAGGTCTTCCAACTCATGAATGAGTAATGAAAATGTGCAGATACACAATTGGATTTCATTCAGCCAGATAGAAGAAAATAATTCTTAAATTTGAAGGTTTGGAACATATATTGAATGAGGTAGCACTTAACCAGAAAGACAAAGCTACACTTTTTTTAAAATTTATAAATCCTATCTTCAAATCTTTATATGTGAGTATATTATGTGGAATAAATGCAGAAACAAGAAAAGTAAAAAGGGACTATTGTTTTAGGGATGGGAGAAAAGAAGCTCTAGAGAGCAATAATAGGGCAAAGTGGCTATGCAGGAGAAATTAGAAAATATAGAAACGATTTTTATCTAGGGAGGGATTATAGAATGAAACGCTAAAAGAGGTGAAGAAGGAGGAGTAAGGAACCAGGAGGATAATTGAAAAAAGCCATAGGAAACCATAATTTAAATATAATCAAAATACATATAAATATATGAGTGTATGTTTATACGTATATAAATAACTTAGATAAAGGTATGCTATTTTCAGTGATAATACTTCCCCTCCCCCCAAAACCCTACATAATATTGTAGTTCTGCCTCTCCTTCTGCTGCCGAGGGCAGTGCCAGAAGCACTCATTAAAGGTGAACCTCAGAGTCAAAGGTTCCGCCCTCCCTGGAATGTCGGTGTCCAGGCAGGGAAGGATGAAACAGACTGAATGGAATCCACAGGGTATCTGTTGAGCCAGAAGTGGAGGACGGGAGATTTCCTCCACAATATTGCTGCTTTTTTAACACCAGCTGCTCCAGCAGAGGAAGGCTATGGCTCTTGTTGTAAGGCCGCATGAGTGGCATAAGGTTCAGGTGAATGCCTGCATCTGATTGGCTTGCAGCCGGAATGCAGCTTCTGGAGCTCAGGGCTCTGAGACCAGCCAGGTGGCAACAGAGCGCCAGGAGTCAGACAGCTGTTTTGAGACCAGCCAGCAACTCGCCTCCTCTCCCCCAGAAGACGGGAGGAGGCCTCAGCACACTCCGAAGATGAGCGCTGAGCTTGCAGCAGTCAGGTGAGCTGTGGCAGCGACAGAGATGGGGATGGCGTGGAGGGGCTTTTCTTCAGATTGTAACTGATGAAGTAGGTGGTGCTGGCCAGTTTATTTCGTGTGGAGCAGGAATTTGTAAACCATGGGCTGTGGGCGCGGTTTGAGGACGAGTGGGTGTCGTTGGCTGGGATGCTGGCGATGCTGTATTTGAACGGAGGAAGATAACTGGAGACAGCCATGTGAGTGACCACTGTAACCCTGAGTGGACACCTATAACCTTGGCGCTGCATCACGTGCCCCTAAGGCTGGCACAGAAAACAGAGAACGTTGTCCCACAGCTTCTATTCTGAGGATGAGATTTTAACTCCCAAATGTGAGACTTCCAGGTTTTGAAAAACTCCATCTCAGCATTTCCGTGCCAATTCCCCTGGGGATAAGGTCCACGAGCCCCACAAACTATCCAACAACACCTCCAGTGCCAAGTATGGGGAGCCTCTCACAGACCTCTCAGTAAGGGGAAGGCAAAAGACTACCAAAATATTCTAGACTATTGCTGTTGCCCTTGATTGCCTGTGAGAACTTGAAGCTAAGTCCCTATTGCTAAGACACAGCGTTGGAAGAATCAAGCTAAAGCTATCCTGGATGCCTTAGCCCTGGGCACTGGCTCTCAAAATATCAAAGGAACACTCAGTAGGCCTACTTAGTTGCAAAGCCAAAGAACCGCTACAATGGCTGGTTATACAATGACCCCAAAGGCGCAATAATGGAGTTTTCAATCTTGAAATAGCCAGCAGCTGCCTAGTTGGGGTTAAGATGGTCTCAGTAGAGAGGGACTCATGCTACCGTAAATCTATCATACATTCTTACTACCTATGGCTGCAGACGTTAACAGGCTTGGGAAGGGAACCGACACCTGCCGTTTTCCTAAACTAATATAACTATAACTGTTTTCTAGATCCTTATCCTTGTACTCACGGGTGAGTACAGCTCTGCCCTGCCTCATAACAGAAGCTTCTCATACTGCAACAGAAAGATACTATTACAGAGACCCACAGCTGCTCAAAAAGCCAGGAGTAAGTGACAGTGGGTTGTTCAATTCCAAATGGCGTACTTGCTATGCAACCTTTCTGCCTAATGCGCAGAGAAAATCATGGAAGAAGTGACACGATGGTTGTAAGAGCCAGAAGACTACGGCATCTGCTGTGAGATAGTGTCTTCTATAAATGACAAAGTAGATTTACACATGGACTTTCAACAATGTAATTGCCTGAACAAGATCAGCAGAAGGACGTCACCACATGGTCCTTTCATTATTGTAATGCACTCCAACTCTATAAATTGGTATTAAACATAGCTCAATAAATTAAATATTAGACCTTAAAGTTTAAATTTGTATGCTCATGATTTTTGCTCTAACTACACACAGAACCTTCTACACTCTATTGGTGTAACAATCAATGCTCATTAACAAATGCATGCTATGATAATAAGCTGTGATAATTTGTGTGTTAACTTACTGGTTGATTGTTAATTGCTTCAGCTTTTTACTTTTATGAATAAAGTTACAATTATGAAAGACTGTTTTTGAGGGGACATATACTTTGGCTAAAATAGAAACTTACGTACAGAAATGTTTGTGGAAACAGTAAGTTTTTTGTTTAGCTATCTGAAAATTTGTCAGGGGTTTCCCCAAAGGTGTACCTTTATGATTCCCACTCTCAATGTAAGGAGACTCTAATTGCTGCAGATATTTTTGTATATTTGGTATCTTACAGACTTTTAATTTTATATTGCTAGTTGGAGCCAAGTATTATCACATTACAGTTTTAATATCATAACCTAGTGACTTAAAATGTTGTTCTTTGCTTATATATGAACTACAATTAAAGGGAACAATTAGAGATCTAGTCTTTTTTTTTAAGAATATAGGAAAATAATATCAAATTGAGTTCAAGTTTTTCACTGTATTTTTTTCCTATGGAGCAAGAACTTTGTATTTTCTGGGTACAAATCCCTTAGCAGAAATGCACTTACAAGCATTCTCTTCGAGTATAATGACTGTGCCTTTCAGGATACAAGGTTTAGGTGTTGATAAACGGTCATATGTAATTTTTAAAAACATTGTGCTCCTCATGCTATATCTAAGAAATCTTTGTTTACTACACAGAGAAGGAAAGAATCAATGAAGGGAAGAGACAACCTATATTTCAGGAGAAAATCTTCTCTAGCTATACATTTGAGAAAGGGTTAGTAGCTAAAACAAATAAAGAACTAATACAATTACACAAAAAGAAATCAAACAATCCAATCAATAATTGAGATAATAAAATGGACAGTTCTGAAACAATGAAATAAAAATGAGCAGCAAACACTTGAAAAATGTTTCACCTCACTAACAATTAGAAAAATGCAAAATAAAATATTAGATTCCATCTAAATTCAGTCAAAATAGCAGTAATGAAGAAAGCATACATTATGGCTTCTAGTTTAGGGCTTTTATAGGAGCCATGAATATGTGATTGAGTGAGTTCCTGATTCTTCTTCCTTTTCTTGGGCTCTCTTCCTTCTGTTGCTTAGCCTGGTCCAACTGTGGTAAGATAGTTTTCATTTTATTTCATTATATTTTATTATTATCTCTTAGAAGCATGCTATTTTTATAATGAGAAAGGGAGTGGATCCCGATGGAAAGGAAGGTGTGAAGGAACTGAAAATAGAGAAGAAACTGTAATCAGTATATATTATGTGAGAAAAGAATCTATTTTCAATAGTAGAAAGAAAAATAAAAAAAAAAAGAAATGTGCATAGATTCTGGCAATAAGCAATGTAAACAAAAGGGAACCCTCCCACCCTGCTGGCAAAAGTGGAATCTATCCCAACCCCTGGAGGAATCAATATGAAGGTGCTTCAGAAAACCAGAACTCTGCCTCTATGTCTCTTAGGCAAATTCTTTTCTTTTCTTTTCTTTTCTTTTCTTTTCTTTTCTTTTCTTTTCTTTTCTTTTCTTTTCTTTTCTTTTCTTTTCTTTTCTTTTCTTTTCTTTTCTTTTCTTTTCTTTTCTTTTCTTTTCTTTTCTTTTCTTTCTTTTCTTTCCTTTCCTTTCCTTTCCTTTCCTTTCCTTTCCTTTCCTTTCCTTTCCTTTTCTTTTCTTTTCTCTTCTCTTCTTTTCTTCTTTTCTTTTCTTTTCTTTTCTTCTTTAACGTATGAAGTTGTTTAAGTAGGTCGTTAGCAATTTAGAACACCAGTTGTGAGGCTACATATCGTTTGTCAGGGAAAACTGAGGTCGAAGGTGGCCCTGCGGCTGGGGAACAGCTTTGATCTTTGGCAGAATCTGCAAGTCCACAGTTTTCTCATCAGCCTTGCGCTGCTCTGTAACCTCGCATTTCTCCTCCGTGTCAAAGATCTCGCTCTCCTGGTGCCTGGGCTTTTGCAGCTGCTTCTTCCTGAAGAAGGCAACAGTCAGGTGTTTGGAGATTTTAACTTTGCTGATACCAACTTTTGTAGAGGTGTCAATGACAAACTTAAAAACTCCATTAAGTATTTGATTCCATGTTCCACTCTGTCCCTCGGGATGTCCAGGCGCCGCCAAGGACACCCGGAGCCAGGAACGACGCAGCAGAGTCCGAAGTGGGTGGGGTCTGCAGGATCCAGATCCAGCTGGGAGTGAGGGTGGCGGGTGGACACACTATCCCAATGAAACAGTAACTCTCACACGGTGTTTGGCGAAACAGCTTATGTCCCGTTTATTCGAGGTGGACAAGCACGGCATGAACTTTGGAAAGTAGGAAGCGATTCCAAGGTGGGTGCGTATCGCTAATTGGAGTTGGCCTGCTGGCGATGCTCTATGTTCATGCAAATGCCGGCTGCCCGGCTAGGTGAGAAGCAGGGAGGTGACTGTCCTGCTCCTACAGGTCTCAGGACCAGCTTTTCCTTCCCTAGGTTGAGTTTTCGGGTTTGGTCACATCTCCAATCTCACTCTAGCTCCATGTCTGCTGTCCGCAGTCACCCAGCCTATGCGCCCCACAAATGATCTTCCAGCAGCATTCCATAATTTCAACAAGCAGGGGTCTGTAGTGTTTCACCAACTTGTGCTTGTGTGCTCTGCATTCCTGCCATCTTGACAAAATTTTGGATGAGTTTAAATAGCTTCGCTTTAGATTCATCATTGAGGAATTTAATGTTTAATTTTATGAATCTGCTAACTACATTGAGAAAGCACGGGTTATTCACAGATTGGTTATATACATGGGAAGTGTATATATATTTATCCAATTGCCTTAGACTACATGATTTCATTTTTAGCAGCTGCATAAGTTTCCATTGTGTAATGTATTACGTTTTCCTGATCCATTCGTTTGCTGATTGATATCTAGGCTGTTTCCAATCTCTGGCTTTTATGACAAAAACAATAACAAACATGGTTGAGCAAGTTTCTTTTTAATAGGATGTAGGATAAATTGGTGGAACTAGAAAAACTAAGTTGCCCTGAGCAAGGTAACCAGACCCTAAAAGACAAATTTTGTATTTATTTTCTTATATGTGGCTGCTACTTTTTAGACTTCAATAGGCATGCTGTCTCTGAATAACCACAGAATTAGGCATGAGGAAAGAAACTTGGAGTGGAGGAAGGGATCTCCCAAAGAGGGGAAATACAACATGCAGACAGAGAGGACTGAGGGTAGGGGACTGAAATGGGAGAATTAAACAAAGAGTAGTCAGGAAAACAAAGAGAGGGACTACAGGAAGGAAAGCTAATATCGAAGATCACCTGAGGGGTTGTATGGAAACGTATTGCCGTAGAAGTGTCTCAAGATAAATAATATAGGAAATAAATCTGAATAAAATCACCAAATAAAAGGGGAGAGAAAACCTCAACATGACATTTCTTGCCATCAAGAGAAACCTCCAGTGCCAAAAATTGTTTCATCTAATTGAGTTACTGGCCGAAGAGGCTCCATGGAAATGCCCCCAAACACAAGCAATTGCCAAAGTTTTTGTTTTCTCTCTACAAACAGAAACAAGACCTATTGCTGGTGACCACATCGTATAACTCACTGGACACTGAGAAGTCAAGCTGGTTCCGACCTAGATCTCCAACCGTATTGACCTATGTTCATGGCACTGAAAGGTGCTCTACCTGCTACCAAAAGAGAGGCACCCCCCAACCCCCCTGCTTAAACCCTAAGGTCTGCGGTGGCTGGCCTGCATGGTACAATGGAGCAACAGCTGCACAGATATGGGCGTGCCCAACCACTGTCTAACAGCGTGACAGAACTGCCTGACACTGTTCACATGGCCAAGAGCTTAGGACCACAGAGTCGGGAACCTCCGAGAAAGCACGGCGGTGTCTCTCCTAATCCTGCGAGGCCCGTGATCCATGGCTCAGCTTTCTCCTTCAGGAGGTGGGAACTGACAGAGGGATCAACTGGAAAACATTCAGAGAGCAGGAGACCTTGGAATACTCAGTCCCAGCTTCAATGTCTTACTCAAATTCAGGAGACTGGCAGAAGAGGAGGTCAGAGAGGCTGGACTGTCCTAAGGAGACAGTGTCTTCCAGACACAGCAAGACTGGCACAGGTGAGCTCACAGAGATGTGGCAGCTTGCACAGGGCTTGCACTGTTTGTTTGTTTATTTATTTTTAATTACACTTTCTTCACTTTGTACCTCCCTGTGGTTCCCTCCCTCCTCCCGTCCCAATCCCTCCCTTCCTCCACCCTCTGCATGCATGCCCCTCCCCAAGTCCACTGATAGGGGACGACTTCTTTTCCTTCCTTCTGATCCTAGTCAATTAGGTCTCATCAGGAGTGGCTGCATTGTCTTCTTCTGTGGCCTGGTAATGCTGCTCCCCCTTAGGGGGAGGTAATTAAAGAGCAGGCCAATCAGTTCATGTCAGAGACAGTCCCTGTTCCTATCACAATGGAACCTACTTGGATACTGAACTGCCATGGGCTACATCTGTGCAGGGGTCTTAGGTTATCTCCATTCATAGTCCTTGGTTGGAATATCAGTCTCAGGAAGGACCCCTGTGCTCAGATTTTTTGGTTCTGTTGTTTCTTGTGGAGTTCCTGTCCTTTCCAGATCTTACGGTTTCCCACTTCTTTCCTAAGAGTTCCTGCACTCTGTCCAAAGGTTGGCCCTAAGTCTCAGCATCTGCATTGATAATCTCAGGGCAGAGCCTTTCAGAGGTCCTCTGTGTCAGGCCCCTGACTTGTCCCATCTTTTCTCCTTCTTCTGATGTCCATCCTCTTTGGTTTTCTGGATAGGAATTGAGCATTTTAGCAAGAGTCCTCCCTCTTAATTAGTTTCTTTAGGTATACAGAGTTCAGTAGGTTTATCCTATATTATATGTCTATATGAATGAACATATACCCTGTGCATCTTTCTGCTTCTGGGATAACTAACTCAGGATGATCTTTTCCAGATCCCACCATTTACCTGCAAATTTCATGATTTCCTTGTTTTTTATTGCTGAGTAATATTCCATTGTGTAGATGTACCACAATTTGTGCCTCCATTTCTCCACTGAGGGGCATCTCGGCTGTACCTTGGTGTGAACCTAACCAAGCTAGTGAAAGGCTTGCACTGTTTTTAAGCAGGTGAAATATTAGAGCTGAGGTGGGGAAGCTGACATGAGCTCCCATCCCCTACCAAGAAGCTGTTTTCAATGAACAACCTCTTGCAAAGGGAAAATTAGTTTCTCCAAGGGAGTCTCATAGGGCATAGCAACTGCTTTCAATATAGTAAATAACCAACACAAAACAAACTCTAAAACATTTATGGAGATTTATTTTGTCTCAGATTGCTTTGTTTATAGGTTTTTTCCCCTTACAAGTCTTTGTTTATATATATATATATAAACATATATTTATTATCTAATATATATTTATATGTTTTATAATATAAATATTATATATTATATAATATGCGTATTACATAATTTATTATATTATTATATAATTATATAATAGTAATATATTATATGATATTAATATATTTTATATTATATAATATTAATATATTATATATTGTATAATAAGCATATGTAATATGCTTATTATATACATATATTTATATATACATATATTTATATATATATAGAAATATATATGCATATATATTTCTAATTTAGAGGTTTGGAGTGGTGTTCTTTTGTGTGTGGCATTAAAAAGCAAACTATAATTAACATCCACTTTTGATGCTTATATAATAGAAAGAGGAAATTAACTTAAGAAAATGCAAATCATGGAAATAATGCAGGGCTGTAATCTGGAATAATAGCTACAATTTGGCTAAATCATTAAAAAATGCCAATTTAACATTTTCATCATTTTAAAAAGATCATTTCTTTTTTTTAAAGTTTATAATATAATCAAATAATACCTCTCCCTTTTCTCTGTCCAAACCTTTTTATATAACCTTCTTTGTTCTCTTTCAAATCCAAGACCAATACTTTTCATTAATTATTATACATACATATATATTCCTAACTATATAATTACAACATGCTCAGTCCCTTTTATCATATTGTATTAATGTCTGTCTTCTAGTAATATACAAACCCTTAAAACAACAGCAGTAAATCAGCATACAATTCAGGACTCCAGTTTAAATATGCACCACCTGACTGTGGAGAGCCTATCTGTTTTCCACAAATTAGTCAAACACATTATCTCAAAATACTCAAACATGAACTCTTTGAAGCCTTTTGTTAAATGGAGTAATAAAGAACTAAAGATTTATTTCTGTGAAAACAAATTTGTAGTTTGGGAGTATGAGGAGCTGCAAGCATTCCTGTCTCAACTGTAACATTATTTTCAACCTGCAATAAGTAATTCAAATATTCATTTACATGCTGCATGAATACAAGCGTGGTGGTATGTGCATACAGAATACTGCTTAGTCTTAGAAAGGAAGTGTCCTGAGTTTTTTGGTGACAAGAGTAAGGACTCATTTTAAGATGATCAATCCTCACTTAGAAAGACAAATAGGATGGGCATGGGAAGTAGGAGAAAATAAGAGACAGGAGCCTACTGCAGAGGGCCTCTGAAAGACTCTACCTAGCAGTGTATCAAAGCAGATTCTGAGACCCATAACCAAACCTTTGGCAGAGTGCAGGGAATCATATGAAAGAAGGGGGAGTTAGTATGACCTGGAGAGGATAGGAGCTCCACAAGGACAATATATCAGGGCATGGGGGTCCTCTATGAGACTGTTTCTCCAACCAAGGACCATGCATGGATATAACCTAGAACCCCTGCTCGGATGTAGCCCATGGTATCTCAGTATCCAAGTGGGTTTCTCTAGTAAGGGAACAGGAACTATTTCTGACATGAATTCAGTAACTGGCTCCTTTATCTCCCCCAGCCCCCCCCCCCCGCCCCAAGGGAGGAACAGCCTTGCTAGGCCACAGAGGAGGGCATTGTAGCAAGTCCTAAAGATACTGGATAAGCTGGATGGAAGAGGGGGAGGACCTCCCCTAGCAGTGGACTTGGAAAGGGACAGGGAGGAGATGAGGGAGGGAGGGTGGGATTGGGCTGGAATTAGGGAGGGGGCTACGGCTGGGATACAAAGTAAATGACCTGTGATTAACATTAAAAAATAAAAATTAATAAAAGAATAAGCTTTGTGGACATTGAATTAAGTGAATTAAGATACTTATTGCACAACAAATGCTTCTGGAATCCAGTTGATGAAATATCTAAGATGTTAAATTCATAGAGCTGGAGTGAAGCAGCAGCTGCTAGGGGCTAGGAGAAGGGAAAACTGAGGCCTATTAATTTCAAGACGATAAAAAGGCTCTAAGAATATGAATTATGTTGTATCTGTGGTAAATCATAATATGTTGCTGACTTGAAGTTTTATGACTTGAAGCATATCTTGAGTGTTTTGTCACAATAAAACAAAGCAAAAATATACAATAAAGGAGACAGGTAATGAACAATAACACTAAAAAGAGTGTACTTGGCTCATCTCATGAGACTTCTAGGTAAAATTTTGAAATCTGATGTCAAATTCTAAGGCGTCATTTATTCATATTATTCATTCATTTGTGAGTGGTAGGTAACGTCACCATTATATATATATATATAAGTTTATATACATACACACACATATAGGATACGATTGCACATACAAAATATGTTTACACTTCGACTTTTGTTGTGTTTATAATAGCCAAAATATAGAAATAATAGAAATGTTTATTTGTACATTTAGTAGAGATAAACACGTGAATGTGCATATAAATATGTAAAATGTTATATACATGACAAAGAATTTTCCGGGATCTTCTCTAGCTTTGAAGCTGAGGACTCTCAGTTTCTGTGCTGCAGGCTGGCATGTTTCCAGATGTTTATATTCTTGGTGCAGAGGTGTGTGGAGCTAGTGCAGACTACCTGACGGAGCTGGGAGGGGACAGGTACTCATTAGGAAGTGATGCAGACTTATAGAGCCCAGCTTGTCTCTCCTCCAGGGACAGTATTATTGTTCTTTTTTCTACACTCCACAGCAGTTTATGTGTCTTTATATTTCTATACAATGTCTGGGATTGTACGCACCTGTCAGTGTCTGCTGCATGACGGGACAGCAGACTTCAGCACAAGATCGTTAGTCTGGGAAGGAATTCTGTCAGGAGTAAATTAACGTGGGCTGCCCAATGGGCGTATGTAGATTTTTCTACCTGTGCTCACAAATGATTACACGTTTACTCTTTATGCTGAACCATGAGCAAAAGCTTGCTTGTGGCCAAGGAACAGGATGTAGAGTGAAGGGGAGAGTGAAGAAGATGTCATAAAGGAATTGTTCAGAAAGACCCTGTGAAGTAAGAGTGGGCAGTACGAAAGAGTGTAAGCAAGACAGCGTGCTGTGACATTTTGTCTCTTCTCTTTTTAAAATCTATTACTCCTGTTTCACCCACACCTACAGCCTCCCCGCGCTCTTCTCAGCTACTGATTGGCATCTTCTCTGGACAGGTCTGTTGTCATTTGTTGCATCACCATGGCATCCTGCCGGCCTGATTGGGGCTACCTTTGTCCCATTTTAGTCTCTTTCAGTTTACTGGCAATTATTTGTTACAGTATATATTAGATCAGGGACCTTCTCTGTTCAAGTGGATCAAAGTTTCTGACTGTTTCATGAAAACAGAGAAACAACAAAACTACTATAAACCCACTCATAACAGGTCTCTGCTGCTCTCCATTTTTCTCCCTCCTTGGCTATTGTTTCCTCACGGAGAGCTAAAGATCTCACTTTAGCGATGCATGGTCTGGCAGAAAAAAAAAAAAAAAAAAAAAAAAAAAAACAGGGATAATGGGAAATCCAGGGCTCGAGGATGCTCAGCATTTGTTGCTAGTGCTGCACCCAGAAGCGGCACTGGGCTGATCCAGATGTCAGACATCGCAGACGCCTGTCTAAGGGATCCATGTGGGTGGACTGGAGGCAGACACCGATGCGGAAGCCCTGTGACACTTTTTAGAACTTCTTAGATGTTTTTAGAGCATCCCGCTAGCTGCTGACAGCCTGAGTCTCCACTTACTTTTCACACAGTGTGAATTATCACACTGCCTCTGAGGTTCTCTGTCTTAAGTGAGATAATGACTATTAAAATAGCTTAACCCAGTCTTTGCTACATAGCAGGGACACAATGGTTACTCACTTTCAACTTCCTCTCAAGAGAAAGGGGCTGGGGCAAGAAGCTCAATTCAGGTTTTTAAAATGGCAAATCTAATCAGAAAAAAAAAAAATTCCAGGCGTGACAGAGGTAAACTGGAAAGGAGTGGGTTAAAGCAGTTAACAGGCTGCCCAGCTGGACCAGTCCTCAATCAAGGCTCTGCATAAAAAGCCAGCAGGAACAGAAGTGGGGGCTGGCCATGCTGGGAGTGCCTTCTGAGGCCAGCAGCTGAGAAGTTGCTCATCTTTGGGGTCAGCCTGTTGTGAAAACCTGGAGTGGGGGGTTGGTGGCTGCTAACTGCATGGCTTTTGTTAAAACCCTGAGAGAGGAGAGAAAGAAAGCAGTGTTTTATGTTGAGGCTGACAAATAAAAGACCAACCTGAACCATCTGGTTCGGCAACATATGGGAAACACAGATTTCTATTGTAGAGGACCAAAATATTAGTCTACCAAATCTTAAGGCATTTGAATATGAGGAAGAATTTGAATAATAGAAGAAATAGCTCTTAGCATGGTGACCCTTAGAAGAGTGGTGGAAGTTAATGAATCCAGTTGTGAAACGATGGCTGATTTTGGTACAATGCATTTCATTGCACTGCTCCTGACTGGTAAAAATATAAATAAATAACCCACTAACTCTTAGTTTGGCTTGGTAGGAAGGAGAATTGCCTCCAGAGAGGGCAGAGTGTATAAGTGCGAGCTGAGAATTTAGGAGACTTCAGGTCATGAGCAGGAAGAAGTGGAGTGGACATGGAGACTAAAAATCTGTTTCCTGTTCCTAAGTTTAAAATCTGCCTTTAAGTTAGACAGAAGCAGCAGTTAAGCACTGACCTGAAACCTGCTTTAAGTCATCCCCAAACAGGAGCTCTGAGAATTCCAGCCTTCCAGAATAAAAGCAACAAAATTGAAAAATAATAAAGTATCAAAGCACTTAAAGAACTTTTCTTATAAGGTCATTTTTAGCTATTTCTTTTGGATAAATCCCTGCAACCTTTAGCAAGAGAAGGAAAAAACATTAATGTGAAGTTCAGCTAGGGACGTAGTTAATAGAGGCTATACATTTCTAATGTATATATAGAATGCTGTGTGAAGCAAGCAACTGAGAAAAGCATAATAATGAACGGAGAGTTCTGTGCATATTGCAGGTAAAATAGATTTTGCAAAATCTTAAAGTCCTTCATCCCAAACCAACTTGGGTTGCGTAGGATTGGGCGTAAGATAATGCGTTCTTAAGCTGATATCTACGTGATGCGGTGAATTCTAACCTGTCTAAAAGGGAGGTGGTGTACCAGGGAGCAAAAATGTGCACTTGGGTTTGCTTGACTTTGTTGTTGATTTAGAAAGAATACTAAGTGACATCTGTTAAGGGAGAAGGGTGACAAGTGCCAATATTAACCAAGTGTTTAAATAAAGAGTCCCAGAATAACCAGAAATATTAGCAAGAAGTCAGTGGGTAACAGCTTGCAAAAGTAAAAATACGTTTGCGCGGTGCGCGTGGCTGCAGGTGTCCGCCCTGTGCAGACTTCGTCCTGCCGGGGAGCGGCAGAGTAGATGATGATAATGTCTGGTATTCATAAAGCATCTGTCTGTGGGGATTTCAAAGAGCTCTGGGTGTGTATCTCTGCGGTCAGCACTGCCCCTTTTTGTCTGGAGTGGTCTGGGTAGTGGCGATGGGGGATGTGGCCAGCATGCCGTCTGGGAGCTCTGTCATGTATTTAATGACATGGAGGCAAAGGGTCTGGGGCAAAGGGCATTTGGGGTAGCAGAGAGGCTCATTGATTTCACACTCTGAAATTTCAGCTGGAAACTGACTCTGGCCACTCTCAGCATGGCCTCAGCATATGATTTTGAAAAGTGATGAGGAGGCAGGATAGCAGAGAAAGCGAGGAAGAGGGGTGGTTTTGATGTAACTGAGGTGGCACAGGTACAGCGGCCTTCAGATTCATACCCTTGTTCAGAGAGGGCAATCAGCCTCTCTATGAATCTCTTCTGGGCAGGTTTCTGCAGAGTAATGCTCTTTACTGTTGACATGGCAGTGCAGGGGGTCACGGAATTCAGGCAGTAGAAGAAAAGAGACAGTACAACAGATCAGTGTTGGCAGCCTCTGAACAGCGACAGACAGTAGAATTTGAGTGCCTTCTTAAGAAGAAGCGGAGTCAGAGCAGGGCAGTATGGAGCAGCTCAGGGGAGGTGAGCTGGCGGCAGCAGGTGTCATGGGGTGGGTGGTTTGTCTAAAAATTGAGGCAACATTGTTGAGAATGAACATTATTATTTTTTTTTCTGGGAATAAGGAGATGCAAGAAAGAGGATTTTCCTTCAAAATAAATCTTTTAGATAGCAAATAAACTATCTCTTACTAAATGAATGGCACATATTTGATTGAAAATACTATCATATATAATAAGGTATGCCTCTGCTTTTGCTGGTGGAGCCTGCCTTTCACACTCTATAATCATGATATGATCAAAATTCAGTTTGAAAAAGACATGCTCATTGGTCCTGGCTATACAGCAGATGATGTTAACCATGAAAGTTTAAACTCTACATAATTCTTGTAGGTAAATATAGTCCTTAGATGTACAGCTGATGCTTTTCACTGAAATAATAAATTCCCAGAAGTCCATGATCATTCTCTGCTCAGTACAGAGTCAAACCATTGCAATTCAGTTTTGTATCTTTTCTTAAGCCCCATGTCAAGGACTGCTGCTACAAATTAAAACAGACACTGCACTGATCCTTTCCAAAGTTAGAAAGTGTTGCCCTAAAATTACACTCAGCACTAAGTGCCTGCATTCGGGCACTTAGGGTGAGTGAGAAAACCTGCAAGGCAGCACCGTGGATCGGTTCAGGAGTGGTAGCCATAGCCAGTATAGACCATTTCTGGTGTTATTCTGTGGCAATCTTGAATAAATCCTGCATCTTTGTACTCATAGAAAACAAAGTTGGGGCAACAGCAGTCATGCAGCCGTATTCTGCAGAGAATGCACATAGACAATTAATAAAAACTGAGCAAGCAGTCTTGACATTTTTCATCTTGCAAGTGGAGACGTGTGCAGGATCTCATTGCTTCAACTCTCCAGCACAGCGACAGATTCTAAGCCGAGTGCTAGTCACTGTTCCAGGCACGCAGGCTTCTTCCTTTGCAGATTTTTGTTAAACATGTATAAAAAGGCCTCCAAACAATAAGCAGAGCTATTCACATGCCAGCTCCCATTAATACCATGCTATTGTGCCTGATTGTTTTCATTCCTAACCTTGCAAACGTCATCCAGTGTGTATTGACCTCACAGGTCATGCCAGGGAGTTGCTGCTCAACATCAGCAGAACTGCACAGACATGAAATCCTGGGGTTCAAATAAATGAAGCCACTACCTGGTGAGTTTATAAGAAGTGGGTTTTGTGATGGAAGGATTATTTTTTAAATCAAGATGATTATTTAATCAAAACAAAAAATAAACAAATGAGCAAGTCCCAACAGGGAAGTTATCTCTTTAACTTCCCTGCTCAGTTAGGCTCAGATGAGTTGGCAGTCTCTCTAAGCTGGCATGGACTTAACCATTACGGGCTTCCAAACTAATTAGGTAGCAGAATATTATAGGACTTGCAGAATTTGGCAGCTGCTGCTAAACATAAGAGTTCAAAACTATCTGTTATGAGAACGACTCCCAGGCTCCAAGGAACAGCACACGAGAGCAGTGAGCCCTGCACCCTGCTTCCTTTTTAATGCCTTTCCCTCAGTTCTCATGCCAGTTGATAGGGAAGCTACATGGCTTTCTGTGCCAAAACAAGACCACCCACACTTGGGCTAATTTACAGCATAACTGCATCAACGCCTTTATTATTTTCATGATAAAAGCATCCTTTAAATGTGTTGAAAGTTCTGAGGTTAAAACATTATTACAGTTGTCTTTAAATATTCTATTGTCACACTGAAGTTTTCTTTTTTTCTTTTTCTATAGAACTGCCGGTGTTTTAACACAGTTTCTGAAAGAATACATCCACTTTGGATGAGAGCTTCGCAGGAGCAGTTAATACACTGATAATAATGCACACATATTAATTTATCCTTGGGAAGTAAACAGATAAATGCAGCCAAACTGAAGTGAAATGTCACATAAAATGTTACAAATGCCAAGGGAAGACAGGAAGGTCTTAAAAAGTGTAGTGACTTTCTCCAAGTTCTGGCAACATATTTTCATGTGATCAGATCTGCTAAGGAAATAAATTGTTCTTTGTTGTCCATGCACAAGTTAGGATATCAAAGTTTTATACAACACGGGAATCCAGCCTGGGCCCAGACGGGAAGGTCGGAATGATTGTGAGGTCTGTTTGATTCTCATAGCAAACGGTTTAATTATTGAACAAATAGAAACACCACAACATTATTTGAAAGGCCACCTGGACACCTTGTCCGGGCTGTTTTTATGCTAACTTCACACGAGCTAGACTTACCATCGGAGAGGGACCTCAGTTGAGTAGACGTTTTTGTCAGATTGCCTGTGAGCAAGTCTGTAGAACGTTTTCTTGATAAATGTTTAAAGTGGGGGTCCCAGCCCACTGTGGGCATTCCAGGATGGTTTAAAACAAAACAAGAAAAATACCACAAAGAGTGAGCAAGCCAGGAAATAACATTCCTCTGAAGTTTCAGCTTCAATTCCTGCTTACAGGTTCCTCCCTCAGCTTCCCCCTATGGGCTCTTATTGTGATACATAAGACAAATAAACCCTTTCCTCCCCAAGTTGGTTTTGCTCATAGTTTTCATCACAGTGATAGGAACTAAACTAAGACAGTCATGTTCCCAGGACTGGGTAATACAAGAGCTCATGAATACTCAAATATGTATGTAGCTCTGTCCCTCCCCCCCGAGTACTGTGACGATACAGGAAAACAGAACCATGTAGATGCATTTTGCGCTTAGCCCTTAAGCAAAAGTACCTAGTAGCTTGCTTAAGCCAAAGCACTCAGGAGAAAAGGACTGTGGCTTAGCAGGTAAAGGAGCTCATTGCGTAAGCTTGGACGCTTTAGTCTGATCCCTTGAACTCATGTAAAAATGGGAGGAGGAGAAGTACTTCACAAGGTTGTCTACTAAATTCCACACCCACACCATGGCACATACATGTATACCTCACAAATATAATTTGCAGTAGTAGTAGTAGTTTCAGAAACATTACTTAGAACAAAAGAACACAGAAGAGAGCTTGGTGGAAATTCGAGCATGAATGTGGTGTGAGTCAAACCTAAGGGCGTATTTCTACAGCTTTAGAAAATTTGCTGTATGTTGATCTCTGTTTATCTCACCTGGCTGTTGTTAGCCCTGTGGCTCTGGGTTGGGAATGTGCTTTGCAGGACCTGACCACAATAGGTGGGAGTTAAACTTCATAATTTGAATGGCAGGTAAATATTGAAACAAAAGTGTTATTGTGTGTGTGTGTGTGTGTGTGTGTGTGTGTATGTAATTTCTTCTTTTTCCCCTTTTCTTTTCTCACTTTGTTTGTGTGGCTTCACTTGCTTTGTACCACTGGAGACAGAATCCGGGCAAGTGCTGTGCTGCTGTGCTACATTCTTCTTTCTCATTTTAAGGACTCGAGAGCAATGAACCCTCGCTTCCACTCTTTTCTTTCCTTTTTCAAACCCCTACACTGTTCCATTCATGTTGCATGCTCAGTCCGGCGATAGCCAAGGTCTTAAAGTTAAATAGACGTCAGTCCACTGCTCTGTAGGAAGCAATTGACTTTGCACTCCTCCCAATTCAAGCTCACCCAACCGCATCTTTCTGCCTTTACACCCCTTTATGGCTGCTTCTCCTTTGACATCTTCAGAGGGCCTCCACCCTGTTCTTTCCTCGTCCAGTCTCAGCCTCATTATGAGCTGTTAGCTGATGATCAGCCATCAAATTTGGTGAGAACTTTCTTCAGAGCTTCAGCTCCACATACTTAGCAGATTACTGGAGAGAAGCACTCAACTATCTCATGGTCATTTCCCACTCTATTCAAAATGTCTTCTCTTTTCCAAAGCTGTGTTATTTTTAATTCTAGTTCTAGTTTATGATTTAATTCTCTAATTGGTTATCCCAAAGAGAAATTATCTTACTATCCCTCTCTCTTTCATCCTTCCTATGTATCTCAGCACATCTTAGGTCTGACAACACACCCAGCAGCTGCTCTCAGATCTGCCCATCCTTGTTGCTGGTGACTTGCTCTGCATCCTCATTATCTCTCTTATAGACTTTTGCTATCAAGTTCCTCTAGGCTCCCTCTGTCAAGACTGCTCACTGGTAATCAGCCTCTGTCTTGTTGGCCATTTTTAAACTTCATACTTGATTATGTTACTTTCCCCTTTAGAATTTCACAGTACTTTGCTCTTTGACCAAAGAATACGTCTTTATACTGTTCATTGACTATATAAATCCCTTGTCTAGTCTCCTCTTAGCTCCAGTTTAACCTGTTAAGCTTTGCATTTCAGTCTCTACTCATATTTCCTGTTAGCACCTGGTTCCTTTTCTTTCTTCCCACATTTCTCTTTTGTTGAATTTGTTTTCTAGCCACCTTTTATATAATACTTGTAAGTTTGTAATTCCTCAAATTGCCTCTCCTCTACAGAGCTTGCTTCTCACTTTATGAGAGCAACACGGAGTCTTTATCCTCCCAGTTATTTTGTGTGCTTGCCCACCATACACGTGAGATTTAGCATGTTCTGGAATAACCCTCTCAGACACTTCCTTTCACATCATCCCCCATCACAAGATATAACAACTTTTTGTTCAGGAATAAACTATGCAGTAATTCTTAATGCATCTTTTTCTTTTATTTCACATCAGAATTAATAAGCAATTTTGCCAACTGTATCATTAACATACATCCACATTTACAATACAACTTGCAAACACAGCTCATACTCTGCCATCTTTTAAAATAAACTTTTATTAATATGTTAATTATATATATGGGTTTCACTATCACCTTTTTATATGTGTGTCTAATTTAGTTTGTTCATATTTGTGTCATTACATTACTTATCTCCCCTTTATTGGTCACCTTCCTTCTCAGATACTTTCCCTTCTTTCTTGTTTTTCTCTCTTGCAGGTGAACTAATGATTGCTTTAATTTTTTTTTGTGAGGTATCTTGTTATTTTTCTTTTTTGACAATTTTATAGTTGTGTCCTATGCGCTATGGTCACATCCATTCTTATACACCTTCTGTCACTCCTGCAACATTCATGCTGAGCCTCTTCTTTTTTTTTTCTTTTTATTATTAGTTACATTTTGTTAACTCTGTATCCCAGCTGTATCCTGCTCCCTCATTCCCTCCCAATCCCACCCTCCCTCCTTCATCTCCTCCCTGCCCCTTTCCAAGTCCACTGATTGGGGAGGACCTCCTCCCCATCCATCTGATCCTGTTTTATCAGGTATCTTCAGGACTGGCTGCAAAGCCCTCCTCTGTGGCCTAGCAGGACTGCTCCTCCCTTGGGGGTGGGGAGACCAAAGAGCCTGCCATTGAGTTCCTGTCAGAAATAGTCCTTGTTCCCCTTACTATGGGAAACCAATTGGTTACTGAGCTACCACGGGCTACATCTGAGTGGAGGTTCTAGGTTATATCCATACATGGTCCTTGGTTGAATGTCAGTCACAGAAAAGACCCTGTGCCCAGATATATTTGGTCCTTGTGGAGCTCCTATTATTTCCAAGTCATACTAACTCCCCTTCTTTCATATGATTCCCTGTACTCTGCCGAAGGTTTGGTTATGAGTTGTAGTATCTGCTTTGATACACTGCTAGGTAGAGTCTTTCAGAGGCCTTCTGCGGTAGACTCCTGTCATACATTCAATGCACATCCCATTTGTCTTTCTAAGTGAGGATTGATCACCTTAACCTTCTTGATTATCTTCTTTAGGTGTATAGATTTCATTATGTTTATCATATCTTGTAGTGAGGGAGCACCTGGGAATGAGAAAAAAAACCAACTGTGATTATTTGAATTGAAGCCAGGTGCAGAGAGCTCTTGAAGAGCGTGGTGAACTTTTCTGAGAAGCAACCAGCTGTAAATTATAGAGCAAAGTGATCTGATTTTCAGGTATAAAAACCCTGTGCTTTGCACATTCAGGGTCTTCTCCTGTTTTTGGAGGGGTGACTCTATTGCGATAGCAATAAAGCCTCTTGCTTTTGCATTGAGCTGTGGTCTGTGAGAGTTCCTGGGAAGGGAGCAATCCTGAGCAGTGAGACTCCAGGTCTTACAGTAGGTTTATATGAGTGAGTATATACCATGTTTGTCTTTCTCCTTCTGGGATACTTCACTCAGAATGATCTTTTCTAGATCCCACCATTTGCCTGCAAATTTCATGATTTCCTCCTTTTTGATTGCTGAGTAGTATTCCATTGTGTAAAATTACCACAATTTCTGTATCCATTTCTCCATTGAGGGACATCTGGGTTGTTTCCAGGTCTGGCTATTACAAATAAAGCTGCTACAAACATGGGTGAGCAAATGTCCTTGTTGTGAACTTGAGCAAATTTTGGGTATATACCTAGCAGTGGTATAGCTGGGTCTTGAGGAAGCCCTATTCCTAATTGTCTGAGAAAGCACCAGATTGACTTCCAAAGTGGTTGTACCAGTTTACATTCCCACCAGCAGTGGAGAAGGGTTCCCCTTTCTCCACAACCTCTCCAGCATGTGTTGTCAGTTGAGTTTTTCATCTTGGCCATTCTGTAAGGTGAAATCTCAGGGTCGTTTTGATTTGCATTTCCCTAATGGCTAATGAGGTTGAACATTTCTTTGTTTCTCTGCCATTTGATATTCCTCTATTGAGAATTCTCTGTTTAGCTCTGTTCCCCATTTTTTAATTGGATTACTTGGTTTGTTGCTTTTCGGCTTCTTTAGTTCTTTAAATATACTGGATATTAGTCCTCTATCAGATAAAGGGTTGGTGAAGATTCTTTCCCAATCTGTAAGCATTCGTTTTGTTTTGATGATGGTGTCCTTTGCTTTACAGAAGCTTTTCAGTTTCATGAGGTCCCATTTATTGGTTGTTGGCTGAGTCTCTTCTTGTTTCTAAGTAGCCTCCCCTCCTGACCTCATTCATTTTACCTTTTTTATTTTTCATTTCTTCTTTTCTCTCTTTTCCTTGTAGACTGTCTGCAAGTGATTACAATGCTGCAAGCTTGTGATTACAGTGGCAATGCCACATCCTACAGATGGTGCTTCACTGCTCTCCTGTGAGCCCCACACTCATTCCTTTTCTGCAATGTTTCCTGGGTCTTATACAGGTGGCCACAGATGTCCTCTTTGGAGTATATCACGCAGTGGCCACTATTTCTCAGTCCCTTGACAGGTCTTACTCTCCACATTGGTCGTTGCCCAGTGTCGCATCAGATGTTTCTAACAAAGGCTGAGAACTACCCCACAGTTTTTTCAGTGAACCAACAGAAATAGTGAAGTTCTATCTTGGTTTGTGGAAGGATGTGTGTCCTGGCTAGTTTTATGTCAACTTGATACAATCTACAGTCGTCTGAAAAGAGGAAACCTCAATTTAGAGAAAATTTCTCTATTAGATCCATCAACAGAGTATTTCCATAATTAGTGATTGATGTGGAAGGGCCCAGCCCATTTTGGGTCCTTCCATCCCTTGGCTGATCGTCCTCGGTTGTGTAAGAAAGCAGGAGGAGAGAGCCATTGGGTACAAGCTAGTAAACAGCAAGCCTCCACGGCCTGTGCATCATCTCCTTTCTCCAGCTTCCTGCCCACACTGCTTCTGTAATGAACTGTTATATGTAACTGTGATTGAGATACTTTTCTCTCCATCTTGCCTTTTGGTAATGGTGTTTCATAACAGCAATAGTAACTCTGACTAAAACAAAGTGAGAGATAGTACTGGAGATGATTGTTTTGGAACATGTTAAATCTGAGATGTAGATTAGGTAAGCACAAAAAAGAACACGATGACAAAGAGTCCATGTTCCTAGTCTACATGTACAAACATACATATTTGGAAGGAAATCTGACTGCATTTTTTAAAATCAAAATATCAGCAGTAGATTCCACAGCTGGTCTGCAACATCCCTTGATATAGACTTTTGAGTTGTAACACAAATCCCAGGATGCAGACCTCAGATCCAACCAGGAAGCTGTTGGTTACCCTTAGAACACTTTTGCCACTATGGCTCCAAAGGACACCTCTTGTCAGGAAGTTCAATTTTTTAAAATTTATTATTAATTAATATATTCACTTTACATCCAGATCATAACCCCCTCCCTTATCTCCTGCCTGTCCCTTCTTCCCGCCCTCTTTCCCCTGTCTGCCCTCCCCTTCTCCTTAGAAAAGCAGAGGCCCTCCCCATCAACTCATTCCAGCACAGCAAGTCCACTCATGACTGAACTCATCCTCATCCACTGAGGCCAAGCAAGGCAGCACCATTAGAGTGCAGTGATAGAAAGTAGACAACAGAGTCTATGTCATAGACAGTACCTCAACTTACTAGGGGAGCCACATGAAGATTGCCGATTGCTCACTTGTGTAGGAGGCATATGTCCTATCCATGCAGGCTCTTAGGTTGGTGTTTTTATCTCTCTAAGCCCCATGTGTCTACGTTAGTTGACTCTGTTTGTCTTCTTGTGGTATTCTTTTCCCCTCCGGGTCCTTCTATCCTTCCCCTTCATCCTTCTACAGGACTCCCTCAGCTCTTCCTGCTGCTTGGCTGTGTGTCTCAGCATCTGATTCAGCTTCTGGCTGGGGCCTCTCAGAGGATGGGTATACTAGACTCCTGTCAGCAAATGTAGCAGAGCAATTTTAGTGGTATCAAGGGATGGCTCTTTCCCATGGTGATTACAATGCTGCAAGGTCTCCGGTTGGGCCATGCATTAATTATTTGGACATTTTCTCAGTCTTTATCTTTATCTCTGCACATCTTGTAGGCAGGGTAAATTTTGGGTGCAAAGTTTCCCTTTTCTCTACAAACTCTCTTATCTGCCCTCCTCACTCTCTCCACATCTGACTTCCCCACATGTTCCCTCCCCACACCCTCTCCTACCCAGTTGCCTCTCTACATTCAGTTCCACTGTCTATTCTCTTTTCAGATCTGAGTAAGATAAAAGAGGGGCCTCCCTTGGGCCAGCCTCGTTACTAAGCTTACACTTGTAGTCACTTAGGGTCTGCAAGACATGTTTCCAGACGCTCCTGGCTTTTAGAGTCTCTGTTGAGAACCCAGGTGTGATTCTGATAGATTTGCCTTTATATGTTACATGGCCTTTTTCCTTGCCACTTTTAATATATTTCTTTGGTCTGTACATTTAATGTTTTGATTATTATGTGGAGGGAGGATTTTCATCTCTGCTCAAATCCATTTGGTGTTCTGTGGGCCTCTTGTATGTTTACATACATCTTTTTATTTAGGTTGGAGCAATTTTCTTCCATGATGTTTCTGAAAAATAATTTCTTTCAGCCTTGAAACTGGGAATCCTCTCTTTCTTCTATTCTTATTATTCTTCTTAGGTTCATCTTTTCATAGTGTCCTTGAGATATTTGTTGTTGTTGTTGTTTTGTTTTTAATTTAAAATTATTTTTTATAATTTATTCACTTTACATGTGACTGTAGCCCCCTATCTTTTCTCCTCCAGGTCCCACAACCTCCCTATTTCCCCTACTCCCCTCTCCTATTTTTCAGAAAGGGGGAGCCCTCCTCCCCTAACATCTGACCCCAGCCTATCAAGTCTCTACCTGCATCTTCTTCCTCTGTGGCCTGGCAGTGCCCCCTCCACTCTGCACTGGGGGATGTGATCAAACAGCAGGCAATAGAGTCCATTTCAGAGACGGTCCCTGCTCCCGCTACTGGGGAACCCACATAGAGACTGAACTTCTTGTCAGCTACATTGAGCAGGAATCTAGGTCCTCATCAGGCATGGCCCTTGCTTGGCACATCAATCCCCGCATACACAGGCCCAAATTTCCTAGACCTCCCTCAAATGAAAAATAGATAGAGACATTGCGGTCATTTACCAAATGGAATACTGCTCAGCTATTAAAATCAAGAAATCATGACATCTGAGAAGTTTCCAAGAAGGCAGAGACCAGCACACACCATATCTGAGGGCACAGAATCCAAAACTCTGAAATTGGTGAGTGGAGAAGCAGCTGAACCCAGAGCATCCACACTGAGCTTCCGGGGTGAGAGAGAGCAACATGAGAGCTGAGACATTTTGGATCCAGGTCACTCGTGGACTTCTCCAGGGACTGAGAGTGGTGAATATTCAACCACTCCTGTACTTCCCCTTGTCCCAAGCATGGGCCTCCCTCCTTGGTAGACTTATCAAAACCACACCACACTTCTCAACAGAAATTATGAAAGCCAGAAGGGCCTGGACAGAGGTTATGCAGACTATTACAGATGGCAACCCAGACTACTATACCCAGCAAAGCTTTCAATCAACATAGACAGAGAAAACAAAATATTCCATGACAAATGTAAATTTCAACAATATCTACACAGCAACCCAGCCCTACAGAAGATACTAGAAGGAAAATTCCACTCCAACAAAAACACCACACCTAAGAAAACACAGGATATAGATAACTTCACAACAAAAATATTAAAAGAAAATGAGCATTGAAATAGTAACACCAACAACGCCACACAAAACAGGAACTAATATTCATTGGTCACTATTACCTATAAACATCAACAGACTCAACTCTCCAATAAAAAGACATAGAATAAAAAAATTGGTTGAGGAAACAGGATCCAGTGTTCTGCTGCATCCAAGAAACACTCCTCTGCAACAAAGATAAATACTACCTCAGAGTAAAGGGCTGCAAAAGTGTTTTTTTCAAGCAAAGGGATCCAGAAAACAAGCTGGTGTAACTATCTTAATAATCTAATAAAGACTTTCAATCAAAATTAAATCAAGAAAGATGAGGCAGGCCACTTCATTCTCATCAAAGAAAAAAATCTACCAGGAGTACAGCACAATCCTGAACATCTAAGTTGCAAACACAAGAGCATCTATATTTGTAAATGAAACATTATTAAAGCTTAAATCACACAGGAATCCCAACACTTTAAGTGGGAGACTTCAACACTCCATTCTCAAGAAGGGACAGATCATCTAGACAAAAACTAAGTAGGGAAATAATGACACTTACAGAAATCCTGAATCAAATGGACCTAACAGATGTCTACAGAACTTTTCACCCAAACTCAAGAGTATACCTTCTTTTCAGCACCTCATGAAACCTTCTCAAAAATTGACCATATAGTAGGGCACAAAACAAGCCTCAACAGATACAAGATCAAAATAATATCTTGTATCATATCAGACCACCATGGCCTAAAACTAGACCTCAACAACCACAGAAATAACAAAATGCCTACATACACATAGAAATAAAACAACTCTCATTAACAGATTGGTCAGAGAAAAAAATGAAAAAAAGAAATTAGAGACTTTCTAAAATTCAATAAAAATGAAGGCAAATTTACCCAAGCAATCCAGCAATCCAGCAATCCAGCAATCCAGCAATCCAGCAATCCAGCAATCCAGCAATCCAGCAATCCAGCAATCCAGCAATCCAGCAATCCAGCAATAGCAAAAGCAGCACAAGGACCAACAGCAGGGCAGGAGCAGCAGCAACCTCCTCGTTGCCTTCTCTGAGGCTTTTCTCCCTAGGAGTGTCTAGAAGCGAAGCTTTCCCTCAGTCTCTCTCTCTCTTCCTATTTATACATTCTTTGGATCTACACCAGGATGTTTTTCAACTGGCAAAACCCGTGTCCCTTGCACAGTTGACAAAGATCATACAGCCTTTCACTGGGCTGTTTGTCCGCTGACAAAGATCACATGCCTCTCACTACAAGGTTGTTATCAGCTGTGGATTCCTGCTCTCCACATTTGGGATTACAACAAAATATTAACGTAACATAGCTAAAACTTCCCCTGCATCCTGTATTTCTTTTTTTTTATAATTTTTATTTTTTTATATAAATCATAGGTTATTTATTGTATCCCAGCCGTAGCCCCCTCCCTAATTCCCTCCCAATACCACCCTCCCTCCCTCATTTCCTCCCTGCCCCTTTCCAAGACCACTGATAGAGGAGGTCCTCCTCCCCTTTCATCTGACCCTCACTTATCAGGTATCTTCAGGACTGGCTGCAGTGTCCTCCTCTGTGGCCTAGCAAGTCTGTTACTCCCTCAGGGTTTGCGGGGGGGGGGAGGTCAAAGGTCTCGCCATTGAGTTCATGTCAGAAATAGTCTTTGTTCCCCTTACTAGGGAACCCATTAGATACTGAGCTACCATGGGCTACATCTGAGCAGGGGTTCTAGGTTATATCCATACATGTCCTTGGTTGGAGAAACAGTCTCATAGAAGACCCCTGTGCCCTGATATATTTGGTCCTTGTGGAGCGCCTGTCCTCTCCAGATAATATTAACTCCCCCTTCTTTCATATGATTCCCTGCACTCTGCTGAAGGTTTGGTTATGACTCTCATCATCTGCTTTGATACACTGCTAGGTAGAGTCTTTCAGAGGCCCTCTGTGGTAGGCTTCTGTCCTGTTACTTGTTTTCTCCTGTTTTAAATTTCCATCCCATTTGTCTTTCTAAGTGAGGATTGATCATCTTATTTCACCTTACACCCATCAGAATTGCTAAGATGAAAAACTCAAGTGACAACACATGCTGGAGAGGTTGTGGAGAAAGAGGAACCCTCCTCAGTTGCTGGTGGGAATGTAAACTTGTACAACCACCTTGAAAATCAATCTGGCGCTTTCTCAGACAATTAGGAATAGCGCTTCCTCAAGACCCAGCTATACCACTCTTAGGTATATATCCAAAAGATGCTCAAGTACACAACAAGGACATTTGCTCAACCATGTTTGTAGCAGCCTTATTTGTAATAGCCAGAACCTGGAAACAACTCAGATGTCCATCAATGGAGGAATGGATACAGAAATTATGATACTTTTACATAATGGAATACTACTCAGCAATTCAAAACAAGGAAATCATGAAATTTGCAGGCAAATGGTGGGAAATAGAAAAGATTATCCTGAGTCGGGTATCCCAGGAGCAGAAAGACACACATGGTATATACTCACTTATAAGTGGGTACTAGACCTATAAGATAGTATAAACACACTAACATCTGTACATCCTGTATTTCTTTCAGGGATTTATTTGTTTCCTCTTTAAAGGCCTCTATCATCTTCATAAGCATAGATTTAAGGTCATTTTCCCTGCGCTTCAGTTGTGTTAGGGTATCTAGGGATGGTTGCAGTGAGATAACTGTGTTCTGGTGTTGCCATATTACCCTGGTTTTTGTTGATTGTATTCTTATGTTGGCCTTTAGCCATCTGGTTGTCTCTGATGTTGGCTGGTTGTTCCTGGTGCCCTCTGGGTTTCTTGGGGTTGAGGAAAGTGCTCCAGATCAAAGTGTGGATGTTTCTGGAGCAACCCTCCTCATGATGGTGTGTATGGTTGTGGACTGGCTGCTGCATCTCAGGGAACAGCTTATTCTCCTCCAGTGGCTGTGTCCCAGGAGACGCACAGGCAGGGGACTGGAGTGGGGTGTCTGGCCTACATGATCCTGAGGACTGGCAGGTCTGCTCAGGAACCCAGGAGCCTTCTCTCTCCAGTGGAATGCCCAGAGCCTGCAGCCCTGCCAAGCCCTTGCTTGCTCTGTGGTCTCAGATCTCATGCTGCCAGACACCACCAGCTGGGCGATCTCCTCAGGGATACCAGTAGAGCTGTGGATAAAAGCTGGGACGTTTTCCCTGGACCCTGGGAGTTCTGTGGCCACAGACTGGAACTGTGTGGCCCTGGAACCCTAGAGCTTTGCTCAGGATGGTGGGAGCAGCCAGGTGGCTAGAGGCTGGAACCAAGTGCTCCCTGAAGCACAAAACTTCCCCAGTGATGGTGGGAATGGCATATAGAGCTGCTGCCTCCCAGCGAACATGGGCTCTCCTCTCACCTGGGAAACACAGATGCTGGTGTTTTGGAGTTCACAGCGTGGACTCTCACTTACTCTGCAGTCACTGTGGTCATGCTACCCAGACACTGTGCATGCTGGATATTGCCATCTTGGATCTCTGGGCAGGAGTTCAAATTTTTAATAAATAATAATGCAGGATCTAGCACTAGAAAAGATTGTTGGTGACTCGTCTACCCCGATATCCTACAGAGTATCTTCCTGTGCAGTGAGGGCTCTCCAGAGGAGAGGAAACTTCCACTCTCCTTCCAACTTGATTTTCCTTTTCTCTGAGTCCAGTGTCCAAGGTGTCACAGCAGCAGTTTTTTTTCTAGTTTTTTCTTTTACTTGCATATTGTTCTTCTTTACTTGCTTAGCATTCTGATGGAAATTTGGTCCATTCTTACCAAAGCAATTATTTTGTTCTCATTAAAATATAAAAAGAGTAATTTCTTACCGGGATCAACACACTAGACACCCTATTCCACTCTGTAAAATTGACAGCTATTTTCATTTTCTTTTCTTCTTTAATGCAATATTCTTTTGCCTAATTCTCATTGGAAGGTTTATAGAGTGTTGTTGTAGCAATAAGTAGACTGCTATTTACTCCTGCCTTACAAATTTTGTAGAGTGCAAATAATTTATCAATTATGCTATATTACATAATGTTTTAGAGAGCAGATATTATCATTTTACTTTTTTAATTAATTATTTTTTTTTAGTTTATTCACATTGTATCCCATCTGTAGCCCCCTCCGTCAACCCCTCCCAATCCTTCCTTCTGTCCCTGATCTCCTTCCATGCCCCTCTCCCAGTCCACAGAAAGGGGCGGTCCTCCTTCCCTTCCATCTGACCCTAGCCAATCAGGTCTCATCAGAACTGGCTGCATTGTCTTCCTCTGTGCCCTGGCAAGGCTGCTGCCCCCTCAGGTGGAGGTGATCAAAGGGGCAGCCACTGAGTTCATGTCAGAGACAGCCCCTGTTCCCAGATATTTTGGTTCTGTTGCTCTCCTTGTGGAGCTCTTGTCCCCTCCAGATTTTTCTATATCCCCCTTCTTTCATAAGATTCTCTGCACTCTGCCCAAAGTTTGGCTCTGAGTCTCAGCATCTTCTTTGATGCCCTGTTGGGTAGAGTCTTTCAAGAGGCTTCTGTGGTAGGCTCCTGTCCTGTTTCCTATTTTCTCCTTCTTCCAGTGTTCATCCTGTTTGACTTTCTAAGTGAGGACTGGTCATCTAACACAGGGTTCTCTCTCTTGCTTAGCTTCTTTATGTGTATAGATTTTAGTATGTTTATCCTATAATATATGTCTAATATCCACTTATACATGAGAATATATCATGTGTATTTTTCTGCTTCTGGGATTCCTCACTCAGGATGATCTTTTCTAGTTCTATCCATTTGCCTGCAAATTTCATGATTTCCTCTTTTTTTTTTAATTGCTGAGTAGTATTCCATTGTGTAAAGTGCCACAATTTCTGTATCCAATCCTCTGTTGATGGACATCTAGGTTGTTTCTAGATTTTGGATATTATTATTAAAGCTGCTACTAACATGGCTGAGCAAATGTCCTTGTTGTGTACTTGAGCATATTTTGGATATATGCTTAGGAGTGGTAGCACTGAATCTTGAGGTAGCACTATTCCTAATTGTCTGAGAAAGCGCCAGATTGATTTCCAAAGTGTTTGTAAAAGTTTGCATTCCCACCAGCAATGGAGGAGGGTTCCCCCTTTCCCCACATCCTCTCCAGCATGTGTTGTCACTTGAATTTTTGATCTTAGCCATTCTGATGGGTGTAAGGTGAAATCTCAGGGACATTTTGATTTGCATTTCCCTGATGACTAAGGACACTGAGCATTTCTTTAAGTGTTTCTCTGTCATTTGATATTACTTTATTGAGAATTCTCTGTTTATCTCTCTACCCCCCTTTTTAATTGGATTGCTTGATTTGTTGCTGTTTAACTTCTTTAGTTCTTTATGTATACTGGATATTAGCCCTTTGTCTGATATAGGGTTGGTGAAGATCCTTTCCCAATCTGTAGGCTGTCGTTTTCTTTTGATGACAGTGTCCTTTGCTTTACAGAAGCTTTTCAGTTTCATGAGGTCCCATTTATTGATTGTTGCTCTTAGAGCCTGTGCTGTTGGTGTTCTGTTTTAGAAGTTGTCTCCTGTGCCAATGAGTTCAAGGTTGTTCCCCACTTTTTCTCCTAACAGATTTAGTGTGTCTGGTTTTATGTTGAGGTCTTTGATCCACTTGGACTTTAGTTTTGTGTAGGGTGATAAGTATGGATCAATTTGCATTTTTCTACATATAGACATCGAGTTGGACCAGCACCATTTGTTGAAGATGCTCTTTTTTCCATTGTATGGTTTTGGTGTCTTTGTAAAAAGTCAATAACTGTAGGTGTGTGGGTTTACTTCTGGGTCTTCTATTCAATTCCATTGATCCACCATTCTGTTCCTATGCCAGTACTGTGCAGTTTTTACTACTCTTGCTCTTTAGCACAGCTTGAGATCTGGGATACAAATACCTTCAGACTATTTGTTGTTGTATAGGATTGTTTTAGCAAATTTAGCTTTTTTTGTTTTTCCGTATGTAATTGAGAATTGTTGTTTTTTTTTTTGTTTGTTTGTTTGTTTTAAGTTGTGTTGGTATTTTGATGGAAATTGCATTGAATCTGTAGCTTACTTTTGGTAGGATGGCCATTTTCACTACGTTAATCCTACCAATCCACGAGCATGGGACATCTTTCCATCTTCTGATATCTTCTTCAATTTCTTCAGAGACTTGAAGATTTTTTCATACAGGTCTTTCACTTCCTTGGTTAGAGTCACACCAAGGTACTTTATGTAATTATTGGTTATTGTGAAGGGTGTAGTTTCCCTAATTTCTTTCTTGGCCCTCTTGTCTTTTGTATACAGGAGGGCTTATAATTTTTTTGAGTTAATTTTGTATCCAGCCACTTTGCTGAAGATTTTTATCAGCTGAAGGAGTTCTCTGTTGAATTTTTGGCATCGCTCATATATACTATATCATCTGCGAATAGTGATAGTTTGACTTCTTCCTTTCTGATTTGTATCTCCTTGATCTCCTTTAGTTGTCTTTTTGCTCTTACTAGGACTTCAAGTACTATTTTGAAGATATAAGGAGAGTGGGCAGCCTTGCCTTGTTCCTGATTTCAGTGAATCATTTAACTTTTACTGTGCTCCCCTGTAACAGAATTGTACAATACATGGAAAAAAGGCATGTATCTTACATATATGTTTTCAGTTCTGTACACCTTAGTCTATTGTATAAAGTCCAGAAATACATATTCAAATCATTAAGTATATTAGCATAAAATGTTGCTAAACAATAGCATTGTAAATGTATATTTTTACGACAAAATCCTGACTTTCGTTTCCAGTGATCATATTTCTCAATATCAACATGTAAAAAGAAATATTTCAGTGTGCATCTCCTTAACTATAACCACAAACCTGGCTTTGAAGAACTAATAGTAAAATCAGTCTCTTCTGTCAATATTGCTGTCAGAGACCCTGCAAATATTTCTTATCTGTGGCCACATAAATTACGTATCTCCTTGAAGTTAGGTGGATACACTACTCATATAACCTGACCCTTAGACAGTTTACTTTTGGTTCTAAAACTTTCCCATATTATAAACTGTTAAAGATTTGTTGAGAGCTCAGAACTTTTTTTATATAATCCCACAAAAAGAACCACTTCTATTTCTATTATTTGGAGACTCAAATTACCAGAATCTCATCCATAGATTTTCCATGACTCCATAGATACCAGGTTAAGAACTATGGATTGCTTAGAATAGAATTTTTATTTTTCTCTTGCTACTCAAAAAGATGGTGTAATTTTGGGTAAAGCGTGTACCACATTTCTTTATGACACAGTTTTTCATTCTGCGAAGGAGGCAGCTTCCCACTGCAAGTTCAATCACCCACAGGTGGACCAAACAAACACTGGGAGCACCTTCACATGGGATGTGTGATATCATCAAGAAGAAAGTTGAATTATCGATGAATTGGTGCATCTTTACATAACAGGAGCCCACTTTGATAACTAGCCAGGATAAATTTCACTCAGTTCACCTAGATGTAGAAGAGTATCACAAAATATTCGATGAGTTCTGTAAATGCTTCCTTTGAAAACAAATAACTGGTTCTGGAGCCAGCCAGTACTCGGCTGCTCTTAATCTGTGAAACAGCTCTTAGCATCAATCTCTCTTTATCCTATGATTAATTAAACAATCATCTCTGTTAAAGATTTATTTCTTTTTTTTTGTAAGAACTGATGGCATGTTTTTAATGAAATTGTAAAATCTGATCAATGTCCTCCATCACACACAGAAAGAATACAGTGTTGTATTTGCAATAATGATTTTAAAGCCAGTCCATGTTTTTTTCTTAATTTTTAAAAATAAATCAAATTTTCCTCAACAGAATAAAATAGATTTTATCAAAATTATCTGTTTTAATAATAGTTCCTCTTTGTGTGCTGGCTTGCTAGAGATCTCTTAGATGGCAATGTGGCCATGACAGCTGACAGATAAGCTCTCCTGCATTTCCTGAGAAGGTGTCTTCTGCCTTTCTCCATAGCTCTGCCAGGATGACACATACTCACTAACCAAACCCATCTCTTTGTGTTTCTTCATCTCTTTTTCTCCTCCTCTGTCTCTTTCCTTCCTCTTCATGATCCCTGACTGACATTTCATAAATTTATTTATTTTTTTATTGATTACCATTTATTCACATTGTATCCCAGCTGTAGCCCCTTCCATTGTCCCCTCCCAATCTCACCCTCTCTCTATCTTCTCCTCCCATGCCCCTCCACCAGTCCACTGATAGGGGAGGTCCTCCTCCCCTTCCACTTGACCCCAGCCTGTCAGGTCTCATCAGGAAAAGCTGCATTGTCATCTCTGTGGCCTGGTAAGGCTTTTCATGCCTGGAGGGGCAGTTGATCAAAGAGTTCATGTCACAGACAGTCACTATTTCCCTTATTAGGGAACCCACTTGGAGATTGAGCTGCCATTGGCTACATCTGTGTAGGTGTTAGTCCTTGGTTGGAGTTTTAGTCTCAAAAAAGATCCCTAAGCCTATTTTGCTTATGTTGCTCTCCTTGTGAAGCTCCTGTCCCCTCCAAGTCTTTCTCTCTCCCCCTTCTTTCATAAGAGTCCCTGCACTCTGCCCAAAGTGTGGCTATGAGTCTCAGTATCTGCTTTGATACCCTGCTGGGTAGAGTCTTTCAGAGGCCCTCTGTGGTAGCCTTCTGTGCTGTACCCTGTTTTCTACCTCCTCAGGTGTCCATCCTTTTTGCTTTTCAACAGCACAGGCTTTAAGATCAACAATCAATAAATGGGACCTTATGAAACTGAAAAGTTTCTGTAAAGCAAGGTACATTATCACTAGAACAAAATGACAGCTTACATTTTGGGGAAGGATCTTGACCAACTCTATATGTGACAAAGGGCTAATATCCAGAATATATGAAGAACTGAAAAAGTTAAACAGCAACAAATCAAGTAATCCAATAAAAAATGGGGTACAGAGTTAAACAGAGAATTCTCAATAGAGGAATATTGAATGGTAGAGAAACACTTAAAGAAATGCTCAGTGCCCTTAGTCATCAGAGAAATGTAAATCAAAACAACCCTGAGATTTCACCTTACACTCATCAGAATGGCTAAGGGCAAAAAATTCAAGTGACAACACATGCTGGAGAGGATGTGGGGAAAGGGGAACCCTCCTCCACCGCTGGTGGGAATGTAAACTTGTACAACCAGTTTTCTAATTTCTCAGACAATTAGAAATAGTGCTACCTCAAGATCCAGCTATACCACTCCTAAGCATATATCCAAAAGATGCTCAAGTACACAACAAGGACATTTGCTCAGCCATGTTAGTAACAGCTTCATTTGTAATAGCCAGAAGCTGGAAACAACCCAGATGCCCTCAGTGGAGGGATGGATACAGAAACTGTGGTACATTACACAATGGGAAAGTACTCAGCAGTTAAAAACAAGGAAACCATGAAATTTGCAGGCACATGTTGGGAACTAGAAAAGACCAGCCTGAGTGAGGTATCCCAGAAGCAGAAAGACACACATGGTATCTACTCACTTATAAGTGGATATTAGACATATAATATAGGGTAAACATACTAAAATCTGTACACCTAAAGAAGCTAAGGAGGAACGAAGACCCTGTGTAAGATGATCAATCTATAACAAGTAAACTAGTTAAAATAATAATTTCTTTATATAACTGCTGTATTGTCTGCATTTGGTAAGAGACCCTAAGATGTTTTATCAAATACCATGTCCACATTGCTGTTAAATAGAACTACTGCACTGCGCAGTCGCTCTCCAGAACCTGCTCACTATGTCCCTGACATAGTGCCACTCATTTACTTATTAAACACCAATACTTTTTGGCTATTATTTCTTCAAGTTATTGCAACATTCCACCTGTGGTAAAAGTGATACTATTGATTCTATTACTTCTGCTGTTTTAGATTTTACATGTAAATATGAACATTAAGTTTTCACCTTTATTGTTTGATTTATTTCATTTAACATCTCATAGTGTTCCATTTTATGTATATAGACATACACAGACACATATAGACTACATGTTCTATAGCTAGGTTTTTTGCTGTATAATTGGATATGTAATATAAAATTTATATTTTAAATAAGGAATATGTTTTCTTAGTTTATGTTTCTTCAACCGCATTTTAACTATCCAGTCATCCATTGCCTGAGACTTACGTCTGTTCTCAGGCTTAGGTATTGTGATGAATGCTATTATAGTCATGGGATTATAATATCTGAAAAATACTTATTTCTTTCCATTTTATGTGTATTCATAAGTGCATGATTGAGCATTTGATAGTCCTATCTGTAAAAGTTTGAATAGGTCTTGAATATTTCTCATGAAGCCAGGTACCACTGTTCCTCCACATTTTTATTTTGTATCTTCATCAGGATTTTTCATGTTTTGTCTTTGCAGTAGTCACATCCATTTAGTTTGAAGTAGTGACTCTCACTGGAGGCTTTAATCATATGTCCTTTCTCAATAGTGGTGTAAACATTGTTAAGTTTAATGTCGCTGGCGAAGTGTTTATTTTTATTCTTGACCAAATTTTTATTTGGACAAATCTTTATTTTGTAATAGTTTTGCTAGTTTGGATATTAATATTCCATCAGCTCTATGGTTTACAAGAATTTTCTGCCATTCCTTAGATTGCATTTTAATTTTGTTGATAGTATTCTTTACTGTACAGATGATCTTCAGTTTGATGTAATCTTTTTTTTTAACTTTTGTACTTGTTATCTACACTTTTGATAACATAACAACAGAATCATATTGAAGACCTTCAATCAAGGCCCAGGGTGTCATACAGAGACTGAAGCACCAGTCAAGAACCATGCGTGGGCTGGACTTAGACCCTCTACACATATGTAGCTGATGGGCAGTTTAGTCCTCCCCTGGGTTCCCTAGTAATGGGAAAGGGGGCTATCTCTGACATGTACTCTGTTGCCTGCTTTTTGGTCACTTCCCTCTGGTGGGGCTGCCTTGCCTGGCCTCAGTGCATCAGGATGATCTCAGTCCTGATGCTACTTGATGTGCAAGGGTGGCATGACGTGTGTGGGGCTCCCATTTCTGAGGGATTATAGAGGGAAAGAGGGAGGGCGGGACCAGGAGGAGGCAGGAGGCTATGATTGGGATGTGAAGTGAATTTTAAAAAGTTTCTGTCTTTTTTTTTGTAGCATTAAACGTACATTTAATTCTCAAGTTCATATTTAGATGATTATGGAATAAGTCAAGGGTTTTATTGAACTCCTTTGCATACATATATCCACCCAATTTTGACAGCTTTACTAAAGACTATGTGTGTCAGTTCTTTCTGGTCTCTGTGTCTGTTCCATTGGTCTATGCATTAATTATTGGTCAACCTGAGAGTATTCTTATTTTTACAGCATCATGATGGTGTCTGAAATCAGAGAACACGATGCATGCAGCTTTCACTCAAGATCATTTTTGCTACTTGGGAACTTGTTTTCCCTGAAAATTCATAATTACATTTGATTATCTTTTCAATTTCCATGAAAATAACATTGTGATTTTGACCAAAGTTGCATTGAGTCTTGAAAATTTTTTGGGTAAGGCATTTTTTTCATTATATTAATTTTTTCCTATCATTGACATAAACTGTATTTCCCTTTATTTTCATGTATAACTTTTTTCATTAATGTTTAGATTATCTAGTACCTTTATTTGTCACCTTGAGCATCTTGTGCTCTAAGTCATTCTCTTTTAAAACCATTGCAAATGGACTCTTTATAGTTTCTTTTTATATAGTTTATTTTATCAACTATATGTTAAATATATGTATTGTATTTTAAAATATGTGAACTCGTTTGAATTTTGTAACTTAAATTATTATTTCTATATAATAATTAACAATAAATAATTGTTGTAATCATTAACATAATCTGTATGCCAGGTAATATGTTGTAATTGTGTTAGGATTTACTATTGAAACTTCATAATATATGTTCTGTTAATGTATTTTTCACCTTCGAGATTATTGTTCCATTCTTCTCCGTATCTTTATTTTATTATTAAAACTCACATTTAATTCTCTCTTTTGTTTAGTTGTTGGTCTGTGCCTCTCCTTAAGCTTGTTTAGGATGATTAGTTAGAACTCTTCAGAGAATCCGTAGTCCTCCGCTCCGGGGGATGAAGTGCTGGTTTTTGGCCAGGATCGCTGGTGCTTGAACGGTAACTTCAGGTGGGCTCAGCAGGCCTCTGACCAGGTGCACCAAGAATGTCCCTTCACACATCTTTGGGAGGGCTTACGTAACTGCGCGGACTACGGGGTGGACAGAGCTGGCCTCGGACGGTGGTGAGGAGAAGCTGCACCTACGTTAGACACAGCGTTCCAGATCCTCTACTGGAACACAAAGTGAGACTACCTCAGGTACTGACATGCCGAGCAGAAAGAGGATTCACGGCACTGAACTTAGTAGGTCCTACTTGGGGACACAGTCAAGCGTTGTTTTCGCTAGACAGCTAGGTGGGCAGCCTGACTCCTGGTTTACAGCTGAGAGGAATTAAAGCTAGGCCCAGGCACTTCAGAATGTACACCTGTGACCAGAGCCGGCGGTAAATACCCGAGAGATGGGCGGGCGTGTAGGACTGTGCCCTTGGCAGACAGTGCTTGTGGCCGAAGCCAGGGTAAACACGGCTGACTGAGTACACGGAAGGTGGGCTGTTTCTGGGTCTACAGGCAGTGCTGGGCTATTGCGCTCACTGCTTGCAAAGAGCTAGTCCTTCAGAATTGCCGTCTTTGGTTTCACGGCCCACTGTATTTTTGTAAGTTCATACCCAAATCATACAATTCCCAGATAGCGATTTTTTTCTCTGTACATGTCTACCAATTATTGTTGCTGTGTATACTGTGAACAGAAAAGTCGGTGTTCCACTCTTCCTGGGATCTCTTCTTACTAACTTCTGCATCATTGGATTCTTAAGATAACATTGAAAAGCTAATGCTACATGTGAGGAAACAAGCTCAAAGGAGTCGAGTTTTTCCTAGATCTTTAGCATATTGTGTTACATGTATTTAATTTAAAGGCCATTTAAACAAGGACAACTACATACAGAAAACGAGAGGAAGTTTATGAGAAAACTAAGTATTTTATGAATTCAGAGTAAGGTACAGTTTAATTTAAAGGCTAATAAAATTTAAAAAAATGTTCACTGACCTCATTTGAGAAGTAGAACAGAGTAGAAACAATGTTATATTTGAGAGAAACGAAGTTTCTCCTCGTTTTCTCTGTGGTCATAAAGGGCTGAGTAGTCTTAACATTCCAGATGAGCCCATTTATCACTTACTGATGAAAAGCAGAGATGGTGCTGACCAAGGCCACTGGTGGAAGGACTCAGCATCTACACTTGACTGCTATAATTCTGTTCTTATTCCACGTTGTATCTCTCACTCCACAAAATCTCCTTGCATGTTTCCAAACCCCTGTGTTAACAGTCTTCTGCTTTCTTGGATCATGTGTTTTTGGAAGACAATATCATACCTACCCTGGTCATTAAATTTGATTCATATCACCTTAATGGTGTGTTGGCTTTCACACAGGTGATCAGAAAACTTGCCAGGAGTTTAAACTTTTTCTGTACTTAGACAGGACAAAGGCTTATTGAACAATTATTTATTTTTATATCATTGTTCTCATTAGGGTCGCTGGGTATAGAGCAGTGAACAAAATAGACACTGTTCATTCACCTCTACACGTACAGAGAGTTGGAGGAGGAAAATAAACCCTGAGTATTCACCCTCTTTGTCTTATACATGCCTTTCTGTATCAAAGAAAGAAAGAAATTTATATCATGAAAACATTGCTACATTTAATTACTGATCTTATTACACAGTCTAAAATGTTCACCTTTCTCTCTCTCAGCAACAAGAATAAACTGGCTCTAACAGCTCTCTCCTTAAGTCATCTTCCTAGGATGGAGTGTATGCAATCTGACTGCTTAGCAGAGACCATTATAACAAGCCTCTCTTCCACACATTGCACGAATGAGACTTATTCTTGAGTTCTTAGGGCTCAGGGGAGTTCAACGGGCTGATAGGCAATCCCAACTGAACCTTGGCAGACCTCCCTACCAAACCTTAGGGGTTACAAGATTTTTAATGCAACCCCAAAGGCATTTATGAACCACAATAGTGAAAGCACTTGGCTGTGGCATAGTGCCAAAACCCTATTAGAAGTCTCATGGAAGTGCCTGGCAACAAACACAAGGGCTGAGAAAGGATGATTATAGTCTGTCAATTGAATAACCTACATATGGAGGATGCATTTAGTTTTCTTGATTGGAGATGTAAATTCAAATGAACCTAAATATAGATTCTCTGGCAGATACTGTCTATGTATGTAAGATTAATGCTGAAAGGACACTGAGGATGCTTATAATCATCTCCACTCTTTGACCTACAAGTATCAGTTACAGAGAGAAGAATTTTTTTTCTCTATGAGGTGCAATAAACCTTCCATTGAATTAGAAACCAAGACTTTCCCTTAGTCTACCGATACCTTTGAGTCGACTAGGTAACAAAATAATAATAATAATAATAATAATAATAAGAGTGCTAGAAGAGATGATTGATTCAGAATACCAAGTGGTAGCAGGAAAGGTATGCTTCTCCACAGTGAGGGTGGGTAACAGTTTGTCTGTTACTCACCAGAGTGCTGGAGATAACCACCTCTTGGTGATACGTTGCTCTGTGATTAAAGTCTATTGAGAAAACAAGAACCTACTCTAAGCATAATGTAATGATCCAGGCCATGCTTGAATGAAAGTTAGCTCACACTTCCCACTAAAAGACAAAGATCTCTGAAGGTGTCAAGAGATTGTGAATGAGTGTACAATTGTGATGTGTACAAGAAGGTGTTTATAAATACTAGCTATTACCACCTGCTCAGTTGCAGAAATCAAAATTGTAATTAACTCTTCAGCTTTATGTTGTTAATGATATGTTTTTGCATGTAGAAACATATTAAACATTTCTGATTTTTCCTTTATTTCTTCTTTTTTTTGTTTTCAATGCAGTTTATTCAGGAACCTTGAACAATCATCGGACCCTGGGGAAAGCCAGCCCACAGCTTAAATAGCCTCTGGGTAGCCAACCCAAGCGTGCCACGTGGGCAATGCAGATAGGTCCACATACATGGAAGCAAGCCAGATCCTCAGCCGTAGCCAAATGTGGAGTTGTTTGTGACAGAGAGCACTCACCATCGGGAAGGTGGAAGGCAAAGACCAGCTCCATCTTTCAGGCGTGGCATTCCGCAGCTCTCTACAGTTCCCCCTTTTTGTTTTAGACGCATCAGGCAAGAGTCTGATCTCTGATATTAGAAATAAATTGGGACTTTGTACCAATGTTCATTTAGGTGTCATCTACCCAAAGAACATCAGACCTGTCTGATACCTTTTTCTCAGAGGCGGGACCTGGGGCATCAACCCGCATGCAATCTGACTTGCTCTTCTCTGGGTTGAAAGCTGCTGACCCTGAGTGCAGTGCTTAGCCTCACATCCTGAGCATAACATTTTGGCTTTTTATGGTAGCCAACCATGCTTGGGGAGAATGTCCTGCTTCAATGGCTGTAAAGGCCTGAATGATCATGGCTGCATCACACTGTTGTGAGACTCTAATCTTGCATATACACCACAGGCAAACCAAGGAGACCAACACCAGAAGGCCTGCTAATGCTCCCATGCCCGCGCCACATTCCTTCAGATGATTCATGGCTGCAGCAATCCATGGTGATAATCCTGTGGCTAGTCCTGCGTCCACTCTGGTAGAATTTACTGTGATAATGGCCACTCTCAGCTGCTCCATCGTAGTATCAAATTCTCCAGTCCAATTACCTAAAATATAGCTAGACAATTGCTTAGACAGATTTGCAGCACAGGAAAAATTCTCATGTTGTATGCTAGTGACACAAAGTCCAGCATACTTTCATTGACAGCCCGGTTGAGCCATTTGCCATAGGGTATCAATTTGTTCCTGCACAAGGTCAATCCTCTTTTGAACACCATCAAGCCTCCTTTTAGTTGAGCATTAATTCCTTTTTGTACATCTAAGGCATGAGCTACATTGACTAAGAGATTATTCAGGGTCTGAGCAGTCTGCACAGTATGACTCATGGCTAATGCCATGGTGGTAGCTCCAACAGCCGCCAATGAGATGGCAGTAACAGTGGCGGCTGTAGTTCCAAGATCCCTTTTCTGTCTGAAGAGAGTCATAGCGTGAGGGGCATCAACGGGCACAGGCACCCAGCGAGGCATGCGAGTAACCAGGGCATACCTAAATTCACTAGCATTCCAGCATTGGGCAAAAAAGCAAGTATCATCACCGCAATTACTTGGCTCTATCTGGCTAATAATGAATAAAAATGGGGGATATAAACAAACAGGTGTGGGCTTATAGGAAATATTATGAGAAGCCTTAAACCACTCGTTGGAATATCTTGCATCAGTTCTAGAACTAGCAGTGGTGGTGTCCGAGGTCTGAGTAGGTTCAGGAGACCATTGCCCCCAGGGGAGAGACATGCTCCATGTAAATTGACTAACTCCATGTTTTGCTCCAATTTTGAAAGTCATTTAAGATTCTTAAATTATTCCCCCCCCCTTTTTTTAGTTTTTCCTCAATTACACTTTATTCATTCTGCATCCCCCTATAAGCCCCTCCCTCCTCCCCTCCCAACCACACCCTCCCTCCTCCCTCTGCATGTATGCCACTCCCCAAGTCCACTGATAGGGGAGGTTCTCCTCTCCTTTCTGATCTTAGTCCATCAGTTCACATCAAAAGTGGCTGCATTGTCCTCTACTATGGCCTGGTAAGGCTGCTCCCCCTCAGGAGGAGGTGACTAAAGAGCAGGCCAATCAGATTATGGCAGAGGCAGTCCCTCTTCACATTACTATGTAACCCAATTGGACTCTGAACTGCCCTGGGCTACATCTGTGGAGGGGTTCTGGGTTATCTCCAAGAATAGACCTTGGTTGGAGTATGAGTCTCTGGGAAGTTCCCTGTGTTCAAATTTTCTTGTTCTGTTGCTCTCCTTGTGGAGACCCTGTCCTCTCCAGCTCTTACTATTTCCCAGTTCTTACCTAAAATTCCATTCACTCTGCCCGCCAGTTGGCCATCAGGCTCAGCATCTGCTTTGATAGTCTGAAGGGCAGAGGCTTTCAGAGGACCTCTGTGGTAGGTTCCTAGGTTGTTTCCTGTTTTCTTCTTCTTCTGATGTCCATCCTCTTTGCCTTTCCGGATGGGGATTGGACATTTTAGTTAGGGTCCTCTCTCTTGCTTAGTTTCTTTAGATGCACAGGTTATAGTGGGTTTGTCCTATATTGTATATTGTCTAAATGAGTGAGTATATACCATGTGTGTCTTTTTGCTTCTGGGACAACTCACGCAGGATGATCCTTTCCAGATCCCACCATTTACCTGCAAATTTCATGATTTCCTTATTTTTCATTGCTGAGTAATATTGCATTGTGTAGATGTACCACAATTTCTGCATCCATTCTTCAGTTGAGGGGCATCTGGGTTGTTTCCAGCTTCTGGCTATTACAAATAAAGCTGCTACAAATATGGTTGAGCAAATGTCCTTTTTGTGTACTTGAGCCTCTTTTGGATATATGCCTAGGAGTGGTATGGCTGGATCATGGGGAAGCACTATTCCTAGTTGTCTGAGAAAGCGCCAGATTGATTTCCAGAGTGGTTGTACAAGTTTACATTCCCACCAGCAGTGGAGAAGGGTTCCCCTTTCTCCACAACCTCTCCAGCATGTGTTGTCACTTGAGTTTTTGATCTTGGCCATTCTCATGGGTGTAAGGTGAAATCTCAGGGTTGTTTTGGTTTGCATTTCCCTAATGGCTAGTGAGGTTGAGCATTTCTTTAAGTGCTTCTCTGCCATTCGGTATTCCTCTACAGAGAATTCTCTGTTTAGCTCTGTTCCCCATTTTTTAAGTGGATTACTTGGTTTGCTGCTTTCCAGCTTCTTTAGTTCTTTATATATACTGGATATGAGTCCTCTGTCAGATAAACGGTTGGTGACGATTCTTTCCCAATCTGTAGGCAGTCTCTTTGTTTTGGTGATGGTCTCCTTTGCTTTGCAGAAGCTTTTCAGTTTCATGAGGTCCCATTTATTGATTGTTGCTCTTAGAGCCTGTGCTGTTGGTGTTCTGTTCAGGAAGTTTTCTCCTGTACCAATGAGTTCTAGGGTATTCCCCACTTTTTTTTCTAGCCGATTTAATGTGTTAGGTTTTATGTTGAGGTCTTTGATCCACTTGGACTTTAGTTTTGTGCAGGGTGACAAGTATGGATCTATTTTCATTTTTCTACATGTAGACATCCAGTTAGACCAGCGCCATTTGTTGAAGATGCTATCTTTTTTCCATTGTATGGTTTTGGCGCCTTTGTCAAAGATCAGGTGTCCATAAGTGTGTGGGTTTATTTCTGGGTCCTCTGTTCGGTTTCATTGATCCACTATTATGTTATTATGCCAGTACCATGCAGTTTTTATAACTGTTGCTCTATAGTACAACTTAAGATCAGGGATGGAGATACCTCCAGAAGATCTTTTATTGTAGAGGATTGTTTTAGCAATTCTGGGTTTCTTGTTATTGCATATGAAGTTGAGAATTTTTCTTTCCAGGTCTGTAAAGAATTGTGTTGGTAATTTGATGGGCATTGCATTGAATCTGTAGATTGCTTTTGGTAAAATGGCCATTTTTACTATGTTAATCCTGCCAAGCCATGAACATGGGAGATCTTTCCATCTTCTCATATCTTCTTCTAATTCTTTCTTCAGAGACTTGAAATTTTTTTCATACAAGTCTTTGACTTCCTTGGTTAGGGTTACTCCGAGGTACCTTATGTCATTTGTGGCTATTGTGAAGGGTGTTGTTTCCCTAATTTCTTTCTCAGCCCTTTTGTCTTTTGTATATAGGAGGGCTACTGATTTTTTTTGAGTTAATTTTGTATCTGGCCACTTTGCTGAAGGTGTTTATCAGCTGTAGGAGTTCCCTGGTAGAGTTTTTGGGGTCACTCACGTATACTATCATATCATCTGCAAATAGTGATACTTTGACTTCTTCCTTTCCAATATATAGCCCCTTGATCTCCTTCAACTGTGTTATTGCTCTAGCAAGGACTTCCAGCACTATGTTGAAGAGATATGGAGAGAGTGGGCAGCCTTGTCTTGTCCCTGATTTCAGTGGAATTGCTTTCAGTTTCTCTTCGTTCAGTTTGATGTTGGCTATAGGTTTGCTGTATATCGCCTTTGCTATGTTTAGATATGTGCCTTGTATCCCTGATCTCTCCAATACTTTAAACATGATTGGATGTTGGATTTTGTCAAATGCTTTTTCAGCATCTAAGGAGATTATCATGTGGGTTTTTTCTTTCAGTTTGTTAATATGGTGGATCACATTAATGGATTTCCATATATTGAACCACCCCTGCATACCTGGGATGAAGCCTACTTGGTCATGGTGGATGATATCTTTGATGTGTTCTTGTATTCGGTTTGCGAGTATTTTGTTGAGTATTTTTGTATCAATGTTCAATCAATAAGGGAGATTGGCCTGAAGTTCTCTTTTTTGGTTGGGTCTTTGTGAGGTTTAGGTACCAAGGTGACTGTGGCTTCATAGAATGAGTTTGGTAATGTTGCTTCTGTTTCGATTTTGTGGAATAGTTTGAAGAGAACTGGAGTTAGCTCTTTTTTGAATGTTTGGTAGAATTCTGCGCTGAAACCATCAGGTCCTGGGCTTTTTTTGGATGGGAGACTTTCGATGACTGCTTCTATTTCCTTGGGAGATATAGGACTATTTATTTGATTTACCTGGTCCTGATTTAGCTTTGGTAAGTGGAATCGATCAAGAAAATTGTCCATTTCATTTAAATTTTCAAATTTTGTTGCATATAGACTTTTGAAGTAAGTCCTAATGATTGCTTGGATTTCCTCAGTGTCTGTAGTTATGTCCCCCTTTTCATTTCTGATTTTGTTGATTTGGATGGTGTCTCGCTGCCTTTTAGTTAGCTTGGCTCAGGGTTTGTCTATCTTGTTGATTTTCTCAAAGAACCAGCTCTTGGTTTCATTGATTCTTTGAATTGTTTTATTTGTTTCTAATTGATTGATTTCAGCCCTGAGTTTGATTATTTCCAGCTGTCTGCTCCTTCTTGGTGTGTCTGCTTCTTCTTTTTTTAGGGTTTTTAAGTGAGCCATTAAGTTGCTTGAATGCGCTGTCTCAAATTTCTTCTTGAAGGCACTTAGTGCTATGAACTTTCCTCTTAGCACTGCTTTCATTGTGTCCCACAAGTTTGGGTATGTTGTGTCTTCATTTTCATTGAGTTCTAGGAAGATTTTAATTTCTTTCTTTATTTCTTCCCTGACCCAGCTGTCTTTTAGTAGCAAGTTGTTCAGTTTCCATGTATGTGTAGCCTTTTTGCTATTTTTGTTGTTACTGAGGTCCAGCTTTATTCCATGGTGATCAGACAGGATACAAGGGATTATTTCAATCTTCTTCTATCTGTTGAGGCTTGCTTTGTGACCAACTATGTGGTCTATTTTGGAGAAGGTTCCATGAGGTGCTGAGAAGAAGGTAAATTCTTTTGTGTTTGGGTGTAAGGTTCTGTAAATGCCTGTTAGGTCCATTTGATTCATGACCTCTGTTAGAGATATTGTTTCTTTGTTTAATTTCTGTTTAGTTGACCTATCTTTTGTTGAGAGTGGGGTGTTGAAGTCTCCCACTATTAGTGTGTGGGGATCTATGTGTGGTTTAAGTTTTATCAATGTTTCTTTCACAAATGTGGGTGCCCTTGTATTTGGGGCATAGATGTTCAGGATTGTGATGTCTTCCTGGTGGGAATTTTCCCTTAATGAGTATGAAGTGTCCTTCCCCATCTCTTTTGATTAATTTCAGTTGAACGACTATTTTATCAGATATTAGAATGGCTACTCCTGCTTGCTTCTTGCATCCATTTGCTTGAAAAGCCGTCTTCCATCCCTTTACCCTCAGGTAATGTCTATCTTTGTGACTTAGGTGTGTTTCTTGTATACAACAGATTGCTGGGTTTTGTTTACGCATCCATTCTGTTAGTCTGTGTCTTTTTATTGGAGAATTAAGTCCATTGATATTGAGAGAGATTAATGACCAGTGGCTGTTAGATCCTTTGAATTTGATGTTGGCTGTGGTCATACGGTTGTGTGCTTGGTTGCTTTTTGTTTTACTGTAGTGGGGTTATTTATTTTCTGTGTTTTTTTGAATGTAGCTAGCTTTCTTGGGTTGTATTTTCCCTTCCAGTATCTTCTGTAATGCTGGGTTTGTAGGTATTGTTGAAATTTGTTTTTGTCATTGAATATCTTGTTTTCTCCGTCTATGAGGACTGAGAGTTTTGCAGGGTATAGTAGCCTGGGCTGACATCTGTGCTCTCTTAGGGTCTGCATGATATCAGTCCAGGCCCTTCTGGCTTTCATAGTCTCTGTTGAAAAGTCAGGTGTGATTCTAATGGGTTTGCCATTATATGTTACTTGGCCTTTTTCTCTGGCAGCTTTTAGTATTTTTTCTTTGTTCTGTATACTTACGGTTTTGATTATTATGTGGCAGGAGGATTTTCTTTTCTGGTCTAATTTATTGGGTGTTCTATAGGCCTCTCGTATTCTTATTGGCCTCTCCTTTAAGTTGGGGAAATTTTCTTCAAAGATTTTGTTGAAGATATTTTCTGGGCCTTGGTGCAGGGAATCTTCTTTTTCCTCTATTCCTATTATTCTTAGGTTTTGTCTTTTTATGTTGTCTTGAATTTCTTGGATGGTCTGTGTCAGGAATTTTTTAGATTTAATATTTTCTTTGACAGATACATCTATTTCTTCCATTGTATCTTCCACACCTGAGATTCTTTCTTCCATTTCTTGTATCCTATTGGTTATGCTAACCTCTGTAGTTCCTGCTTTCTTCCCTAAGTTCTTTCCACAATTTCTTCCATTTGTGTTTTTTTTTAATTTTTCCAATTCTATCTTCAGGTCATGAACTATTTTGTTGGTTTCCTTCCCCTGTCTGACTGTATTTTCATGTTTTTCCGTCAATTCCTTCAGCTGTTTGTTTGAACAATCCACTGTTTCTTTTATTTCATTCAGTGATTTAAGCATTTCCTCTCTAAAGGCCACAGACTGTTTGGCTGCAGCTTCCCGTATTTCTTCACGGATGGCCATAATCTCCTTGTCTTTAATTTCCTCCATTTCTTTACGGATAGCCATGATCTGTTTGTTTTTATCTTCCTCTAATTCTTTTCGTATTTTATTTGTTTCCTCTGTTATCTTCTTCATGAGCATAGATGTTAGGTCATCTCCTTGAATTTCATTTAGGCTGGGGTGTCTAGGGCTATTTGTCCCTGGATAACTGGGTTCTGGAGATGCCATATTGTTCTGGCTTTTGTTGGTTGGACTTTTACGCTGTCCTCTACCCATTGGGCTATCTTAGTTGTTTGAATTTAGTTTCTGGTTGTTCCTGGACTCTTGTAGTGGAGAGAATCCCTTTGGCAGGAAGATGGTTTTTCCTGAAGGAAGCCTTTCCAGCTTTTTGGGTATAGTCACTGGATGTCTGGTGTTTTTCAGGAGTTGCTACAGCTCACCTCAGGCCTAGAGACCTGGGTAGTAACTGTGGTCCTGATTAGTTGAGAGGGCTCTCCTCTCACTGGGAGAAGTCCTGGAGACAGTTGCCCTCCTTCTTGGTTTCTTGCTGTAAATTTAGTGATCAACTGCTGTAACCTGTGTGCCCCGTGGTTTGGTCGGTTTTGTTAGGGATAACTAGTTGCCCCTCGGAGCAGTATCTGGGGGGTTGATCTCAGGGTTCCCGGTCTTTTGTAGGTCTAAGGTTGGGGCTCTGTGCCCCAGAACCCAAGAGGTAATATGTGGCGGGTGAGTACTGCTCTGGTGTGTTGGGGTGCACAGTTCTGCCTGTAAGGTGTATTTGGTACAATGCAGGCCTCTGGGCTGGTGGAGCGTGCGCCCCGCCTGCTAGTCTGAGGAAACTGAGTTTCCGATCACTCTGTGCTCCCTGTTTGGGCCCAGATCTGTGATGGCTGGGCGTACTCACCTGTCTGCGATCTGCAGGCTGCTAGACTTTCCCTAGGTGACCCCAGCAGCACGGTTTCTTCTTTCCCTGTGGGGTCCTCTCCGGACAGGGGTTCCCAGTCCCTGTTGTACTGGGGCACACAGCTTTTCTGTACCACTGAGCTGAGCGCGCAGGAGCTCAGTTGTGTTGGCGGTGGGTACCTGCCGTCCTAGCGACCTTCCGGGAATAGACTGGGTGACCCGTGATCAGTCTGGCAGCTTTGCTTCCCAGTGGGGTCCCCCCGCGGCTGGGACTCCCAGCCTCAGGCACCCTTGTGCTCATGGATCAGCCTGGGAAAGTGATTGGGACATGGACGCTTGCGGCTCCAGCCCGGAGACACAAAGCCCGCGTTACCTGGGATTTCTTCCAGGTTCTGGCTGGGTAGCCGTGAGTGGACCCGACCGATTCCCACACTGTGGGAGCCTCCCCTCACCTGGGAAACACGATTGATGTAGTTTCAGTGCCCAGAGTTCAATCTCCTGGTCTCTGCACGGCGAGTGCTTCTCAAACGCGGTGCTCTCCCGGCGCCGCCATCTTGGCTCCCCTTATTTCTTCTTTTAAAGATGTATTGAATATTTATTTATGTGTACTTGTGTGATTTTGTGTGTGTGCATGTGTATGCAGATATCTATGAAGGCCAAAAGAGGCATTGGATATCTGGCAGCTGGGGTTCCGGGAAGTTATGAGTTGCCCAGCTTGGCTTTGGGCAACTGAACTCTGGTCTTATAGAAGAGGATAGACTCTCAACTGCTGAGCAGTGTCTCCAGCCCTTTTTGTATTTCTTTACCATGAAATACATTCTGATTGCGATAGTATAGGCGACTAAGTTTTATTAAATGTGTGTTATCATGTTTAAGTTATTTGTGACTAACCATTCCATAGTTTTGGAGGGATGGGACTGTGGTGCATTTTTGGTTGTATAATAATTCACGTAATATGACAGGGCACTTCTGTCAGATTATGTGAATTATTACTTTGATATTGTCTTCATCTGAGAATTACACATGAAATGATTACCTTTGGGTGCCAATTTGACAATGGGTGGGGTTGTGATGGACTATCTTGGACAAACCATTATATAACACTACATTGACACATCAGAATAGACATTTTTATCTTAGAAGCTCATGGGACTTTTTCTAGAACAAACCACATTCTAGGCTAAATTGGAACAACACATTAATAGTATCATGGTATAGTGGATTAAAACTAGAAATTAGCAATGAGAGAAACATGCAGAGAATGAGCAATATACTCCTTTAAACTCATTCTTAAAATTTATTCTTTGAGAATATAATATTTGTATTATATTCATGTTCTTTCTCATAAAAATAACAAAACATGAAAAACAGCAACTAAAAATGTGGAGACATATTTGTGTTGGACAATAGTGGCTGAGTGGGAGTATGCTTGGAGTATGATTTGTAAATCCAGTGTCACTCCATTGAAGAAAACTGACTTTCCCCTTCCCAGCAGATATCATTTTAGAATATATTCTTGCCTAGGGGTGGAACTTTGTGCCCACTTCCCCTCCTTCATGCTGGTAATTTTTCTGACTTAAGTTTGTACACAGCCTATGTGTACTGCCACAGTTTATGTGAATGCATATGTGTTTCAGCCCTGTTGTATCTGAAAAATGCTGTTTCCTTGAAATCATCCATCACCTCTGAGTGTTAAAATCTTTATGCCCATTATCCCAATTATGATTCTAAGACATGAAGGGAGGGGTGTGAGAAACGCATCCCATTCAGAAATAAGTAATCTAAAATCTTTCATTTTCCACATGCAGTATGTTTTTACGTCTCTGTGTTAATTATCATCTGCTTCAAGAAGAAACTTCTGTGCTGAGAGTTGAATGAAGCAATCAACTATGAGTGTGGCAATATATTATTATGAACCATTTTATTAATATGTTTATTAAGTAGAAGAATAGTAGTAACATTTCCCATATATTACATATATATTACACACATACACACAAACACTCACTTATTACAATAATAATCAAAGAAAGGAAGGCCATGACATTGAGGAGATGGTCAGGGAGACATGGAAAGAAGAGAAGGAACAGGAGCAAGGAGACATGGAATGAAAGAGAATAGCAAAGGGGTTGGAAAGAGAGGAGAAACTCGACAAAGCCAAACCAATAGGAGGAAAAGAGCCCTAAGAGGTGGCACAAGAATTAAAGACCTACTAATTCAAACACTCAGAAGTCACACAAAAATACTAAACTGAAAGCCATAAAATACAGGAAGAGGACCCAGTGCAGGCCTGTGTAAGAACTTGTGCTTGCTGCTTGAGTTTCATGTGCTTGCTTGATTTAGAAGTCCTTGTTAGTTATTTTTTATATTATGACAATTTTATTTAGTGTTTGCTTAAATTAAAGGACCACCAATAACACATGAGTACAAAAGCTAAAGTATTTATGTCTTGTAATAAGAAAGAAAAAGAAATAAACAGAGAGGTATTATCATATCGAAAGAGGATTACCCTTTAGAATACTTAATTATTATTTTTAAATTAACTTATAAAAGATTAAGTTTCTAGTTCCATCCATTTACCTGTGAATTTCATGATTTCCTTGTTTTTAATTGCTGAGTAGTATGACTTTTCCCATCTCTTTTAATTAATTTTGGTTAAAAAACTATTTTATTCGATACTGAAATGAATACTCTAGTTTGCTTCTTGTGTCTGTTTGCTTGGAAAACCTTTTTCCATCCCTTTACTCTGAGGTAGTGTCTATCTTTATTTCTAAAGTGTGTTTCTTCTATGCAGCAGAATGATTGGTCCTGTTTTTGTATCTATTTTCTTAGTATTTCTGGAGTTTGCTGTGATAGGACTGCCAGTTTTTGGTGATGCCAGATGGCCCTGGGATTTGTTGCTTGTGTTCTTATAGTGACCTCTACCCATTTTGATGCCTCTGGTGTTAGCAGGTCTGATGGTCTCTGATGGTCAGAGAGTTTGGGAGTTTGTCGAGAGGGATCTAAATTGAATGTTGCTCAGGGCCTCACACTGGCCTCCTCTGGATGACAGACTGACAATGTGGTTCGGAGCCCTAGTACAGTTCGCTCTGCTGGCCTTGTCCCAGTCAGGTAGATCAGAAATCAGCAGGGAGTGGACTCTAAGCTGAATGTTGCTCTGTCTGACTGAGCCGCCACAGGTTGGAGGAGCATGGGCTGGAGAACCTCCTGCTGGCTGTGCCCTGGGTGGATCAGGCACAAATCAGGTAGATTATGAATGGGTGTTGGCGTTATGGGGTCGGCCACTGCAACAAAGAGGCAAACAGGTACTGTTGTTATGGATTCAGATTCAGCCATGCAGCTGCCTGCTGGCCCAGCAGGCACTGAGCTCCTGGGAATCAGATTTGGCTTGGCTTCGCCATCTTGAATCTTGGACCATGTAAATTTGTCTGTCTAGCTGGTCTCTACATGGGGACCAGAAGGACCCTGGATTTGGGTTGGGGTGCTGCCTCCAGTCCAGACACTGCCCTTGAGAAAGCAGGAGTGAGGCCATGTCTGGTTGATGGAACGACATGCTTCCAAGTCCTTGTTCTTTCAGTGTTCTTCAACGCTTCTTGCTTCCACAGTCTTCTGTCTCCTCTTCCCAGAGTTCCCTGAGCTCTAAGTTGAAATATTTGCTGGAAATGGAGCTGTGAATCCTAAAATATATCCTCTTCCTCTTCCTCCTCCTCCTCTCCCTGTATGATGCCTGCTTCTGGAAAGGGCCTCTATGATAATAGCTGATTAGGCACTGATCTGGGTATAGCAGAATACCACTAAGAGTCAATTTATTGTCTTTTAGACTAGTAATATTTGTTTTTACTTTAGATCTCCCGCCTGTCTACTCTCTGGATTTTGGTTACCTAAGCACTGTTGAATATGGGTTTCTTCTCAGTGAGTGGTCCTGAAGTCAACAGGACAGTGGTTGATTACCTTCATAAAAGTTTGTGTGTCATTTCTCTAGCATATTTTCATTCAGGGCAGCACTGTAGATTAAAGGTCTGTGGCTTGGCTGGTGTTTGCGTTTCCATTTGGCATCCTGCAGAGCATCTTCAGACACTGGAATATGGGGTGGAGTTTGTATGTTCAGTGAGTTGTATGGGTTTTTGTCAGCTTTTGGAGAGCCACTTATATCTTGCCAACAGGCTGGGTTTTGGGGGATTTCTATGGGACCCCTTTGACCAACAGCTTAATTGGATATAACCCAGTCTCTGTACTCAAAGCTTCCTTTGGAGATAAGAGGTGACCAATGGAATTCTTTCTCTCTCATTTGTTTGGAGACTTCATTGTGATCAGTTTAAGACGTTTCAGGAAGGTTCCCTGGTACTAGGTTTCCATCCCATCCCTCGAATGCCCATCAATTCTAGCTATCTCTCTTCACATTTCATTCCTCATCCTATTTTCCCTTCTACCAGATCCTTCCATTTCCAGCTCCCATGCCCCAAGACTACCTATAAAAATGTATTCTGTTTCCCCAGGGGGGTCCATTTGTTTCCTGTAGTCCCTTCCTCAGTAGCTAACCTTGCTGAGTCTGCTGCTTGTAGTTAGTTATCAAGTATATAACGGGTATATCCACATATAAGGGAATACAGGCTGCTTTCGTCCTTTTGGATCTGTTTTACCTCACTTGGACTATTGTTTTCTTCCTCCATCAGATTGCATGAAATTTCATTGTGCCGTGTTTTTAAATCAGCTAAGTAATACCCCATTGTATGAATGTGCCACATTTTTTCATTAATTCTTCTTTTGAGGGACACATAGTTTGTATCTAATTTTAAAGACAGCAGCAATGAACATGGTTGAGCATGTGTCCTAGTAGTAGCATGGAGAGTCCTTTGAGTGTATACCCAAGAGTAGTTTAACTGGTTCTTGATATAGATCAATTCCCATCTTTCTGAGGAACAGCTGTGCTGATTTCCAGTGGTATTACAAGTTTAATTTCCCACCAGCAATGGATGAGTGTTCCCCTTGCTCCACATTCATCATCAAAAGGTAAATTCCTATGGATATGGAAAACTCATTTTTCATCCTGCTTGGTACTGTCTTCTCCTGTTGCCTAGCCTTCCTCATTCCTCTTGAGTTCTGGAGTTCCCATTCCATTGAAAACAAACTCACCTGTAATGTTCATTTCTCTAGTTGATAACTTCTCTCTCTCTCTTTTTTTTGGTTGAATTAAGCTTTTGTTTTGACTTACAGAATTACCATTTCAGTAGCATGAATGAGAAAACCTGTCCTATGGGATTGGGAGGTTAGGATTAATGATCCTGAGGCAGCATCTGGGGCCTGTACTGTTAGCTTTACTTAAAACTGTGTTACCACACATTTGTGTTTGGTGTTGTATAGCTTCTCCTAGGCACTCCTGTTTAATTGCTACATACTCCCTAGAAACCCCATGCATAGCCTTCCTTTATTTCCTGTGACTTGTCAACTCTTTAGGTGACTAGCATGTTGAGGCCATACCTCTTGATTTTTCAAAACCAAGACTAGTATGACCTTTCTCTATGTACTATTAAATACAGGCTTATTTTTAGATCAGGTTCATAAACTTGAACAGAAAGAATAGGGATTGTTCACATAACTTTGACCCTAGACATGCCCAGCTTCTGTCACTATGAACACTCTTCCCACAGTGATCTTCTTGCTAAGACTGAGTGACCCTTCTTGACCATCGGCACCACAGAAGTCCACAGGTTACACAGGAGTTCCTTCTTGGCATTTCATGTTGCTATCTTGGGATAGAGCCTCTGGAGCTCACCATTCATTTCTACGGCTACCTCCTAAAACATGTATACACTACTTTGCTCAGCTTATCACAGAGTTCCCTCCACGGTGCTGTGCTTCTCATCATTCCTCGTGTATTATGTATGAATTTCTCACTACTGTGGCACAATCTCTTTAACTTCAAAGGCTCTTCCACCCAGACCTTCATTTTCTTCTTTTTACTTCTCTAAATATCGGAAACTTTGCCGATTATTCATTCTATTTCTTCTGAATCCTTCAATTCTTCAAGCTCTTTCTGAAGAAGTTTCAGGAGGTGCCATACCAAGTCTACTGATGTATATTTTCCTGGCTTCCAGGTTCATCTTAATTCTATGTTCTTGTTGGTGCTGCCTGGAATAGTTCATGTTTCGGATTCTTAGTAAAATACTGTGATATCTACATAGCGTCACTAATAAATGTGCAGCCTCACTCAGCCTGTGACTTCTGCTTTTCACAAATGAGGACATACAAATCACTTTCTAATTCCCTCTTTCTACTATATTCCTATTTAACTCCCCTTCCTTGATTTCAGTGCATGTGCCCAGGTGTTCACTTCCTTTTCTTTGACCAGCAATGGGCTAAAATTTTCTTTCCTCTAAAACTAAATATATGCACAAAAAATTCAAATATGCTAAAATTCACTGTGATATGTGCTTGAATCATGGAAAAAATTCAGAGCTGTACATGTGGAATAATGTCAGCACGAGGAAAAAAAAAGCTACATAAGTTAATGTCTGAAAGATATCACACCAAAATTTTTCTGTGATAATCTCAGGGTGATAGGATTCGGTTTATTTGATTTTGACCTTTTTTTTCCTCCTGGGTAGTCTACAAGTCACATACACTGTTTTGTTATTTTCAGAATGATTTATTTTGTCTAAAATATATTTAAATGGCATAATAATATATTTAGTTTTGTACTCTACCCTAGTTTTACTTTATTGATTTAATGTTTTATAGATAAACAAATATCAATAGCTTACATTTCTTCAGGTCTTATTTACTTTTCCTACTTGCTAGAGTTTGGATCCACTCTCATTTCCGCTAAATGACTGTGGTCTAGATGATCCTCCTTATTGACAAATGAAAGGCTACAAACCTCATGGTTTTGGACCCCCACATCACGTTCAAGACTAGGTATCTCCTTGCCTATAGCATTCCCTCTCTGCACTCACAGCTTTGTTTTTATCTCCACAATGGCATACTCCTTCTCCTATCACTTTTTTTTTATTTTTTATTTTTTATTTTTTTTATCAGTTATATTTTATTAACTCTGTATCCCAGCCGTGTCCCGATCCCTCATTCCCTCCCAGTCCCTCCCTCCCTTCCTCATCTCCACCGTGCCCCTTTCCAAGTCCACTGATAGGGGGGACCTCCTCCCCATTCATCTGACCCTGTTTTATCAGGTATCTTCAGGACTGGCTGCAAAGCCCTCCTCTGTGGCCTAACAGGACTGCTCCTCCCTTGGGGGGTGGGGAGACCAAAGAGCCAGTCATTGAGTTCCTGTTAGAAATAGTCCTTGTTCCCTTCACTTTGGGAAACCAATTGGTTACTGAGCTACCACAGGCTACATCTGAGTGGAGGTTCTAGGTTATATCCATACATGGTCCTTGGTTGAATGTCAGTCTCAGAAAAGACCCTGTGCCCAGATCACTTTTCAAATGTTGTTTTTATTAACATGGTTTCTAAATTCAGCCATCACTCTCCCATGTTTCTTTCTTTCATTTGGCCCTCTGAGGCCTATACCACTCAGTATCCCAAAACAGACTGGTCTTTAAAAAAAATCTCCAGCTTATTTTCTGACCTAAATTGTTTTAGAGGACATGAATGTCACTCCTGTCCAATACATGGAAAACAATAGCCATTTAAAATACATTTAATGGCTAACTCTTTGGTCACCTCCCCCTGAGAGGGGAGCAGCCTGACCAGGCCACAGAGGAAGACTCTGAAAGATAGTCCTGATGAGACCTGATAGACTAGGGTCAGATGGAAGGGGAGGAGGACCTCCCCTATCAGTGGACTAGGGGAGGGGCATGGGAGGAAAAGAGTAAGGAAAGGAGGGTTTGGGAGGGGATGGAGGAGGGGCCACAGCTGAGATACAAAGTGAATAGACTGTAATAAATAAAAAATTATATAAAATGAAAACATATTTAACAAATTTTACAATGTATAATATGTTATGTTTCTGCATGTAGAATAGTTCTCATTATAGTCAAATGGGAATAATATACTCACATGTAATTATGGAAGAATATCAAGAATGCATCTTATATTCTTTCTTTCTTTCTTTCTTTCTTTCTTTCTTTGAGACAGCAGTTCTCTGTGTAGCCATGGCTGTCCTGGTTGTCCTTGAACTCTGAGATCTTGGTGCTGTTGCCTCCTGACTGCTGGGATTAAAGGCATGTACCACTTACACCTAGTCAAAGATGCATATTTTTATATTTGATCTTATGGATGTGTATATGGTAGATTTTTACATTTCAATAAAACTGTAAATAAAAGTAAAAGAATGCAAAGAACACAACAAAGTGCTTCCATATTTTACACTATAACTGGAATATGAAATTATTGCAACACATGCTGCCAAAACCAGATTATTTTATTGGCCCTATATGATCTTACAGTGAGTGACAATCATCCTAAAGTATTTGAAGAAAATTTACTCATAGTAATAAGGCAGTTTCTCTCCTCTGTCTCTATTTCTCTCACCCCACAACCCTGTCTGCCTCTGTTTCTCTCTCCCTCCTCTCAAAATTGCCAAAGAGCAACAGAAAATGAAAATAACATATAGACAGCTACTTAGAAAAATTTTAAAACAAGGCTAAAGATGAAAAGGGTGCATTGCTAAAGGATGCATTACTCATTTCTGCTGAGAAATGGGTAGTGCCGTCAGATCGAGAGCAGTCTTTACGCTGGTGGCTCTGTAGGATGAGTGTGCCTTAGCAAATAAGACACTTACAGGGCCACTGAGGCCAACTCAAGTTTTCTGCTGAATTCTGGGTTGTCTCTCTCAGAACTTCATTTTCTCTGCAAAGGAAGTAAAACATTGTGGAAATGTGCATATAGAGGCAGGGCCTCTCTGTTGAAGAAGAACAGATATTTCAACACCATTGTCCAGATTTAACAGTTTTCACTCTAAAAGAAACAAGATAATATTAATTTCCGGAACAAGAATTAGTAGACATTTGAAAAGCACTGGAGTAATATTTTCTGAGGTTAACAAGTAGCAGGTTATTTTCCTCGCCTCCCGTCTTCCTTTCCTTTTCTCCAGGGGACTGGGCCACTCTGGTAAGTCTGTGCGGCAGACTCGCTGTCCTAGCTGGGCTGGTTGCCATGATTCCTGCCTCCTGAGGTTAAGGGTCTTGGTAGGCATTCACTCCTTCAGCAGATACTTCTTGTGATGTAGTGATACCAGATTGGGACTAGTAGATGAATGTGGTGCAAAAACGGGCTTCATCGTGTGCTCTGTCACTTACCAACTGCAGGCAAATAGTTTAACTTACTGTGTCTAGTCCTCTCAATGTAAAGGAAAGTAGAAAGTTAGCAGAGGTTATTTTCCCTAAAGGTTTTCAAGAGCTGAGACACTTTCTAAAAGATTGACATTTTTTTTCCTACTTACTCTTCTTCACTCTATATAATTCATTTAAGAACACATTATGTAAACATTTAGAGAGAGAATATTAAGACTCATAGCCATGTTGAAATGAAACTAGAATGCTGTACGTCTTTTTTCTTCTTTTTCCCCCCATTAGTTTCTTTTAGAAGTTAAGTGTATAAATAATGAATAAAACATCTAACTGCTTACGTGTGCAGATGCAAATAAAATCAGGCATTCTGTAGTGGTTGAGGCAAGAATTTCTATTCCAAGTCTTTTTCTTCACTTATACTGCTTCCTGGAAAAGGCAGACAGGAACAGCTTTTATCCATGGTTAGTCATAAAATGATGGGGGAGAAAGAAATTCTTCAAGCTCTAGAAAATTCCACAGCCTGGAATAAGAGGTCCCAGACAACCCAAAAGTATTGCTAGAGATTTAACAGAGGCCTTGGGGACAGTCTTTGAGACAGCCTGGAGTGGTTTGGAAAACATAGAGTGCTTCTGACTCTGAGGAAGTTGTTTTACTGAGAAGAGTGACGACTCAGCTTTCTCATCTTGGGAAACCACTATAGACAACCAGGTTACATTGGAAGTTTCTCCAGCATCACAGACCCAAAAGAAAAAAGACAACTGAACTGCTAAAAGTGAAAACCTATAACTGACACTGCAATGAATACTATTTAAAGTAATTTGAACAGCTCGAGAGATATGCCTTTGTATTCCTGGTATTTGCTCCTTATAGTGATTTTTAGCACCTTTTGATTAAATTCAAAACTTGAACTTATATTTAAAAGCAAATTGAATATCAAGAAATCCTAACATTTCATTCATTCTATATTTGAAAATATAGGGCTTTATTATACTGGAGACAGGGCTTAAGATGAAAAACACCCCAGTGTGCTTCAATAATTCTGGGTGAGAAATTAATGTGTTAGTTTTTTTTTTTTTTTTAATAAAGAGAGGGACCTAAAAGAGATTTAAAAACAAATAGCAAGCGGAGGGGGGACCCTGCACCAGCCACACAGTGTGTGGTTTGCGAGTTATCTCCTAATTTAGTTGCACTGAAAATTTCCCGAAGCTGGTGCCCACCGTATCCTGTGCTTCTCATCTTCTAACAATAACTTGTGCGTGTGAGAGGATGCTAGGAAAGCAGAAGGGCTCTGTGTCAATCAGAGCTAATCACTGGTCCAGGCAGACGGCTTTTGTTGGCCTCCATGCTCTAAGCTGTGCTTCCTCATCTGTGTTTGAAGAGATTAGAGAGATGCTTCGTACAAGAACTGTATTAGTTAAAGCTGATCGACAGTATTTGGAATAAACCACGAAGACGTTGAGTGCCAAAGGGGTAAGCATGAGGAGTGGGAGATGAAAACCAAGGAGAGCTCCAGTCTCCTCCTTTCTTTCCTTCCCCCATCAGTATTTGGGATCTGCTCTTTGGAGGGCAGTACCTGGTGCCATGTTCTTAAAATGCCCTGGCAAACACACAGCAGCTCAGCCAAAAAGCCTGATACCAGTGTTTTCAGTGACATGTTTGTTCTGCTTTTGGCGAAGACCTCCAGTTTTATTTAAGGTACTTCATAGAAACAGACTAGCCAAAGTGAGTAAGTGGGATTTTACAACTAAGGATGGGAAAGAATAAAAATTGTAAGAGATCACAGCAAAAAAAATGAACATCCAAGGCCCCTCCCAGTTGTCAGCTCTCTTCCCCTTCGTGAAGGCCATACATGGGCAAATAAATTATGAGTGACAAATATTTGAACCAATAAAGAGGGCACTATATTTTATATGCAGTAAATTTAATTCCAGATTGTGCTTCACCCAAGCAGGGTGACATGTTTATTGCCAGTGAAAGATGAAAGCTGAGGGAGTCAGAGACAAGCGTCAGCACTTCTAGTGGGTACCCGCAAAATAAAGATTTGACAGACTGGAGGCCTAGCCCTTGAAATGAAATGCCAGATCAAATTTTGCCCCAAAGGGGTCAGATGTATTTTCATGCCCCTAAATTCGCAATACCAGCTAAATAAATGAGCTCAGTTCAGCAGAGTGCAGACGTGAAGAAGGTGCTCTGAAGTTTCGTTCACAGGATCTCCTGCGAGGACAGCAAGCCAGAGCGCACAGGAACGAGCAGTGTCTCTGGACGATGTGCAGGAGGATGCAGAATGTTGCTGCCGCCTCTGTGGGGCTCTAAGTGTCGTTTTAAAAATCTATTAAACAGATCGAAAAGTAGAAGTGAGTCTAAATTGATCTGCTCGACTCTCAATTTCATCATACAAGCGCTCAGCTCAGGTGTTCAATTTATTGAACCATAACCCCTTTTTAAACAATCAACATCAGCACACAATAAATATGCTCAGCAAGGGCAATATTTACATTCACAACTCTTTGTTTTGAAAATTATGTATGGAGGAAGTAGCTGGGAATTACAACAGAGATCCATTGCCAGTCTGAGGAATGTGGGCACAATTCTGGTTACTGTAAGAAAGGGGCATACAGAAGCACACATTCTTTCTCCTCACAAAATAATCTCTACAGTCTAACTGCAAACACATGATGAAATTTATATTGTTTATAATAACTCCTTCTTATTTAAAAAGTAAGAAAAAGAAAGAGCAGAAGATAGAGCAAAAGGAAGAAAGGAATTAAAGGGCAGAATGAAATGGGAAAAAAAAGGAGAAAGGATAGATAGAGTACAAGGAAAAGAGTTTTGTCATAATTCTTGTAATGATGCTGATAATTCACACAACTGGATAGCTAATTACTTCTCTCTACATTACAAAACAGGTTTTAGGACTCTAGTATCCAATATATAGATTGCACTAGTCAAATCCTTTCAAACTCATTTATGCAGACATAATGTCATCAACTCTTGAATCAATCAGAAGGGTTAACATTTTAATCAGTTCCTTGCACTGACCTGAGTGTTTAGCTTAACAAGGGTGTGCTTTTAAAATGTCTCTAATTGCTCAATGTTCCAAAGATGAAGACGATATAACATTTGTGGATGGTAGTATTTCAGAATAACTTCCTTTTCTTTTAACTTCCTTCCAATACCTTCCTTTGATATTATCTCTAAAGCTATGTAGAGATTATTTATTCTCATTGTACATAGAGAGCATGGAATCTGAATGATTTTCACTAGCCCCTCCTCACTGACTTTTGAAGACTTGTTTCCTATTAAGAGTTATATAACTTTTGGAAAGAAGCACTTTGGAACCTGGCTTCCTTCTGGTGGTACTTGAAAATTTAAGAGCATCTAGGGTGTAAATAAAATCAAAATAGATAGAAAATAGCTTTTCATTACTCATCTATTAATGTGACAAGGCTGAATTTGCCATTGTCCCAAATATGTAGAAAGTAGTTCTATGAAAGTTGTTATACAGACATTTTTATACATGGATGAAAGGGTAGAGTCCTGGAGAGATAAAATGTAGAAAGCACACTGAGCACCGACAGACACTTGTTTAGTTCCTGTTCATGGATACAATATCACCAGTTTTCCACAGTCATGCCATTATGACTTTGTTCCTATGTTAGACTAAATCTTCAATCGGACTCCAGAGAAACTCTTTCTTCCATATGTCATTTTTGTAAGATTTTTTTTTTTACAACGAGAGATGACTGACACAACATGAGTTTTAACTTATGTCTTCTTTACTAGACTTCTTATCATTTATTTATTTATTTTTACAATTTATTCACTTTGTATATCAGTTGTAGCCCTTTCTTCATTTCCTCCTGGTTCCACCCTCCCTCTCTCTTCCTCACCTACTTCTCTCTCCTAGTCCATTGATAGAGGAAGCCCTCCTCCCTTACAGTCTGACACTAGCCTATCAGGTCCCATCAGGACTGTCTGGATCCTCTTCCACTGTGGGCTGGCTAAGCCGTCCACCAGGGAAAAGTGATCAAAGAGCTGGCAATCAAGGTCATGTCAGAGACTTTCTCTGCTCCCCTTACTAGGCAACCCACATGGAGCCTGAGCTGTCAGTGGACCACAACTGAGCAAGGGGCCTAGGTCTAGGTCCTCTTTGTGCAGGTCTTTGGTTGATGCATTAGTTTCTGCAGTCCCCCCTGGGCCCAGCTTTTGGCTCTGTTGGTTTTCTTTTGGAACTCCTGTCCTCTCTGGGTCCTTCTATTTCCCCGTTCTTCCATAAGACTCCCTGCTCTCAGTTTGCTGTGTCTCTGCATCTGCTTTGATTCCCTGCTGAGTAGAGTCTTTTAGAGGAGATATGTGGTAGGCTCCTGTCCTGTTCCCTCTCTTCTACTGCTTCTGGTGTCTATCCTGTTTTCCCTTCTGAGTGAGAATTAAGCATCTTCCCTAGTATCGTTCTTGTTGTTTAGCTTCTTTAATTCTGTAGATTTTAGTATGTTTATATGGCTAATATCCACTTAAAAGTGAGTATATACCATGTGTGTCTTTCTGCTTCTGGGTTACCTCATTTAGGATGATCTTTTCTAGTTCCATTCATTTCACTGCAGATTTCAGGATTTCCTTGTTTGTAATAGTTGAGTAGTATTCTACTGTACCACACATTCTGTATCCATTCTTCGGTTGAAGTTCATCTAGGTTGTTCCCAGGTTCTGACTATTAAGAATAAAGCTGCTGTGAACATAGCTGAGCAAATGTCCTTGTTGTATGGTTGAGCATCTTTTAGATATATGCCCAGGAGTGGTATAGGTGGACCTTGAGGTAGCACTATTCCTAGTTTTCCGAGAAAGCACCAGATTGATTTCCAAAGTGGATATACAAGTTTACATTTCCAACAACAAAGGAGGAAGGTTCCCCTTTCTCCACTTCCTCTCCAGTATGTGTTGTCACTTGAATTTTTAATCTTAGCCATTCTGATTTGATTTGTGAAATCAAACCGCAGAGATATTTTGATTTGCATTTCCCTGATGGCTAAGGACACTGAGCATTTCTTTAAATGTTTCTCTGCCATTCAATATTCCTCTATTGAGAATTCTCTGTTTAGCTCTGTACTCCATTTTTTAATTGGATTACTTGGTTTGTTGGTGTTTAACTTCTTGAGTTCTTTATATATTCTGGATATTAGCCCTCTGTTAGATACAGTTAGTGAAGATTTTTTTTCAGTCTGTAGGCTGTCATTTTGTTCTGTTGACAGTGTCCTTGATTTACAGAAGCTTTTCCACTTTATGAGGTCCCATTCATTAATTGTTGATCTTAGAGCCTGAGCTCTTGGTGTTCTGTTTAGGAAGTTGTCTCCTGTGCCAATGAGTTCAAGGCTTTTCCTCACTTTATCTTCGAGCATATTAGTGTCTGGTGTTATTTTGAGGTCTTTGATCCACTTGGACTTTACTTATATGCAGGGTGGTAAGTATGAATCTACTTGCATTTTTCTACTTGTATACATGTAGACACCCACTTAGACCAGTACCATTTGTTGAAGACACTACTTTTTCCTTTATATGGTTTTGGTTTCTTTGTAAAAAATCAGGCGTCCATTGGTGTGTGGTTTTAATTCTGCATCTTTGATTGAATTCCATTGATCCACCATTCTGTTTCTATGCCAGTACCATGCAGTTTTTATTACTGTTGCTCTATAGTAGAGCTTGAGATCAGGGATGAAGAGATCTGCAGATGTATTTTTATTGTACAGGATTGTTTTGGCAATTCTGGGATTTTTGTTTTTCCATAAATGAAGTTGAGAATTTTTCTTTCAATGTCAGTAAAGAATTGTGTTGGTATTTTAATGGGAATAGCACTGAATCTGTAGATTGCTTTTGGTTTGATGGCCATTTTTACCATGTTAATCCTACCAATCCACAAGCATTGGAGATCTTTCCATCTTCTGATAACTTCTTCAATTTCTGTTTTCAGAGACTTTTATTTTATTTTTTCATATAAGTCTTTCACTTGCTTGGTTGGAGTTATACCAAGTAAAGTACTTCACGTTATTTGTGGCTATTATGAAGGGTGTTGTTTCTCTAATTTCTTTCTCAGCCCACTTGCCTTTGTATTCAGGATGGCTACTGTTTGTTTGTTTTATTTTTCTTAATTCTGTATTCAGTTACTTTGCTTAGTGTGTTTATCAATTATCAGTTGTAGGAGTTCTCCATTAGAATTTTGGTGGTCAGTCATGTATACTATCATATTGGATTTGATACTTCATTGGTCTTTTATTCTAAAATCCCAGATCTTGAGAAATAACACCTTCCTCCAAATTGCTTTAGTCCACGTCTGCTTATGAAATATAGGCCATGACAACATTCCAACACTTTGGACCTCAAAGACCACCTAAGAAATGCAGTGTGTTTATTCTCTTCGGAGCATAGCTTCCTAGGGCCATCTTATTTTTATCCCTCTATAAATGCTTTCAACAGTTGTCCAATAATTGTATCTATAATCTTTACTATGAGAATTGACTCTTCTCTGTTTGCTCAGTTAACCTGTTCCTTTTCCAAAGGATGATTTTATGCCCCCTTCACTTCCCTTTGCTCTACTCTTTATGCACAGTTTCTCTACTTCTCTATCTATAAGCCTTGGCTTTAAGGTTTCTTTCTTTTAAAAGCCTCTCTCATCAAGTGGTTATGCAAGTCAAGAATGGAGAATTCATATGTACTATGGCAGCTGTATGGGTTATGTTTAGTGGTATTCTGTAAAGCTCAGATAATAAGATGACATCTTTGAACAGTACACAAATCTATTCATAATCCCTTTAAATTATGCTAATGAATGTTCCATGAATCTTTGAGTACAAAGTTTCAGCCACTGTTCATACTTGGTTTAAATGTCCACTTTTCTCTTCCATCCCTCATCCATATCAGAATTACTCCCATGATCTTTGGCCTCTCATAAAATTTTTTCCTGCACGACATGAATGGCACATTTCCAGATATGGTTCCTATACATATTGCATATGTCTCATGAAAGAGAAAAAGTGAGCTAGTGGAAGAAAGGTGCATATGGTTCACTTGATGATGTGTTTACTGAAGATCCAAGTGCTGGGCATGCTGCTCAGTTGTAGAGCACTTGACCAGCATGTGTAAAAGTCTAGGTTCAATCTTCAGGAGCAGGGATAAACATCTTTCAGTCATGAAGCTGAGGATGAACTAAAGATCTAGAAAGCCACTGAGTCTGGTTCACAAATGCTGAGACACTGAAATGTATATAGCTACTAGCTCACTAGTATTTATGTTTCAGAATGACTGAGAATAGCCATTAGGATCAGTGAGAACCAGAATCAGTGAGAAACAAGATTGAGATTGAGTGTCTCTATCTATCTATCTATCTATCTATCTATCTATCTATCTATCTATCTATCTATCTACCTACCTATCTATGTGTCTGTCTATGTATCTATGTATCTATCTATGTATCTATGTATCTATGTATCTATGTATCTATCTATCTATCTATCTATCTATCTATCTATCTATCTATGTGTCTGTCTATGTATCTATGAATGTATGTATGTATGTATCTATCTATCTATCTATCTATCTATGTCTGTCTATGTATCTATGTATCTATCTATGTATCTATGTATCTATCTATCTATCTATCTATCTATCTATCTATCTATCTATGTGTCTGTCTATGTATCTATGTATCTATGTATGTATCTATCTATCTATCTATCTATCTATCTATCTATCTATGTGTCTGTCTATCTATCTATGTGTCTATGCATCTATCTATCTATCTATCTATCTATCTATCTATCTATCTATCTATCTATGTGTCTGTCTATCTATCTATTTATCTATCCTTTATATAGTTTTGGTTTCTTTGTAAAAAATCAGGCGTCCATTGGTGTGTGGTTTTAATTCTGCATCTTTGATTGAATTCCATTGATCCACCATTCTGTTTCTATGCCAGTACCATGCAGTAATAAAAACTACATGGTACTGGCATAGAAACAGACACATAGACAGATAGACAGACACAATATCTATCTATGTGTCTGTCTATATCTATCTATCTATCTGTCTGTCTGTCTGTCTGTCTGTCTGTTTATCTATCTATCTATCTATCTATCTATTTATCTATGTGTCTGTCTATCTATTTCTGTATCTCTGTTTGTGTGTGTGTGCTGTGAGCACATGTACGAATGCATGCACATACCCCTATGTTTAACTTCATGTGTTGGTACGCTTGTTGTAGATTGTAGGTGTGGGCAATCACATGATTGGGGTGCACATAGAAGTTAGAGGACAGGGTAGAAACGCTGACAATAACAACTTTTCTAGCTGGAAATAATGGATCTTGGTCATTGCCTAGTGTAGGCATAGTTTTTAAAATGTTTCTCATCTTTTTTTCCCTTACTCCACCCCAATCCCTTCCACCTCAACACCAGGTAGAAGAGAGAAAGGCTTAGTAGGAGAGGGGGCACAGTTCTCTTAGCTACTTCCCACTGGTTAAGGTCATCAGCTTCCTTGGAGCCCGTCCAACCCTCATATCAGAAGATCTTCATCTTCTTGTTTCACAACAGTAACTAGCAGCAGCAAGGAAGAAGCAGAAGATGCCTTCTTCTTTCTCCCCTCACCACTTTCTTTGCTCTGGCATTTATTCTCTCTCCAGCTTCCTCAGATTTAAATTATACAGCTGGAAAAGAGTTCCTCTCAGAGCCCGCACAAAGCACATAGTCTGCTGCTGCGGACCATCTAAATCAGTCCCACACCCCACACCTGGGACCCAAACCAAAACATGTTTATATCTACATCTTAGTCATGACAGTAGCCAGCTGGTGTGTGCCTTCTCATGTCTCTGCCTCTCACCTTCCTACAGACGTGCACTGTGATTGCTGACGCTTGCACTACTGCCTCCATTTTTATCTGCAAATAGCACATAATTGGTGAGCGTTGACTTAGTAAGTAGAATAGAAAATGACACTCCGTTCCATTTCTGTGTGTGAATGAGGTGATCATTCAGGTGGGGATTTTATAGATGTTCTGTCCTTAAAAGACACTACATTTTTGGTAACCTGAATGGTTTAATTTTATAAAGATTATAAAGAGACAATTTTGAACTAAATTTGAATGAAGAGTTGCTGTGTCCATTCTTAGGACATAAATATGAGGAAAAGTTGTTTCTATAGTATAAAAGCTATTTTAGGGAAATGTGAAATAAAAATATTGCCTACACTATCAAAGTTCACACTGCTGAGATGCCTTGAGCCTTTGTCCAGCTCCCTTCTCCAGAAGGTGTTAACTGATGTTAGCATCTAGTATTTTGAAGCAGTTTGGATTAATAGTTTAAAACGTCCAGTTAGGTCCAAAAGTGAATCATGGAGTGGTTAGAGAATATTTTATTTTATTTTTTTTATAAGCTAGCCCACTTCTTATAAACTCATTGCAGAAAAGCAAAACAAATCAAAATTATTCAAAATAAAAATTAGAGTAATAACACATTAGTTGTAGGTTCATTACTTGATGGCCACACTCAAATGGTGTGTGATATGTGATCCCCTAACTTTCAGACAGAACCCATAGTAAATATTTCCCATGCCCTTTCTTTTGGAATCACCAATTTTTGTAAGACTGGGGCTGCAGAGACCGCAACATGGTTGGGCTGCTTATAACTTCTCTTACTTACAACCCAGTTCTTGACTTTGCCTAGAGAATATTTTAAATGGCCAAGAAACTCCTTCATTTGAGAATGTTCAAAGCACTGACCCTAAACAGCCTCCAATGAGCACTTTTTCAACTTTTGCTTTACCTCTTCTCATATGTATCAGGTTATCAAAGCTGCATATACCCCTTCCAAAAGAACCCTATTTTACTTCAGAACACGAGTGTTATTGTAAATGATAGACAGACAGATAACTTTTTTATAACAAGTGGCCATTCCCTCCTACACTCACCCGGAAACAAACTGCTCAGCTCCATTTGAGAAAAAAATGAATAAAAGCCTACACATATAAAATTCACCATAATAGAAGTGGGACAGGGATAGATCAGGTAGTCTCGCCAGACCCTTATCAGAATCATTCACAGCACCCGCAATATTGTGACGAGTTCTCCTATTTTACATGTGAGTGTGCAATAACTGTGCCTATACAAAGAAAGCAGACAGTGGTTATGTCTCCCAGGCCACTGAATAGAATAAAAGTCCAGCTGGGGACTTGATGACACAAAAGAATGTACCCTTGAAGTTACAGGTTGAAGGAATGCTACACATTTATGTGAACTGCAATTGATAGGCAAGTTGTAATTTTGTTTATACCAGAACAAATATTTTCACAATAGATGAGACATAACTCTGGACTGATGTCCATACGCCAGGAAACTAACTGTGGTGCGTATGTGGAGTGCTGTGATGAAGAAAAGACTGTGCTGGGACTGCCTGGCATCATCTCATAAGGAATGGCCGCTAAATTCTCAACATTCTCTAAGCTGCTTCTTCTGTTCAGCTAAGGCCTGGAGAGAGAAGAGAAACTGAGGGTGGGGCATCTCTGGGACAAGCTGGAGACTTAAATCAGGGTAGGCTTCTGAGAGGATATGAGGGCCACTCAAGCAGAGGCCATACAGATTGAGGAGGACACCCTCTAACTAGACTAGACTCCTAGCTGAGGGAGGAGAACACCAGCCCACCCACAAAAACGTCAACCCCAAATTTACCCTGCCTATGAGCATTGCAGGGATAAAGACAGAACAGATGGAGCAGAGACTGAGTAAATGTCCAACCAATGCCTGGCACAAGCAAAGATCTAGCCTATGGGAAGGTATCAACCCCTGACACTATGAAGGATACTCTGCTAAGCTTTCAGACAGGAGGACATCAGAGTTGTCCTCGGAGAGACTCTATCCAGCAGCACCTTAAATCAGATGCTCACAGCCAAACATTGGGTGATGCATAGGGAAAAGTGGGAGGAAAGATAAAAGGACCTGGAGGTGACAGAAGCTCTACAAGAAGACCAAGAGAGCCAACTTACCAGGGTAGAAAAGAGCTTGCTGAGTCTGAAGCATCAACCAGGGAACATGCAAGACTGGAACTAGACCCCTACACAGATGTAGTCCATGGACAGATCAGGCTTCATGTGGGTCTTCTAGTAAGGGAAGCGTGAACTGAATCTGACAGGGACTCTCTCACCAGGTTTTGATCACTTTCCCCTGGTGGGACTGACTTGCCAGGCCACAGGGGAAGAGTATTGTCTGAATCCTGATGCGACTTGGTGAGATGGGGTGGATTAGAAAGGGGGATCCCATTTTCTGAGGAATAGGGGATAAGGGAGAGGGAAGGAAGGGAGGGTAAAACTGGGAGGGGATGAGGGATGTGGCTACAACAAGGATGTAAAGTGAATAAAAATAAATAATAATAAAACTAATCAAAATAAAGCAACATAATGTTAAATTAAAAGGAAAACTATTACCCCAAATTTATTACTTTTGACTTTATCATAATGTATTTCTCTTTATGCTCTCTTGAGATTATTGACATCTATTGTGTCTACATGATGTGACAAACTATAGGATTATGAGGGATTCATATCTGTTCCTACTGGAATCCAGGACTGTCACTCTAGTGAGTTGAGTCTGTGTTATAGAAAGATGATAATTTAGCATTTATTAGTAATCTGCTTAAGTAGAATATCGCTGAGAGTGTATAATTTCGTATGTGTACTTAGACGGCAGATTTAAATAAAATTTTGATGAAAGATGGCTTTCTTCAAGGTTAAAATGTGTCTACTCAAGGCATATAGCAACGGGTAGCTTTTTCATGATATTTCCAATAGAAATTATTTATTATTATTGCAAAAAGTATTTGATGCTCAAAGTATTCTGTATCTCCCACTTGCATACTAAAGAATTGACTCCCCAAATCTGACAGCTTTAATTTCTTTTCTGAACATCAGCACTTTATCTTAATATTCACTAATAACAGAAAGTATTTCTTAGGAAGTATTTGTACACATTCTCATTATTCATGGTATTTTATAAAGTTGCTAAATAAAACAAATGTTTAGCTAGAATTAACAGTAATTGAGCACCAGAGTACAAGAGAAGGGACATGGTCTCTGCTTTTCCTAACACTCCTAACTTTCCTGGTTCCTCTTCTTTTCAACTGAAAGGTAGACAAGAGAAAGGGAACTATTCAGAAGCAGGACCATCATCGGTAGCCATTTTTCCTTACGGAGTGTGCCTCATTAGTACTACTCATTGACAGCCAGGTGAGATGATTTCTTGTTGAGGGTTTGAACTCAATAGGCCTCCATATAATTATATCCTATCTAATTGAGTTCCTATGGATGCTTAACATCCATTAACTTGTAATAATAATTATAACTAGATATGACAAATAATCACAAATATCCATGATCATATACATATTAGGTATACTTTAGTACCACATGTATTCTTGATGAGCATGTGTGTGTGTGTGTGTGTGTGTGTGTGTGTGTGTGTGTGTGTGAGTGTATAAATGTGTAACAAATACTCAGGTAAAGTATTTATGTAGAGTCAGATAAGAACAGGCACATGAGTGTGGTTTGGCTGTGGTGAGCGTATGTATACTCCATTGGAGCTGACATGGGATGTGTGTTAACAATGATCAAGCAGTGTTCATGTCAGGTCAACGCCAGCACTTTTCTTAGAGTAAAAATTCTATAAACCAAGCAAGTGCTTATATAATAAAATCAGTATTTCTAATGTTGTCTCATTGTTTCGTAGTTTTATATCACAAGAGGCCAGTAACTGTTGCAATGTCAACCAAATTCCTTTTTCTGTTTGAATAAATTACTTTGTTAAGAAATTCATAAGATTTGGTGTATTCTACGTACAAGTTAATTGTTCACAGTGTTTAAATTTAACAATTATTGGGTAGAGCATATTTGAGGACTAAATTCCTTATGTCACAATATCAAACAATTACTTTTGGCTACATCATTGAATTTCAACTGCCTGGGGTGTCTGCTGTGCTCCAAACAAAATCAAATTAAGGGTATGTACATTAGTAAATTGAAGAACCTGATAAGCAGCAGAAGAAAAAAACACAATAGTAAGATTATACTTGCAATGTGTCATTAAGCAACTTTCATTAGGAAAGGAAAAAAAAAATCATTAATGTTAACCCATGTTTGAACTTAAAACATAAAATTGAAAATGATTCATATAGTGTGTTTTTATAAGTAAGCTGTATTTTTCGCAGTCAGTCTTTGCTACATGACAAGTATCATCTTGGAGTATATGTGAACTGATTCACAAAAGTCATTCAGCAAATTAATGTAGTTTTGGAAAATTAACAGAGAAGTAGGCATGCTGCCAAATGTCTAATGACAAATTGAAGGGTTTGGAGATGTGTCTGCCTATTTTAGGGACGGGAAGTGTTTTCAAAACAAGATACACTGAACATCGTGCTGGCATGACAGGAAATACAGTCATTATGCAATTTTAATTGACAAATAATTCTATTTTTATGTGAGTAAATTCACCTAACCAATAGCTGCATTATCATCTATCATCTTCTAGTTTCTCTTCCCATCTCGTGCATCCTGTAATTTTGATGAATTTGATCAAATGTATCTGGCAGCATTGCTGAAGCTGGCAAGAACAGGAAAGAACACAGAGTGTTGGAGGGAGGAAAGAAGTAAGAGGATAGTGATTTGTCACAGGGATGGAGGGTGCCTTTAGTGTTTCCTGTTGTGCAGATATAATTATCCTTCATTTATCTTCCTGGCTGAATATTCAGATTGTGATGTGTGCCGTTCTTTCAATGAAGTACCACGTGTATCCTCTAATTCATGTATGTGAGGAGTGTATGTGTAAGGAAGGAGATCAGAAAAAAAAATAAGAAGGCTTTATAGATCTACATATAATTAATCTTCCGATGTTGGCGTTAAGGTCCAGCATAATAGCCTGAGTGTATAGCTTTCACATAAGGAGCAGCTGAAATGTAAAACGATCACAAATCTGAACACACTCTAGTTAAGGGCAGGTATTCCAGTGGCAGCATTAAATATAAATACAGTCGAGTATTGACATAATGTAGTAAGGTTCCCTTGCTATTAAAAGGCTTTGTTCTAAAGCATATCTGTGTACACAATGAGATGATGAACACGGTGCATCACACAGCTAAATTTAATATATGCAGGGGTATGGTGTTTGCAATGCATGCATTTCAGCAGGCCCCATTAGTGCGCCTTTCCCCTCCAGTGAAAACAGAATGAACCACAGCCCCTTCTGGTTTGCATAAAGCAAACAAAATTAGATTTGCTTTGCTGAATTGAAACCCGCTTGGGATTGTGAGCCTCTCTCGGGGACAAATTACTTCAAACAATCCCTTTGTACCATAACAAAATCAAAAAATTCAGGCCAATCAACATGGCTCAAAACCCTTAACACAAGAATTAATAACACAACCTAGTCTATTTTATTGCCTCTGTGCTGCAGCTCTGTGTTTTAATGCAATTACACGTATTTGCTGTCCACATGTTAAGTAAGCTTGCATATGTTAGCTAATGTGACATAAAACAACTTTCCTAATTTTACCATTGCTACAAACAGAGTTCCCCCTGGAAGAAGATCCAAATGTGGGACAAGCAGAACACTAATGTTATTAAATTAAATCTATTTTTAGCCCCCAGCTGGATGAATATAGACAAAGTGTCAAATGCTTCTGATAGGTGCAGAAACTGATTGACAATCAGATTAGTCTATTAAGAACATTGTTTCATATAATGTTATTTACTTGCTATGTTCTGACTCCTCAGACTTATTTCTCTGCTGAAGAGAAGGGAGTGTGAATCTAAAAGTGACATCCTTTAAATTAGGTATCTGAGCGAAGATGACTCAAATTGAAAAGTTTGAGTTAACATCAAGTGATGCACCCTCTTACTGCTTTTAAAACTCAAAACTGAGTGGAGGTTATAAACGACGAAAACTTTTATCCAAAAAGTTCAGAGAGTTTTCAGATTTCAAATTTAGAATTTTCTTTTAAAAATAATATAACAGCTAAAAAAAACTAAATTCAAACAATTTTGATTTTTTTGTGATCAAAGCTGCTTTCTATGTTGCTTCGTCTGTAACAAACATAATACAAACCTTATAAAGGAACAAGGTTTAAAATAGTTATATTTTAAGAAATTCTTGCCTGGGTGTTAAAATGTTGATAATTCTCAGTAATATGTGTGTATGTTACTTTTCTCTCCCTCTCCCTTGGAGTTTCATCAGCTCTGAGGGGAGGAGCCAAATGGAGAGCTACAATTTAGAAGTCAATCTCTTCCCATAATGTCTGGCTGTGGACCTCTGCACCTGTTCTCTTCCGCTGCCTGAGGAAGCCTTTCTTATAATGACTGGACAAGGCACTGATCTATGAGTACAGCAAAACATCATTAGAAAAAAAAAAGCCAATATCCTTTATCATTATTATTTAATCTTTCTTGTTAGGCATGTTATTCTAAATATTGTTGAAAATTCATTGAAAACGGTTATACATTCTGTCTCAGTTGAGATGACAGTTTTGGGATGCATCGGTGCTCAATTTTCCTACAGTTCTTATATTACAATAAAGCCATTCTTGACCTGTAAAACATGTATTGAGAATACCCAATAAAGGTCACTTGATTATTAACTTTACTTAAAGTATCTCACATAGTATGCAATGCGCATTAAAAAAACAAAAAGTAAAGAAAAATGTGCAGGTTATTTCACATTCACGAAACTCTGCTTCTGAGAGAGAGAATGAGAACGTGTGTATGTTGTATGTAGATGATATGCGCTTTAACATGCAGCTTTTACCCTTCAGCTGCCTTTAGTGACCTGTTTTAGTACAGACAGGTCAGAAAAATCATACTCAAGGTCAGTGGAACACACTGGCACTCTATTTTGAAAGTCTTTTCTTCATCTCTTCAAGTCACAATGCCAGTTCTCTTAAAGAACAAGGGATGATGTCATTATTTTAGTTTTATTCATAAGACATAGGAATGCAAACCACCTCGGGTTTCTGCTATTTTTGCTTTCTATTATTTAGGTCTTATATACAATTCTTGGATCAGTTCCCAATCTATTGTGATTATAATTTGATTTCTTTCTTAGAGGTACTTTAAAATCTTGGATAAAAGAAAACGAATCAGTTGTATGCTCATGCTAGAGCAGAGTGCAAGAATGTAAGACCAGTGGGCTAAGGTCAGCTTCAGGAAGAACGACTAAATGATCTTACACCTGCTCTCTCTCCTTGCTCCTTTGACTCAGAAAAGATAATCATTCTTTCGTCCTTCAACTTTACCTAAGTGTTCCATGTATTTCTAGTTTGAGTGCAGTATAAAAAATTGAGCATTCTATCTTCCTTTCTTACAGCTTATAACAGTGATTAAATCCATCAACACTTAAACTTTTCATTCTTCTATCTCAAAATCAATGATTAATCCTTCAATGTACTTTCTTACATTATAAGATTATCTCCGTTGAGAATATATGATGTATCACATGTGCCTCTACTCTTTTCTTGCTTATCTTTTCCTACCCATCCTTCAATGCCCTTACTACTGCTCAGAGAACTAGATGAAACTTAGGGACCCAACAAAGGTAAGGATCACTCTCTCAAATTAAATTACTAGCCCTCAGCTCATTCTTCTCAGTTTATGGGGAAGAAAAATAGATCTAGTTGCATTGGGAAGGAGCTAGGGAACTAGTTTGACACATTCAGATGACTACTTTGGCATTAAAACGTTTTAGCTGTAGATTGTCAGGGCACATGCAACATGTCACAGAGTAAGTAGAGTGAGCCTTCGCTTTAAGGTCTAACCAGGGTAGTCTTTAAGAAATGTGCTGGTGCCTTTAATCTTAACTCTTTCTCTCTCTCCCTCAGCAGAGCCAGGTAGATCTCTCTAGGTCTGAGGATTGGCTGGTCTACCCAGTGAGTTCCAGGGAAGCTAGGTCTACATAGTTAAACTGTCTCCTAAATTTTAAAAAAAATATGAAAAAAATGTGTTTTCCTTGCCACCTAGAATAGTAAGCACTTACTTTTAGTGGTATAGATGTACAGTGGAAATGATGCGATCAATCATGAAAAAGTAATATAAGGTTGAAGAGGAAATTTTGAAAAGACGTAAGAAGAAATTATGATAATATATTTAATTACTATATAAAATGCATACACTGACATTGAGAAAACAAAACATAACCAATAAGTGTTAGTTTTAATCATTCCTATCTTCCTAAGTTTAAGCAAAATCCTCTTTAAACTGTCTTAGCAAGCTTCTGAGATGTATACCATCAAATTAGTTTATCAAACAATGTTCCACAGTCTAATTCATTATTATCCAATTAATTAAACAGTTTACCTATAGAATAAATAAGCAACAAGAAAAAAACATTGTGAAAGATAATCAAAACAGCTAAATACACTCATATTCAGTATATAGTATATACACACTGCTGAAATACTTAGCAAATATTAACTACTTTTTAATAAAATAAGGCTAAAAGCTTTCTTTCTTTCTTTCTTTTTTTTTTTTTTGCTGTTTTCAACTAGGTCATTGAGAGTTTTTCACAAAGTGTTTTGATCATATTTAGCCTACCCCTAACTCTTCCAAGATTTATACACCCTTCCTTACCTAACTTTATGCCCATCAAGAAAGATTCTTCAAGACTAATTTATGCTACCAAAATATTCTTGGATGTATGATCTTTCACTAGAAAATTATTGTCTTGCCAGAAAAAATTGATATATTTTTCTCTAAGAGGTAGAAGCTGTCTATAGCAGTATTGGTCAGGATAAGGATTGTTTGACCTACTCTTCTACAAATACTGGAATTTTGTCTGTCTTGGACTTATATTACTTTTGTGCACTTTATTCCAACCGTTTTAAGTTCATATGTGCTGTGTCCAGAAGAAACGGTTTTCTTACAGCCACTTTTACCTCCTCTGACTCTTACAGCCTCTTTGTCCCTTTTCTCTAATCATCCTTGAATCTTGGAGCCTTGGGTGCACTATTGCAGTTTCTGTTCCCTGTAGGGATGAACATTTTACAGTATCTTATTCTCTGAACCGTAGCAAGCTATTGATCTGTGTCAATCATCGAATACTGCGAAAAGAAGCTTCTCAGCTGAAGATTGAGAGAAGTATTAATATACAGATATAATAAGTCATTAGGAGTTTTTTTAAGGCTATATCCATTTGTCAGTATAATAATGGTATAAGTCTCTGGCAAGAAATTATGCATCTCCACTTGCAACTTTTGTTTCCCTTCTTCTATATTTTTCTGTTATAGTGCTAATTTTCTGAGACTGTCCCTCTTAAGCGTGGTTCAGAATATGCCTTGCTGACCTATCTAGCCATAGCATATTAGCCCAATAATGGAATATTAAAAATAATATTCAATTAAATTGGGTAATATAAAAGAAGTGCACAGATTTCTACATTCATCCAAACTACTGTTTAAAGTGAGGATATGACTGATGCAGGGGCTGGTTGAGGAGAAGGTTTTTTTATTATAGATATAAAGGAAAGTACAGCCAGGGGCACCTGTAAGAGTCCAGATCAGCAAGAGAAAGCAATAAACTCAATATGACCGCAGCCTGAACCAGACCATGAAAGGAAAGAGAGAGGAGATGAAGAGAGGAGAAGAAGAAAGTACAAGTAAAGGAGACCAAAAGAGAGAGACAAGAGAAAAGGGGTCAAGAGAGCACATGGCCCAAGTGACAGTTATATAGAAATGAGAGGCCACAAAAGGAAAGGTCTGAGCTAAAGAAGTTTGGGGTAAGGTATGGAGTGAGAAAAGCTGAGAAAGGGTACCGAGAGAGCCAGCACGTGCGTTAGTATGCTAGAGTACCACAGTTAGCCATTTTGGACCTGACTATTACCAAAGATAAATCAAGGAAAGACCAATAGCCCACACAGACCCTCAACAAATAAGGAGATTAAAAGAATAATAAACAGTCCTACTGACTAAAAAGCCCAGGTCCAGATGGATTACAGAAAAAAATGTTGCTATCCTTTCAAAGAACATCTACAACTGAAGTCTCTTAAAATATTTAAACAACAAAACAGAAACAGAAGGAGCATTTCCAAACTTTTCATAGGAAGTTGTTACTCTGACACTAAGACCAGGCTAAGCAAGAAATAACAACAACAACAAAGCAAAAACTCTGATCAACATAGATAATAAGCCTCCCAATATTGGTGCATATCAAGAGGATCGTCTCTGGCTCCTCCCCGCAGCTACTGTAGCCATTCCTTTGTGAATTCCTGATGACCCGCAGGAGGCCTCTCAGTCAAGAAAGGCAGCTGTTACAATTGGCTGGGAATCAAGTAGGAGAGCTTTACCATCCTTCTCGTCCTGCATTCTGGTCTTCCCAAGCTTACATTTGAAAGTCCTGCTGTCTCCCTGTCTTCCCTCCACCCATTTGCCTTCCCTTGAGAGCCTGTATGCTCTTGTTACAGAGGAAGACTACAAGGTCCCCCCAGTTCTTCCCTGATTAGCCTTCAGCCATTCCCTGTAGCATATTCACATTCCTTCGTGATTTCCGGCTGACCTGAAACCTTCTCTCTACCAGGAATGCCACAGTGACTACACTGAGAGACTACCGGTGGCAGCCCAGACTATAAAACTATCAATAGAGAAGGAAGATACACATCAAAATAAAAACACAAGTTAAACAATGTCTGTCCACGAATCTAGCTCTAAGGAAGGCTCTCAAAATAAAGCTTCATTCTGAGGAGAAAGTTAATTAACTCCAAGAGGATACAAAGAATAAATAATAGGAGAATAGTTAATCAAAATGAAAAAAAAACAACAAAATAACAGAAATAAACACTGCTCAATAATAGCTCTCAATACTAGTGGTCTCAATTATAAAATTTAAGAGGAACAGTAACAAATTGGATTCAAAAACAGCATCCATCTTTCTGCTGCATCCAAAAAACACACCTCCCAATTATCAGAGTAAAAACAGAAATATGGTTGGGGTATCAGTCTCTGTAGAGCCCCCAGGGCTCAGATTTTTGGCTTTGTTGTTCTCTTTGTGGACTTTCTGTCTCCTCCAGGCCTTTCTATCTCTCCCTTCTTTCCTAAGATTCCCTGTACTCTGTCTACAGTTTGGCTATGAGTCTCAGCCTCTGCTTTGATACCTTGATCAGTAGAGTCTTTCAGAGGCTCTGTGGTAGGCTCCTGTCTTGTTCCCTGTTTTCTTCTGCTTCCAATATCTGCTGCATTTATCCTTCTGGATGAGGATTGAACATCTTCCCTATGGTCTTCCTTGTTGTTTTGCTTCTTTAGTAGTATAGATTTTAGTACGTTTATCCTATATTAGATAGCTAATATCCACTTACGATGTAACCCATAGACTCAGTCTCTAAGTAGGTTCCCTAATAAGGGGAACAAGGGCTTTCTCTGGCATTAACTCAGTGACAGGCTCTCTGATCACCTCCCCTTGAAGGGGGAGCTGCCTTGCCAGGCTACAGAGGAAGACAATGCAGCCAGTTCTGATGAGACCTGATAGGCTACAGCCAAATAGAAAAGGAAGAGAACCTCACCTATCAGTGGACTAGGGGAGGCATATGAAGGAAGAGGAGGGAGAGAGGGTGGGATTGGGAGAAGACAAGGGATGGGGGACACAGCTGGGATACAAACTAAATAAATGAATTGTAATAAATGATAATAATAAAAAAATTAAAAAAAAAAACAGAAAAATGTATCCAAGAAAACAGGCCCCCAAAATCATAACAGTTTTAATCCAAGACAACATAGAGTTTGAATCAAAAGCAATAAGAAGATAGAGCGAAAGACTCTGATTACTCGTTAAAGGAAAAGACTCAAACCGGAGGATACTATAATCGTCAAACTTTTACAGCATGCATAAGTGTACACTTACTCATAAAATAAATGTCTAAATCACATATTAATCCTAGTATATGAGAGTAGATTATTGTAGTTCGCCACACAGGCCGACAGGTATGTCATAGTTAGTATGACAGGGAAAGGACAGGAGCCCCACAAGGACCAAATATATCTGGGCACAGGGTTTTTTTTTCTGAAACTGTTTCTCCAACCAAGGACCATGTATGGATATAACCTAGAACCTTTACTCGGATGAAGCTCGTGGTAGCTCAGTAACCAATTGATTTCCCATAGTAAGGGGAACAGGGACTATCCCTGACAGGAACTCAATGACAGGCTCTTTGACATCCCCACCCACCAAGAGAGGAGCAGTCCTGCTAGGCTACAGAGGAGGACTTTGCAGCCGGTCCTGAAGATACCTGATAAAACAGGGTCAGGCTAAAGGGGAGGAGGTCCCCCCTATCAGTGGACTTGGAAAGGGGCAGGGAGAAGCTGAGGGAGGGAGGGTGGGATTGGGAGGGAATAAGGGAGTGGGATACAGCTGGGATACAGAGTTAATAAAATGTAACTAATAATAATAAACAATAAAAAATAAAACAAACAACCAAATGAACAAGCAAAACAAAACAAAATTCTTGAATTAAATAACTCCATAAATCAAATGCATCTAACAAACATCTAAAGAATATTCTATCCAAATAAAAATAAATATACTTTCTTCCTAGAAGCCCATGGTACATTCTCCACAAATGGCCATATATTAAGACACAAAGCAAGTCTTAACAGATAATGAAATGTTGAATTCTCCCTACAGTCTACCCAAGGTCCCAGGATTAAAGCTGGATGACAATAGCAATAGAAAGAGCAGACAACAATTTTATGGAAGCTGAGCAACTCACTGCTGAATGAAAACTGAGGCAAAATGGCAATCAATAATGTAATTAAAACCTTTTGGGATTTAATGAAAATGAAAACATAACACATTCAAATCTATGAGGCACATGAAATCAGTTCCAAGAGACAAATTCATACCACTGAAAACCTGATAATATCCCATATTAACAACTTAATGACATACTTGAAATCTTTAGAAACAAGAAAAAGTAATACTGAATGAGTAGACAGGAAGAAATAAAAGTCTGACATTAATTAAACAAACAAGAAACAAAACAAAAACTGAAGAATCAGTTAAACAAATAGTTGTTTCTTTGGGAAATCAACAAGATTGTCAAATATTTAGACAATTTAAATGAAAGACAGTGGTTAAAGATCCAAATGAATTAAATTTGTTATGAAAGAGAGATATTTCAACAGACACAAGGAAATTCAGATAATCATAAGGATATTTTAAAAATTCTGTATTTCACCAAATTCAAATAGTTAGAATATATTGGTAGATTTTTTGATGTACATGATATAACAAAATTAAATCAAGATGAAATAAACAGAAAAAGAGACCAATAGCCCCCAGTGAAACAGTAATTAAAAATCTCTCAACCAGGAAAAAATATCCGGAACATTCAGTACAGAATTCTAACAGACCTTCAAAAAGGAAGGCCAATCCTTTTGAAATTACTCTGCAATACAGACACTGAAGTAACACTTCTTATTTCTTTTTCTGAACCCACTATTCTGTCACTAAAACCACAGAAAGATTTCCCAGAAAAACAAAACAAAACAAAACAAAAAAACCATAGGCCAACATTACCTTTGAACAAAAATGCAAAACTTCCAATAAAATACTAGAAAATCAGAACAAGTGAAAAGATTATCCACCATAATCCAGTTGGCCTCACACAGGTATAGTAGGATGTTTAAACATGTGTAAATCAATAAAAATAACCTGATGGAAAAATGGTCCAAAAAATGAGTTGTTCAATGGGAATTTGAGTGTTTGTGAGAAAACTCTAGGAAAACAAGGCTAGTGTCTTGTGACCTCAGTTTCCTCGAGAAACAGGACTGTTCTTTGAGTGTGTTTTCATGCTGCTCTCGGGTGGAGTGGAGAGGAATTTAGACTGTCTATCACAACTGGCTATTATTTGGTTATGTGCCTCTATGGCGAGGCATGTTTTGCATGTGTGGCTTTTCCTTGTGACTATATACATCTTGAACTCATGAGAAGTTTACTAGGAAAGCTTTTTTAACCATTGGCGTAAGAACTGTCTGGTCTTCTGAATAAAGCTGGCTATTGCAGGAGACTTTAGTTCACCTCATTTTTAGGCCCCAGTCTCCCACCTTTAGAGTAGTAAACCAGTATAAGCCCCACATGAACAGGCTAAAAAAATTTTTAAAACACACATGATCATCTAGCTATGTGTAGAAAAGACCTTTGACAACATCCAAAATCCACCCATGATAATAGTCCTGGAGAGATTAGCCACATAAAACATAGCTTATCAAAAACAAACCAATCGTCAACATCAACTTAATGAAGAGAAACTCAAAGCATTTCCAATAAAATTAGAAATGGGATGAGGATGTCCACCTTTACATACCTATTCAATACAGCACTGGACGCTTAGCAGGAGAAATAAGACAACCGAAGGAGATAAAAGGGACATAAATGGGAAAGAATGAAGTTGAAGTATCCTTATTTGACGATGATTTGAGTTTATACATAAAATGTTTCTTAGACTTTAACAGGAAACTTCTATGCCTGATAAACACCTTCAGCATAGTAGCAGGATTCACAGTTAGCACACAAGTGCTGCTAGCCTTCCTACATACAAATAGCAAAAGTGGACTGAGACAGGAATGCGGGAAATTCTTCTAGAACTAGCCTCAAAAATAAAATAAAAATAAGTTCTTCTCCACCATTTGAGATTCCTCTATTGAGAATTCTCTATTTAGCTCTGTATCCCATATTTTAATTGGCTTATTTGTTTTGTTGCTGTTTAACTTCTTGAGTTCTTTATATTCTGGATATCAGCCCTCTGTCAGATATAGGATTGATGAAGATACTTCTCCAGTCTGTAGGCTGTCATTTTGTTCTGATGACAGTGTCCTTTGCTTTAAAGAAGCTTTTCTCTTTCATGAGGTCCCACTTATTAATTGTAGAACTTAGGGCCTGGGATGTTGGTGTTCTGTTCAGGAAGCTGTCTCCTGTGCCAATGAGGTCAAGGCTCTTACCCATTTTCTCCTCTAGCAGATTTAATGTATCTGATTTTATGTTGAGATCCTTGATCCACTTGAACTTGATTTTTCTGAAGGATGATGAATATGGATCTATTTGCATTTTCCTTCATGTAGACATCTAGTTAGACCAGCACCATTTGTTGAAGATGCTGTCTTTTGATGGAGAAGCACTTAAAGAAATGCTTACTGTCCTTGGTCATCATGGAAATGGAAATGAAAACGACCTGAGATTTCACCTAACATTCCTCAGAATGTCTAAGATCAAAAACTCAAGTGACACCACATGCTGGAGAGGATGTGAAGAAAGGGGAACACTCCTCAATGGCTGGTGGGAGTGCAAACTAGTACAGCCACTTTGGAATTCAGTCTGGTGCTTTCTCAGATAATTAAGAATAGCCATACCTCAAGACCCAGCTATAGCACTCCTGGGCACACACCTGAAAGATGCTCCACCATACAAGGACATTTGCTCAACTATGTTCATAGCAGCTTTATTTGTAATAGCCAGAACCTGGAAAAAGAACTAGATGTCCCTCAACCAAAGAATTGATAAAGAAACTGTGGTACATTTACACAATGGAATACTACTCATTCATTAAAAACAAAGAAATCATGAAATTTGCAGGTGAATGAATGGAACTAACAAAGATAATCCTGAGTAAGGTAACAGAGACCTAGAAAGACACAAATGCTATATATTCATTTATAAGCAGATTTTAGTCATATAGTACAGGATAGACACAGTACAATGCACAGACTCCAAGAAGATAAGTACCATGGACATCTTAGGCTTCATGTTGGCACATTACTTAAGGGGTGGAGGATATTTCTGAGACAGCCTATGTTACCTGCTTTAGAATGGGACTTCCTGACAAAGCCACAGAGGAGGTAGACGAAATCAATCCGCATGTGAATATTGAGCTGGGATATTTGGGTAGGGGGCTTCCATTTTCTGAGGAATAGCGGAGAGAGGATGCAGGAGAGAGGATGAGACTGGGAAGAAAGGAGGGAGGGACCTATGAGATATAAATTGAATCAATTAATAAAAGTTAAAAAGTAAAGTAAAATATTTTGTGGAACTCTAACCAATCAAGGTAAAAACGTGTATGAAAATTTTAAGATATTGAAGAAAGAAACTGATGGAGGCATAGTGAGAATGACCATTTAACCAAAATTAATCTACAGACACAATCCCTTCAGAATTCCAGCACAATTCTTCACATAATTCAATAAGCAATCTTCAGCTTCATGTGGGAGAACAGCGAAAACTCAGGACAACTAAAGCAATTAATAATAATAAAAGAACCACTAGAGTTATAGCTATCTCAGATTTCAAGTTGTATTACATAGCTACAGTAATATAACACGTAACATTGGCATAAAACCAGAGATGTTTATCAAAGGAATAGAGTTGAAGATTCGGGCATAATTCCACACACATCTGGACACATGATTTTTAACAAAGAAGCCAAATTACACACTAGAAAAAAGTGTGCGTTCAACAATTGTCTCTGTTCAAAGTTGAGAGAAGCATTTTATGGAATGATAGGTCCATGACTTGTCACACTGTACGAACCCATTACCGGATGGATCAAGAACCTCAACATGAGACTAGATACTAGAAAAGAAATTGGGAACTGGATGGCGTAGGAAATGTCTTTCTGAACAGGAACAGCACAAGTAGTAAGGCTATAATCAACACATGGAACCACTGAAGATAAAGCGCTCCTGTGCCGCAGTGTGTCATCATTTGAGCATACAGATGTTCCAAAGTAGGGAAAATTTTATACCAATTACACATTTTATAAATGGTTAGTATCTAGAATATGCAAAATACTAAAAAACTAAATATCAAGAAAACAAAATCTCAAATAAAAGTGGGACATAAAACTAAGCTGAAAGTCTTAACAAGATGATTTACACATGGCTGAGAAATGCTTAAAAAGGTTCAACATTCTTAGCCATTAGGGAAACATAAATTAAAACTACTTGAGATTTCATTTCACCCCAGCCACAGTGGCCAAAATCAATAAGAGAAATGACAATAGATACTGGTGACTCTGGGGAAAAGAAAAACATCCATTCATTGTTGGTAAGAGCGAAAACTGGTATAGACACTGAAAATCAGTGTGGAGGTTCTTTAAAAAGCTGAAATTTGATTTACCACAAGAGCTAGATATTGGACAAATACCCAAAAGTGTGTGTGTGTGTGTGTGTGTGTGTGTGTGTGTGTGTGTGTGTGTGTGACAAGAATGTGGGCAGCTGGCATTGCATATGAAACCAGAAGCAGAGCCAGGAGAATGCTGGTGGTCAGCTTGCTTTCACCTTTCTAAAATAATAATAATAATAATTGAAGAGATTTTCTTTTATTATTGTTTTTCTCTCTTCCAACTCCTTCCAGATCCTTTGCAGTTCTCCACTTAACTAAATGCATACCTTTCTTTCCTCTTTCATTAGATTACAAACAGACATCTATGATACTCAGGCAAATACAGTCTAGAAATGGTCACATAGTGTTAACTCATTTGTCAAAGGAGTCCCTTAGAGCCTCCAAAACATCACAGGCTATTTCCCAGGCTACCAATCATCTCCACATCAATATAGAACAGACCTCCTATGGTCTTTTTGAAAATACTACTTGTCATTGAACATGAAAAAAAATGAAGCTCCTGCCCAACTATATGCTTCGGATGCATATAGTTGACTATTGTTTCGGATGCTGTAAACTACTTAGTTTACTACCATGAAAGAAAACTCATCATCAATAGCACTCAGCCATGAACCCTTCAACCTACAATTACCACTTGCCTCAAGTTGCACTGGTGCAATAGTGTTGAATCTATTACGGGAGCGACTAAGCGCCGTCTAACTGTACTGAATGTACTCCCTGACATGAACCCATACCGGACACTGCTAACGGGGCTGAAAACCTAAGGCCAGGTAGGTCACAGGCCTAGAGGAAAGTCTCACACTGTTATTTTGCTAAAGGAGCATGCCAATAAAATAGTTTCTAATGACGTACTGCTATCCACAGATCAGCGGATATAGCACTCCATCAGAGGAACTTCTTGAAGTAGATGATAACCAACCCAGAGACCAACGCTTGGACAGCAGGCAGAGAGTAAGAGCCATTGGGACACTCATCACTCAAGAGGGTACCTTTATTAACCCGAGTCCTCTTTTATGATCAGGGATGTAGCATCAGATCCCAAGGACACATTGTCTTCCAGTCATAACAGGCCTGGTATGCATATGGTTTCACTGCAACAGCATACACAAGACTTCCATAGAATCCAGTACAAAGAATGAGAAGTGTACCCAGCCATAATCAAAGTGCTTTCACAATTGATACCTGCTGGAAAACATAAAATCAGTTTTCCCGTTAGGTATAACACAACTCTGCAGCACAGGCTCCATACTCAAGAATAGTTAGCCAACACAAACTAATGCCATGGTTGTGTGTGTGTGTGTGTGTGCTCGCGCGTGTGTGTAAACAATGGTTTAAAACAAAGAAGATGGAAAATTCTGAGTTGAAGGTGGACTTAGGAGGAATAAGAAGGAGACGAGAAAAAGGGGAATAATAAAGTGATAATTTTAATTCAAATTTAAAAGAAAAACAAACAAATAAAGGAGTGGTTTAAAACAAATCTATCTGGTTAAATAACTCCAGATATATAAATACCATTACAAAATATAAAAAACTCAAAGCAATATGACTATTCTAAAAATGATTAAACAATGATTAAACATAATCATGATTATGCTTTCAAGTGAAAGTGAATGTGGTGAATGTGCAAAGAATTGAAAAGAATGATTATAATAAATATGCTCACAGTCCTCAAAGAGGACACAAAACTCCTGAATGAACTCCACAAAAATACAAACTCAATAAGGAGTTTTGACTATGTGACACAAAAGCTAAATTTCTTATAAAAATAAGGAAGTGAATACAGAGCACAAATAATTCAATAGAGAAAAAAAAAAAACAAAAAATGAAGCAACTAAAATCTTGGGAGAAAAAAATTTAATAGTCAAATAAAAAGCTCAGTGGAAAGCGACCCCAACACAGTGGGATAAGGGAAAGACAGTCTGTGACAACCTGCAGACAAAACAGAAGAACTGGATTATTCAAACAATGCCAAGACAATTAGTAAGAAGTCATGAATAATTCATTCAAGACAAGGGAAACTGTAATAACATAAAGGGTACAAATAAGTGGCATATAAGGAGTAGAATTTCATGCTAAAAGTATAGAAAACATTTTTAAAGAAATCAGCAGCAAATTTCCCAAAAATGGGAAAAGATATACCAATCCTTGTTCAGGAAGCATTTGGCACAGCAAACAGATTAAGACCAGAGAAGAAACTCTCCACGTAGTACCATAGTTCATACACTAAATATACAAAACCAAAGTGAACGTATTGAAAACAGAGAGAAATATCAAGTCACATGAAGAGGCAGACCTCTCAGACTAACATTTTTTCTCAAAAGCAACTTTCAGTCTAACGAAGACGGTTACAAATCCAGATTACTATAGGAAACAAACTACCAGTTATAATTAAACGAAAAAGAAAATCTTCTCATGATAAAAACAGAGAAAGAGAATTTACTAAACCAGCTCTACAGAAGATATTCAGAAGACACTTGAAAAACTTCTGAATGAAGAGAAAGACAAACACATCCATGACGCAATAGGAAAGAGCAAGCCATTCTAGAACAACAGTCAAGGAAACGGGGGTAGGAAAACAGGAGGCTTTATAAGATCAACAAAATGCCAGAAATCCAGACAGGTGTGAATCCACATGTGTGGATTTTTTTAAATTTTATTTTATTAATTACACTTTATTCATTTTGTATCCCCCCATAAGCCCCTCCCTCCTCCCCTCCCGATCCCACCCTCCCTCCCATTTCTGCATGATTGCCACTCCCCAAGTCCACTGATAGCGGAGGTTCTCCTCTCCTGTACAGTACAAGTGAAAGAATAAAGATGTATGTGTGTGTGTGTGTGTGTGTCTGTGTGTCTGTGTGGTGTGTGTGTCTGTGTCTGTGTGTGTAAGAGAGAGAGAGGTGTTATCTGTTCTCTGCCCCTTTTCTCTTCACTGACCTCCCCACCTCCAATCAGAGCCTCCCCACATTTTTCTACTTTCTCCTTCATATCCCCCTATATCTTGGTAGTTCCTTGATCCCTTTGTACTTTCCTGATGTCTATGACCACCCGTGTTGTATATTTATCTGAAGATTTGGGCAGTGCTGCTCAATTTTTGTTCTAGTTTTACTAGCTTTGGACAGTGGACGGTAAGGAGTCCTCCCTTCCTTCTGTTTTAGGAGAAATTCTTTAGTTTCTGAGTAGTAAAAGATTGCCTCTGGTTTATTTAATATAATGTTAATTGTAGTTTTTTCTTATTTGTTCTTCATGAAGTGATTTTTCTCAGATTTCTAGTTTATTTCAATAGACTATAACATTCAAAGTAGTTTAGGTTTACAGAAAAAATGTTAGAAATGAAATGAAATTTGTATACATGGTTGTAAGTTTTGCTTGGTACACTTTTCTGGAATCTGTGGTCTCTCAAGCTTTGTTGAACATCCATTCAGGCTCTCGGGTTTTGAGCCTCCAGTGAACGTTTAGGTGTTATTCCAAACTGTGCTTTATGTGGTACTCTGTCCTTTATCTTCCTGGCTTTTAGTGTTCTTTCTTTTTCCTGTACTTGGAATGTTTTGATTATTATGTGTCATGGGGGAATTTATTTTATGATTCATCCTAATTGATGTTCTGTATCCTTTTTGTATTTTACAGATACCCACCTTTTCTAGGTTGTGGAAATTTTCTTCTATATTCTTTGAAATAAATACATAGATACATACACGCACACACACACTCACACAAATATATATGTAGCCTTTGACTTGAGTTTCTTCTCTCCTACTCCCATCCATACCTATTTTTCTTAGACTTTATCTTTTCATAGTGTCCCACTTTCCTGCATGTTTTGTGCCTAGAAATTTTTAGAATTAAAATTTTCTTTTAACCAAGGTTTGTATTTATTCTATTTTGCCTCAATGCCTGAGATCCTCATTTGCATCTCTTGCTTTCTGTTGGTGAGGCTTGCCTCTGAGTTCATGTTTCAGTGCCTAAATTTTTCATTTCCAGTTTCCTCTCAGGGTTTTCTTTATTACTTTTTTGTTTGTGTGTTTGTTTGTTTTTTGAGACAGGGTTTCTCTATGTAGCCTGGCCTTGAACTCACAGAGATTCACCTGCCTCTGCTTCCTAGAGTGCTGGGATTACAGTCATGTGCCACTGTGCCTGGTTGAGTTTTCATTATTCATTTTATTTCCACTTTTATGTTTTAAAGTTTTCTTTATTTAACTCCACTGTTTATACTTTTGTAGGCTTCATTAATAGATTTAATCATATCCTGTTCACAGTCATTGAACATATTGATTATAGCTATTTTTGAAGTTCTTGACTTGTGTTTACCATCTTTATTGAATTTTTTTGAGCCTGTAGTAGGAGTGCTGATATCTAGTGAAAACACATTATACTGGCTCTTAGTCGGGACAAAGGTTATTTATTTTTACCGTGTTTAGACTTTGGATGCGGTTGGAATAATGAGAATGGCAAGTTTCACATTCTTCAACTGTCGGAGCTGAAATCAGAGTTATTTGTGCGCCCAGTTAGGTAGCAGCGAGTGAAGCACTAGAGGATGGTATTATCTGAGCTTCCTCACTTCTCTCCTTTTATCCGCTCAGAACCCCGATTACATAGCCTGGACCTACCCAGGTTTAGGGAAAATGTTCC